>NC_000079.6:55822517-56422517 GCF_000001635.26 Mus musculus | reverse complement strand
TGTCCACAAGGGGGCGACTGATTTCCATTTATTCTGGAAGGTCCCTATTGGGTCGTCATTAATGATTACTTAAGATGATATTTCTGTTTCTTTGTGTGTGATTGTTTCAGAGAAACCAAATCTCTTTATGCAAGGGTGGCGCCATTTTCCTCCCAGCTGACAACTTTCAGATGGCCGTTTGTTTGAAAACATATTTCCGAATCATTTACACACATCTTCCCCTGCAGTTAGTCACGGGGTGGGGGATTGGGAGTGGGGTGTCTTCTAACAAATACCACATCTCGACCACTGAGAACAGAGTCTTGTGGTCTTCCGCACCGAAATCAGGCAAATTATTTAAATTCACAGGAAAGGGGGGGGGCGCGTCTTTTTGTCAACATCAAACAGAAAGCATTCTCTCTTTGAACATGTAAATCCCTTAAACATATTCAAGAATTTTAACAAGCATTCCAGAAAGCTATCCTGTTACTCTTTGAAGCCCTGGAAGGATTTTCTTAAAGTAGTCACAGGCTCCTCAGGGCTGGGAGAGCCTTTGCTGTGATGGAGGTAGGAGCTCAGACCCTGGGAGCCCCTCTGTTCCAGAGAGGACAGGCAGCTATCCAGAGAACAGGTAGGCCAAAGGATGGTGAGAATCTTCCAGAAAGAAGAGACAATGGATCCATTTCCTATCTGCTCTGCATCGTGGGGCAGTACGGAGACCTGTCTGCTCGTTCTCAAGGACGACTAGCCGCAGCTCTGGACTCAGCAGCTCCATCCGGGAAACCATGTGTCCCTCAGGGGTCATGAAACTGAAAAAGTCTACACAGTTCAGCTGTGTCTCCTTTGGAAATGGCGGAATGTTTTCAGAGGCAGGTTATTGATGATGGTGTTGTCAATAACGGGGATTGGGAGGGGGGAGATGAGTTAGAGAAATGAAGCTGTACTCATATCACACCACATGACATGAAAAGAACAACACAGACCTGTGTTTACGGTCAGGGAAATTAATAGAACTTTCCACTTACTAAGGGAGAGTTGGCCAAGGAGGTTCTCTAAGATTCTTAGGCAAGGCAAAGGAACCAGAGAGAGTTCTGGGCCATGCATGGGTCAAATGAGGTAAGTCCCCCCAGATTCTCTGTAGCCACAGTGGTCAGGACCACATGGGGCTGGCAGGGACAGACGGATGCGTCAGTGAAACAGAACCGGAAGTGGACGCGCACAGCCACGCACAACAGGAGTATGAAGGAGAGAGAGTCTACAGGGCTGGGAGACAGTCTAACAAAGGACAGCGGAACTTTGGGTGTGTTTGAGGAAAAAACCTGAGCTTCAATGAAAATCAATATGAAACTAAATGTAAGAAGTACATAGCACCTCAAAAGTTTAGGAGGGAAACGAAGACACAGGGGGGAAAATAGCTTGTAACCATAACAGGGTAAGGGTCTGAGGGCATCAAAAGCCTGCGTAAAGAGGTCTGGGAAATTAACCCCATGGAAGTAAGACTTCTGCTCTGAGAAACATCCCTCTAAAAGGAGGGAAAGTGACATTCAAAAGGGGGAAAGAACAGGAAAAAAAATTAACAAAAACAAAAACCTCCCAGAGCATACTGCGACAAGTCACTGCAGGACCTTAGAACTGAGCCTGACCAGCGAAGCACTCTGTGGCTCCATTAGAGAGTGGACGAATGACCAGGGGAGACAGTTCACCAGACCACCTACAGGTGACCTGTGAGCACCTGAGAAAAGGTTCGGCATAAGCAGCCTTTAGGAGAATGCAAATTAAAACCACAGTGAGACACCATACACACACACACATACACACTGGTACACACGGCATCAGAACACAGACACCACATACACACATACACCACACCACACAAACACCACACCACACATACACACACCCCACACACATACACTCATCAGAACACAGTGAGTCACCATATACACATACACACACATACCACACACCATACCACACACACATACACACACACACCTCACACACCCCACGCATGTACACTGCATCAGAACACAGACACCACACACACACACACACACACACACACACACACACACTGGGTCAGAACAGCTATTTAACAAATGACTAGCAAATGCTAGAGACACCCATGAAACAGGGTCACTCTGACCTTACAGATAAGAATACAAAATAGAACAACCAGTCTAGCAGGAGGAGGCTGCTTAACAAAGTATGTAACGCCCACAGAATCCAGCATTTGCACTCCCGAGAGCACACACACCAAAATCCGCATAAATTATGTGAGATTTATCCATGGGTGAAAGGGTAAACCAACTGTGGTATGTCCATACCACAGGGTGCTAGTCAGCCATAGAAAGGAACGAATTATTCAAAAATACACATGCTTAGTGAGGAGCCAGACAGTGCGCTGAGGAGAACAAGCGAATGCAGAGCGTCACTCTGGAAATACGGAATCTCAGAAGAGAACAGCTCAGCTCCTAAACTTGCAAACTGTTGGGTGGTCGGGATAGAAGGGAGGTGGAGAGGCTGTAGGGAGACAACATGGCGGAAACAAATCTGTCCCCTTGTGACGATGTCAATGGAAATATTCTTATTGACTGTATGGAAGCCAGTATCCTGGTTCCTGGGCTGACAAGATGGCTCGGAGGGTAAAGGTGCTTGCTGCCAAGTGTGATGATTTGGGTCGACTCCTGGAACTTACAGTGGGAGGAAAGACATGATTCTCCTATCTTGTTTTCTGACCTCCAGGCTGACCTTGAACTCCTGATCCTCCCCATGCCTGGTTTGAGGCAGTTTGGGGGTAGGCTGAACCCATGGCTTTACGCATGCTAGGCAAACAGCCTGCCCATAGAGCCCACCCTTCATTGTTTGTTAAAACCCCGTGTGAATCTCATGATCTCCAGACTCAAAAGTTTAAAAGGACAGAGCATGAAAGTGCCCTGAAAACCAGAAGCTGTGGATTTGTGTCCTGGCAGATGTGAATCCTAGGGCTTCGCCGGGACCCTCACATTTGCTAATCATCCAGATGACGTGGTCAAGTCCTAGGCACACTGTGCGCTCCAGGAGACCCCTGGCTGGTAAGCTATGGGGTGAAGCAAGTAAGTACCTAAATGTCTCTGCAGTTCCTCCTGAGTCCTGAGGATACTCCCTTCCCCAGCTTGCTAGGGAGGGAGGGAAGGAGGGAGGAGAGTGGGAGGGCAGCACCTCCCTCCCTTCAGTTCAGGGTTGCTAGTAAGGCTGGCCAGCCTGGCCAGGCTCCCTGGGAGGCAGCCTGCACCGCTCACACCAACACTCACACCGCCCTACACAAGTGAGATCTTGCAGTCAGTTAACATCCATCAGCACGCAGCAAATGAGCAAGCAGCAGTAATTAAAGCTCACGTGTTCCTTCTCTCCAGAGTTGTCCTTCTCTGGGTCTAGAGTCCTTAACAAGGACAGCTTTCTCCAATTAAACAACCACAGGTAGCTTCACAAATCTCAGCTGTCCGCCTAGTAGCCAGGAGGTAAACACAGCGGCGACTTCGTGCCCTGCAAGGTCATCTGTCAGCTGCTCCTAACGAGGACACAGCTATCAGAGATGTAAACAAGCCATCAGTCTGAGGGGACTGTCTGGGGGCGCTGAGTAAGGTGGCTGGGAAACCTCACCAGGCAGCAAGTAGGATACAAAGGCAGGCGCCCGAAGGGAGAGCAGTGTGGACCACAGAGCCAAAGCAAGGCCTCAGAGGAAGCCTGGGAATCCTGGCAGGGGTTGGCTCTCTAGGGACGCTCTCCACAGTACAGTGCTAACAGAAGATGGGGTTGAGGGTACACACTTGCTCTGTTCCCTGCCTGAGTGCCCTGCCTCCAGGTCTGCACTTAGTGGGTCCCTCCAATCCTGCCTCTTCCTCAGAAGAGCCATTTCCTCTAAGCTGGCCTCTGGGCCTACCTCCAGTCACATGCTACTTGGCTGTCTCCTCAGAGCACTACCTCAGGAAGCACACTGCTTGTCTGGTAGCCTGCTGAGCCCCTCAAAGTGGAGGAAGTTGTCGATCCACGTGTGTTTTATTCACTCCATGTCTACCAACTTCACCGAATGCCCGCTGATGCCTCTACTCCATCCTAGAGGCTTCATTCTGTCAGGAGAGCTTTGGGTTCCCCAGAGAACAGGACGATTCAGATTCCGGGTGGCTTTAAATAACCACAGGTAGCTATGATATCATATAGGGATAGAATAATTGGGGTAACTTGTCTAATCTAGGTGGGCATCTTGTATTATTATCAACTGGTTCTGAAATTATTGTGTGGGCATTGTGAATTGAGAATGTATTGATATATAAATCTGACAGATTAATTATAAGCATCTAGAGTTTTTATTTACTGGGTTACTGGAATTTGAGACTGCCGATCACAGTGGGTTTATGGCTGAGAAGGTACAGGGGGCTAGGAGATAGGAAGACTGCTGACTGGAGCTAGCTAGAGGCGGCAAGACCGCCGGACAGAGAGTAGCTGGGTGTACCTCAGGAACTTGCCGTTCTCTTTAATATTTCCCTGCTACAGGTGGGAGAGGAACTTCTCTCTGGGAGTTTTAGAGGCAAAAGCAAGTCCTTCCCACCTTGTGAGGAATAAGCTTGAGAGGGCGGGGCAGCAGGTTTGAGGCTGCCCCGACCCTGGCCTTGGTTCCTCTGGTACCCAAGTCTCTGCTACCTGCCCTGCCCGCCTCTATCCACCAGGTCAGGCTGTAGTCACTCCTCCCTTTACTAGGCAGTCTGAGGCCCAACAGCTCTGCCTTTTCTGAGGACAGAGCAACTCTAGAGTAGACTCTAATGTCTCTCCTTCAGACGGCAGGTGTGTCTCTAGAACCAGCTCCCTCTAAGGGAGGGTTGGAGCCTGGTCACAACCAGGACAATCAGATCCTAGCCTGGCCCTACTCTCTACTACTCTCTGAGGCAAGGGCCTTCCTGACTCTGGTCCCTAATGTGTGCATCCCAGCTGGTCAGCTTTGCCCCATCCAGGGCTCCTGCAGGATGGGGTTGGGGGCTTGCTTCCCCTATAAAGACAGATCTCTTTGTTGGCATTTGTCTAGGCTTTGCCCCATAGTTACCTGGGAACAGCCAGGTGTGCCTGACTCACTATAAAAGGGGCTGCTTGCCCCCTCCTCACTCTCTTGCTCTCTTCTTTTGCTCCCTTATCCTCTTCCCCATTGCCCTCTCCCCCTCTCTCCATGTACTCATGGCTCCCCCCCCCTCTCTCTCTCTCTTACTCCCTCAACTCCCCTCCCGGTGGCCTAAATAAACTCTATTCTATATACTATACTGTCATGTGGCTGGCATGGGCCTGCAGAGGCACCCCCTTCCCCCACACTATACCGTGCCTCTACCAAACATATCCCTGCCTTCTCTTTCTTTTTATATAAAACACACCTTGCAGCTTAAGGCCACCCCAGTCCCCACAGGTCAAGCTCTGACTGGAAGAGTTGGTTGGTGTGCCTGACTCACTATAAAAAGACCCTTGAGTGGGCCTAGAGGGAATGAGACGGAGCAAAGCAGGCTCTGAAAGTGAAGACATGGCTTTGAAGAAGCTGCATCAGCATCCTAAGCCTGCATCTTCCTCTGAATCTGAAGGTAACTCCAGCAGCAGCCAATGGGGTTCAACAGCCACATAAAAAACAGTGAGTGCCAGGGCTAGAGCAGTGGCTCAGCAGTTCAGCGCACTTGTTGCTCTTCCAGAGGGCCTGGGTTCAATCTCTAGCACCCACATGGCAGCTCTCAACTGCTGTAACTCCCAGGCCCATGGGTATTTCACCCTCTTCTGGACTCTGAGCACCAGGCAAGCATGCAGAAAGAACACCACCCATGGATATAAAGTACATTTTAAAAATATACAGAGTGCCTGGCACAGGGATGTGTGGCTTGGAAAGATGGTGTTGGTAATGGACAAAGGTGAACATGAACCACCCATTGAAAGGAATGATCTCACCTTATACCAAGATGGCATGGAAGGACAGGTAATTTGTGAGAGACCTGTTAGAAAACAGGAGATGTATTGAGTAGATAAAAGCTCCACAGAAAATGAGCAGCATGGCAAGATAACCCAGGGCACAGTAGTGGCATGTCTACCATGGTGGTAACCAACAGCTTAAGACCCACCCAATAAGAGCTAAGCTTGTTTGGTATCAGAAACCTAGTCAACTATACAGAGTTAGTGAAGTCATAGATCTTAAAGGAGAATGCACAACCACCCACATTACTAAACTAGCATATTCCCTAACTACATCCTAAATATTTGTCTTTATACCCACAGATAAAAGTGGGCCTAGCCTCTCCTCAAGGAAACTTCTCCTTGCAACAGAGATGATTACAGAAAACTAGAGCCAATCAAAATGCAGTTGTATGATCCCATCCCGATGGATACATCTACAACCCCTGTAAGGTTCGGGGATCATTTAAGGGCCAGAGGATCGGAGAGTTTGCTGTGAGACTCTATCTTCTAGTAATGTCAGAAGCTACACCCATAAGACCTCACCAACATGGTTACCTGAACATGAACTGAGCAAGTTTAACAATAATAGACATGTCAATGCAGGCAGGGATGGGATCAGGAGAGGGCACAGTGCATCAACCCTACATAGAGAACTACATGCAACTACGAATTCTGAGAATGGAAGAAATGGTCTTCCTCAAGGAAGGGCAGACCGATTTGTTATCCAAAACCACATGGTCAGCCCTGAAAGCATACCCAGGAGTAACAGTGTGCACGTTGTGTATATATATATACACACGCACACATATACATATACACAAAAACATATACATGATATATATATATATATAACAATGAAAAGGGGGGCATGAATTTGAAAGAGAGCAAGGAGAAGGGTACATGATAGGGTTTGGAAAGAGGAAGAGGAAGGAGGAAATGATATAATTGTAGTATAATTTCAAAAAGAAGTAATTTAAAAAAAAAAAAAAAGAGCTCTAACCTCAGAAACAGTACCTGACCCAGGGAGACATTTTAATGCCAGATAAATCTAGAGTCCAGCAACACTGAGAAATTCTTGGAATGTTGGTGTCCATTCCTGGTTGCCTTTAACCTCTTCCAAGTGACAACAAGATGGTCGTTTGGGGGACTGGCAAGCAGATCATGGGAGTTTCACTGAAGGGCCGGTGAAGGTCCATTATAAAGGATATCTAAGAAAGTCTGTAGCCATGTGGAGCAAGGGTTGAGAAGCAAGGGGCAGACCGCTGCTGTGATTATAGCTGTTTACAGAAACGTCTGCTCACAGGCAGGCTCTGGGAAGATTAGGAAGGGGAGATTAAAAACAGTTGATTTGGTTGAGTGATGGGATTTGGGGTGATTAAAGCAGCATTCTGTTACGGTTGTTACCATGCGGTTTGTGCAAGTCTTTAAGCGGAAAAAGAGAAAGAATTGAAACAGAGTCCTCGTACCTCAAGGGTCCCTTGAAGCTGCTCCCTGCCCCATGGTTTATCATTAAAATACATCTAGCTCCAACAAGGCTAGCAAAGCAGGGTTTAAAAAAAAAAAAAATGAAGGGGCTGAAACTTGTCATCTGTTACCACACAAAAGTTCCCAGAGAGGCAGGTGGTAGAAGAGACATTTGTTGTATCAAGCTGGCTAATGGGAACACCGAGGCCACCTCACCTCCTAAAGGACCGACTTCCTAGCTGGCTTGGGGGCGTGGTGTAGAAGGTGGGCAATCACAATTCATGAGCTGCTTCTTGCAGCAAGGTGATCAAGGGACACCTAAGAGCAAAGGCCACCTCCTCAGGCCGTGCTTGTACCTGATGCATCGCTATGCAGCTCCTGACATTTCTTACGGGTGAACACACTGGGGAGGGTGGCACCTGATTCCTGTGGCAGACAACGGTCAGGTGAGGTTGAAGAGGATCAGCCAATGAGGAGGCCCTGCTAAGCTTTGTCCAATAGAATGGGAAGTGGTTGCCATGGATCAGCCAATGAGGAGCCCCTGCTGAGCTTTGTCCAATAGAATGGGAAGTGGTTGCCATGGATCAGCCAATGACAAGCCCCTGCTGAGCTTTGTCCTGTTACCAACAGAATGGAAAGTGGCTGCCATGAGGGCACATATGTATAGCCTCACGTCCTCTGGTAGAGGCAGGGGCTGGGGGTGTACCCCTTCCTCAGGCAGGACACAGCTGGCTACACAGCCTTGTTAGAACAGCAGGTGCTCTATAGCAAGCAGAGTGGTTCTTAAAGGGTTAATGGTCATATCTAGAGGAGACACCCTGCGCCCTTTGTGCAGCCAGGGTGGAGTTGCTGGACTCTGTGCACAAGAGACAGTGACATGGGAATTTCTGATTTTGTCAGAGGCTGAGTTGTGTCATGTGATATCTTTCTGGAAACCGACTTATGAGAGGATGTTTTGCTGAAGCAGACATGAGAGAGACTGTGGGAACAGACGTGGTGTTTTGCTGGAAGCTGTCTTGTGAAAGGGCGAGTGACGTTTTGCTGGAGCAGACACTTGAGAGGACCCATGATGTTTGGAAAGAGTATATTTATAACCAAACAGCAGTGGAAGACACTCTTGCACTGCATCGCCTTGCAACTCTTTGCTGGTCTCCATTGGGCTTTGCTGAGGCTGGTCTCAAGGCTGTGTGGTATTGGTTCCCCTTGCTTTCTTCGCTGACCTTCATTTGCCGTGACTTTGTAGAGAGAAATGCACCAAAGAACTATTGGTAGTGTTCTGGCAGCTTCTTGTCGCTTCCACTGACTCAAGCCTATCGGCCAAGCCTCACAGTTTCTTCTGCTACTGATTCATGTTTAGTGTTTCTTGAGTGGACTGAACTGCCTCTGCTGATTCGTGTTGGGTGTTTTGCTAGTGTACTGGACTGCTGACAACGAAGATTGGAATTGCTAAGAACTATCTCTAAATAGGGCCACGACCTCTGTTTCCTGTGCTGGGAGGTTGAAGCATTAAAGAACCATAGAGTAAGTTATGAAAAGCCCAAGCCTACTGACTAGGGAAGATAGAGAGACCCAGCAGTGGCCAGCCTGGATAGATCATACAGACAAGAGAAACACTCAAGGATATTCTAGGATCCTTTGACTGTCAGGAAACTGATGGCAACCTCAGGAATGTCCTACTTGGTCTCCTCACGAAGTCCCAAAATGTCACATTTTTCACTCTGATGAAGTTCTACCACAAGTGAAAGCTGAACTCCCAGAAAACAGGGCACTTACCTGGCATCCAAAGCCACATGTGCTTGTCAATGACTGTGGATCCAAACCCCCAGGCCCTTCCTGTTCTCTGTCACAAAGAAAATGAAGCATAGCTGTGAGCCTGGAGAGAGGAGACATAAACGCCGAGGCTGAATGCACTCAGTTATGAACATATACAGGTGCCTCTGCTGGCCATTAAGATGGTCTAACCACCCAGGGGGCTCCTGACACCACCACTAGTGGTGACTCTTGAGACAGACTTCCTTTAATTATTTCAGCTGTACAGAGCAATAGACATCCTGACAACATGCCTTCTTCACATAGGCTGAAAAACCGCACAAGATTTTAAAACAGAGACAAAGGGGCTTTTGCTTCTATGGCTGCCCAATTAAGTGAGTTAATTAGTCTAGTAGAACACATATTTATTATACAGCAGAATGACATTTAAATTGTTTTCTGCTCCGGGCCTTTTAAAATTGTCAAGAGCAAACGCTAGTGTACGGAACATAGATTCATGCCCACATGGGGGCCAAAGCCCTGTGGGATGAACTGTTCAGGGATGCTGTGGAGCACTCAGGGAGGAGAGAGGTCCCACTTCCCTGGGCTCCGTGCCCACCCCTGCCGGCCATCACTGACTTTCAACAACATGTAACCACTCAAGCCCGTCCTACAGTAATCAAAGAGGAATTCAGAGCATGGAGACCTCATCTTTCTTGGACTGCGTCCAGGTTAATCTTCATCTTCCCAGAACCTTGGCATCTTCCCTGCCAGTGAGCATGGCTGTCAGCAGCATGCCTGGGGCACATGAGGCTTCTTGCAGCCCTCTTCCTTCCCACCTTTTCATTCCTCCACCTGTCACCCCTGCCTTCCCTCACTCATTCCTGAAGCCAAGATCTATCTGATTACGCTCTCACATCCAGCTAATGTCTTCCAAGCAACGGTTGAGCCTTTTCACAAATCATTCTCTGGTGGGCCCGCATAGGGTGCCAAATAGAAGACGACACCCTTTGCCTTCCTCTGCCATCTGTCCTTAAAAGCATTCTTCCTGTCTTCAGCATCATTTATACCCAGCCATGCTCTGGAACACGAGAAAATGGGTAAGCCAACATCAGAGGTAGGAACTGAGCCCAGAGAATGTGCAGTATGGCCTCTCTAGCCCTCTGCACTTGCCTCCTCTCCCATCGTTAAGTGAGCATTCTCATGGCTGGCTTGTGTTTCTCCTTCCCTTGTGTTTCTTGCTGCAATCCTGGAGCAAAGGATTATAGAGGAATCATGGAAGCCAGACCCTTCATGACTGTACTGGGACTTGTCTATGTACAGGACAGGGAGATGAATGTCAGGTGCTTGGTGCCAGGGCATCACACCCTTGTGAGTGTCCCACTGCTTTTCAGTATCGGTGACAATCAATACTGGGGTTTCTGGGGTTACTTCTTCCCACAAGGACTCATTTTAGTCCTTTGTAAATATGTCGAGTCCAATAGGCTGGCTAGGTCATGGGAGAGTAGCACAGTGGAGTGGGTATTAAGACAGCCAACTGTGCTGCCAACTCTCAGGTTGTGCCCCTCACACTGTGCTGCCAACTCATAGTGTCTCAGGATGTGATTCCCCCCTGTCCCTGGCCCAGGAGCTCTGTCTGCAGAGAGCCCAGCCTAGCATGAGTACACAGCTGAACTTGGTTTGTGGTGCTAGAGGGACCTGAGCTTTCCTACGACGGCAGCACTTGCGGAGCTATGGGATCCTGGGCATGTTCCTTCATTACCACCCAACCCATGACAAGGCACTGACCTGCTATCAAGGGCAGGGGTGAGAAGGACTTCAGGCAACTTCTGAGTGATGGAATAGCGAAATGGGCATACTGACTCTTGGTTTGCAGGGTCTAGATCAGCTCATCTACAAGCCACTTCAGAGGCTTGCTTCCTTGCCAGGCCCTGTCTCTGGTTGTATGGGGCCTTTCCCCCTTGGCACCATCCTAATCAGTAGAGAATATGGTATCTGTCACCACCAGAGTGCAACCTTGGGCTTACAGGAGAGTGCTAGTGCAATCCACAGAAATACTGAGCAGAATTTATTTCCAGCCCTCCTCGCGGAGAAGGGTTAAGGACTCATGCCTGCCTGTGGCCAGGGCCAGCAGTTAACACTGCTGTGCTCCGCACCTCTCTTGGTCCTCCCTGTAATTTCAATTTTTTTCAAACCTCATTTTTAATGATGGCTCTTAAGTGCCTTAACCTCCCTTGTAGCCCACCACCCACCAGAGGTAGTGGGAAAGAAAGGATACAGGGGAGGTGGACCTGTTTCACTCTGTGGAGTCCTATTTAACCCTCCAAACATCACCTGTCTTGTCTTACCATGTCTCTTGTCTCAGTACGTGAGTCTGTCCCAGATGACATCACTTTGCCAATCAGCCGAGTCCTCAGAAGCAGCAAGAAGCTGAGGCATACCACCAGAAGTTTTTGGGTGCGTTTCTCTCTATGGAGTCCAGACAAACGCAGCTCAACTACACAATGTAATACAGACCAATACATGCATGACATTAGCAAAGAATCCTTCATCACATATCCTTTCATGTGCTTGCTTTAGCAGAACATCCTCTCTCCTGTGTCTGCTTCAGTGAAACGTTCCTTCACGAGCCTGCCTTAGACTTTCCTACCTGTGTCCACTTCAGGAAAACACTCCTTCCCGTGTTTGTCCCAACAAAACACCATCCATCACAAAGGACTCTCCAAAGAACCTGTAAGTTCCGTTTCAGTCCCCCACTTCGGCCACGTTCCCAGCAGCATTCAGAACAAGTTCAGGCACATCCCTGCCTTGGGGTTCGTCAGGTTCAGCACTGACCCTCAAGTTGAGGCATGAAGAAGGAGGGGTATCCTGAATGCTTCTGCTGCTTCTCTGAACCACGCCACCCCCTGCCGCATCATCCTCTCCTGTTCCACTGCCTCTGTCCTTCCCTGTTGTGGGACTCCAGGGCTTTCCATGTGGGAGGCACACACTGGGGCTTTTTCTCCAGAGCCCTTTCTCCAGCCTGCCTGCTCATCATCCCAGCCTGCTCCTAGACCCAACACATGCACACACACACACAAATGGTGGTGGACTCATGTGTGTATCTTTCAAGTCATTATGACACACACCAAGAAAAACAGGCCTAAGAAAACCCTGAAGGGAAAAAGAAGCCCTAGATGTATCATAGTGAAGCCCAAGGAGCTCAGATTGAGTTTGTTTACTTTCCTTCATCCAAAGCCAATGTTTCTCATGTTCATGCTTTATTTTGGCATGATTATATAGTTTTATGTCAGTGCACACCTTATCTGGTGTCCCCAGTGAAGGCAGCCTGTGAAACCATGCCAGTCCATCACAGCCAGGACAATCTCACAACCTGAGCATGCTCACAATATCCACAGTTGAACCGCGCTGTTCTCCTATATATATGGGGAAGAGGAGGGGGGAGGGGAGTAGGGGAAGGGGTAGGAGAATGGGAAGGGGGAATGGGGGAGGGGGAGGGGGAAAGGGGAAGGGGGAAGGGGAAAGGGGAAGGGGGAAGGGGAAAGGGGAAGGGGGAAGGGGAAGAGAGGGGATAAAAGAGAACCATTCAGTGCAGTTTTATGTGTCCATCAATCTCATCAGGATATAGAACAATTCCAAAGTGATGAGAGTCCCCACGGTGTCCTTCCATAACTACATCCAGTTCTCTCCTACCCGCCTAATGTTCATCACAGAATTGACACTCAGGCAGTTTAGTGATCTAGGAACTTGTTCATGTCACTGAGGGATGCAGAATTTGTTCCACCTGCCTGGAAGAGGAGTGAAACCGTTGTAACAGCCAGGGGACCAGAATGTCTGCTGAGATACTTTCCTTCTATAGGACAATGGCACTGCACCTGTAAAATCTCAACAATGTAACTGCGTAAACAAGACCTAAACAATAACAGTAACAATTGGACTATTTTTTGTGGATGGGAAAAAACTCACAAGGGCCCACCCTTAGTTGAAGCGCTACAAACCATGATGGCTGCTAAGAGTGGGAGAATCAGTTTTGCCCAGAAACAGCTGCTTACCTGGTTATTCAATCCCGGGTAGTCAGCCCTAAAAACATGCACATGCAAGCAAGGCTAGAAGAACTCAGAAGGTTTCATTTACATATATTTTTCTTACAAGTAACAGTAATAATTAAAGAAAAAGAGAATAAGGATGTGAGAGGAATTAAGGCTAGGCTCAGGATGTGATCAAAATACATTAAATTATATAAAATCTCAAAAATTAGTAAAGGCACATTAAAAACAAACTTTCCTTCTATTGCTCTGTAATACTGCAAAACTCTTCTTTTTAAATTAGTTATTTACCTTGCATCTCAACTCCAGCTTCCTTTCCCTCCTCTCCTCCCAGTCTTCCCCCTGCCCCCATCCATTCCCCTCCCTTCCTCCTCAGAGAAGGGCAGGCCTCCCATGGATATCAAGCCACCATGGCATATCAAGTTGCAGTAAAACTAGGCATATTCTCTTCCACTGAGGCAAGACAAGGCTGCTCAGTTAGGGCAAAAGGTTCCCAAAGGCAGGCAACAGAATCAGAGACAGTCCCTGCTCCCGCTGTTAGGAGTCCTACATGAAGACCAAGCTGTACAACTGTTACATATGTGCAGAGGGCCTAGGTCCATCCCACCAGTGCTCTCTGATTGGTGGTTCAATCTCTGTGAGCCTCTGTGGGCCCAGTTTAGTTGATTCCGTAGGTTTTCTTATGGTATCCTTGACCCCTGGCTCCTACAATCCTTCCTCCACCCTTTCCACAAGATTCCCCGAGCTCCAGTTAATGTTTGGCTGTGGGTCTCTGCATCAGTTGCTAGGTGAAGCCTCTCGACGTTTATGATAGGCTCCTGTCTGCAAGTATAGCAGCATGTCGTCAATAGTGTCAGGGTGAGCTCCCTCTCATGGCATGGGTCTCAAGCTGAACCAGTCATTGATTAGCCATTTTGACTCCCTATTTCTGCTCTATTTTGACCCCTGTAACATCTTGTAGACAGGACCAATTGTAAGTTGGAAGTTTGCGGCTGGATTGGTGTCCCCATCCCTCCATTGGAAGTCTTGGCTTGTTATAGGGAGATGGCTGGTTCAGGCTCCATATTCCCCATTGCTAGGAGTCTTAGCTTGGGTCACTTTCATAGACTCCTGGGATCTTATGTTGCCCTAGGTTTCTAGCTTGTCCTAAAGATGCCTTCTCTGGCACCACCACCATCCCGAACCGACTCTTGTTGTCTCTCCCAGTACTCTCTCCCTCCATCGTCCTTGTGCCTGATCCCTCCTGTTCCTGTCCCCTCCCTCTCCCACCCAGTCCCTCCCCCCAAATCCCCATCCACCCACGATGTCTATTTTATTTCTCCTTCTCAGTGAGATTCAAGCATCCCCCCCCCCACCGAGTCCTCCAGATTGTAACTTAGCTTCTTTGGGTTTGTGAGTTGTAGCATGATTATCTTTTACTTTATAGCTAATATCCACTTAAAGTGAGTACATATCATGAACTCATGTATCTGGGTTACCTCTTTCAGGATGATTTGTTTTTCTAGTTCCATCTTTTTGCCTGCAAATTTCATGATGTCTTTGTTTTTAATAGCTGAGTAATACTCCATTGTGTAAATGTACATTTTTTTTTATCCATTCTTTGGCTGAGGATCATATTGGTTGTTTCCAGTTCTGGCTATTGTGAATAAAGCTGCTATGAACATAGCTGAACAAGTGTCCTTGTTGGTATGGTGGAGCATCCTTTGGGTATATATCCAGGAGTGGTAATAGCTGTGTCTTGAGGTAGAACTAGTCCCAGTTTTCTAAGAAACTACCAAATTGATGTTCAAAGTGGCTGTACAAGTTTGTACTCCCACCAGCAATGGAGGAGTGTCCCCTTTGCTCCACATTCTTGCCAGCATGAGCTATGGCTTGAGTTTTTTACCTTAGCCATTCTGATGGGTGTAAGGTGAGCAAACTCTTCTTTTTAAGAGGTAGAGTCTTTATTTTATTTTATTTTATTTTATTTTATTTTAATGTGATCTGCTGCATATATATCTGCCTACCTGAAGAGGGCATCAGATCACCCCTATAGATTGTTGTGAGCTACCATGTGGTTGCTGGGAATTGAACTCATGACCTCTGGAAGAGCAGCCAGTGCTCTTAGCCACTGAGCCATCTCACCAGCCCAAGAGGTAGATTCTTTGTTGACAGACCCTTTGCATGCTCACAGATAGCACTATTGTGTGAATGGTGCTGCACTGAATTACTCGGAGGGCCTCACCTTCACTGGAGATGGGTGCTTCTGCTGTCCAGACACAGAGTGTGGTAGCATGAGCCCCAAAGACAGGGCTCCTCTTGGCTTATTGGGTAGCTAGGAGGATTTGGGCCACCTCTCATGTTCTCATGAAGTCACTGTTAACAATGGCTTCGGTGGGAAGGGTAAGGTCATCTAGCTTGAACACAGTGCTTGTTTATTAGTTCTCATCAATGCTGAAGGCAGCAAAGGTTCCAGAACGTTTCATGAGTCAAAGCCTGTTTGGGAGCCATGGGGCATCAGTCTGCCTCCACCCCCTTCAGAGCCCGAGCTCACACCTTGTGGGGCATGTCAGGCTATGATTCATTACAGAAAGTTGGTTTCCTGTGTGTGTGTGTGTGTGTGCGTGTGTGCGTGTGTATGTGTGTGTGCATGTGTGGATATGTATACGTGTGCATTTGTGTGTGCATTTGTGTGTACATGTGTGTGTACATGCATGTGTGCATGCGTGTGTGCATGTGCGTGTGCGTGCGTGTGTGTGTGTGTGTGTGTGTGTGTGTGTGTGTGTGTGTGTGTGTGTGTGTAAGAAGCCGGACATCTTGGAAATTTTCCACCTTTATTACCTGGCCATGGTTTCTCTCCCTCTGTTTGTCTATCATGGAGTCTTTCTAATTCCTAGTCTCTCAGTAGTGGTACAGAGATCCCACCAGAGAAGGCCACTCAGACACTATCTATAGCCAACTTTATTCCAACTAGCTGGGACTACACTCTGGTATTTGAGACCCAAGTGTGGCACCAGAATAAGGAGTTTTTAAAGGCAAAAACCACATCTCACCCAGCAGTTGCAGGATGGGTGGGTGGGTGGGGTTGTGGAAGCAAGCAGTTTATCAGAAGCTAAGATAAGCAGTTAGCTGGATGGGGAGGTCCTGCACAAGCAGGCCATTTAACAGAAAGTATTAGTCAGGGTTCTTGAGAGTAACAGAACTTAGAGAATGAACCTGTCTCTGTATCTAGAAATAGGGGGAGGGCTACTGGAATGACTTACAGGGAGTCCAGCTAATCCAACAACTGGTGGCTGTGAATGCAAAGTCCGAGAATCTAGTAGTTTCTTAGTCCACAGGCTGTACATCCTAGCTGGTCTTCAGTATCCACTGGAATCCCAAAGAAGTAATGTCTAATGCCACCGAAGGGATGGATGGTCTAACGAGGCGAGAGCAAGAAGGCACAGGGCAAAACCCTCTTTCTTCCAAATCTGTACAGAGCAGTGGTTCTCAACCTTCCTAATGCTTCAGACCTTTAATACAATTCCTCATGTTGTGATGATCGCCAACCACAAAGTTATTTTTGGTTCCTACTTCATAACTGTGATATTGCTACTGTTATGAATGGCAATGTAAATATCTGTGCTTTCTGATGGTCTTAGGGAACCCTGTGACAGAGTCATTCCACTGCCACAGGGCTTCCCATCTAGTTAAGCATGAAATGGCCTCATCAAGAATACAAGATGGAGGAACTTCTGCACCGTCTTGCCCTGTCACAGAAGGAAGCAGCTGTCACTTACTTTGCACAAAGGAGGTCTTTAGGGACACAAAAGCAGTGTCACCAGTGAGAGTTCTACAATGTAAACCATACCATCAGGAAGCAAGGGCAGCAGACTGTGGCTGTCACAAACCTTGGAGACAGACTCTCAGACCTCTCTGGGTAATGACTGCTAGGAATAAAAGAGTGAATTATACAAGACCTAACATGTTTCCAGTAAAACCTGAGAAATATAACGTGAGACTTCCAGACCAGGTAGCAAAACCATATCACAGCAAGGACTTGTGAACTTCCTGTTAGCCTCAGAGAGCCATGTCCTGGGCCAGCAGAGCCTTCCTGCTTTGCATGCTAGAGCAGATTCTTGATAACGGGTACAAGCAGTTCCAGGAGAGAGCCACCTGGGTGATCCAAGTTGGATGTTTTCTTTCGGGAGGCATTAATACAGTCCTGATGGATTTGTAATTTAAGAAATTTGTTTTCTCTTACGAATGCTTTGTGCATGACAATATACTGGTGCCCAGACATTTATCCATTCCCTGGGGGCCCTGAAGAGTTCTGAGAGGTGAGTCACAGCCTTCCAGCACCACCTGGTCTGAGCAGCAGGCCACCCAGCAGGCGCAAGCATTATCGGGTAAGAGCAGTAAGGGGAGGATAGCTTGGGTCCTGCTGTGGGTGAGGGTGGGGTTGAGGAAGGCCATCAAAGTCAAAAGGAGTCCCCTCCAAAGCATACTAGCCACCTTGGCAGACTTCTAGGAAAAGCCATAGCACCAGGAAAACGTAGGGGCTACCTGCCACTCTCCAGGACCTGAACATTGCCATAACCCATTGTGCCCCTGCCTTATCTTGTGAGTCACACAGAGAAGTGCCCATCTGGGCTGGAAGCCCAGCCTGCACATGGAGCCAATGTGAGCACCCGCTTCACACAAAGCAGCCCAGCCTGCACACAGAGCCAGTGCGAGCATCCACTCTGTAGTATCCATCAGCTGCCCCTTCTGCAGTTTCTTCCCATCTATCCATTGCTAGTTCAGCCCCCATACCTACCTCTGTCCTGGCAAACAGCTTCTTGGTCTTCTATGTTTCCTGACCCTCTCCATCCAGGTCTCCTTTCTCTTCTGCCTGGTCCACAGCATATTTACCTGTACCATAGCAGATAGTTTTCTCTGTCACAGACTCAGGCAGCTACCTGTCAGGATCTATCAACTTTTAAGTGTCATTTCTCAAAACCTCCAGGCCTGAGGCCAGAGCGCCAAGCTGAGTATATAGTCCAAGTCCTCTCTGCCCAGGTTTTCTTGCACCTATGCAGGCCATGCTGCCTTCCAAGTGGGGACCCCAGCAGGTGGCTGGAACGGCCTCTCTGCTCACCAGCATCAATGGCTCAGAAATTATGCTCCTTTGTACCATCTGAGAAGCTTGACACATGACAGAATGGTACTACTTCTAAGGCTAGAAAATGGAATGACATCACACATGGAATATGTTTAGAGCAAAGGCCAGCAGAGGAAGTACTCAGAGTGTCTAACATCATCACCTATGTCTGCCTGTGTTTCCTGTCAGAGCATCTAAGTTAGGATATGGGTAAAGACAGATCCTGAGCTCAACTGCCCCAAACTGTCATGTACCCTGGCTGGCCTCAGGGCTGCAGCTACCCTCAAATGCCAGAGACAGTAGGCAAAGGTTGCTGGCTCTGAGCTGGCCCCAGCAGAGCAGCACTGATGGATAAGCAGCCAAGAGTGTGGGAGATGGCAGAGGGTTGGCACGGAGAGACCTCTACCCTTCCGGTCTCTTAGGCACCAAAGAAGCAGATCTTTTCCGAGACTAGGCCAGGAGCTGGGGAGTTTATGGAAAGGAAGATGCTGCATCTGCCTGTCTTCTGAGGCTCTCAGGGGAGGCTTGGAGCATTCCTGTGGTCCAGGTTCCCCTACGCAGACACCCTGCCCTTCCTGATTACTGTGCCCAGCTGGTGGCCTCTCTGGAGTCAAGCTCTCCCCTCTGCTAATGTGTCTCTCCGTATTTGGAATGTGGCTAACCAGCTCCAGGTGGATGGCTAGGACCCAAGGTCTGCGGGATGGGGAGCCAGGGGAAATGGCTCCAACTTCACAAGCCCACAACCCGGAAACCATTATGGATAAGTTCTGCCTTGAAGCACTTTGTGGCCGCTTCTTCAAACTGGGTCCTGGGGAGGTGGGGCTGAGGGGATGAGCAGCAGGTGCTCAGCCCACCCCACTGCGGGGTCCCCCATGACCAGCAGCTTCCCCCAGGGGCATGTGGGGGCAGGACAGTGGGCCGTTCAGAGCACCCCAGCTCTCTACCCCATTCTATACAGGACCTCACTGTAGATTCAACATCAGAGGCCAAGGAGGATTGTGGAGAAAGAGACCCACAAGTCTCCTTGCAATAGAGCATCCAAAGGCACCTTGCCCCAAGGATGGCCATTTTAGTCAGTCAGAAACATGCAAAGTCAGAACCTAGGCTGAGAGGGCAAGGCCTACTACCATGAGTCAAGCCCTTCTCAGTCATACTGGAACCATAGACTTTTTTCATATTCAGTAGGTAGATGGTCTCCTCAGGGCTCTGCACTTCTGTATTAGTTCAGCTATCAATTACACAGCTATTAGATGCCAGGCCTAAGAGACAGTAGCCAGGGAGGAAACTGCTGGGCCCCTGGTGTTTCCAGAAACTCAGTTCAGTGGCTCAAATGAGCCAAACCAGTTCCTATTTTTGAAAAAGCTTTGTGAGGTGTGAAACATCAGAGTACTGACAGCAGGAAGTACCTAGCATCAGAAGTAATCGTGCTACAGAGAGGGCAAAGTTGCATAGTCTAGGTTACCACTCTTCACACTACAGCTTGCTTCCAACCGATCACGGACTGGCACGTGCTGGTCAGTAGATCTGGGCTGAGCCTGTTTCCAGGATCTGTGTCAAGGATCTATAAAGCCACTCTTTGGATAGTAAATTATTATGCTAATGCTGAGCAACCTGTTCACTAAACCTAAACTATGAGTCAATTGATCTAATTGCAGGATTTGATGGGAGAGGAACATAGATCCCTGAGACTAGGTAGTTAGGTTCTTGAGGGTGGGCTGTGTGTCTCTACCTGTCTGGCTAGATATGGATCCTGCAATTAACTATATAGAGAAAGCTAGATAGATATCTACATCTCTAGATAGATAGAGGGATGGATGGATAGATAGATGGAGGGAGGGAGGGATAGAGGGATGGATAGACAGATAATAGATAGTAGATAATAGATGGATGGATAGAGAGAATGATTTATGGGTCTATAGATGACATTCTGTTCTTCAGATGAGACATAAGAGGTAGACAAAACACTTCACACTCTTCCTCAGTGTTGTTGGAGTTAAGGTTCTAATAAGCCCATATAAAAGACACATTTCAGATATTTTATTTATAAGCCAAATGCCTAGACTGGGCAGATCTAGGGCTATTCTAACTTATTCCCCAGCTCTAAAGCCCCTTGTCACTTGCTGCTTCTCCTAGCTATGTGGTTTTAATCCATTGTGGCTTCCCCCTTCTCGTCCATCCTCCAGTCCCACCTTACTCCCTCTATGGCCCAGTCGAGTTCTCTAGCGTTTTACTGACCAGTTAAATTGGGGAGAACCTTAACATTTTCATGTTCATGGCATCACATGAGTACCTGAGTATCAGCTCCTAGGGGTGACCATACCTTATAAGGAGCCAGTTTTCGCTATAGGATGCAAGCAGCATCAGAGGGACCCACCACACCTCAGTGGGATGTCACGTGCTTCCTGGGGAGGAAGATGTCCAGTGCTGGGGGCAGGTACAGTTTGAGCACAAGTCTTAGATATGTTTTGGTGCCCTGGTCTTTCAGTGGGTCTCATCTGATCGAACAAGGGAATAGCACCCTCAAGACAATGGATCAAATGTGACCCCAAGGTGGGGGACTGTAGCAGGTTGGGCAACTGGAGGCTGGCCTCTTCCTCGGGCTTTTTTGGACCTCAAAAGCAGCAGCCTTGCTATCTGCTACAAATGGGGGGAGGGGGCACCTGAAAATCCTGTTCTTTCCTTGATGAACTCTGTTCCCAAAATAAAGCCGACAAAACTCTGTCAGCAGCTGGAATCTTCCCTCTTGCAGAGAGCACCTCGCCTGGCAGTTGACTTAAGCGGTTATTTGCAGGCTATAATTTTCATGAAAACAGTAGGGTGTGCCTGGCGGGAGATGTTTTCTACAATTGGAAAGAAAACAATGAGAAAACTTTGGAACAAAGAGCACTCAGATTCTTACCCACCATTCAGGGTCAAGGCTTAACAAAGACAAGCAAACTTTTCAAGTGGAGTTAGGGAAGTATGCTGAAGAAAGCAGAGAAAGCACACAGCCTGAAAAACAGCTGGGTAAGAGAGGTCCCTGCTAGAGGAGACAGTGGAGACCTCCAGTTGTCTAGGGGAGGAAGTGCAGAGGTTCCAGAAGTGACACCAGTGAACAGGAAGGAAGGATTTGGGCAAGTGAAAGCCATCAGGGTAAGAAGATGGCCCAGAGACAATGCTGTCTTGGATGCCCATCCCAAGAAGCTGAAAGGCACAGTCCAAGTGATGAGAAAAACACACAAAGGCACAAGCATTTCTGACATGAGGCAGGGACTGGGGTCAGTAGCAACTTGAGAGCAGCATCCCTCCTGTTTTCATATTTAAGTTCCACATGCCGTGGGCCTATAGGAAGAGGGAAGGATAAAGTAGATAAATGGGGGCCTTTGGGGAGAAAAGCTATGAGAACCTCACCTCTCAAGGCCTCTTTCTAGTGGTCTGTAACCCCCACCCCCACCCCAAACATGAACATGACAGTTAACAAAGTACCCCCAAAACCCTTTTGGTTAGTTCACACTGACACACGTGGCCCAAAGCCATCTGTGAAGTAGATCCTTGGAAGGTTTCATTTCATTAAACCCTACGACCAGGAAACACTGACAGAGCCCACAGAGACAGGAAATAACGTCAGCTTTAAGCAAGGCTGGGCCTCTGCAGATCGAACTCCTTTAAGCATGAAGAACAGGTAAGTAGGAAGGACGGTGGGAAGGCTTTTGCTCCTTATTCTAAACCAGCCCAGATGCCTGCTGAGGCTTTGAGGAGACCTATCCGCACGCAATGTCCAATATTTCTGGGTTGCCCATACACGGTTGTCTGTGGACAGCATTTGATGATGCAGAACTCAGCCTCTGATGTTGGGGCTCATATTTGAAGCCACTGACTGCTTTCCCACTGTCTGGGCCCATGACAGCAGTACCAGGAGAGTCTAGCACCTCGCTCGGCAGCTCCGGGATAATACAGGCTGTAGAATGCTTGGAGCGTTCCCAGGTTCTCTAAAGGGCGCTGTGCTTATACAGCGTCTTAGGAGTTACTAACACTAACTGCTATAACAAAAATATTGACAGTCTGCGTAAAAAGCTCTCACAGTTGACCTTTGAACCTTTGCACCATGCAGACTGTGGGTACTTACCTTCTTCCCCTCAAACACATCCAGTTGAGAATTTGCATAAAGCGTCCCATTGGTCAGAAACACCCCCCTCCCCAACTAATAGCCTGCTTTTCATAGAAGCCTTGGTGACCACAATTGGCTTATGCCTACTTTGTATGCCATATACATTGGGCAGTACCAAGTACTCAGAACCCGTGAGGGACCACCTTTTTGGTCGATGAGTTAATCTGCTTCTCTCTTGGGGATGGTCAGCACACACAGTGGCATTTTAAGCAGAGACTCGGCAGCATGTGAGCCTGTAGCCACAGTCACTGGGGCGACACCGTGTGCTCAGCAGTAAACTGCACGACCACGGTTTGCTCCTGCATTTCACACCTTTCTCAAGCACAAATGGCCTCTCAGGTATGCACACAGTTTGGGAAGCTATGAAGTTCATCTTTGTAGGGGAATTTCCCCCTAGTTCTTTGATTGGCTGATAAAGACAACAAAAAGCCAATCATTGGGTGAAGATATGGAGGCAGGATCTTCCTAGTAGAACAGGAAGAGAAGGGGAGGAGAGCAGGGTCAAATGAGATTGAGGACTGAGGGAAAGAAGATGGGTTTTTGTTGTTTCCAATTTGTCATAAACGTCAAAACAGTAAAACCTCACATAAGGGGATGTATGGATTTGTGGTCAAGCCTTTGTTGTTCAGAGTCAGCTGTGTCTGTCCCTCCCAGGAGATCTGAGGGGCCTCTCTGCCCTGCATGGCACCCTTGCTGGGAACTTAGGTCCTTCTGGCTCCACCATCTTTGAACTCGCCATCCTTTTTAAGCACGCCTGTAAGTTGTATGTCAGCACATAACACTTGCAGTGTCTCGCGTGTCTGATAGACAGGCATTTATTCACCTCACAGAGCTAGGGAGTTTGAAGAGTAAGCTTTGTCCTAACACGGTGGAGAGGTGGCCAAGAGAGAAAGACTAGAGGGAGCTACCTCACATCTTAAACCAAAACATGTCAATAAATTCCTACGGATTAAGAGAATAAATAAATCCACATGGGGGTTTTATAGGAAGAAATTTTTGTTGTTGTTTTTGTTGTTTGTTTGTTTTTTGAGACTGTGTTTTTGACAGTTCCTTACACAGACTCCTGTTGGGCTAGCAGAACTTACCATCAAGCAATCTGTGCTACCTCACCTGTGGGAAGCAGCCTGCTTTCCCAGTGAGCTTCCCAGCCTCTAGAATAAAGATGGCTTCCGGGGAGTAGTCAAAGTTTGCTTCCCATTCATTTAGCTGCTTTTCTTTTCCACACTTGTCCCTGGCATGTGACAAATGCTTAATTCACAATCTCCCTGGGAAGCAGAGTGGTTGGGGAAGTGGCCCAAGGTCACACCACAAGGGTCCTCTTACTTGGCAGTACTGGGATTTGATTTCGGACAATCCCGTTCAAAAGCTCACACTTGTTACCTGACACAAATATGCTTTGCCACTGTTCAAATTTTTAAAAAGAACAGACCCAGAAGAAGCCAGAGACAGGGACATCTTCAGAACCCTGAACCCTCCGTGTGGCTCACAGCAAATGGGAGATGATGGGCTGACCTTCTCCATCCTTTAATGCTGAGCCATCTCCCCAGCCCCTAGAATCTGGGTGTGTCAGATCATCAAGATCTCTCCTGAGTTTCCTGGCCACAAAGGTGCAAATCAGGAGCTTTGGCCTCCATCTAACCCTGAGCAGGGACTCTCCAAAACTTCTCATACAAAGTAGGAAATCTAGTTAAGAGAGAGGTCTAGGTCTGACGTGGGTTTGGAAGAACTTAGAGCCCAGTCAGTTAAGATCTCAGTTTGGGGGCAGGTTTCAATATGTGAGGTAAAGTCTGCAACTATGCCCGTCTCTTTCCAAAATAGCTTTCCACCTTTGATAACAGTATGGTCAGCTTGGCCATGCAACCTGAAGAAAACCATGCCAATGAAATGGCATTCTGCCAATTCCAGGCAGAGCAAAGTCATGCTCTAAAGCAAAGGACCTGAGGTGTGAGCCCCTAGGGCCATGCTGTGCTGATGACCACCTAGTTTCACAGGGATAGCCCACCCACCCACTGGGATTCAGGAGAGCTGTCTCCAGTGTTTTTCCACTAAAAGTCATGAGGGGTGACTTTCTAGGCTCTCCCTCAAAGTACCCCAGGTCCCTGACTCAGGAATCATTCAGTCCATGGTTTCCACCCAAGACTCAATGTCCCAAAGCACCCAGCAGCAACAACACAGGGTCCAACCCAGCTGTGATGAGGCCACCTTAGGACAGCTTGGTCATCTCTGCCTGTCTGACAGTCAGGCCCCACCCACCGTTCAAATCCAGAATGAACTCCTGTCTCTCAGTGGCTGTAAAGCCCAGCCATCTGGACCTCCCTGGGAGGCCTCAGCAGACTCTTGTGAGGGCTAATCTTAACGAGAGCAGACAGCCCGGAAGACTCGGGGTGCAGGGCAGAGGAGAGAAGCTGGGACAGTCTGGAAAACACTGGCCAGGGAATATTTCTAACATACACACACACACACACACACACACACACACACGCACATACACACACAACCACCACACCCACAGTCCCTGTATTAGCTTTTGAATAACCCTCATGGGTGAACGAGGTATAGGACAGACAGACTAAAGAAAATGGCTCTTGAGCAGTGAGCAGCCGGGTGTGGCTACACTGCTTCTTGAATTGTGCTGATGTGTGGAGTAATCTATAACAGGAGGCAGAGGCCTTCACTGGCCATACTCAACCCACCTCACTCAACACATAAACACATATTCCCTATTATCTGTTTCAGACCAGGAAACCCGTACCATGCCAGGCATGGCCATCAGTGAATACAGACATCATGGACCTTGATGTCCATGGCTTGCCCTGGGTTGTCCCTGTACTTGTCATTACATTCCAGGCTGGTGCTGAGAGCATCTCATCCCCTTAGACCTTTGAGGTAGGGGATGTTGTTCACCCAGGCTACAAATGGTAAAACTGAGGATTAGAGGGCTTACCCAAACTCAATGACAACTTATAGTTTAACGAGGATCTAAGTGGAGCCCAGGGTTTGTTTTATTCTATGAGAGTCCACATGTGATTCCAGGGCAGAGGTCTAGACCTCTGGAAGCCCCAGTGCAAGACATGGCAATGCCTGGCACAAGTCCCAGAGCCCTGGAGTGCATAGCTCTCCTCTTCTTCCTGGTTGTCCAGGCCTTAGTCAGTCACTGCCCTGCAGAAAAGCCATGTTTACTCAGGTGTCAGGTGTGATGGGCAGGGGCCCCGGCCTGAGGCTGGGCAGCCTCTCACAGAGAGGCTTGGAAAAGAAAGGACAGCAGTCAGAAGGGTTCAAAGCCACTCCTAAGGACAAAGATGGAGAAGCCACAGCTCAAACACACCTGCACTCAGCCAGGCCTGCCCATCCTCAAAAGCAGCTTCTGCCAGCTGCTGCTGTGGCCAGCAGGGAGCCTCTGCTGTGGAGACCAGCCACCCGTCAGGAGTTGCTGATATTCCCTGTGACCTGGGATGGCTTGGTGTCCTGTGATAGCCCTGGCTCTACCTCCCAGGCTTCTCTCTGTAGGCAAACTGTCTCAGAGTGGATGGGCTCAGAGACCCTAGCAAAGTTGGGCAGACTCACATCCTATGTAGGCAGTTTTATGCTGGTCTGTTAGGCAGGTACTGAAAGACTCTTGTCCAGTTTAGAATGGACCAGGACCTGGTGCACACATTCACCATGCGATGTTGATACCACTGCCCTCCTTACTGTCACTGTCACCAAGCCTCGGACAGCATACTCACCAGGTGCTAAAGGTTTTGCTCAGATCACTGTATCATCTCAGGGCTCCTCACAGCTGAGGCCCCGCATTCCCAGCTGGCAGAGTGACCCTCTCACTGTTCCATGGTGGTGACAGTGACAGGGACCATCTGAAACCAGCAGCCCATTCTCCACCAAGCTGGATGGGCCACAGAAGAGTTCCCTGGCAGCCCACAAGTCCACTGAGGCCCTGGGCTTCTTCATAATCTCAAGCTAAATCCAGGATGGGACATGGTAGCTGGAACACTGATCAAATGGAGCACACTGACAAAGACATTACTGCATGCTATGATGGAAGCCTTTGTGAGAGCCTGAGGCCACTGTGGATGCAAAGCATGGCCAGAGGCGCTATACAAGGCTGACTCTGGGGCAGGGGCTCAGGGGGCTCCACAGACACTGCCCTAGACCTTTTGGGGCTGGCACAGGGCAAAGGGGTGGTTGTGGGGCACTCAGAAGAGAGGGCAGATGTGAACACAGCCATGAGGTCACAGTGAGATGTCACTGCCTAAAGTAGGACATCAGGGAGGTAGAGGGAGGTAGTAGGGACATAGTTGGGGGGGGGGGAGAATCAGCAAAGGTTTTCTAGAGGTAAGACATGGGTACCGAGAAATGAACCAGGTTAAGGTAGGTAGTGGGACAAATGGCAGACAATGGAATGCCAGAGGAAGGTGACAGAGCCCAGCCAGGTCAATCACTATGATGTGATAAGGAAATCAGACTCTGGCACCTAATCGCACATGTGGTTCTCTGTTCCTCATGCCCAGGCACTTACACTCAGGGTAAGGAGATGCCCATGGGCCCAGGGAGACCTGGCAGTGTGGC
This sequence comes from Mus musculus, assembly GCF_000001635.26. Classification (NCBI taxonomy): domain Eukaryota; kingdom Metazoa; phylum Chordata; class Mammalia; order Rodentia; family Muridae; genus Mus; species Mus musculus. Next base: position 56,395,513 of record NC_000079.6, on the reverse strand, counting down.
CTGTGGACACATCACAGATACCTTCTCTGCTGGGTAAGGGACACAACTGGGTATCCCTAGGTAGTGACTGAGGGCTTCGGGCATGGCATTAGGAGCAGCCAATGCCGCGCTCCTAGGAAGCTATCCTACACCGCAGCCTCATCTTTACCCCCAGATGAAAGTGCTCGGGCATGCACACCTGCCTCTGCTACTTCTGCCTGTGGGCTCTGTCTGACACTAAATATTACCCTCTTGTTCATGGCTCTCTGTGAATGGCACTTTCATAGGAGTTTCTGATATAATTAACTCTCTCGAGGTCTTTCATGTCTCAGATTTGACGAGGGTGACAGGGGCTGTCAGGAGTGATGAATAAGCCAAACAGGTTTGGTCAAGAAGCGGCAAGAATAGAGCCAACAGGAATGCCTGATGGTATCGGATGGCATTTCTCCACGTGTGTGCCATCTTGGCTGGCTGGGGTGCTGTAGAGAGGGGCTCCCAGATTGGGTTAGTTGAGAAGACTCTTGCTGAAAGGGTGTTGAACAGCCTTCCTAAGCTTTGAACCTTCTTAGCCCCTCCCCTGTGTGGATAGCACTGAGCCCTAGCTGCCAACCTCTGTGCCTCTGCATGGCCCATATTGTAGTACTGCAAGAATAGGGAGTATACATAGCAGAGCCTGGTAATACAAGCTCGTAACCCTAGCTACTTTGGAGGACAAGATGTCTGTTCAAGGCCAGACTGAGAAACTTAGTAGGACTGGAGTGGGGAGGAGGAGGAGGAGGAGGAGAAGGAAGGGGAGAAGGAGGAGGAGGAGGGGGGAGAGGGAGGGGAGGGAGCTGTGTGTGCGTAGCTCAGTCGTAAGCACTTGCCTAGCATATACAAGACCCTAGGCTCAATCCTGAGTACCACAAAAAGAAAAGACAGTGATAGATACATCACAGCACATGGGAATATCAGAGCAAACTCTCAGCCAGCTACTATGGAATGGTAGGTGTGGCTCATGCAGTTTGATGTTAGGAATGCCTAAGTAAGGGCCTTGGCAGAGTCCTGCTCCCTCTGAAGGCTCTGGGGAAGACCTCTTTCTTGTCCCTTCCTGGCCTCCATTGGTGACCAGCGGTCTGTGGCTTTCTTCAGCACATGAACATGTCTCTCTCCTCTCTGTCACCTTCCTGGTGTCTCTAGGTCTTCACTGATAGCCCACCCTAGTCCAGTGTCACCTCACCTCAACGTGGTTATACCACCCATATCCCATAACAAATATGAGCACATTCACAGGTCCCCAGGATCAGGACTTGGCCACTTGATTTGGAGGAGGGGGGTGTCACTATTATGGATTAGAGAGACCAGAAGAGTGGAAACAGCAAGAGAGCATAGCACAAAAGCCTCTGAAGCCAGGCTGTATCTCTGCAGCCTCCTAAGGATCTACCACAGGCTCTCAGGCCTCATCTTTGGAGTCTGTACAGAGACGTCCTAGTAGCAACCACGGAGGATGGTTGTAGGATGGAGACTATAAAATCTATAAAGGGCCCAAGCCTCGGATCCCAGTAAGGGCAATGGGAAGGGAACGATTATTTCCATTTCTCTTTGGTTGCTGAAATCCCTTCCCAAGACGGGTGTTACATATATGAGGTCTGCCTCTCCTTTGCAGGTCACAATACCAAACGGAGGTACAAGCCTATATAGGTCACTCCAGGGAACCTGTGAGTCTATCAGGATTGCAAACAGAGCTTCGGCTGAGGGGTTACAGAAAGTCTGCACCTGGCATGGATGATAACTCCTCCATGGACACACAGAGGGAGCCCCCTACCCTACTCCATCCAGACTCCTACATACTCTAGCCTAGTGGTTCTCAACCTTCCTAATGCTGCAACCCTATAATACAGCTCCTCATGTTGTCATGAACCCCAACCATAAAGGCATTTTTGTTGCTACTTCATAACTGTAATTCATAACAATACTATTATGAATCCTAATGCAAATATCTGTGTTTCCTGATGGTTTTAGATGACCCTGTGATAAGGTGATTTGAACTCTAGAGGGGTCATGACCCATAGGTTGAAAACCTCTGCTACAGCCCTTCTCTAAAATCCTGAGGCCATGTGCAATTCAGGCAGAATTGCACACAGCTGGTTGGGAGATTGGGAGATAGCTAGATTGCTGACAAAAGGCCCATAACCTTTCCCTTCCCTCTGTGGAATTGGGGTAAAGGAGGGAGCAGGAGAGCAATCAATAAGCCTGGCTTGATGATCTTGTGTGAGCACAGCTGAACTTCTGAAGGTGGTGGCCATCTGTCTCTGAGGAGAGTCCTCAACAGTATGGAGGACAGGTAGGCACAAACAAGACTTCCATCTCCATTTTGATGGGTCCCATCATATCTGAGGAAATCTCCTAGCATCTTATCTGGCCAGACGTGAGAAAGAGCAGTCTGTACACCAGGCAAAGATCTCCTGGGGAGCATCAAGTATAGGCTGTCTGTTCATCTGTGTATCAGCTCAGACACTGTCATGAGACATCAGCAGAGTGGCCAAGAGTTTGAGGAGCCTGTGTTCTTCTCTCTAAGTGGAATGATCGTTCCTCACACACACCCTGAAGGATAACATGAGGAATGACATAGTAATGCAGGGAAGAGCTTTATGATAAGCAATCCCCTGTGCATATGTGTGGAGCGGGTGACTCTGTCCCTCAGTGAACTGTGCCCCTACTTTGGTGCCAAGGCGTGTGAGGAGACAGAGGCGATCTACCATAACTATAAAGAAATGTGCCTCAGCTTGTGAAGCCACATGGAACTATACTTGGACTTCAGAGCCTTGACATATAGTGATGGCAATGGTCCAGAATGAGGGACAGTGCAAGGGGCTGAGTGATCAGGTTAGCCATCCAGGAGCAATCACTTAGAAGTCTTGACTGGGGCCAGATGACCAAGTGCTAAGACAGGTGAGCATGGCTCTGTCCATCTCTGCTGGAGCTCAGAAGGCAGTAGGAGGAGAGAGAAGTGTGGGTCCTCAGGTGACCACAGTACAGGTGCAGCAGATGGCATCCTATCACAAACCTATGGGCAGGACAGGGCCTGGCAAAAACTCTTCCTCCCTTTGAGAGGCAGGAATATGGGTTCCCTGGGGCATGGCTCCTCTAATTTATGGGGCCTGTGATTTATGGGTTTGTGTCAGCCTGCACCAAACCTACCTTTAAAGGTGGGAACAGAGACAAGTCTAGCCTCCAGGCCATGAGGCATATGCACAAACACAGGCACTAGGTGCAGGTGTGTCCTCAGAACCTCAGAGAGGGGGAGCTGGCACAGGTCCACATGCAGTGGGCCTGAGGGGACCATCAGAACTCCCTCCCCGACTGTCTATGTAGTTACCTGCTTCCACAATCCGAGTGAGGGGTGGGTGCCTGCGTCCGCAAAAAGAAAAAAGCATTTCCAACCTGGGACCCCCTCTGGCACAAGGTGGAGCCTTAAAGGGCCACACAAGAGAGTGTTCTGGAAGTGGGGGTGGCTGGCGTAAGTATTGGCTGGCTGCTGAAGGGTGCTGTGGTCTGAGGTTCAGCCCCTAGCACAGTGCTTAATTCTTAGTGGATCCTTGCAATGCTGAGGTTCATATTTTGATCAATAGTATTTCCCAAGTGCCTACAGGATATTTTGCAAACTGGAGAAGACCCGGAGATCACAAATTGAGGGCCAAAGAGACAAGAATTGGAATAGGTCCCTGGTCCCGGGAGTTCCGCTTCTGTCCTGAGTTCTCACGGCTTTGTAACTCCCTCAGAGACTCTAACTCCTCATGAGACAAAATGAGGTCTCTGTGGGTCCCACCCGACTAGGCAAACAAGAGTGTTGTGGACACCAGTGCTCATGAGGTTGGCCACCATGATCGTGCAGGTGGCCGCCATGATCATGTGGTTGACCGCCATACTTGCACACGAGGCTTCCAGGGTTGGTTACTGACACTGTGTCTCGAAAGTTGTAGTTTGTGTAAAATAAAAGCACAGATCGTAATTATTGTTGAGAACTAACTATGTGGCCTTCATACCCATCTCCAGAGCCAGACAGCAAGGTTAAATGCTCCCAGTAATCATAGAAACCCCTGGTGATCTTACCAGTTAAGCTCTGTGTCCTGGTTGGCTTCTCTGTGGCCGTGACTTGAGGAGGAAGGGTGTACTTACCTTACAGCTCGCAGTCCATCATGGAGGAAGTCAGGGCAAGAACTCAAGCAGGAACCTGGAGGCAGGCACTGAAGCAGAGACCGTGGAAGAGGCTTGCTTATTGGTTCATTCTGCATGGTTTGCTCACCTGGCTTTCTTAAGTAGCACATCTGCCTAGAGATAGCACCTTTCATGGGGACTTGGCTTTCCTATGCCAACTAGCAAGGAAGAAAATGCCCATAGGCCAGAGGGATGGAGATAATTCCCTAACTGAGGCTCCTTCTTCCCGAGCTGACAGCAAAGCTTAGTCCTTAGCCCGCTCCCTTGTTCCCAGAGGCAGCCTTTCGGAGTCCCAACATCACAGATGAGCTGCCTCTCCGAGGCCACACCCTTTCATCTGGAGTTTTGCTCAGCATACTGTTCATAATGTTCATCCATGCTGAGCCATATCACAGACAGAATTGTATGAAAAAAAAATCCATTTTCAAATAAGCATTAAAATAGTAAAAGTTAAAATTATGCACTAAACAAGGAATGCCTACACTAGTTACTTTCCTATTTCCGTGATAAAATCCCGAGACAAAAGCAACTTATAGAAGAATTTATTTGAGCTTATGATTCTAGGGGGACAAGAGCCCATCATGGCGGGGAAGTGCGGCAGCGAGCAGCAGATGTGATAGCCAGAGGAGGAAGCTGTGAGCTCACCTCCTCAATGAGAAGCAAGAGAGCAAACCGGGACTGGCGGGAGACCCGAAGCTCTCTAAGCCCACCCCAAGTGACATAATTCCTCCAGTCAAGCCATACCTCCTAAACCTCCCCACACAGTGCCACCAACTGCAAATGAGTGTTCCAGTGCCTGAGACTATGGAAGACACTCTCCTTTAGACCACTGCATTGCTGAACTGTTTTTGAAAATAATGTTACCATTGCACAACCTCGCTAGCAACTCACGTGAGCTCTGGTCTTTGCACGTCCCCAGCACTGGGCATTACAGTCCCTGGCCTCAGCCAGTCTATCTCACTGAGGCATTGAATGTAGGTCACGGCCCACTGAGGATATGAAACGTGTCTCCTGTGGTTGTGGTCACCTGCACGCCTGCTTTTGGGAGGCCTGGGCTTTCATTTGTAAACTTGGCTTACTTGTCTTTCAGTGTTAACCTACAGATAGAAGTATACCAATGTTTTGCCTATGACTGGACCAGCCTGCCTCTTGACAGGAGAAAACACTTAAATCATGGCTTCTCCAGGAACTAGTACAAAGGAACCCTAAGGAACAAGCCAGGCCTCAGGCTTGGGCTCACAGTGAGTGAGCCTCAGAGATGTTTCTATCTGTGGGTGGCTACCATGACATTTACTTTCTTTAATATTTTATTTATTTAGTTGATATATATCAGTACACTATAGCTGTACTTTGACACACCAGAAGAGGGCATCAGATCCCATTACAGATGATTGTGTGCCAACGTGTGGTTGCTGGGAATTGAACTCAGGACCTTTGGAAGAGCAGTCAGTGCTCTTAACCGCTGAGCTATCTCTCCAGCCCACATTCACTTTCTTCATGGAGTCTTGCAGTTGATGCTGTTTATTTCTTGCCCAAGAAAGCTTCACTCACCCCAGGGCTGTGACTAGTGTGGGATTTTTTTTTTCTTGTTTTCGGGAAGCTGTTTTGTTTCTAGGTTTTATAGTCAAACCCATGATGCACTCACATTGTTTTGTTTTTAAGTTTTGGTGGTTGTCTAGCGCCATAAACACTAAGGAAACACTCTAGTTCTTTGCAGGATTGAACCTGACTTGAGCCTCAGGCTAAAGACGTCATTCCAGTCCGAAGAAAGGCCTTTTGTTACCATCAACTTCGAGCCATCCCCAGAGATCACACCAACTGACCGCAGGCTGCAAATGGCTTCATATCCACTAGTCAAACGAACCGCTTCCTCCCCTCCCCTGGATTTTTCAAAACCTGCTTAATAAGGGTTCTTTAAAGCTTCAACCTCCCTTCTAGCCCACCTGCTAGAGGTAGGGGAGAAGAAAGGTTAATAGGAGACGAGGGATGTAAACCTGTTTGTTCTTCGGGGCAATTCCAATTTTGGTTGTCAGGATATCAGCAGTCCAGTCCAAAACACCAAACACAAATCAGTAGCAGGGGCCAGAAGAACGGACAAGGCTGCACCAAATTGGCATGAGTCTTCAGAGGTGGCAAAATGCCGCTGGAATACCACAGGGAGTCCTCTGGTCTGTTTCTTTCTACGAAGCCACAACAAGCAAAACCAGCGAAGACCAGTGGCGCATTGTAAGGCCGATCAATGAAAGAGCGTCCTCTCACTCCCCGTGGGTTATATTCTTTCTAAGCATCACGAGTCCTCTCAAGCATCTGCTCTGACAAAACTGGCGCCCTTTCACAAGACAGCTTCCAGAAAAACATCGCATGACACAACTGAGTCCCCAAAGAAACCAGAAACTCCTACTTCAGATGGCCCTCATGTCGCAGGGCTAATCCATGCTGCAGGGGTGGGGGGGTCTTGCCTATATCCCAGCACCCTGAGAGCCTTGCAGGCTCTTCAGGCACAATGACACACCCGTGTCACCCTCCCATACTGTAGGGACCAAACACTCGAATCCTGGCGCTGCTACTTGGGAGTCACAGATGAGCAGGGTCTTGCTCAGGTCCCACTCCTTAAGAGAGAACAGAGTGTCCCAGCTAGTGAGCAGGGACCCAGAGAGCTGAGCAAGCAGTCTGACTCTAGAGGCAAGAGGCATCCCAAGGCCACTGGTCCAGAGGGGTCTGGCTACATCCTCCATCTCCTGAATACAGGACTCAGATGGAGTCCAGCGTTGAACACGGTGACCACTTTGCACAGATCAGGAGAGGCAGCTGAGTCAAGCCGGGCTGCACTGCCGAGGAGAAAGCCTTATGTCACCTCTTTCCTCAGAAAAGAAGCATTACCTGAGGTGACCTGTGACATTCTGGGTTCATCTGTGACTTAAAGAGGTTTTTTTTTTTTTTTTTTTTTTTTTTTAAAGCCAAGTTTCTTCCCTGAGTCTCTTTCAAGAGAGTCATCTGAGCATCATTTATAACTCAAATAATTCTGGTGTCAATTGTGTGTCTCTAATGAGCCCAGAAAATTTTCATAATTATCCTTTTTTTTTCCAAAGACATAATTATAGGTTAGAATACATGCTACAGACAAGACATTTAAATAGAGCTTTTTACACGCTTAGGCATTCTGCCCCTCCCTTCAGAAAACATTTTGAAGAGGGTTTCCAATTATCCTTCTGCCTTTCCTCCTCTGAGTAAACACTGGGAGGTAAGATGATCATTGTCCCTAGACAGTGAGTGTCCTATGCCTGGCCTGTATACCCAGCCCAACACTGTCTCTCCTGTGTCTCCACTGAGCACAGAGACTGGCAGGAGGTGGTAGGGGTCGCCTAGAGTACTGCTCTGTATGGAAAGCCCAGGTTAACCCCCGAGCAGTCTCAGAGTCTTTGATGGAGACAAGGGAATGAATGTATTAAGCTCTGACTAATGCTATGGTCAGAACCTGTACCCAGTGATAACCCAGGACCTCATTCTTTGGCTTGAACTTGAACCGGCAGGTCGGGGGGGGGTGGGGGGGGGGAGGCTGAGACAGAACAGAGACTGAAGACGTGTGTCTGCCTGAGACACGGCATTTGGGCTGTAAAGGGACACGTGACCTGCTCTCACAGACCCTGCTTCTCCAGCTCTCTCTTGTCGAGTGACTAAAACTGCCGCCCCAACCCCATTTCTAGAGCATGTGTTTACTTCTGAGCCCAATAACTCATGTTCTGGGGAGAAGTTTGGGGAAGGAGCAAAACCACATGGGCTAGCCTCAGAGGAGGAGCTCCAGGGACCTCTGTCCTCCAGCTGGGGTCCAAGAGGAAACACAGCTGCCTCTGGCACAAGGAATGGGAAGAAGGTGCCAGCACAGCTGCCCAAGGTATGGGGCCAGCCAGAGAGAGGTCCTGTGGGGGGCAGGGTGTCCACTCCTGTCCAGCAGTGGCTCAGGAGAAAGGGCATGGCAGTTCAGGCAAGAATTTGACATACCAGCTGCAGGGAGTCTGTGCCCATCACAGCCCAGCAGCCCACAAAGTATGCTGGGAAAGCTTGGGGCAAGAAAAGTGTCCTCTGGCTTGGGAGTTCTACCAAAGACCTTCTCACCATAGCCTGCTGATCGACAACACACTTTTGGTTGGCTTAAAGACTTATGCTTGTGTAGATTCATGTTCTTGGGAGAGAAGGGGTCTGACCATAAGCAAAGATATCAGACAATTTTGGGTATGTAGGGAAGAGCATGGTTCTGTAGGGGGAAGGCTTCTGTGTAGACAGACTTTTGAGCTGACCCACCCATGACATCAGCCTCTCCCCCACAAGACCCTAAGGGAGAGGGACAGGCTGGTTCAACAATGCAACACTGGAGCAAAGCAGGGCTCTGGAGAGTAAGAAGATGCTAATCGTGAGGATGGCAGTGGAAGCTGGCAGATCTGTGGCAGTCAGCTCATAGCCTCGGACTCCATCTTGTGAGGACTTGGAATTTCACAGTGAGGGCCCAGGAAATGTCTGGCAAGCTCAGTTCTGAATCATTCTGTTGTCTGAGCAAAGGCTCAGCCCAGCAAGGGCCATGAAGGAACTCCTCATCTTAACGTTGTTCATAACAGCCATTTTACATCTCTAACCACATAGCCAATGTCCTAGCAGGTCTTATTCTCACGGATGATAAAGGCAGGCCACTCAGATAGTTTCTGTCTCTGCAGCCTCCCCCTCCCTGCTTGTGTGGGTGGACACATCTGTGTACGCAGCACTTCAATAAAAAGCCTTCACACAGCACACTGGGCCGCCCGGGAGACACGGCGCATTTCATCCAACTGCCAAGAATCTTCTTTAAAGTCTCCTCTGCCTTGTTGAGGGGCCAGCCACTTGCTCCTGCCCACTGTTATGGCTGCCTCGCTTCCTGAGACACACTGTCCGGGAACAGACACCCCTTGGCAAGCTGCAAAGGTGAGCTGGTGGCCCGAGGGTCACCATCCCTGCTCTCCAAACAGCCTTTCAAGTGAATCTCCTTAACTGCTCCTTGAAGAAGTGTTTTGTTTTGTTTTGTTTTGTTTTGTTTTGTTTTGTTTTGTTTTTCTAGAATGTTCTGATCAAATGACCCTGGAAACTTTCAGGACAAAGGGACCAAGAGGCTTTGGGAAGCTAGGGAGACCCCATCAAGCCACATGACCTCTCCTCCCCCTCCCATGAGAAGCAAGGACAGCAGAGGCCTCCTTCAGGCCATCCCTGGGCAGCTCTTCCTTTGCTCTCAGGATGACAACGGTGTTTGGCTTCAGTTTGCTTTGCTTGAAAGCAGCTACTGTGAAAACAGTGTTAATGGGACTATAGATTATTGCTGAGCTTCAAGGCGAGAGGATGATTGATTGCTGATGTCTAACTTGAAACAGCATAAGCCTTGCAGGCAGGCTGCCACATTAGCCCCCTCTAGCCAAGGCTGGTAAGTTTGGAGATCTCAGGAAGAGACCTCTCTCTTCTCTGTAAGGAGAGGCACGTAGGAGCCACCAGCTAAGCACTGTCTCTGTCGTCTAGTTATTGCACCTCAGTACATACAGGGCCCACAGGTAAGATCGGCCCTGGGGCTTCTCAGGCCTAATCCCTTCATTTGATGCAAAGTTCCCCATGTTCATGGCAACTAAAACAGGTTTCAAACCCACAATCCTCTGGGGCAGTTCTCCACAGTCAATGAAACAGGGTTAGATCTCTCATAACAAACCAAGGTAAGTGGTAAGTATTCTAATGAAATATAAAGTTTAAAATCTTAAAAAACAAACCAAAACTAAGAACACTTCAAGTCATTAGCAGTCCCCTCAGAAATCAAATGAGGAAAAAGCATACCAATTTACTTTTGAAATTCAAGATGATTTAGTTTGAGTGTTTTGTTTTGAGACAGGGACTCACTCTATAGCCCAGGCTAGCCTTGAACTTGTGACAGTTCTTCTACCTTAGCCTCCCCCGTGCTGGGGTGACAGGTGTGAGCACCATCCCTGGTATTGTCAGAGCACTTAATTTAACTTTAACTGCTATGTATGTCTACTTTAAAGGCGATCAGAGGACCAGGAATATGAGGTCAGTTGTACTGGCTGGTTTTGTGTGTCACCTTGACACAAACTGGAGTTATCACAGAGATAAAAGCCTCCCAGGAGGAAATGCCTCCATCCAGCTGTAAGGCATTTTCTCTATTAGTAATCAAAGGTGGGGGGCATTGTGGGTGGTGCCATCCCTGGGCTGGTAGTCCTGGGTTCTATAAGAAAGCAAGCTGAGCAAGCCAGGGGAAGCAAGCCAGTAAGCAGCATCCCTCCATGGCCTCTGCATCAGCTCCAGCAGCTCCTGACCTGTTTGAGTTCCAGTCCTGACTTCCTTTGGTGATGAACAGCAATGTGGAAGTGTAAGCTGAATAAACCCTTTCCTCCCCAACTTGCTTCTTGGTCATGATGTTTGTGCAGGAATAGAAACCCTGACTAAGACACCACAGTCTTGGCTGTGAAGTTGTTGAGGCGAAGGTAGCCTGGGCTATAGGAGACCCTGTCTCCAGAAGGACAATTTAAAGGCATTTGGAGAGCTGTTTACTCTGGGGGGCCTTGCATTCTAATGCAAGCCTCCACTCTTGGGGCGTAAGTTGCAATGACAGACAGGCACGGGCAGATCCAGCTGACCGGAAAACAAATATGCCTCTCCTTGTTGACTGGCAGGCTTAATTGGCAGCCTCCTCCTATTTAATTGCTAGATTATCAGCAATGACAGTGGGTATCTGCATAGCATATAAATGTGGAGGGTGACTCTGCCCTGAAACATTTTCCAGAGATTCAGACCTGGAAAGAGGGCTGATAGCACCCTGGACACGCACCGCTGGGCTTCCTGTCTGCCCAGACCTTACCCTACACCTGCTATGTTTCTGAATAAGCAGTAACCCATTGGAAAGACAAAGTGGGAAGGAATTCTGGAACACTAAAAAGTGGTCCATCAACAACAGCCCATCTGAATTATTGTTACCTATTTTTCTATTTGGACGATACAGGTATTCTAAATCCATTCATAGAAAACTAAGCCAGGCATGGTAGTCCATGCTCATAATTCCAGGACTCAAGAAGCTGAGGCAGAAGGATGCTGTGCATTTAAGACTGTGAGATAAGCCTGGATTATGTGAGTTCCAGGTCAGCCTAGACTCTAAAAGAAATAAGGAAAGAAGGAAGGGAGGAAGGGAAGGAGGAAAGGGAGGGAGGGAGGGAGAGAGGGAGAAAGAAGAGGTTGGTGTCTTATAAGTCCATTCTTTTTCTACAGGGTTTCTCTGTGTAGCCCCAGCTGTCCTGGAACTCACTCTGTAGACCAGGCTGGCCTCAAACTCAGAAATCCGCCTGCCTCTGCCTCTGACTCTGCCTCTGCCTCTGCCTCCCAAGTGCTGGGATTAAAGGCGTGCGCCACCATGCCTGGCATTTATAAAACCATTCTTATCAGTACATCTCATGGTCCATGACACAGGGCCTCCTTTTTGGCTGCACTGAGATGGACCCATTGCCATATGAAGAGCTATCCTGAGCTATCATCTACATTTTACCCAAAGGCTTCTTAGTTTGAGTAGTGGTTTGAGCTGCTCTTGAGAGGCCCTGTACAAGGACTTACAGCCCTTCTAGGCTGCCTCAGGATGGAAGGGAAGTGAGCCAAGGCCCATCCCTCCGCCTGCAGTGGTCCAGCTGCCTTGCCTGTATCCTTGTCCTAGGCTTAGGGTACACTCACCCCACTGCATCCAAACCACGTCTAACCCCCAGGGATGTGAGTCTGGAGCCACCCACTGCTCAGCTGCGAGCATGATCTCTGAAGCCAACACTCAGTTAGTTCCCTCTGCATTTTGCAAAGCTTCTGGACAGAAAAAACTCCCATAAAAAGACAAGTGCCTCCCAGAACAGGGTTGCCTAACTCACTCTCCTTTCAACCCTCTTTAGCCCAAGAAAATCTTAGGACGTCCTAGTTATGTAGGCACATAAAGTCATCATAAAAACAAAAACATTTGCTGGTAATAAATCACAAAGAAAAATTTTAAACAACTGCTTGATATATATAGTATTTACACATGTGTGTTTATACTTATTTTAATATATTTATTTATATATTATATACATAAGACAAGTGACAAGATTATATGTATGCATTATGTATGTATATTTACATAGTGAGATAGATGTGCTCCCCCCCCCCCAGGAGTTAAATTTTGCCAAATATCTAATATTGCTGGAGAAAGAATTTTTACATCTCTCTGAATTTGTCAGAATATTCATTTTATAATCATCAATACCAAGAATACTCCTTCACAATTTTGGGATTTTTCAGAAATTCCATCCTAATCCTAAAGCCAAATTATATTTAATGATCTTTTTTTAGTGAAACTCAAGTCAGAAACTCAAACAGCAACTTTGAAAGTGGAAGATCCTAGCCACACAAACCAAAGATAGACTTACGTAAGAGGTAAACTGTTGTGGTCCCCTGTAGTGTGAGGTCTGCACAGGGAGCAGGAGGCACCAACCCCTCTCCTGTGACAGTCTGAGTGTGACAAGATGTCTATGTTGCTGAACCAAGGATCAGATAAGGGGTGGTCTCAAGCCCCAAACTATTCACTAGATACGGCTGTGCATCCTAAACCAGTAAGACCGGAATTTGGGGTAAGGCCTGCCCTATGGGAAGAGAGATCAGGAATGTCTTACAATATGGGACATATCACACATTGATGATAATAAAACAAACAACCTGAGCAGCTGAGAGAAATGCAAAACTTCTTTGTCCTTTAAAGTCACCGTCTCATGCCAAATCAGCAAGCCAGCCATTTTTTTTTCTCTATGCTGCCGGATTTTCTGTAGAATAATATATTTAAAATGCTTTACACTGGGGCACAGCGACGCACACTTTTAATCTCAGCACTCCCGGGCCAAGGCAGGCAGATCTCTGTGAGCTGGAGGTCAGGCTGGTCTACATAGAGAGTTCCAGGCCAGCCATGGCTAGATATTGAGACCCTGTGTCCAAAACCTCAACCTGCACCCCCACCCCTAGCCCCACCCCAACTCCCGTGGTTCATTTTTTTACTTTCTTGTTATCCACTTATTTCCTATACTTACATGCTAAGGAAATGAAGATAGGAAAACATTGTCTTTCTTTCCTACAACTAAATTGATAAAAACCTGGATGTATATGAAAACATCCTCAGTTCTAATACAGTGTATCATGAACTGTGTACTGTCCCTGTTTCAGCCAGCACCCCCTGGCTGGCATGGCATACCAGCATGTGCAGTGCAGAGTGCAGCTGTGGCATACACCTGATGTGCAGCGAGTGCTAGACGTTCCTGTCAGCCCACCTGCGCTGCATCGGGTGAGCTCGCTATACACTGGGAGGTTTACTTGCTGTGTGTTTAAAACCTTTTTACTCCTGACCGTCCCCTACTCAGCCCCACACTCAGTTATACGACCCGGTATGAGGTTGTGGCCCACAGTTTAAGAAGCTGGAAGTTAGGTCAGCCTGTCTCTCTTGGCTTGCTCTAAAAGTTCTATAGTAGGAATCTCACACCTCAGGATGCCCTCCAGGCCTGAGAAAACCAAGACAGCTGTTGAGCCTATGTCTAAACAGCCAAGGAGGCAGAGACATAGGACCCTACCCGCAGTGTGGCGTCTCTTGGGATGGAACAACTCGACTCTCCCCAGCCCCTGTTCCCCTGCAGAAGCCCAAACCCAGTGCTGGTTGCCATGCAAGACTTGGGCAAGCAAACCTGGCAGAATCCAGCCCTGGGTGAGGAGCCTTCTGTCTCACACTCCTCAGTAGAACCATGGCCTCCAGCAACGGGGATATCTGAGAGCAAAATTTATGAGCCCTGTTTCCACTGGATTCGGCCTTTTAACCCCAGGGGCGCTTAATTGCCTTCTCCAGCCTCCCTTTAATAACCAGCTCCACTCTTGGCCAATTTTGGCTGAATTGAGAAACGTTGACTGTGCGTCTGGGAATGGAAAGCTCATTACTTGATACTTGATACAGCCTGTGCCAAATCCTTCACTCATTCATTTCATTGTCGCGGCATCTTTCCATACAGAAATCCGCGTCATGGCAAAAGCTGTAGACCCAGAGCGTCTGTGAGCCTGTATTTTGATAAGAATGCCTGCCACCTAACTCTGGAACGTGAGTCGCACAATGACTTGTAATTCTCAGGCTCTTCCAAAGGATTCCAGCCTCTCTTTGGGGGGCTCCCAGCCCCAACCTCTCCTTCTAAAGCAAGCACACAGAGTCAGGTGTAGACATCTGGTTCCTGTTTTTGGAGTCAAAATTGATCTGCTGGGTGATTCTTGGCAAGTCACTTAACCTCTCTGAGCTTAAGCTTCCCTAATCCTGGCTCACCAGACACCTCTCAGGAGGAGGGGCTGGTGGCCACTTAATGAGCAGGTGTTTGGGGGAGGGATAGCTGAATCCCAGGGAAAAGAGGGGACCAAAGTGGGACGAAGCTGGAGGGGTCTGAAGGCATAACCCAGCAGTAGCTAAGCCTGCAGATTAAAGTGGAGACGGTCATTTGTCCAGCCGTTCTCATGTTCCACTGATGCAGTCTTGAGTGTTTAGGGCCTTTGCAGTACACTGGTCTCCAGGTGGCCTTGCTCAAGTCACCTTGCCTCCTGTGGGCTTCATCCTATGAGGTGTTTCTCGGCCCCACTAGATTCTCATTCTTTTGTGGATCTCGAGAGTGTTCCAACCCAGAAGAAGATCCCCGTCCTTATGCATGGGCTTTCCCCTCATTAGCCTTAGAGTTTTCTACCATCCCTTCATTTGGGCAGAAACTTTCTGGTGTAACACACAACGCAGGGCTCTTGAGACGCCTCTCCATCCCAGATGAGCCCAGACTGGCAGCCAGCTGAGCCTGAATGACTGGGTCATTTCCCAGTTCCCAGCACTTCTGAGTCCTCTCCTCAGTCTTCTGCTGCTGTGGTCCAGGCAGAGCTGGACTCCCAAGAACAGAATCATTGCTGTTTGAGAGAAGCCAGGCCAGAGGAGACTGG
Organism: Mus musculus; assembly: GCF_000001635.26. NCBI lineage: Eukaryota > Metazoa > Chordata > Mammalia > Rodentia > Muridae > Mus > Mus musculus. The sequence goes on along the minus strand of NC_000079.6, from coordinate 56,380,318 downwards.
GATGGGTTGGAGGGTGGAAAAAATGCCCAATTGAATAAAACACATCTTCACCTTTAATGCCTTACTGGCATCTCTTGCTCCATTGTAGGGCACATTCCTGCATAGAGACAGAAGCCTTCAGAGAGATGAAGAGTCTTCACGGTGGAGGACACCGAGTTCAAGCTTGCGCAGTTGGCTCAGGCCCTTTGGTAGTTTAGACTGACCTGATATGTATGTATGCTGCCACCAGGGGTGGATACTACTGAGAACCAACCTCAGCTGAGCAACTCTCTATTTCTCTCTCACAGCCATGAGCAGTGGCAGGGCGTAGGGTAGATGGGTGGGCAGGATAGCTAAGAGGGAGCCGAAGACCTGGATGGGGCTCATCTTTGAGAAAGAGGAGGCAGGGGATGACCCAAGGGGTTGTGAAGCCCCCCAGCTTCTTACTGCCAAAGGACAGCAGGAGAGCACCACCTTATCTCGCTGATTTCACAAAGGGCAGGGGTCAGAAGCATTGGTCCTGCCAGGTTAGGTTGGCAAACTCACCGGCCATGTCGAGCAGACCTATCGGCTCCAGGTAGCCTTGACTCCAGAGAGAACTCAGCCAGGTGGGCGTGGGAATGGCTGGCAGAGAAAGCATCTATCTTACTGCCCCCTCTGCTTCCCACCTCACAGGCAGTGACAGCTCCCCCAAGGACTCGGGTAGGCCACAGGGCCAGACTCATTTCCATTGCTTCCATTGTCTAAGTTGAATGTCACCTTCTCACACCAGGAGTCAAGCAGGGGACCGGAACTACAGTCCCTGGTTAGTAATCCTTTGGTCCCTTCTGGTGTCAGCTCCTGAGTGGTCCTGTCAGATACGTGTGAATGTGGCCCAGCTGCAGCAGAGCAGCAGTTACGTCCATGACAGACTTCTCCACTGTGTCTGGGTCTCTTCACATGCTCACACTGCCCCAGGTATAGCCAAGAGAACTGGGTTCCAAAGTCATGTCCCTTACAGGAAAGTCTGGGTTATGTAAAGCCAGACCCCAATAAGGATGGAGATTGATGGTAGGAGTGGACGGTGGAGATGGATAGTAGAGATGGGTGATGGAGGTGGATGATGGAGATTGATGGTAGAAGTAGATGGTAGAAATAGATGGTAGAGACAGATGGCAGAGATGGATGGTGGTGATAGAGAGAGATGGATGATAGAGATGGATGGTGGAGATGGATGGTGGAGATAGATGGTGGGGATGGATGGTGGAGATGGATGGAGATGGATGGTGCAGAGTGATGGTGAAGATAGATGATGGAGATGGATGGTGGAAATGGATGGTGGAGATGGATGGTGGAGGTAGAAGTAGAGACCAATGATGGAAATAGAGAAAGAACTGGAGATAAATGGTTGTATACAAGATTTAACACCACTGTGCTGTATACTTGAAATAGTTAATGTGGTAATTCTTGTAACGTGGGTTTTACTGCAATTAAAATAGGAAGGAGTCTTGAAGTATTTGCCCAGAAATCCATACACAATAAGCCCCACTCAGGGTAAAGACAGATATCCAACCACAGCGCCGTAAGAACTAAAAGGAGAAGACTGATTAACAAAAGCAAAGCAGATGCCATTTCATACAAAACCAACTAGAGCGCCACGGTGTAGTGTACTCCCAGAATACACGATCTAAGGGGGAAACGCCGCCTATAATGGCAACCCAGTGTCATCGTGGAATTGGGACTTATGACCACGTGCTGTTGGCCAAGAGAGGAGAGCAGCATTGAAGACAAAACTCAAGATGATGCAGAGGAAGCGAAGCTCTCAACAGTGTCCCCACAGTGGCAGGTGTTCAGAACACAAGAACACAGCTGTCATGTGATCCAGATGTCACTATGGAGTGTGTGGCCAAAGGAAATGAAAACACAGCATTAAGGAGACATTTAAGGGGCTGAGGATCCAACACAGTGGCAGAGCATTGGCCTAAGATAGGGAAACAGGACCTGAGTTTAAGCAAAAGTATGGAAGCAACCAAGACTTCTACTGGGTAAAGGGATAAATACGATGTAGTGCATGGGAACAACAGAATGTCAGTCATGGAAAGAATAGAAGCTATCATTGCAGCAGAATGGATAAAACTGGAGGGTACTATACTAACTGAAATAAATAGGTTGCAGAAATCAAAATAAGGTAGGCCCAGAGAGGTGGCTCTGCAGGTAAAACACTTCCCAAGGACCTGAGTTTGGTAACTGGGCACCCACATGGTGAAGAGAACTCACTCCCACGAGTTGTCTTCTGACTTCTGCATGCTGTGGTCACAAAAGCTTACAGGTTTCCCACAAGTGAGCAGCATAAACTTCTGCAAGACGACATCTCACACCACAGCACTGAAGTTAGAGTCCATAGCCACCTGCCACCTGGCTGCTGCCAATTGCAGGAAAAATGTTGGGTGGGGTTTTTTTGTTTGGTTTGTTTGGTTTGGTTTCTGTCTATTTCTAAACCTACAGGAACATTCTGTGTCCTGCCAGGCTGTGAGTAGGAAAGGAGTCCTCCGGGATTTCTCTGAAAAATTCACAGGGATGAATCCAAGCTGATGGAGGAACCTTTACTGGAAACTCACATTCCCAGAACAGAGGAATAGAAAACATGGGTAGAGGGTCTTCAGGCTATCAGCCCCGAGAGACGACAGGGCTCACTCTCTCATCAAGCTACTTTCTGGGAAGATACAGGAAGCCTGACCTTGCCTTGCCTGCTGACCACCCAGCCCATCAGCACTTACTTGGCAGGTATGTGTTCTTCCTTCCGGAGCTTCTTCCAAACCAGAGTTGCTGATTTCACAACCTGCCAAACCCTTGCTTCCAGAAATTTCTTCCTTACCCCTCTTGTGGCTACAAAACTGCAATGTTCCAAGCAGGGGATTTCTCAAAACTTCTCAGTCATCAAGCATGCCAGTTGGCCCAAGGCGAGGTAAAATGTGGAGGCACTTCCCAGCTTCTCAGACTTGGGGGGTCAGTGGGCCAGTGAACGCCAATTCCGGTCCTGACCACATGTCGAAAGCCTTTACAAAGCTTAAGTCTTTAGTTACTAGATTTTGTCTTGTTCATAGATCTTTAGACCCCGCCCTCTTTGCACTCCATCCCTTGGCCAGAGCTGACCCCACACAGAGCTTTCTCCATTCTCACTCAGTCAATAATAATATGTGTTATTGACAGGCCTGGCTAGGCCCATGGAGACCTGACATCAATGCCAGGGATGCAAACAGTATTGGAAGTGTGGGGATTCCTTGGGCCACTCAAAAAGGATGTCTGCTCTTGGGAGCAGCCACAACCACTCTGTGACCAGACTGGCTCTGCCTCCTTCCATTCAGCCATTGAACTTTATACTCTGCTCTCAACCTGAAACAGTGTGATTGCCTGGGAAGGATTGTGAGGTGAGAATTTGGGGAACAAAGGCACCTTTGGGGTGCGTAAGGGCTATGGAATGAGTGTTCATCATTGGTCAGGGGCAGGGTGTTGGGGATGCCACATTTGTATGAGCAAGAATTCCAGGTGGTGCTGGATGTGACCTGACCAGGGGAAAGGAAATCTAACCAGGCTACTAGCTACATGATATTTCCTGGCAGGGCAAAGGTGGGAGTGCAGGACTATCTAACATGCAGGTCCAGAGCAGGAGAGGGAGTGGGCCCACTCCTACCTCTCCCAAGATGAGATTTCTGGGGTTGGACATGACTCTACCATGTTCCCACTGTGGACCTGCTCCTCCTGGTTCCACAGTTTCCTGGGCCCACAAGCCATAAAACGGCTAACTAGTTATCACAACTAATCATGTTAGCAACCTAGACAGGTTGCACCTCACTATGAGATCATGGGTAGAATTATATGTTTCATATGAAAGACTGTGTCAAGGCAAATGTTGCTTAGATGCTGTCCATAGTCCCATTCTTCAGACTGAGTAACTTCTGTTTATCTCAGAAAGAGGCAGTCACTAGTCCATTCTGAGGACCACAAAATGTTTTTAATTGTGGTAAATTATAATTGGGATCCACATTTTATCTCTCCATGGTTGGTAAGTGGAAATTGTAGGTTACTGGGGTCTTTTTGTTCATACACAGATGTGCACACAAACACAGTCATCATACTTGTATATGCTAGAGAAGCACACATCCAAGTCCTTTGCCTTATCCTGGACCAAGTTGGAAAGAACCAAGAAACTGTCTTGACAATGAGTAAGGCCAGAAATGATGGAGTAACAGATTCAGATCTCTTTAGCTGAGAGCCGATTACTATGTGCCTGAAGCAACTCCCTGGGGCCAGGAAGAACCTGCTGTCGGTGAGGAACACTCACCAGAGATGGATCACCCAGAGTTAGCAGGAGCTTATCTTGCCACGATCCAGAGTCGAGAAGCCTTTTGTAGGCTATGGGGCAACATATTCAAGGTGGGAATCTAGACATTTTCAACTAGAGGCTGTTCTGGCCTCTAGGAACGAATCTTAGAAAGAAGTCATTAGAGGATTAAACTGGTTCTAAGTAGGGTAAGCGAGTTCCAGAATAAAGATTAAGGATAGAGGAGTACAAGACCCAACCCCACTAGTCTGGCATTCTCTGTCTGCATAACATCAAGACGGAAAAGTCAACACCAACAGACCCAGACATGGCACAGGAGGCAGAACTAGCAGACCAAGAAACATAAAGGCTCGTCATACTATTTTACCTGTGTTCCGGGAGATACAGGAAGGCGTAGGCTGTTGAGAGGAGACATGAGAGATGCCCACATGCCCTGCAAAGTCTTTAATGAAGGCACATGCTAGAGAAGGTAAATAGAATAGGGACAGCTCAGGGCACAGAACATAACTCAGTGGTATCGAACTCGTCTATGAGTGTGGGGCCTGGGTTCACCCTCCAGTACTGGGAAGGAAGTGTCAAAGAAAAGATGATTGAACTTGAAGACACACCAATGGAAAGTGTCAAGAGATAAATGGGAGCGAGGGCTGTGGGGAAGGGGCAGGAACCAGAAAGCTGAGAGGTGGCTTTAGTGACTGAGGAGATGCAACCGTAATCCCAGAGAGACAACAAAGCAAAACAAACCAATGCCCCAAAACTTAAAGTGAATATTTAAAAATATCTGAATTGTATAACGAATTCATCTATAAATTCACATTAATCCTGATTAAATTCTCAAAAAAGAAATTTCCCAGAGTAGGAATGGTCAAGTTAGATATGTAGAGAAATGGAAAGGGCCTACACTATAAATAAATAATTTTTAAAAATCTTTGAAAAAGAACAATAATAATTGGAAGATTCACACCACCTAATTTGAAGACATAATTATACACCAATCAGGCAGTGTGGTATTTACATAAGGTAGATATACCAAAAGGAGGCGCATAAAGATCCAGACACAGACCTCCATATATACCAAGGAAGGACTTCTGATAAAGAAGAAAGCTCTGCCCCAGGTCATGTGAGAGCCATCAGACAGCTGTGGGTTAACAACAGCAAGACCCATTCCTCCTACCTCACACCATGCAAGAAAATGAATTTGAAACAGACAAGAGACCCAACGCAAGCACTAACATCGTGAAATCCATGGAAGGTCAACTCAGTAAAGTCTGAATGACTCTGGGCTTGGGGAGAATTTCTTAAAGATGACACAAAGACCACAGACCACTTTGATGAAGAAATTAGACATCATCAACATCTCAAATATTCGCTCACTGAAAGATCTCTTCATGGAAATAAGGGGGGCAATCCACCAATTTAAAAAAAAAGGGTAAAACATCTGATTTTGACTTAGAACATATAAAGAATTCTTGGAATTCAGTAATAAAAAGAGACTCCAGCTTCAAATGAGAACGAGTCAGAGCCAATATTTCACTGAAGAAACGACAGACACATGGCAAGATATGGACCGTGTTACTCATTAGGGAGACAGAAGCTGAAATGGCAACTGGCTCTCACTCCACTAGAATGACCAACAGTAAAGTGTCCACACCTCACCACGTGAGGCCTGACACTCCGGTGCATCTCAGGTTGAGGCTCGGTAAGGTGCAGACGCTTTGAATCACGGCCCAGAGGTTTCTCAGGAAGTTCCATTTCCACCTTAGACCAGCTACCAGTTTCATCCAAAGAGAAATGGAAACCCATTTCCACACAGAGACTCTTCCAAGGATGTTCATTACGGTTTCATCTGTAATAATCCCACACTGGAAATTAGCCAAGCGCCCATCAACAGTCAAATGAGCACGCCTTGTGGAAGAGTCACGTAATGGAAGATGACTCAAAAGGAACAAGGCTGGGTGCGTGCTACAGCATGGTGGATGTCAAAATAATTACGCCGAAAGAAGCCAGATCAGAAAGATATAGCCTCAGTTCTTCCCGTTATTAAAAATTCTAGAAAATTCAAATTCATCTCCAGAGATGAAATCCAGGCGATCATCGGCCTGGGGATGGTGAGTTGGGAGGAAATATTTACAAGAACCTGAGAGAACTTTGAGAAATAAAGAGTGTAACTATCTTTTTCAAAAGATTTATTCGTGTATTTGTATGTTTGTGTGTGACTTTAATTTTTTCAAAACCTATTTTAAATGATGGTTCTCAAACATTTTAACCTCCCTTGTAGCCCACCACACACCAGAGGTAGTAGAAAGGAAAGGTTACCAAAGAAGTGGACCCTGTTTAGAAAGGTTCTTTGGAGCAACTCCCATCTCTGTTGTCTGGAAATCGGCAGTTCAGTTCACAGGTTAGCAGACAGGGGCAACTCGATCCACTCACAAACACCTCGTGGATACACCAAGCAGTCCAGAACGGTAGAGTAGGGGAAGCAACAGCAGGGGCGACATGACCTAGCAGAGATAGCCAGGCCTCAGGCTCAGCTCAAGTCAGCAGGAGGGACCAGCAGGAACTCCAGGAGAAGTTCTGGGCTGTGCCTCTCTCAGGGAAGCAAAGATCAACAAAGATATGAGACCCATAAACTTGCACAGCTCTCTCTGGAGTCCCGTTTATACCTTCCAAACATCACATGTCCTCCACGTGTCTTGCCTCAGCAAGTGAGTCTATCTCAGCTGACGTCACTCTGCCAATCAACCCGAGTCCTCGGAAGCAGCAAGAAGCTGGGGCACACCATCAGGAGTTTTATGGTGTGTTTCTCTCTATGGAGACCCAACAAATGCAGCACATGCCTACACAATGTAAGGCAGACCAATACATGTGTGTTGTTAGCAAAGAATCCTTCATCGCGTGTCCTTTCACATGCTTGCTTTAGCAGAACATCCTTTCACCTGTGTCTGCTTCAGGAAAACACTCCTTCATGTGTTTGTCTCAGCAAAACACCATGCAGCACAACTGACTCTCCAAAAAAAAACCCTTAAGTTTCCACGTATGTGTGCCGGCATATGAGTTTGTGTATTACTTTCATGCAGATGCACGCAAAGGCCAGCAGAGGGTGCAAGAGTTGTGAGTTACCCGGATGTTGAGCACATCTAGACCCTCTGATGAGCAGTGAGTGCTCTTAACCAATGAGCCATCTCTCTAACGCCTGTGTTTATTATCTTGGTTGTAGTTGTGGTCCTCACAGAGCTACACATACACCAAATACTTTAAATACAAGTATCGAGTGCACATCTATCCCAATAAAGTTGTTTAAGTAAGGATAACTTTCAAAAAGCCATAAGAAACAAAGAATGAGATCGGGTGTCCACCCCCAGCACACCTGCCGGGATCCGACTGGCCAACCTCACTTTCCCATGTCACACCACTCCAACCCAACCGTGGCTGGTCTCAGCGGTTAGCAGCTGGATCTATGACCCTAACACTTCAGAACTTGACACCAGAGGCAAGACCACGGGCTGCTGCGGCGGTGGCCACGGTCCCACACTCTGATGGGAAGACTCTCTTCCTGTCATTTAGCCTACTCAGTGACAGAAAATAATGTGAGAGATAAATAAAAGAAAGAAAGAAAAGGTGAGGATAAGTGGCCGGTCTCAGGCATTGCTGACAGCTGTCCCGAACGAAGCTGGGTTTATGAGAAGTTCAACTCGGTCAGCATCTTGCTCATTCCAGCATCACCCCCACCCCACCCCCACGCCCCAACGCATCCACAGCCCTGAGAAACCCTCTTCCTTTACAGTCTCCAACTCCTCCCTGGCACATCTCCAGAGGGGCTATGATTGGGTTACGTACAAGTTTCCGAGCTTGCAACTTCCTTTTGCTCATAAATCAGCGCCTGCACACTCAGTTTCTCCTTCTGCTTCCATAGTATTAATAGCCCCAGGTCCTGGGAGCATTCGAGAACTGTTCCAATTTTGGTTTGAAAATCAATTTAGAAGCTAGTGGTTGGCTTTGTTCAGACTTCCGATTCCCCCGGGAAGGCTACTTCCTACAAACTGACCAAGTCGGGGGCAAGGGGCTTCTCTGAAAACTCTGGATACTTTGGTTGCAATGATTTTCTTCCACACTCTGCCCCCCAAAATTTAAAAGTTCATATGGGAGAAAAGAAAAGCTGATAAGGTTTTTTTGTTTGTTTGTTTGATTTTAAGAGTTCATTCCAGGGTAGGTCAGATTCCATTGCAAAAACAAAAGGATAAATAAGAAATTCAGTGGCATTCGGTCAGACTGTTAGTCTAGATGTTTGTTTTAGAAACTTCTCTCTCCTAAATTAGTCCGGCTTCCTCCATAGGCCGCCAGCCTCCTGCAGGGATAGTGAAGCAATGTCAGGTCTCAGCAGATGCTAACAAGGTGGGGCTGGCTCCCCAGCAGGTGGGAGCAAAGACTGCTGGCTAATGGGTCCAAGGGCCTGCCTCCCCTCATCCCCCCTCCCCATCAGCCAGTTGGGACCTGCTTCAAAGATAAAGGAAACAAAGGGGCCTTGGCTGGAGGACAGAATAGATTCTCACCTTCACAAAACACTCACAAGTTAGGAAAGACACAGCCAAGAGCGACATAGCTGGATTTCTATTGAGCCTCCAGCTGTAGAGAATACGGTTACCACTGAGTCCATTGGTGCCCTATTAACACCAACCTCCCAGGTCCAGGCCAAAGCTAGCTTGGCATCCTCCGCTGGTTCCAGGCTTGTCTGAATCACACCCTTACATTGTAAGCCTGGCATTCCATTTCCTGTATTTAGCTCCTTCGGTCTTCACTATGCCAGATGTTACAAGTGAGGCTTCATCTTTCTCTATACAGGTGGTTGGGACCAGTCCACGTGGGCACTCATGGCATATGCCCCCTGACTGAGCCTGAAGCTGGTCACATTACCTCAGCCACAGGATCCCTCCCATCTCCCACAAACAGGGACTCTGATCTAGCAGGGGTGGATGTCATTTCCCTCCAGTTCCCGCTCTGAGATACTCAGCATTTCAATAGATCTATAAAGACCTGCATCTGGGGAGGGAGATTATTAATCTATTCATTAGTGAGAAACAATGTGTCTTTTTAACCTGATATGTCTAATTGTGGAAGGGAACAAAGGCTGACGGTTACAGAGACAGGCAAAGGAGCATCTGCTTCTGTGACAAGGAGGTCCTCGGTAGCTAAGGGCACACAGCATCCCTTCTAAGCTCCCTGGGTGGAAACAGGATCCACACTGAAGCAAGTGATGGCAACAGGAAGCGTCCATTAACTGAGTCACCACATAGTGTACAGAGAGCTGCACATGCTCAGTTGGACTTCACTATCATCAGCCTTGAGTGACTTTAAAATTGAGTACCTTAAGCTCCATTCAAAAGGAGGAGTGGGGGCCTGGGAGGCTGTAAAGTAATGGATGGTTTGCTTGGAGGGAGCCAGTGCTGCAGAGACAACACTATTTCACAGGTCACAAAACCTATCCTCTATCTGCCACTAGGTCCTGCCTGGCTTTCCTGGTTGACATCAGCAGGAGCCAGGGCACTGACTTGAGCAGCCAAGGCACTGACTTGAGCAGCCTCAAGCTGACAGCGCTATGCAAGAACTAAAGACAGCTTGAATGGCAGGTCATCTCCTCCCTGTGCTGGTGAATCTGAGTGCTGCCATAACCAGCTAACAGGGACCTGGGGTGGGTGGGCTGGGCTGTCTCTGGTGATAATCCCTTTAAACACGTGAGACAGGTAATACCCTAAGTTAAATGGACCCAAAGTTAGGGAACGACCACACAGCGAAGCTGAGACTTGAATCAGACTGAAGAACAACCCAGAGTCCAACATGGCTTAACAACTCATGGGCAAAACCTTTTATAACAGTTAACTATCTTGTGACCCCAAGTCACCAGGACATCCAGCACTCTGGTCAATGAAGGAGGCTTTACAAAGTGCCCACAGGCCTTTTAGATAAGAGGCTCCCCGTTTCTAGGCTTAGGTTTACCACCATGGAGATCTGTCATCACTAAAAGCAGTTAGCAGCATGTGCCCACCAGACACAGTAGAGGGACAAAGGCTGGCACGTCCATCTTCCTGGCACCTGGGGTTCTACTGGCCAGGGTCACAGACTCTCATAGACCCTTGGAGAAGAGCAGGAGTTTTTTTCCATGATACTGTTAGTGAGAGCTCTGAGACTCCCTACTGACTAGAGTCCTACTAAGTGCTAGAGCCCTATTAAGTGCTGGAGTCCTACTAAGTGCTGGAACAGGCTTGGTCGTTCTACAGGCAGGCCAATGTTTCTGAGAACCAGGGCCCCCAGCTAGTGGCTAGTGATCACTGTGGTAATAAACACCCCCAACTCCTTCACACTAAGACAACAATTCTGAGTTATGGCCTATATTGTCCTCCTGAAGTTCCCAATGGAATTCACAACCATTGCCCATAAGAGAAGCTGCCTGACTATGCACTTACTTAATCCCTTTCCTATCTCTGTTACTGACCATTTCTTCCTGAGGTAAACTCCCACAACACTACATGGCCTCCATCCCATGTCTCAAAACCAGTTCAGCCCCGTTAAGTTGTTAAGCCATGTTGGATTCTGGGTTGTTCTTCTGACTTATCTTTGAAGTCACGGGCCATGGGTACTTCCTCCTTGCCTTCTGGGAAGAGCCTCCCCCAGGGCTGCTCCATGTGGCTCTGTTGCAGGGACTCACCTTGTTTGACTTTTGAGCTACTTATTCATTCCCGCATGGAAGCAAGGGGGCCACACTAACTGCCCTGTGTGGCCAGCTCAGGGGCTGAGCCCCTCATCAACTCCCTGCCTCTTCCATTTCCTCAGCAATGGCTTGCTGCTCGAGAACGGCTTTCACTGGCCAGAGCAACGGTGCTTCGTAACCTGGGTTCTGAGCCAGTTCACCTCCCACATATTCATGTCTGTCTTTTTCTATATGGGGATTCCCATTGCCGCTGGGATGGCACTATGGCCCTTTAGGGCAGGCCCACGGTGCTTAGTAAATGAATGTCAATTGACTGACATAACCTGAGCAGGGTATGTGAGCACCTGGCAGTTGACGTCTGAACTCATGTCACTCACAGATCGAGATAGCCAGCCTAGACCGGGCTGGTTTTGAAGAGAGGTTATTTCAGGATTTAGAAGATAGCAGAGTACCACTTCTCTGCTTAACTAGATATATTTAATGGCTGTCAGGTTACATTTTACTTGGCTGCGTATATAAATAGCTCATATCCCATTTTCAAACCACAAGTCAGTGTAGAGTCTCTTGAGTTCAGTTCCTTTGGCCGTTAAGGTGAAATCTTGGCTCCTTGAGGCACCAATGTTTATTAGCTGGGATTTTAAACGCATGATCAGGCATGAACTCATCCGCCACTCGTGACTGCTGTGCAGGCTTAAGATACCTTAGAGTGTGTCTGGAGCCATGTTGGCCTCAGGCAGCCCCATCATTACAGCCTACAGAGAGAGGCTGTCTTCATACCCCAGAGCTTTAATGGAAGAACTTGGTGGAGAGAAACAGATCCATCGCAGCATTCATGGCCAGAATTCCTCAAGTGATATTAGCACTATCCCTAAGCACAATCCAAAGGTGCATGTTTAGGATTGCCTGTAGTGCATTCTACCACGGCTGTATGGTAACTTCAGCTTGCAGCCCTGGTAAGTCGGTACTTCTGGGCATGATCTTGAGAAATGTTCCAAACTTCGCAGCAGGGTTGAAACTCACCTTGGTACAAAAGGATTCTCTTCCTGCAAGTTCGACCCTCTCTAACTGCCACAAACTCTGAAGATCAGAAGCAGCAGGTAGGAGGAGGAAGAGGTGGCGACCACACGAGGCACATCAAGAAGAGAGAACACGGAGATCAGAGAGAGAACGGAGAACAACTTGGTTTGAGACGTGAAGTGATTGGGAGCCAGCCCCTTCTCTAATGGCGCATGAGCAACAGCAACAGGACCTACCGCACAGAACTGTCTCCACTGTGTTCTTAATGTAGACCGAACTTTTAGGGACTCTCAGAACGTCCCTCCAGCCAGGCCCTACCACCTGCTGCTTATCATCCAGGTTCCCACAGAACAGCTCCCTGAGCCACAGGACTCGATGACTTCTCTAGTCCAAAGATCAAATGCCACCACAGTCCTCCACAAAACGTGGTAAGGTCTGTCACAGCAACGGTCTACTCTCGGGTACCAATTTCTGCCTTAGTTACGTTTCCAATGCTCTGGTAAAACTCCAAAAGCAACTTGGGAAGGAAAGGGTTTATTTGGCCTTTATGTCCCAAGTCACAGTCCACCGAGGGCAAGAACTCACGGCAGGAGCTGATGACGAGGACATGGAGGAGCACCACTTACTCTCTTGCCCACCATAGTTTGTTCAGCCTGCTTTCTTACAGCACCCAGGACCACCTGAGAGGGGACCACCTGTGGGGGGAAACACCTGTGGGGGACCACCTGTGGGGGGAAACACCTGTGGGGGACCACCTGAAGGGGGGAACCACCCACAGTGAGCTGGGCCCCTCACTTTACTCAATAATCAAGAAAATGAAATACAGACGTACCTACAGGAGGCGTTTCTCAACTGAGAGGCCCTCTTTCCGTGACTCAGGTCCGTGACGAGCTGACATAAAGCAAGCCAGCACACACTCCTGAGGGAAGGGGTGAGATGTGATTTGCCTTCACGCCTCTGGTGCCTACCATCACACGTAAGCCTGGGTTCAAGGTGCTAACATGTGTGCAGAGTGAATAACCGCACCATCTCTCCGTCCTGAATGTTTCTGAGAGCATTACTGTTTTGGAAACAAATGAAGGTGCTTTACCAACTGAACAGCTTCCCAGTGGCAGGGACTTCCCGGCCCGTCTACTGCTCACTCAGGCGTGTTTCTTTGGCAGTCTAGGTATACTCCAGATGCTAAGCAGCTGTTAGGACAATGTAGAGGAGATAATCTGAGAGCTGTGGATAAGTGGGTGGAGGCCACCAAAACCCAGTGGTGGGAAAGCTCAGGGCAAGTTCCAGAGGACACTGGAGGACATCGTCTAGGACTCGAGGTACAAGTGACGGGACAAAAGTTCAAGTGTGGAAGACCCAAGAGGTCATCAGGTGTCATTTCTAAGTTCCAAAAGATGTGTGACGCTCTCTAGAAAGACTTCTTCCCCAAACGCTAACGCTTTCCCAGACCCCTGCTCACAGGATAAATACTCCTTATTTTGAGAGACCCATTTCTGGTAAGCTTTATTTCCCACCTTCTGGATGATAAAGAGGCTGTTCACCCACTGACTTCCTCCCTCTCTTTTCCATGGCCACTCCCTCTGTGCCTTCTGTCTTCCAAAAACAAACCAGGTAGGAAACAGAATGGCTTTCTTTTCCTGTTCTAGGTCCCTGGCCATCTCAGTTGGGCTCTGAAGAATGGCATCTTGCCCCTAGACTCTCTGACTCTGAGTGACAGAACTTGATTAGACATCAAGTCTTTGCCCCACTCTTCCCAGAAACTTTGTACCATGGCTATCAAGACTGAAGATGACACCCAAGGAGCTGATAGCTGCCATAGTGGCTGGAACTGGGTTTCAATCCCCACTCTTGCTGAGCTCTTCCTGAAGATGGATTCTTTGTGTGAAAGATATCTGAAGATGGGATCACCAGGTATTCTACTGGGAAAAAACAACTATCTATCTCCTGGTCTAAAGCACACAGATTACTCAAACTAGCCTCTGAGACGTGGGGATACTTTTCTCTCTGAAGCTCAGTGCGCTTAAGACATAGGGGTCTTTCCAGATCTCTGGGGTGGAAACTTCCCCTGACATCACAGATTGGTGGTACAAGACAGACAAAGAGAGGTGGAGAGGGTTCCAGAGAAGGAGCAGCTATGGCAGACATTTGTAGAAGCATCTCACACCACATGAGTTCATCCCTGTCACCAGATCACAGGACATGATGAACGCTTTCATTTCTTTTCTAACTTATAAGAGCATCTTAGTTATGGCTTTATCTCTGTGAAGAGACACCATGACTAAGGCCACTCTTATTAAGAACAACACTTAATAAGGGCCTGGCTTACAGTTTCAGAGGTTCCGTCCATTACCGGAAACATGGCAGCTTGCAGGCAGGCAGACACGGTGCTGGAGGAGCTGAGAGTTCTACATCTTGATCCAGAGGCAGCAGCAGGAGACTGTGTGACACACTGTGTGTAGCATGAGCATAGATCTCAAAGCCTGTCCCCACAGTGACATACTTCCTCCAACAAGGCCACACCTCTTAAAGGTGCTACACCCCCAGAAGGCCTACTCGAACAAGGCCACACCTCCTAGTGCCACACCCTATGGGAACAAGCATTCAAACACATGAGTTAAGAGTCATACTTATTCAAACCATCACAAATAGTTTTATCGGTATGTGCTAATTATTCAGAGTAATGGGTTTTATTGTGACATTTTCATATATGGCTATAATGTACTGTGATCATATTAACACCTGTGCTGGCTAACTCCTGTGTGTCAACTTGACACAAGCTAGAGTCATCAGAGAGGAGAAAACCTCAATTGATAAAATGCCTTCGTGAGATCAGTTGTAGGCAAGCCTAGTGATTGAGCACAGGAGGGCCCATTCCATTGTGGGTGGTGCCACCCTGGGTAGCAGTGGTCCTGGGTTCTATAAGAAAGCAGGCTGAGCAAGCCATGGAGAGCAAGCAAGTAAGTAGCACCCCTCCATGGCCTCTGCATCAGCTCCTGCCTCCAGGTTTGAGCCCTGCTTGAGTTCCTGTCCTGATTTTCTCCAACGATTAACGGTGATGTGGAAGTATAAGCTAATAAACTCCTTCCTCCCCAGTTTGCTTTGGGTCATGAAGTTTCATCATAGCAACATAACCTTAACTGAGACAATGTCCTTGTATCCCCTATGCCTGCTCCTCCATCCCCTTTTACATCCATAATTGTCCCTTTAACTTTAGGGTCCCTTTTACCTCATATTTGACGCATGATACAGAAACATGCAATACTCGTCTTTGTTGAGTCTGGCTTATTTCTCTTAAGATGATGTTCCCCAGTTGTGCCTATTTTTCTGTAAACAACTTGCATTTCTTTCTTCTTTATTGCTGAGTAAAATTCTGCAATATGTATACATACACTCTATTTTCTTCAACTATTCGTAGGTTGATGGACAGCTGGATAAACCTCTATGTTGGTGACTGTGCCATGCACTCTGATAAACATGTCTTGTCTTAATTTAACTTCTTGCTTTATCAACTCTCAGTTTCTTGCATGCATCCTACATTCAGGTCAGACCGGGCGTCTGGCATCCATTGCAAGGTCTCTCAGTCTCAACATTACTGACATTTGAGCCAGGTTCCTAAAGGAATCCTGACTGATTCCTTTAGGTCTGCACCCAGATGCCATGTAGCTGATCACACCATTGTTCTATTTCTAGCTTTCTGGAAAGCACTCCATAATGGCTTCCATAGGCACTGCACTTACCCCCACCAACAATGCCACACTTAACACTTTCTGTAATTTGCACTCTTGAGTCAGGAATGGAGAGATCTGGGCAAGAGCTTTGCACTGTGAATCAGTGAGACTCTGGAGCTCTGGTTTGCACCAGGGTGAGGTTTTTGTCTCCTGGGGACATGTCTGGGGGACATTCTGTCAGTTGTGACATGGACTGGGGATGACACTACTGGGGGGTGGGGGCTGAGAGTGCTGATGAGCATCTCACAGAACATAGGACAACCACAAAGAAAACCTGGCTCAAATGTCAGTAATGTTGAGACTGAGAGACCTTGCAATGGATGCCAGACGCCCGGTCTGACCTGAATGTAGGATGCATGCAAGAAACTGAGAGTTGATAAAGCAAGAAGTTAAATTAAGACAAGATCTCAGATCTGAATTGTATTCAGCATGAAGTGTGCAGTTAGAAGAAAATTTCCAATTGCAGAGAGGCCCCACAGTCCTCTTGAGGTGACTCTTGAGGTCTCTGGCCTAAGTGACAGGTCAATTTGACTAAAGACAAGATACAGAGGAGGAGTAGATAAACATGGCTAAGCATGTGCCATCATGCACACGGTGTGCATCCCTGGTGTTACCGCAGCAAGACAGCACGCTGACCTGCTCAGAGAGCAGCAGGAATGTGGACCGGCAGCTGGCAGTGAGCAGCTCACTTGAAGCCAGAGTACTGAGGACAACACAGCCATCCAGAGGTTCCTAGGGACATGGGACTGGAATATCCACAGGGACTTGGAAGACCTTGTAGAAACAGGGATAGGAGAGCTGTCCCAGGACTGGGGGGGGGGGGGGGGGAACGAGGGAGGGAGGAGGAAGGAGCTGGTGGCACCAAAATGGGGCCAGAGCAGACACAGGGGCAATAAAACCAGAAGAGCAAGGAGCACAAGCAGGAGCTACAGGCCCTCTCTAGGTCAGTCAAAAGCTGTAAAACCATGACAAGAATGGGGAGGAAGAAGGCTGAGGCAGCTCACCATATCCTTCCAGAGAGAGCTGGTCTGGAGTTTGAACTTGGGTCTGCTGGCCATGTGTCAATGGCTTTCCCTACCTATATATAACAACAGACCACCACAGGATCACACAGATCCGTGGACAGGCTCCTTGCCTGCACACAGGAGGCTGGATGCAGTTGCTCCAGATGGGATGACAATGTACAGTCACCAGAACAGGGAGTCTGGTGTCACACAGGGAAGCTCCCCCTGCCCTACAAGCAGGAGCTACAGGCCCCTGGGGCTGCTGCATTAGTTTTATGTTAATCCCACTTAACCTCTGTGAAGCTCACAGCTTGAAGCTTGACACTCACTGTGGCGCCTCAGCAGAGGTGAGCTGAGCTCTGTGGAGGCCTTAGCCAGTGTGCTCCTCCAAGACTCATTTCCTGAGACGCAGGTGGATGAAGAAGAATCAGAAAAGATGTTCAACCATCCCAGTGGCCAGAGGAACACATTTAAAAGTAAGTACAAGACATTATCTTCCCCCAGCAGATTGTCAAGAATGAAGATCGGCAGCAGGGCTAGGCGCGTGGCAGCCAAGGTAGACAGGTCACATGGGCCACGTGCAGCGTTAGATGAAGCAAGGTTGGAGGAGCCGAGAGGTCTACATCTCAATCCGCAGATAGCTGTGAGTGTATGTTGAGAATTTAAGACCTTAAAGCCCCGCCTCCACAGTGGGCATACTTTCTCAAACAAGGCCACGCCCCCTCCAATGAGGCCATGCTTCCTTCGATAAGACCACGCCTCCTCCAATAAAACCACGCCTCCTCCAATAAGGCCACACCTCCTAGTCCTGTCAGTCCTTTATGGGCCAGTCATTCAAACACATGAATCTCTGGGGGCCATACCTATTCAAATCATAACACCCTTCTCAGTTGACCCCGTTATCATCACCCCAAACTTACATATGAAGGCTCTATGGCACTGGCAGAGTAAATATCTTAGAAAATGTAGCCAATAATTTTGATAGGGAGGAGTCACACCCCAGGCAATCTGCCTCTACTCCCAGGACATTTAATCACACTGTGAACCCAGACTGCGTTACTCTCTGGGAAAACCCGTTTTTTAGTTGCAGGGCAGCTCAGCCTTAGTACACGCCTTGAATCCAAGAGCACTCTGCTAGAATATTGTAAACAGGAGTAAATAAAGTCAACCAGAGGTCAAGAGGCGGAGCAAGCAACCAGCTGACAGGAAGTGACCATAGGATTAGTAAGAAAAACCAGAGTAAGAGGGGTTAGGTGGATGGGGAGAGACACACAGGAGCTAGAAAGGAGGGCCATTCAGTTTGAAGGACTTTTTGTTTTGAGACTGTGTGAGTGAGGGGCATGCATGGTGGGCTGTTGGCTGAGGAGGAAGGGCATCTGGGGGTTTACTCTGCTTCTCTGAGCTAGCTTTCACCACAGCATCTGGCTCCTGAGTCTTCATTGATGAAATGGAATGACAGAGTTTGTTTGTTTGTTTGTTTGTTTGTTTGCTTTTTTAAAAAGTCAAAAAAAATTTTAAGTCAAATAGCAGGTCGAGGCTGCCGATGAATAATAAAGTCACCAAGTCTGGAATGATGGGACCATATCTTTCAAAACTATGGATATGATAGTCACAGGCGTGGTTGCTGTAGAGATGGAACAGTGGGCATGAGCCTTGTGGTAGAAGTGTTGGGTCTTGAGAGCATCATTGTCTTCATCATGATTAGGAGGCTTTGGTGTGGGTTTGTGAGACATTACAGGGGAAACTGAGTAGAATATACAGGGATGTCTCACTGGTGTGTCTCCGTGCTGTGTCTCCATGGTACGTCTTGCAACCACACAGAATCTCAGAAAAGTTTTACTTTGTAAAGAAGTATTCTCCAGAATTCAGTCTTTAGATGCAGGATCCCGCTGACTGAGCCAAAGTTAAATTTCATACATATGGACCACAAGTGTGTTCTGATTGAAATATGCACAATTGAAGCAGAGGAGTGAGTGGAGGTCTCTGTACCAAATGCAACTATGGGCCAAAGCCACACACACACTACACATATACTGCACATACCACACAGATACCACACGCATGTACACCACATACACACACATGCACACCACACATATCACATACACATACCACACATGCTCACACACACACTCACGCACACGACACACATGCTGCACATACCACACACATACCACATACACACCACACACATACACTTAGGACTAGGTAGTGACAGACTTGATTGAGAGGCCTCTGCAGCTGCTCTCAGCCTTGCCTGCCCAACACACAACCTCTGAAAAGGTACCCGGTGCCATGAGTACCACTGGGTGCTCCTGCTGGCTGCTCCTGCTGCGTGGCCCTACTGGGTGTCCTCTGTGGAGTGTGATATTAGCCTGGCCAGAAAGGGTGTGACTATGACAAGAGACGGGAAAGCTGTTCCTCTGACAAGAAGGCAGAGCCAGCACCCATGGCCGCACATACAAAGTATGGCAACCTGCCTGGTTAATGACAACAGACACTCACTGCCTCACTCTGCTAAAGGATGGAAGACCCAGAGCAAGTTCTCTGTGGGGATGTGAATACTCTGGAACCTAGAAGGGAAAGCCCTTGGCTCCTCTCTACTGATAGTTTGCTGCCAATAGCAAGCTTTGGCCATTGGTCTGCTCCAGCCTCTGTCCTCAGCACCATGTGGCTTTCTTCCTGTGTGTCTCTGTGACCTCTCTTATAAGGACATCAGGAAAAGTGGCCTGCTCCCACACAGTGACCTCTTTTTTTGTTTGTTTGTTTCTTTTATTTATGAGTACACTGTTGCTGTCTTCACACACTCCAGAAGAGGACATAGGATCCCATTACAGATGGTTGTGAGTCACAATGTGGTTGCTGGGAATTGAACTCAGGACCTCTGGAAGCACAGTCAGTGCTCTTAACCGCTGAGCCATCTCTCTAGCCCCACAGTATGCCCTCTTAAAGTAACTTATCACAGCCTCAGTGGCTTCATTCCATATAAGATGTATTCTGAAGGCCTAGGAGTTAGACTGTTAAGGTTTCTGATTTGGAGGGGATACAATACATCCATTACAGTGAGACAGAAAGACAGTAGACCTCTGAAAAAATCCTGCAGAGAGTCTGAGACAAGGCCCATGGGACCTCAACCTTAGCAACCATGCCCCAGCTGGGTAACAAATGATCAACCTGTTCACCACAGACCTTGAAGGCTTAGACAAGAAGAGGCAGGGTAGCCAGCATGAATAGGGACCAGCATGTCCTTCCCTGTGGGCTAGCCAGGACAGTTCTGGGAATTTCCACCGTCTAGCATGGGAAGAGGCCAGTATCGATACTTGCAACACAAGATCAGCCTTCAAGTCAAGCTTATTTTGGTTTAGAGAAAATTAGTGTCCAAAGAAATGGCTGCAACTTTATAGTGGTTATAAACATGTCTCCAGCCTAAGGTCACACTTTCGTTTCTATGAACTGCACAAGATCGGACCTTGCGATATGGAAGACATGCATCAACGTGGCAAATGGGATCAAAAAATGAGAGAACGAGGCCAAGTGTGCATGCCTGCTAGGAACGAGGATAAACCTAGAGAAAACAGAGCTAGTCTGGATCTCTACCTCCACCCCACTCCACCCCCCAAAAACTCCCTGTAGAGAACAAATATTAATAAAATAAAACTCCAAAATTCGATCCTGGAGCAATAACAGAATCCCCGTGCCAGACTTCACAGGCGCACAGAGGATGTGCGGAGCTGAGCGATCTGTGGACAGCAGTTCTCGGAGGAACTCTTGAGAGCTCACGGTGTTCAGGCCAAAACGTCCTGGAAACCGGGTCCTCTGGAAAATGCAGACTAACTTTATGAATTGCACATGTGGCCACAGAGCCAGCACTGCAGCGCCGAGAGAAAGGCTCTGCGAAGAAATCCGTCCCCCATGCCGAAGACCACCGGGGCGGATGCGAAGCACACACCAAGGGTCCTGAAAACCCACCCAGCCCCGAAGGGCTTTCTTGGCAAACTCAGGAAAATAAAATCCAGCTGAGACCTGCTGGGATTAAATGTGATAGACAAAGGGCCACTCGCCTTTACTGGAAGGGACCTGCCTGGAGAAGGGTTCCCCCCAGGGAGAACAATGGTCCCTTTCCTAGCTACTTCATTTGTTTGTTCTTCCTTTCCACCATCTTGGATATGCATCTTCCTGGCGCTTAGCTCATGGACTCTTGTGAAGATGAAAAGAGTTAACATAAATGCTTGGGCAGCATTTGTCCTGTCAGAAGGGATGGCCCCACGTCCTTTGCGGTAAGCACTCTTCAGGACAGCTGAAGCCTGGGGCCCACTCCTCAAGTCACTCGACTTTTGCACCCCTCCCCCCCTCCCAATCCAATTTTGCTATCCCAGATTCCCTTCCCATTTTGTCTCCCAACAACCTCTTCCCAATCTGGAGCGCTTCCCACTTGCTGTCACAGGATCTAAGAACAGGAAGGGCCCTCTGAGGTCCCTCAGCTTCCGCCTCTGCCCCAAGGCAGATCTCTGTTCACACCGACTCCGACAGATGGATGTCGTTTCAATACAGGAAATATTTATTGTGCATCTAGGCTGGGCCAAGCCCTGTGCTCAGGACGGCTAGGAGCACACATAGAAGTGGGGACGGCTGAGGTCCTGCTGTCCCCTGGGGGATAGAGCTGAATGCTCCAGCAGGGGGCAGTTTTGTAAACCACAGACAGATCTTCTTTATGAAACTCCATTTTCTTTCTTTTGGCTCTTAGGACTTTCAACCTATTTGATAAACCACTCTTTGCCCCCCAAACACACACACACACACACACACACACACACACACACACACACACACACATCTCTTCTTCCTACAGTTAGCTTGCTTTGATGTTAACCACACTTGGGTCCACATCTGATTACTGGCCCCGTGACACAGCCAAGGGGCATGGAAAATCAACCATCACACACAGGGTTCATTGGTCATTGCCCTACACCCAGATTCTCCTAGTGACTACAAGATAACTTCTGGCTCATCACGAAATGCAGAAAGAATGTCGTACATTGGCATCTCTCCCATCTTCTACAAGGTGGCTCAGGCCCAATGCCCATGACATAGCTTCCATCTCCCATTCCATTGTAGTCATGAGAGTTCTGAACATAGCCTGTGCCCCAGCATGCTTCTGCCTTATCCACTGAGTAGCATAAGGAAGCCTTGGCTGGAGTTGTGAACCCACATCTATGTGCGAGATTGAAAATTCCTCAGTGGGATATGGATTGAGTTGTAAAACAGCAATGGATGCATGATGCTGACTTCCCAGCATGC
The DNA here is from genome assembly GCF_000001635.26 of Mus musculus. Taxonomy (NCBI): domain Eukaryota; kingdom Metazoa; phylum Chordata; class Mammalia; order Rodentia; family Muridae; genus Mus; species Mus musculus. The sequence continues at coordinate 56,358,271 of NC_000079.6, read as the reverse complement.
ACTGCCTGGAAGCCGAGCTTGCATCCACCCTCACAGCTGCCTCCCTCCCTGGAGGGTCAGGAGATATCTAGGCTCATCCTATCTGCTCCTGGCTCTCAGCATCAGCTACGCCCTTAGAAGACTGCAGTTCTCTGATAGCTATCTTTTCTAAGAAATAGAGACTTTCCATGGTAGACTCCAGGCCAGCCCCACCTCTAACCATGTCACCACCATCCCAAACATATCACCAGAGCCTCCTAACCCCAAGAGAACAAATTTATCTCTGAGAATCCTGAGGATTCTTGCCTAGTCAGGTATGGCTGCAGAATTCCCAGACAACCCAAGTCCTCAGACTGGAGCCTTCTAAGGCAACATTCCCTTCTCTAAGCAGTACCTCCTCACTTACTGGCTTCGATCCTCTCTGTCTTCAGCTCCTACACCACCCACTTGGGGAGTGGAGACTAGCCAGTCTTCCAGGCACTTCTCAGTCCTTCCCCAGGCTCTTCACCCAACTTTTGTAACATAAACAATATTGATGAATTGTCATTTCTGTTTAAACTTGTTGCAAGTAGATTTGGGAGCAAGGTGAGACCTCTTGTCCTAGATTCCAGCGTGTTTATTTCAAATACTCTCCATAACACCTTTTCCTGGGACAGGCTGGCCCTCTAACTCTGTGCCAAAAAGCAAAAGAGAACAGCAATCAGCCAACAGATTAGCAAACTTTTTGCCCAGGGCTAGAGAGATGGCTCTGTGGTTAAGAACACCGACTGCTCTTGCAGAGGTCCTGAGTTCAATTCCCAGCAACCACATGGTGGCTCATAACCATATGTAACGGGATCCAATATCCTTTTCTGGTGTGTCTGAAGAGAGCAATAGTGTACTCACATACATAAAATAAATATTTTTTAAAAAAATCTCGTCCTTAAAGACAGCTAGAAGTTAAGCCATTTCCAACAGAAGTTACTGCTGTTTGTCAGGAGATATAATTTGCCTGCCATGGGATTGGGTGAAAGTTGAGTCATGGGTAGCTCCTCCATGGAGATAATGCCCCACCCCACCCTGCCCAGACCTCTCAGCTGGCCTCCCCAGTCATTTCTGCTGTGAGTTTGTAAGGGCCTGATGCTCCTCTAGCTACTGTTTGCCACTTGTTCTTTGACCTGGAAGCCACACCCAAGGAGACACTACTCTGCCAGGACTCAGGCTGGCTGCTTCAACAAGGCTTCCCCAGCTAACTTCTGCTGGGTGTTTGTGAGCCTCTGATTTGATGACTTCACCTTGGACTTGATCTCTTCACCTGGCGACCCCAGTCCTTGAGCTTTGACTGGCTGATGCTTAGTCCTGCTAGACGCTGTGAGTTCTGATTGGCTGATGCTTAGTCCTCCTGCTGGATGCTGTGAGCTCTGACTGGCTGATGCTTTGCCTCCACTTTCCCTCTGCCGCTCTCATTTCCTCTTTAACCTTTGCTTGCTTTATACTTAACTCATTTGAAACCGAGATCGCAGCTGCTGGAGGTCATTCTCCAGCCTGCATTAAACGTGCACCCTCTGCAGAAAAGGTACAAAGCCATGCTGTCCCCTCTCTCACGACTGTCCTGACTGCGGTTGCTGATCTCTATTTTCCTCTGTCACTGATACTCTGTGTCCCCCAAGCTCAGTCATGGTGTGTGTGTCGAGGGGGGCGCAGGGGGTCCATCTGGTGAAATGGCCCAAACTTTAATTTCTGAAGGGTCTGAGACCTTAGCTAGCCTGCCTGTGTCTTAGTGGCCTTTTCCCTTTATCCTTTAGTCCTAAATGAGGGTTTTCCAGTCTTTCTTGCCCCAGTGAGGCTACAACCTCATTGGCCAATGATAGAACCAACCATTCCAGCCAGCGTAGTAGCCCCTTCCTCCTTTTTCATTCAATAGAAAGATCCCCAAGATGGCCAAGTCATATCTTCCAGTTTAATGGAACTACAGCTTTGGTCCCTATGTTGACTTTACTAGAGAGAGGCGAATAAATATACTCCAGAGAGAGCTTCAAGGATGGATCACAGAAATGACTCCATTTGGGTCTGGCTTGCTGAAGCACTGACTTTATTGAGATGAGTGAGTTCCCAAACAGCATGAAAGCCCACCCTGGCATGGGTGACACTCCTGAATGCCACATACATGGATGGAGTCTCTTCTTCAGTTACCCATCACCTCCTACATATTCTAGCACTCTTAGATCACCTACAACTGGGTCAAGATTATGTGCAACTGCAGGAAGGAAGGGGGTGACTGGACTTTCATCTGAGCATCTAACGACCCTCCCACCTCCTCTTCCTATGAGGAAGAACTTACAGCCCCAGTCCTGTGAGGGTCCCGTTAGTTAATCACAGCTGTTTTATTTTCAAGATGATGAAGACTGTGCCATATCTGGGGAACAGAGTGCCACAGCAGCCTCATTTGAAGCCACAATTCTGTATATAGATCAGGACGCAAAATGGAAAGAGAAGTGGCTGCCAGCTGTATTCCTTGATTTCTAGAATAGTGTATCCTGACTCTGAGGAGTTAGCAGCATGTTGTGGTCTCTGACTCTAAGAAGACATCGTGTCCTGTAAATTAGAACCTTGTCCATTCAGGATCTTTGGTAAGTCTCTGCACTCTTCACATACCACAGCCAATGGGAGAGTGGGAGAAGGAGAGGGAGAGGGAGAGGGAGAGGGAGAGGGAGAGGGAGAGGGAGAGGGAGAGGGAGAGGGAGAGGGAGAGGGAGAGGGAGAGGGAGAGGGAGAGGGAGAGGGAGAGGGAGAGGGAGAGGGAGAGGGAGAGGGACTGACTTACACCTTAGCAGTGGCTTGATGCTCACGTCCTAAGCTAGGATCAGAAGTGTTCTAGAGCATTATCCTAACAGTGGCTGAGGTGTCAGGTCTTCCTGTATCCATCATTGGCAGTGCTGGCAGAAATGGTATGTGCTGAGAAGAAATATCTGTTATTAGAAATGCACCTAGGCCAGAGACCACAGTAACTGTCATCTTCACGGTACCAGAGGCCAATATAACCATTCTGCTACTGGGTGGGGTCAGGAGTTTAGTGTTGGCCACTCCTATAGGCAGATTAGACACCCAGGTAGATAGCAAGCTTAGATAACACTCACAATGGAGAAGCCCACCTACCAAGCCCCTCCATTCCCCTGCCAACTCACATCCATGTTCATGGGCCCCTGCATGAGGCTTGGATAACCACTAAGTGACAGTTACCCAGAGAGTCACTTTGTCCACCTGATCATTAAGGTCCCCTATACTAATTTATGTCCTCAAGACACACACATTCACAGTTTATATGCTCATTCTGACTTTGTCACTAATATAGCCCTGGCTACCCATGTCTCTGAACACCTAGATAAACCATGACTGATCCCTACAAAGCTATGTGGCTCTTTGCTTCCAGTCAGCTCTCCCTTCACGTGACTGGACAATCAAATGTTCTGCTCAAAGTTCTGTTTGTAAAGTTCAGTCTAGACACAGAAACCACATAGTAATGCAAACAGAATTGCTATTGTGGGGTTGGTGTGCTAACCAGTAAAAGTTAATGAGAATCCTAAAAGTCCAGGTACAACAGACACAAGGAGCAGCCACAATACCTCAGGCTGTTAGTGCACATGAGGAGAAGCACTTTCCTCCCTGCCAAGCTGGGATTAAAACCTCAGAAGGGCATGGCCCTGTTCCAATGACCACTAGGAGCATGTAGATGCCGAGGAGGCAAGGTGTGATGAAGACACTTGTAGTATCAGGAGAAGGTAACCAGGAAGTCTCCATAACCCAGAGTGTACCTGCTCGATATACACTGGAGGGAAGGCTAGGGGAAGGTGGCGCTCAAGGAGGAGCATTCCACTGGAAAACTTCCAGAAAAGATGACTGAGGTCAGGATCTAAGATCCTGATGATAGCCACTGGGTACTACAGAAGCTCAGACTCTTCCCCCATGCGATCTGGGGCCTAAACCTCAGACCTGTGTACCGACGAGGCTCACGGAAAACAGAAGGAGACAAATCCCCTTTCTTTTCCAGTCCCTCCACTGGCAAGATTTACATGTGCCAGTCGGCAAGAGAACCATTTGCAAAGCCCACCTCCGCCATCACGAAGCAGACCAGTGAGGGTGGACTGAAGCACTGTAGAGCAATGACCTGATGACCGGCACAGAGAAGGAGGTGTGCCAGGAGGTGACATCAGAGGGAAGGCAGGGAGCACACCAACACATGGCAGCACACTGTTATCCAAGCAGAGCCCAGCAAATATGACCGCTCATCAAGACAAGACCGGCACAATCAGGAAAAGACAGAAAATACACTTCCTTCCCACCACCACCGAGAGGACAAGCTTAACCCAAGCACTGGGGCTGCGTGTTCTCAGTCCTGTTGGATTCTAAGCAAACCATCCTTAAGAGAATCTTCCTGTGACACTGGGCTGAGTACTTTCTCTCATTTGCTGAGACTGTGGCCAAGGCATGGAGAACCACACTGCTTCCTAACAACCAGGGCTAGGTTGGAGGCTGTGATTCATTGGCTCATCCTTTGTCCTAAAGATGTTCAGCTCCAAGACCATCCCCTCCCAGTGGCCCTGGCTGGTTCCTGAGAACTCTATGCATGGAGGATGTCCTTGTACTCGTATGCAGCAAACGTTGACCCTGAGCCGTTCTCATTACAACCCTGGCTTCTTGGATGCTGACGAGGTCTCCCAGCCTGGTGTTAAGCAATCTTGCATGCATGTATCGGTGTTGGAAAGGGCATCCAAGGAGAACTGGTCTGTTACCAAAGTTGGTTCTGTCATAACCAGGGTCCCTTTTGACCTTTGTTTTTGGTAGGCTAGACTTTTGGAAAGAGAAACAGGGAAGCAAACAGCTACTCTGGGACCTGCGGCATTTGAGGTTGAGGAAAACATTGGTCAACATCCGGTCCCTTAGCTGTCAGACGGACGCTGTCTCCAAGTCGTGGCCTTGGTTTCGTAACATCTCAGTTCAGGGTCACAGAGCGAACACTGTCTTGGTTGAGGAGCACTCTGAGAGCTTCAGAGACTTCTCCAGGAATCTCGTGGCCCTACTTAACCTGCTCATAAATGTCTTCCTCTTGCCCTCTTGCCTCCTCTCTCTCCAAACAAGTCAAATCTCAAGTCCCTGGCTTTGATGGCCATGACCCTTCTAAGACCATGGACCACACACTGGGTAGCATGGGCCTGCAGTGTATGGAGAGTTGACTTAGGAACTCCCAAGTTGAGAATGCAAGTCTAACCCATGCAATGAGACTGGATAGAACTGCTGGCCCTAGAGCTGGGTCTCAAACAAGAAGGTGTAGAGGATGGGCGGGACTTATGCAGGAGCCTCTGAAGTCCCTGTGAGAAGAACATCACGCTGGCTTCCTACTTCCACCACCACAGCCCTTCCTGAGCCATCTACGTCCTCCTCCCTCCTGCTTCTCCCCTTGGTTCCTCTCCTGATCTCTGAGGATGGGGGTCATTTTATCACTGGGTATGGACACAAATGGAGTCATTCCTGCCCACTCTCTTCTCAACTATGGACTAGCTGAAACAATGAGACTGCAGGAATCCCAAGTAGGCGCATTTGGAAGATATGAATAACCGCAAAGGCAAAAGCTGAGAATGGCTCCTGCCAGGGTGAGCGCAGGAAGTGGGTGGAAGTGGGAAGGACTCTATTAATTCCCTCCGACCTTGAATGAGTCATGACTCTCAACTTCCTACTCAAGTGTCTGGATGCTGCGCTTCGGTCATGACTAAGGCTCTCTGGTGGGCACACACTGCCTTTTGTATCCACACAGCCATCCTAACTCCAAATTGCCCCTATTGCTCAGAGCATCCCTGCATACAGCCTTCAGTGGCTTTACTCCCTGTTACTACCACTTCCTGGCCCAGCCTTTGAGCTTTAGCCCTCTGCCCATGTGTTTGTAGCTTGGCGTTAATCTCCCTACACTCAGCACACTAGATCCTAAGCCCTGCAGTCTCAGCACAAAGCCATCTCCTCAGGGTGGCTCTCCCAGGCCCACTGGCTCACTCTCATCAAGGCAGACGACCTCTTCATCCATGAGTCTCCTGCCCATGCCTTTCACACCAGGCTGCAGCCACCATCAAGTCAGATGTCATCACTGTCTCCATGAACCCTGGCTCAAACATGGAGAAAGAACGCTCTGTAGCCCCATATTCTGCCCCTGATGGTCCCCAGCCTGCTGACTCCATTGACTGAGACACCAGTCTTCCCAGTTATAGTATCACCAACCTAAGAGCAGGCCCCACACCCAGGGTCTCCGATGGAGCCCGGGCTGCCGTGCACTCAGAGAAAGGAGCAATTGTAGGCTGGGGTTTGTCTCCATCTTCCCAGAGGCTATCTAGCTGAAGACACCAATGCTCAAGGTGTGGGGGCTTCAAGGGCTCCAAGTTGGCAGAATGGAATCTACAGGGCTTCTGGAAAGAAGTTGGAAGTTGGGAGCACTGACTTTAAGTCCTTGCTGTGTGAGAGAGAAGTGGGGAACTATGGCCATACCCAGCATCCAGCAGCAGGCCCTCCTTCCTGGGCAGCCGTGGACGAAGCCTCCAGTTCCAGCTTCTACTGTGTGCAGACTCCTTAGTACCGTTACCTTCATCCAGACTCCAGCAAGCCCTAGTAGAAAGGGCTTTTCCGAGCGCTGTTTACATTCTTGTCGTTTTTGCCTGTGTTTAGACTCATGAAAAAAAAAAAAAAGCAACACATTTCAAACATTTCCAAGCAATCCCAGGCCCTTGTGGGTTTCACATAAACTACCCTATAAACCAGTGAACTTCAGAGTCTCCAACTCCACAAAAATCATAAACCCTCAAAGCTGTAAGCCCATGAAGATTCTCTGATCCAACATTCTTGTTTCATGGCCAGAAAAACCCAGGCTCGGGAGGGGAAGGCCTCGCCTAGGCACCCTGGAGCTGAGTATAGAGCTGATCTCTACCATGCAACTCACGGATCCCAACCCAGTACAAAACACTGCAGCCCACGAACACATCGCCTCTGCCAGCATGTGGTTCTGGTTTTTTAAAAGAACTGACTTGAGGTTTGGAAATATTAATGTGCCTAGGATTTTGGCAAAGGAATGTGTGTTAAGTGTACAGGCTTGGCTGACAGCCATGCCCCAGCGCCAGGCAGGCTGCTGTAGGATGAGAATACTCTGGGACTTGATGTGTGGGGTGCGCCTGCTGTGCGAGGCCCCAGAATCACTGGATGGAAGTGTGGCTCCCCTCGAAGTCAATATCGTCTACCAGGAGCCGCTCTCACGGGAGATGTAAGATAACCTTGCCTTCAGAAGAGTCTTCGCGAACTCCAGAAGATGCTAGAGGCCAAGTTCTAGTATGAGCCAGGAAGGCACCAAACAGACCCTAAGCCATCTGGGCCAACACCTTTCCCTCCACCATAACAGGCCCAGGCAGGAAATTAAGCAAAGCTCTTTCTGAACTTCTGCAAAGGAATTTCCTGGAGGGTCCTGGAGGCCCAGTGCTCCGAGGAATCATGTTACAACAAAAGCTACAGGCCCCCAGGTTCTTGCCACAGCACCTGTTCTGCAGAGCACCTTGGAATCCTATCCTGGCCTGTGATGGCAGGGAGGCTGGCTCTACAGCCCCGGGAAGCCAGAAGATGTCTTCCTAGCTGTAGACACAGGACAGGCATCTCCCCACTTGCCCTCATCTCTGTATCTTAAGGCCCAGGAGAGCCCTCTGCACATATCCTGAGCTATGTCCTCTCTAAAGCTGGGAGACAGCTGATTGGTAAAGCAAGACGAGGGCCACCCTGACCCTAATAGTCTCTCCAAACCAAAGGCCTGAAGCATCTTCCAGCAGTCACTGACAACTTCTCTAAGCCTTGTGTCAAAACTTCAGGATATTGTGGACCAACAAGAATGTAAGAGAAGCCAATTCACAATAACCTGCTGCCCAGCCTGAAACTCGCAGAAAAATAATATAATCCAAATAAAATCTTGAGTCTAGTTAATACTATGTACCAACCTTGATCTCTCAATCTTTTTGTCTCTCCCTAACTTCAATCCATCTCTCCCTCTGCCTCTCTCTATGTAGCCCAGGCTTCCCAGTTAAATAATATGCATCCCCAGTAAGAAATCATTCTGCACACTTAGAAATTAATAAAGGAAAAGATTTTTTATTGGTAAGAGAATAAAAGTGCATGGCTGGTAGCAGCTAATGCCCAAGGAAAAAGCAACCATGAATAGATTTTCCTAACATGCATACCTAAGTCCTTTCATGTCCTGGCCCCAGGTTACACTTCCAATAATTTAAACACAGTCAGGAGACTCCAAGTCTGGCCACTTGGGCAGACGGAAGATTTACACAGCAAAGATAGTGCCAGGATTATTTTAGGTACACCAGTGTTAGTCTTTTTGAATAGTTTTTACCCAGGTTCATCTTGCCCACCTGGCAGGATTATGCTTTTCCTGATAAAAATGCAGGGGCTGAACCAAGAAACCCAGATCTTTAAGGGTAGCTGTGACCCCGCACTGGGCTCTTGAGCTGGCCAGCGAGGCATGTTTTTTGGGAGATGAGCCTAATGGCTAGTCGGTCCTGATGAATAAAAATTCGCAGCCTAGCAATGTAAATTTTGCTTATCTCTAACAGGCTGGCTAACACACTACTTATCTTTGGGTATTTGGAGCCAGCACTCCCTTAGTTAAATTCTGCATTTGTGATTTAACGTCTCTTAAGCAAATCTTTTAGTAAATCCTTTATAGCTTGTACTCTTTCTTCTACATTGGCCCTTATCCCCAGTCCTCCAGCCTCCCTCTTCCAAGCACTGAGATGACAGGCCTATGCCACCTGTGCATGTGAGTGTGGGGACTCGGGACCCACAGAAGTGCGCAGAGGTCAGAGGGCAACTTTTGGGGACCAGTTCTCTCCTACTGTGGAATCCTAGGATGAGAGACAGCTTGTCTCAGCACTTGAACCCACTGAGCCATTTTGCTGGCCCCATGCCTGACTTCCTTAGTCTCTTTAAGTTGTAAAAAACTCTTTCCAAAGTTGCTTATTTCCAGAGTTTTGTGAAGCATCGCTGACAAATAAAAATTGTATTTAAGATGCCCAAAGTGATATTGTTCACAGAGAATATGAAATGATGATAACACCAAATCAATTCATTACCTCATAGTTACCATGTGTGTGTGTTTGTGTGTGTTTACAAGGTGCTGTATAAGTGGATGCCTATGAGTGTATGTGTATGAAATGTAGGCATATGGTGTGTGTGTGTGTTAGATGTGTATGTAAGTGTATGTGTGTAATATTACATGTTATATGTGTGTGCATATGTACATATATTGTGTGTTTGTGTTATGTACATTTGTATATATGTATAGCACACATGTATTTATTTTCATATGTATACACATTGTGTGCATGTGTATATATATATATGTATATGCATGTATTGCATATATATGTGTATTTCCAGAGCTTATTCACTATGTGAAACTGAAGCTTTACACCCTTTCACCAACATTTCCCAGCCCTCCCATCCCCAACCCAGAAATGAGGTGGTGTGGAATATGTCCTCCTGTGCCTGGCTTAGTTCACTTAGCATCATGTCCGGAGGTCCCCTGTGCTGCAGTTAATCGGTTTCTCGCTGTGTATCTACCACGTTTCTTTATCCACACATGGGTAGATGGCAGAGCTGTTGCTAAAGCCTGACTGCTCCCAGCATATAAAGTAACCACCTTCCAAACAGGATGGGGACTGCAGTTAGAAGCTTCATTTTACAGCCAAGGAGACGAAGACCACCACTACCACAGACACCTAGAGTCCTGGCTGGCAGCAGATATCCGGTCAAAAGTCACAACCAGGGAGCTGCCCAGACACCCTGGTGTACAGGGCATCTCCTAGGCTGAGTGGAGATCCAGTTAACTTGTCCGGAGTCCCTGAAACACAAGCCTGACTGGACACTTCCTCCGTGGAGAACACAGCCACCACCCTTCCATGTAGCCTGTAGTGGGGAATTAAAGCCCTTCCTATTCTTACCTCAAAGGCCTAGAATGTCATCCTCAGAGGTGTACCAAGACAAGATTCTCTCCTCCCTCTACTCGTAAGTTTGTTTCTATCAAGAAGCAAACCCCCAACACCACGTTCCCACACGTGGAGGTGGGTGCCACCATGAGCGGCCTGGTCGCACCCATCCGGACAAATCCCTCAGCTTCCCCTTGGCCTCTCCTGGCCTGAGCTTCTAGACTGCCCCTTCTGCGTTCTGAAAGGAAAGGAGCCATCCTTCTCACAGCCATCCTCCCCGTCCCACCTTGTTCAACATGGAGACAGAGAACAGGCTGCAGCTTAGCAGCTTCTCTTTCTAATGTCTTTGCTCTTTAATGTTCAACAACTCATGGCTGTTGCTGCCCAGACAAGCTGAGGAGGAACAGACACGACTCTAGCTCACAGAGGAGGTGAGCCATGGTCCTCCACGTGGCTCTGTGGTCTCTGCCACCACCAGGGAAGCCAGACTGCTTTTCTTTCTCTGCTGAGAGAACTACAGAAGACCAGGCAAATGTCAGGGCCCCAGTCATGACAATGCAGGGTGAATCCAACTCACATATGTCACACAGACAACATGTGTCAGTCTTCGTTCTCAATGGTTGATGCTTCTAATTAGGAAACAAACAACCCTTTTTTTCCTCATTACACACACACACACACACACACATACACACACACACACACACACACACACACACACACAAACACACATACACACACAGGTTTGAGCCACTTCCTAGCGTCCGGCGAACATGGCCACAGCTGAGGCGCTCCAGGGTATGTTCGCGCTCAGTGAATAATTATGTGAACAAAATAACGCAACGTGGTTGCCAACAGCTATTAAACCTGTGAAAAAGGACAATAGAAAACTCAGTTGACTGGCTCTCAGGGCCCCTCAGAAAAACGGGGAAGCCAGCTGTGGCTTCACATCTGTAAACTCCAAACACAAACCAAAAGGCACAGAGAGAAATTGTCTGTGAGTCCGGACTCTTGGAGTTGTCTCAATACTCCTGTTGCCCGTTAACTGGGTGAAAGCTGGTTTCTTCATTCCTGGTGTGTGCAGAGCCTTTGTCTGCTTTGGAATAGAGGCAGATGGGAGATGGTCAAGAAGGCATATACCCACGGCCTCCTAGCAGGCTAGGGTAAACCAGAGCTGGGCAATATTTTCACTATTGTCTCTCATCAAAGTAAGGGGCCTTCTGAGGGGAAGATGAACAGAAAGCCAGCCTTCCTCTCATGCCCAGTCTCCCGTGACACACCCTTCACATCACATGAAGAACGGGGCTTTGCAATCCACACACCTGGTGCTGGCTCCCGGCTTCATCATGCATTAGCTTAGCAGTCTTGAAGAGGAAGTCTGGCGCGATGGAATTTTGGTCTTTGAAGCTGTTTTGCAGGACTGTGGTAAAGACCAGAGATGACTCGCATAAGCCTCTGGTATATCGGTAGTTACAGATACATAGAACAAACATTGGCCCCATAATAAAGGTCAGAAGGTGGCAGAGCCACCAGAAAGGCTAGTCAGATGTGTCCAGCAATCATATCTGGGAGGACAGCCATCGCTGCCCCAGATCCCCGCAGTTCTCACAGTCCCATGCTCTGGAATCTGACACTCCAGGATGTCTCATGTCACCTTACGCCTACTTCTCTTCCAGATGCCAGTCCCCCACATCAGACTCCTTGTTCGGAACTCCCGGCTAAGTTCCCACACAACAATACCTGTGCAGAGGCTGGTCCTGCTGAGGAGACAGACTCCTTTCCCATCTGCTGCTTGTTCTTCTTGGTCTGCATAAACCTGTCAGAACACCTTGGCCCTGCAGAGCACAGTAACAAGATACTAATCCATTGTCTCTTCCATGTCTGTGTTATCCAGCTCCCTCAACCTTCATCTCCACATCTGGAAAATGGGACAATAATCTCACCAGCAAACAGATGGGTTAGGGTGATTAAATGAGATTATCATTATTATCGGACACATAGTTGTTTAGTAAATGCTGGTTACTGCCTGGGAACTTGTGTGACCTCGTGGACTTGCTGTCTACTAACTAGAAATTTCCCAAGGCTCAAACCTGTGTGGTCCCACAGAAAGAACATGGATCCCACGTCAGCAATTGCTCCACAAACGTTGACGGTGTAAGACTGGACCTTCTCTTGAGACGTCAGCCTTCAACAATGAGCTACTGTTTGCCCTTACCTCTCTGACAATTAGCAGAGGGTGAGTCACCCCACTCTGAGTATGCAGAAAGGTAAGGCCCAGATAGATGGGTTGTAATGGGACATGAGCTTATGTGCAGAAACATTACCACTCAGCCACACCACCACTGTGAGAGGCAGACCAGGCCAGGCTTCCACCTTCTTCTATACCCAAGGCCAGAAAACTCCTACAGGAGCAGTCATGCCCTGTGCTAAGAGGGTCACCATGGAAGAGCCTGGAAACTCAGCTCCTACCTCCTTCCAAGCTCTGCAAGTTTAGCTCCATGATGGGCAAGGCCACAAATGCAGGAGGACACAGGCTCCTCCTCCTCCTCCTCCTCCTCCTCCTCCTCCTCCTCCTCCTCCTCCTCCTCCTCTTTCTCTCCTCTTCCGGCTGCAGCTGTTCTCAACTTGTCCCCACTGCCCATCAGGAAACAACTCAGAACATAATTGAGCAGCTGTGGCTGTATAAAGAACCCAGTTCAGAATGAGACATCGAAGTCCAGCAAGTGTGTGCTGTGATCTTTGACCGGATGCTGACACATGTGATGGGCCGAGCCCACTCAGCAAACCCAAAACTCTCCGAGCATCATCTGGACCCTCTTCCTGCTTGTATGCCACAGGGTCAGGATTTGTAGGACCATCCCCTCCCTTGATTCCCTTTCAGAGGTCACAGCTATGTGTCCTCCAGAGTCCGTGGGTCCTGTGATCCCTTGCTCCATTCAATGTGCTCATCAGAAGCCATATTTGAAGCAGCATCTACCATCCATGGTCCACCTTCTGTCTGGATCCACCCATTTAGGAAACCATATCCTTGTTTGACCAGATCACTCCTGCACACGTGTTGCTTTGAATTCTAGCACAGGATTCAGCATGACATTTCCCTTGGATTCCTCTTCTGAGCCAACAGAGTGAGGGCTATTTCCCAAAAAAACAACACATTATTAACAAATGAATAAGAGCCAAGAAAACAATACAGCCAGCATATTTAGTCCACGCAAGCTTGTTTAGAATACAAATCGCAAATGTATTTAATTCACAAGGCTCTTGGGGAAACTTTCAGACCTCTTATATCCAACAGAGCCAAGAAAGTCACCAAAGTGAGGACTATTCACTGGCCAAGGGCTGCCCCACACAGGTCAGTGCCAGGTCCTCAGAGATAGAGGACTCATTCTCAGAACCCTGGTAAGGCCCCTCACCCCACCCACTGGCCAGCCACACTCCTTCATCCCATGGTCTGCCTTTGCCTTAAGCGTGGCCATCCAGCCATGGTCAACAGCATCCAAGATGTTTCCCTGTGATCAAGGATAGGTTAACTGTGAGAAAACAAGACGCCGTTATGACAACCTCCATGAACGCAGGGTAGAACCGGGCCCTGAGTACGTTCAGGCCCAAATAGAGTTGATTTATGAAAACCAAACAAAGTTTCCAGCAGGCCTGGCACGTCTACAGCCTTGGAGAAAAAGCCTTAATTATACTGCCTCTGCTCATTAAATAGATAAGATCTTAGCGGAGGCAAGCTATGTTTTGTCTTCAGGAGAAAAATTTAAATCCATCTGGCTCCATCTTTTACAGTTGTCATCAATATCCTAAGGCCATGTGAAGTGCCCCGAGTTTTCATCTTCCTGAGGCTGGGGTGTTGGGGGGGTGGGCGAGAGAAAAACGGAACATCAACAAGAACGCCAAGGCTGACAGCATGTTGTAGACGCGGTGATTCTAGCATTCCTGTTTCTACAGAACTCCAGAGCACAGCAGGCCCTGCCTGGGGACTGGACCAAGTAATAAAGCATCCACAGCCACCGGAGGAGACAGCCCTGGCGTTCCACAGAAGTGCCACCTGCTGAACGTGGAAGTGGTCAGCCTCGCCTCTCATTGCTCAGGGGGAGACAGTGCTCTCTATGGAGCACACAGCACAGTGTAGGCCCAGGAGGCCCCTCCTTTCACATTCACAGAAACGGTGGTCAACTGTGTCTCAGTGACCACACAGCCTCACCCTCAGGCCTAGGCCTTCCCTTCCTTCAGCTCTTCTTCCGGATCTCATCCACCCACACCTTTTCTCCATTTCCTAAAATCTGTCTCTCCAAGCTCTTATTCCCCAAATCTTCAATTTTTAAATCCAGTTGCCAACTGACACCTGAAATTCAAGTGCCTAAGAGCACCGCTGTGGTGTTGAGTAGGAGCCTAGGGGTGGGCATTCTTGTCTTATGTCTGATCTTTAAAAAAAGGATCTAATTAATCCTTTAATTTAGATATTTATGGTTTGCATATTATATAAAAAAATCCAAGGGTAAATCTCCATGTTAAATCTACCTTAAATTCTTAAATATACCGCCTCATCTATGAGCGTCATTCTTTTTTCTTGAGTAGCTGTCTTGTGTTTACTGTTTCTTGCTATGTCTGACCATTTTTTATTGTATTTCTGATAAGATCCCGATTTCCTAGGGATTTAAATAACACTGTCATTTTTTAAAAGATTTATTTATTTAATGTATGTATGTATGAATACATTATATTCTGTCTTCAGACACACCAGAAGAGGGCATCAGATCCCATTACAGATGGTTGTGAGTCACTGTGTGGATGCTGGGATTTAAACTCAGGACCTCAGAAAGGGCAGCCAATGCTTTTCACACTGAGCCATCTCTTCAACTCAATACTGTCATTCTTAAAAGGGCATTGCCACTTGCTCTAGAAAATAACTAAAATCATGGATATACATCTATAATTCTCCTTGATTATATTCTTGTTGGGACAGATCCGCCCTTGTTTCCTGAGTCGCAGGCTACGGCTTTTATCCCAGGGCACACACTTATTCTTAAGACATAGTCGTCCATTATATTTGATGAATGTTTCCAATGTTATAAATTGAGCTGATTGATTCTGCCTTGACCCTTCTCCCAGTTCTTCCAGATCTTTAGATGATTCTATCAGGATCCCAAGCCTAGGGTATCCACTTGTTTTGGGAATCTCACCTTACTCAAAAAAACAAAACAAAACAAAATAAACAAACAAACAAAAAAACACCACCACCACAACAACAAAACCCAGTCCCCATCCCTCAGCCAAGGACCACAATGACTCCACTTAAATTCCCACAGTTCCCTCCTCTCCAAGACTCCACCTCGAAGCATCCTCACACTCTGACTTCTAGCTCTTCTGGCTCGCTGTGATGCACTCCTGTGGAATATCAAGCTCTTTTTGCTGCACATGAGAGCAGCGAGACTTGACGTTTTCACAGACCAGCATTGCCCTGGCTGTGCTGCAGCATTTGATGCACAAAAATAACTCTCTTTTCATGGTCTTAGGATTACCACGCTAGGTTGGTAGTTAACGGTAGCCTTGCCAAATACCCTTCGCCTGAAGGAACATACTAAAAGTAGCACACTGTTCTTATACCTGTTGGCGTGTGAACATTTTGGGGAGTCCCCTATTTTCCCAGTCCTAGCTGGCTGCTTAATCCGATAACTTGGCTGTTGTTTATGTTTGAGTCTTTGCCAATGCAGTTTAAAACTGTCAATCCCAGCTGAACTTCCTAATCATTGCTGTTAAAGTCGATGAAAGGTGCTCGCTTCTGCAGCACGTTATTCTAAAACTGGAACAATACAGAGATTAGCACGGCCCCTGCACAGGACTGTATGTAAATTCACGAAGCATTCCATAGGTTTTGTAAAATGAATGAATTAAAAAAAAAAGATAAAAGAGGGTGAGGATGGTACAAATCTGAAGGAGTGTGCTTCGTGTTTTTTGAGAGCACACTACTTTGGCGTCCTAGACAAGATTCCGAGGATTCCGTAAGCTGAATCTTATGGAAAGCAGAGATAAGGTTCTGGGTCCCACATAAAATGAATAAAGTGTGCAGGCTGTGTTCCTTTAAATCCAAGCCATTTGAGTGCAAGACTTGTCCTTGTGGGCATCTCAGTTACATAAGGCTATGACAGTAAGAGCAACTGAGACCTCTGAAATCACACCACTACTGTTCTAAAATTCAGCAGCCTACTTGTAAATATGGCATAGGTAGAAAGACCTAGCAAGAGCACACAGCCTTGTAGTGAAATGAGTTTCCACCACGTGCAGCTAACCTCCATATTCACGTATCAGAAAGTCCAGTTGACGATCTGCAGGCCTGACCGAATCTGAGAGCTGCTCAATAATAAAGTGCCCTGGTCACCACCAGCTACGTTTAAGCGGAATTTCCATGCTCTGATTTGTTTGCCTGCTAAAGTGTGAATAGCATTTTCACTAAAATGCTTGGTTGCTTTGTAAGGAAACGTAGGATTTTTGTCCATGTATCCAATGACAAACCTTTGCTTTACCGACACCTGCCTTGCGTACCTTGAGACAATGTTTCAATGTAGACTTTAAACTGCACTACAAGTATCAGTTACACAGAACAGGCTTCCTCAAAGAGCATAACCATGTAACTGAAGAGACAAAACAAATGGCTAAGAACGAGTTTCCACCCGTGCACACGGTGACATCAACCAGCTAAGTACGAGCTAAGTACTAGTCTTCACATGTGCACACGGTGACTTCGGCTCCGAGGCTGCCAGCGATTGTGCAATGTCAGTAAGTTCAGGTGTCTCGCTCTGTCATTCTCCTTCTGGCTTTATACTAGGCCTCTCACTGAACTTGGAGGCCAGTCGGCCAGTGAGGGCCATAGATGCTCGTCTCTGCTCCCCACAGCGCTGGCGTTACAGCATGTGAGTGGACACACTCAGATTTGATGTGAGTATTGGTCCCCATGCTTATGTATCAAGCACTCTTACCGACTGAATCATCTCATCAGCCCTATTGTAGTAAAAAGGGCAGCAGGTGGGATTAGCTGAACTCACCTTGTGCCCACTCCAAATCTACTCGACTATTAAACAAATGCCAACTGGCATACGTGCTGTGTGTATTTCATCAACATTGGGTTGTTGGGTTTTGTTGTTGTTATGCTTTTCGGCTCATCTATTTTTATTTTATATGTATGTGTGCTATGTCTGTGCATGTCTGTTCACCACGTGCATGTAATGCTCTCCGTTTCTAGGCACTGGAGTTACAAGCAGTTGTGAGCTGCCATGTGCGTGCTAGGAACCAACCAAACCCTGGTCCTCTGCAAGAGGCACAAGTGCTCCTAATTTCTGCTCCTTCTCTCCAACCCTGAGAAACTGGTTTTTAAAGGACACCTCTCGAACTCCAACTCTACTCCTAAGAGATGCCCTCCCTTCCCTCAGTACCACGGCAGAACGGAACTTGACCTCCCGTTGCAGGCCCATGGGAAGTGGACCACACTTCAGAAGGAGCGCTCCCACACGGCCCGGATTGGCAAGTCACAGCACACATGTTTCTCTGTTTATGGGCATGGTGTTGCTCAACCTCCAGGGTAACAGGCGTTGAAAACTGGAGCAGAGCCCAACATCTGAAGTCTTGGCTACTGTGTGCGCAGTTGCTTTGGACGATGGTTCTAGGGTGAGCGCTTCAGGCTCCATCTGCTCTGCAGGCTGGGCTATTGCGGTGGCTCTGGTGACTTTCCAGGCTGTCAGGCTGTCACTGATACGCGGGCTGATTCCTGCAGACTTGTGTGATAGAAATTTTCCAGAACTTCATTGGGAGTTTGGTCTCCCTTCTGAGAAGTCAGCCCAGCGAATGGATCCATTTCTGTACTACGGACAATGGGGACAGAAAACTATGATCATGCAGCAATTTACAGATGATTTGCCAACACCACTTATGATGTCACGTCACCCCTGACCACCTAGTCAGAAGTGACCTTTCCACAGAAATGTGGAACTATACTCTCTTCCACAGAACAATGCACTTAGGTCACTGGGCAGCTATGTCCCTACCTTCTTAGCTAAGCCTTTTAAGAGCTGAGACTACCTTGTTAGGATAACCTACGCCCATGCATATAAGTAGCAACTGGCTATGAAAGTGTGGCCTGTGTTCCCAATTGTTAATTGCTGTGCCAGCATCACCAGGTGTTAGCCGGATTTGCAAGTATTCGCTCCTTCCTCACCAGCCTAAGGTATTCTCTGATTGGCTTTAATAAAGAGCCAATGGCCAATAACTGAGCAGGAAGGAAGGGGTGGGAGTGTAACTTCCGGGCAGAGAAAGGGATGCTGGGAAGAGGAGGAGGCCCGATTTGCTAGCTGACAAAGAGGCGGATGGCCGATTGAGTGGAGAAGAGAGGTAGACCAGGCCACATGACAGGACGCAAGCCAGAGCCAGCCTGGTTAGAATAGTATGAAGAATGTCAAGCTGAAGGCCTAAGCTTTAAATATAAATAGGGCCCGTGTCAGTATTTATATCAATGGCAGGTCTGCAAACATCAGTATTTCTATCAATGGCGGGTCTGCAAACATCAGTATTTCTATCAATGGCGGGTCTGCAAACGTTCCATTAAACTGCCTCGTTTAGTTCATCCCTGCGTCCACCCAGGGGTTCCACAAAGCAGACGTCACACTGACCTTGTTAGAGGTCACCAGAAGCAGAGTGTGCTGGTGGGGTGATCTAGAGGTGGCTGACCCAGACGTAAGGATTCTCGCGGGGGCTGGAGCGACGGGACGAGTCAGCAGTTAAGAGCACTGGCTGTTGTACCTGAGAGCAGGGGTTCAGTTCCCAACACCCCCCTGCTGTCTCACAGGCATCTGCAACTCCAGTTCCAGGGGATCCAATGCCTTCTTCTGGCTTCTGGGTGCACCAGGCATGCATGCCATGCACAGACATCCATGAGAGCAAAACGCTCACACGTAGACAATGAAAAGCAAAAACAAAGAGATTATTGTTTTGTATTAGAACTATTGACCCATGGTCTCAAGTCCTCCGGTTTCCCTTAAACAGCTGCACATACAGGAACTAGAAACCACAGGTGGGACATCCTTTTCAAAAGGTGCAGCTGAACGTACAAGAATGACAGATTCGGGTTTGATTTAAATTTTTCCAAAATATTTGCTTAGGTCTGGACGAAGTTGTGTGCTTGGGTGATGGCGTCTGATAGGCCCACAGCAGACAGAACGATGAAGTGAGCCATACAGAGGGACAACCAGTGTCCTACCTCTGAGGTGTCCCACAAGAGGCAACAGTGTGCAGCAGCTGGTCCATAATGTTTCATGATAGCTACCTGTAACAGTCTCTTCCAAACCTCATCTGGGGACATGGATCACTTGAAAGCATTGGTCAACTGGCAAAATACAAACGGAATCTGTATCTTCCCTCCAGAGAGCCCGTCATTCAACATTTGCCAACATGTGATTGATTAAAGATCAAGTGGCTGGCATGAAAGGAATCTGCAGATGAGATCCTGCACTGAAACTCTGCTTGGCAAGATGACCCTTAGAGCCCCTCCAAAAGCAAGCGTTTGAAACATCTCTAGTCCTGCATGAAGAGAAAAGCCCAAAGCCTGAGCTTATTGCTCTTTTGAAACCACCACCAACATCACAAGGCTGACCATCTTGGCCTCCAAAACTCTCTGATGGACTTAGTCAGAGGTCAGAGTCTCCAACACCAGCATTGCCATTACTACCAGGCCCCTGCTCAAAATTAGGTTCTGATCCATAGCCTGAGAGTCCCCACAAGCTCCCCTGCAGAAAAGGAGCAACCGGGATGCTCTGATCGAAAAACATCTGGAAGGCAGGAATCCAGAGACTGAAGGCGTCTTCCCATGGGCGACAGATATACACAGGGCCATTGAGACAGAGGGTAGGTAGTGGAGCCTGGAGACATACAGGTAAAAGCAATCAGCAGTTATCACTAAAGAAGGCTACAACAGCAGTGTCCTTCACTGCTCAGGGAACCCCTGGCTTCCTCTCCACGCTATTCAGCTTCGGCTACTTATTGTCAAGGTGCAGGACGCAGCCTGGCATTGGCATACAAAGACACCAAAAAGCATCTGAATGAGCCATGGGATATGCCAGTCACTCTGGGACTTAGGATATAAATTACATTTTAGTTCCTTAGAGAACTTATAGAGTCTGTGTAGACACTAAAAACTGAACAAGCAAAACTATCCACGTTGTCCCTGCTGTAGAACAGAGAGCATCGCTTCTCTCCTGTGATCCTGCTAGGCTGAAACTCTAAATCCAGAAGTCTTGGTGTTTGGGATTGATTCTGATCATGGCTCCATAGGAGCAGACTTGTGTGTTCAGATCAAATATTCCCATGGTATCACCCTCATATATATGTGTCTGTCTTAGTCAGCACCCGCTGCCTTAACCAAATACCTCAGACATTTATTTTCTCAAAGTCACAGAGACTAGAGGTCCAAGATCAGAAAGCTAGCACTATTCTTCCTCCATAGACGGTCATCTTCTTTGGGTGTGCTCAAATGGCCTTTGTTAGCATGTGCACATGGAGTAGGGTTAGAAAACAAGTGGGGACCACAAATTAAAGACCACACCAACCCCAGTGAATCAGGACTCTGCTCGTATGGCATCTTTGACCTTAATAATATCCCAAAGACCCATCTCCAGGTACAGCCACACTGAAGGCTAAGTTTACAACATAAGCATTTGAAGGTGGGGCAATTTGGTCCAGGGCAGCATCTGTGGGTAGTTTCACTGTGCCGCAAGTTCAAAGCTCTTCCAGCCCAGGCATCTTTCTGTGATTAGACTGCATAGTCCACTTGCAAGGAACATGTAAAAATATTCTCCATCCATGTCCTCCTGACTTCCCTCTGCTCTGTCAACTCCCTCCATAAGCACCACTAAACCGCGGAGATAATCACTCCTCCGAGGCCGGCAGTTCTCCCACATAACCTGAAGGCACTGCCATGGGTTTGTCACAACAGATCATCTCTTGAACTCTGACAGCCAGCCCTAGGAGCTGGAAGAGTGCTCATTTTCCTCACCCTGCCAGAGTTTCAGAAAGGACTCAGCTCAAAATAGATGCTATTGAAGCTGAGACACACACAGAGGCACACAGCCTATCAACGTCTCCTCAGTGGCCCCTCCTCACCCTCCAACCCTACCGAGTACGTGAGAGCCGCCGCTGGAAGCTTCGTAATCCAAGACCATTAAGTATTCATGGGGCTGGCAACCACAAATAGAAACTGAGTTGGCTCATTCCTTTTCAAATTAGTATAATGACATTATCTGGGAAATGATGATTTTTAAAAGGAGTTCAGAATATTGGTTTGAATTTGCTTCCTACTCTTCTGCTCAGGCAGTTCCCTCTGTCTTTCCCAGGTGTGGTGTGGAGACCCTCGTGTTCCGTGGCAGGTTCCCAAGGAGACACACGCAAGTCACCTTTGACTTTGAGTTTGTATTCTGCTTTTAAACCGGAAACAACATTTCTCCTCCTTCTTTTTCTTCTTCTTTTTTTTTTTTTTTTTTTTTTTTTTTGGTTTTGATTTTTCGAGACAGGGTTTCTCTGTGTA
Source organism: Mus musculus (assembly GCF_000001635.26). Lineage (NCBI taxonomy): Eukaryota > Metazoa > Chordata > Mammalia > Rodentia > Muridae > Mus > Mus musculus. The sequence continues at coordinate 56,336,734 of NC_000079.6, read as the reverse complement.
GCCCTGGCTGTCCTGGAACTCACTTTGTAGACCAGGCTGGCCTCGAACTCAGAAATCCGCCTGCCTCTGCCTCCCAAGTGCTGGGATTAAAGGTGCCACTACCGCCCGGCTAACATTTCTCCTTTAGCTCTTCAGTCAGTCCCTCATACATACACAGCCCTGAAACATACACACACCTGACACAAACACCACACTCACACAACACATACATACCTGATACACACCCCTCACACAGATACACTCACACCCCTGACACATACACACAACTTACACACGCCCCTGACATACACAGTCAAGACATACACACACCCCTGACACTAACACACACACATACCAAGAAGCTCTCTGAAGTTTTACATCTCAGATATCCTTAAGTGTGTCTCTCCTCAGCATTCCGTGTTCCCCTCACCTAGTGCATGGACCACTACTTTACCTGGGAAATATGCCTGTTTCCCTAACTGGTCTCCTGCCTGCAGCTTTCTGTAATAGCACTCCATTCTCAGAATGGATACCTGAGTTATCCTCCTTTAGAAACCTCACACCCTTTCTCAGTCCTGCCGGAAACCTTGGGTAGCCCCACGGCCCTCCGGATAAAGCCCACACAGTGCAGAATGGCAGAGACAGGGCTCTCTGATCTCGTCGCCCACAATGACAGTGTGACCATGTGGTCATTGAAAAAGACTGTCCAGCTACGTGAGGTGTCACTAACTCTAACACACCTCTTCAATCCTAGCCTTGGCATGGCCAGCAATCAGACAGGTAGAAGGGGACCTAATGAGTCACCACAGACAGGTCCTGGTCTCTGGCAGAGACACAACTGCCATGCCTCAAAGAGCATCCCTACCCTTGGATTTGATTCTGAATCTGTCCCTTGTCCTACCAGTGCTTGGATAAGGAGCAAAAATACCACACACAGTGCTTGCACGGAGGAACGGATTGAGAGACTCATCCCATGGCTGCCCCGCCTACAGAGCTAAGCTGAAAGCTTCATCATAGCAGGCTTGAAATGATGGGCATGGTGGTGCACGCCTTTAATCCCAGCACTCGGGAGGCAGAGGCAGGCAGATTTCTGAGTTCAAGGCCAGCCTCGTCTACAAAGTGAGTTCCAGGACAGCCAGGGCTACACAGAGAAACCCTGTCTCCAAAAAAAAAAAAAAAAAAAGTGACTCACCCTGGGGACAGCCTTCTCTCCAGAGCGGGAGGGGGGAGGGGATACGACACAGACTCCATTCATGTGTGATTACAGTTGTCAGCTTACACAACAAGAGAACCACGCTGACAGTTATGCTGATCCGAGGAGAGGGAAGGGGACAAGGGAAGCGGGACAGATTAGTTCTGGAATATTAGGCATTTATTTGCTGGGTCACCGTGGAGCTCTCAGCTTTGAATTTGCCCTTCTTAAAATAAGAACCATTACAGCCCTGGCTGCAAAGAACCACTCCTGAGGTGCCCACCAGGCAGGAGCTCTGTGGAGACAGAGCTTACAGAGCAAAGTCGAGGCAGGAGCCTGGCTGGATCACAGCTGAGAGAGCCACAGTGTGCCCTGGGCAATCCCAGCTCCCCTCCCAGGAAGCCCATCCCCCTACTGAAGGAGCTGCCACTAGAGGCAGCCAGAGCTCTAAATGGGGGAAGTTTTACTTGCACTGTTGCACCTCCCCACTCATTTGCCATTCCTTCCTAAATAAACCATGGCCCCAAACCACAGAACCCCATGCTCAGTATAGCAGGCCATTTGGTCACCCAGACTGCAAAAGAAAAATGGCCAAGGCCCTGATTGGAGGCTTCATACAGGAAGTTCAGGGCCCATACAAGGAACTTAAAGGCAAAGCACCCTCCCTCACACATCACAAGCCTTCTATTCTGGTCTTTGGTGGATAGACTATACACCCGTACAGAGGCAGGCCAGGCCCAGCCAGGCCCAAGCTTGCTAGACAAGTAAGTTGTTGCTCAGTCCTCCCCTCCTGGTTCTATCTACAGGCCCAGGGCAGGCAAAGAAATGTCTGACTTCCATGACTCTACCAGCTGGCTCTGAAGTGGTTACTTTTCTGTTGCTGTGATAAACACCACTGCCAAAAGCAACTATGGTAGTATTTATTTAGGTTATGGTTCCAGAGAGATCGGTGTCCATTGTAGTGGGGAAGCAGGGCAGCAAGCAGCAGGCTCCGGACAAGAACAGGAAGCTGAATGGTCACACACTCAAGCAAAGCAGGAAGCCCAGAGAGTGAACTGAACCAGTGTGGGGCAAGGCTATAAACATCCAAGCCCCGCCCCCAGAGATGTACTCCACCCAAGCCCCGCCCCCAGAGATGTACTCCACCCAAGCCCCGCTCCAGTGATGTGCTCCATCCAAGCCCTACCTCCAGTGATGTGCTCCATCTAAGGCCCGCCCCCACAGTGATTCACTTCCTTCATCAAATGCAACCAACAACCAGGGACTAAGTGTCCCTCAAACGTGAACCCATGAGGGATATCTCTTGTTTAAGCCACCGCAGGTTCCATCTTGAAGTCCTAAGCTTTGAACGCTCGTGTCAAGCCTCTGCCCAGGCTGCCTGTATTTTGTCTCGCCATCTTTTCGGTTGATTCTCACTGTGGGATTTTCCTCCAGGGTTTCCTTCTGAGCCAGGCAAGCCTGTGTCTCTACAGGTACTAGCTGGTCCTGAGAGTACCCTCTGGTTTCAACATGCTAAACGTGGACACAAACAGTTGCCTCCTAGTCATCTGTTCCTCCGAGCCGGCATGCAGTTCCCAGTCTTCTGGATGGACAAATCACCATGGTGCAAGAGCTTATCTATCACCCCCTGGGCTCCCAGAAAATTTCTTCCTGTGGGTAAACCAATGGGATTATGAGTCCCTTGGAACCATCACTGGTGGCACATACCACCTTATAACTTCCCACTGCCAGTTCCTAAAAATCTTCCCAGGTTAGGTGGACTAGTGGGACCTGCCCAGCCCATGACAGAGAATGCCAGAAGGCTGGGTTGTCAAAAGTTCAAACTATTATGGTTGGAAGTTGAGGTCTGATGCCCCAGCTCCCTTACTACAGTGTGACAACTCCGGACTCATTTCTCCCGTCCTCAGGAGGTCTCAAACCCAATGTGTCCATTACACACCATTAGCCTGCTGTCCTGCATAGATTTCTTTCCCTTTCCTCTTTTCCTTTCTTGCTTGACTTCATCCTCAGTGACCCTTGGGACAGAAGCCAGTCTATGTCACTTCAGAGCCCCAGATCTGAACCATAACATTGATGCTATGCTATCCACTCTGTCCCTGGCTATCCCTCCCTCAAGAGGCAGCCGGGGAGAAGTATGACACCATAGACCTCGGAGGCAATAGTGTAGCCACAGGTGCTGGATTCTTGGCATTCTGTGCCTGGCCTCTGCGTTCAGATTCCAGCCCAGGTGTTTGGCTGACTATGCAACCCAGAAGTTTTTTGGGTTTTTTTTTTTTTGTTGGTTTTTAAAAAAATTATTATTATTATTTTCTTTTCTTCCCTTGAAGCTGGGATGCCTCAAATCTGTTCTAACATCAGGGATTCTGGCACGGGGTAACCCTTAGGTCCACTGCAGCTTTCAAGTTCTACAAAATGACCTCATCGCCAAATCGAGAATGATAATGTGGAATCTCTTCCTTAGAAGTGAGGGCTGAGAGTGTGTTCTCATTTTAGGGTCTTTGTGAAGACCCACAGCCTAATTAAGCTAACCCCAGCTGCAGCTTCCTGGCCCCGGTGAGGTGGACATATATCGTTGTCTTCACACGTGTGCTCATCTGGATTTCGGTAGTCTCAGGGGACTGAGGCACGCAAGATGAAATTCCGCAAATCTCCATTATTAAGTCCACAATATGTTTGAATCCCATCCTCCATCTTGGTGATAATGCCTCTGAAGTCCCTCCAAAGTGAGAAGGAGGGAGGGAGGGAGGAAGGAAGAGAGAGAGGGAGGGAAGACATGGGGAGGGAAGAGGGATAGGGCGTCTCTGTTATTTGTCCCAAACCCACCAGTCTCCTTTCTGTCATCTTCCTGGAACTGCCCTGGCCCAGTAAGAACTGTCATAGAGCCTGTCTGTCACCTGGTGACAGGCATAAATCCGCTCAACTGTGTCCCCAGGCTGTCTTGAGCTAGCTTAGCTCCTAAGAGCTCCAGCCCTGTGGTCCAGGATTCGCCGTGGCTCACAGCCAGTCTCCTTTCTCCCTGTGTTCCTCACGCTCCATGTCAAGCTATCCCAGGACCAGGGCAATCTGTGTGTGTCTGTTGTAAAAGGATAGCCAGCCAATTCTGGATGATCAGTCTGTAATCAGAGAGTCTGTCAAGCCAGCATGGAACTGAAGGCAGAGCAGTCCGAAGGATGTGCCCATGCCTAGCAGCAAGTTCCGAATAACCAGAGTGTCCAGGTCCTTCATCCCACCACATGCCCAAAGTCAGCTCCCAGGTGGAGTCAGTCTGCCTCTCAGACTGTTACGGGATGCATAGATCTAATGCATAGGTCTGTGTACTACTCTTAACTCATTGCAATGAAAGCATGAACATAGTGTGGTCCATGAGAAGGTAGAATCAAGAAGCTTGCTCTGCAAAGCACCACTCTCTTTCCCCCTCCCTCCCTCCCTCCCTCCCTCCCTCTCTCCCTCCATCCTTCCCTCCCTCCCTCTCCCCACCCACCCTCTTGCCTTTGTCCTCCTGTGTGGCTTCTCCCTGGAGAAACCCTGCCTTCAAGAGCTTTGCCCGATCTCACTTCTGTGGTCCTTTCCTGGCCTCACTCTCATGCACTCAGACTCTAAAATGGCTCTAACTGGGCTAAGCCTCTCCCTTCTCTCCATGTCTGCTATAGCCCTGGTCTTGAACACAGGACAGTGAAGAACTCTGGGCACGTGGTTTATCCTGCTAAACCCATGGACACCACCACAGGACACACTGCGGGCCAGGGCAGGGCACCCTTCAGACTCTGCCTCTCCTCCTCTCCCGGTAGCAGAGCTTAGCCACCTGATCCACATGAGCTGTGCTGCTCACACCTCTGACCTGTCGGCCACAGGCATAAAAAAAGGAAGATGGCTAACCTTTGGCAGGGCTGAGGAGAAACAAAGGTCATAGTAATTCTAACTAGGAGTACCTCCTCCATCTGACATACACAAAGAAAGTACCAAAAATATATATACCATCTTCGCCACACATATTCAAACAAAGCACAAAATTGAATGTTGTGATCTGGTCTCCTTCGAGATGGAAGGGGCTCCTCTACCTTGCAGCCAGGCATTTCAGAAACCTCATGGACATATGGAGGAAACAGTCACTTCACACACACACACACACACACACACACACACACACACACAGACACACACACACAAAAAGGTGGGCCACTGCCACACTGCTGTCACAATAGCTTCTATCATAGTTGTCACTGAGCTGCAGCTGACTGTGCCCTTTCTCTCACATTAGTATTAAGCCGATCCTTTTATCCTGGCTTAATGTCACTCATTCCGTGAGCTTTGCGTTCCCTAATCTCCATTAAATCTGAGTCTGAAAAAACCATAGTCATCTCAAAAGACCTGGCTGCAGTTAACCTGTACAAAGCCACTGCACAGTAGCCCCAGTTTGCTTTGACAACCTCTAGATGCTGGGGGCGGGGGGTTGTTGAAATGTCAACATTCTACTCCTCTGGATCAGGGACCACGCACAGTGGTCACAGCTCTCCCTTCAATGACTCATGAGCTCTGCCTGGTGGCTCCTAATGGCCCAGCCAAGGGAATTCTTGCAAGGGTAATCTTCAAATGCCAGAAAGCAAGGCAGGAAGTCAAAGCCGGGCTTTGTGCTCATTTCGGGGAATGACCACACCCGCTCTGAGCTCACACCCACTGCTCTATCCTCTGTGCACCCACAGCTGAGAGGATTTGGCAGAGGAGGCCCTTCTACCCGTGCCCAAGAGCTGCAGGCTCTGGTAAAGGTAGACTGGGAAACCTCCCAGCCCCTCATGGGACCAATCAGACAGAAGCCACAGCAGCAACTGAAGCATCCCTAATTCCCCAACAGTCATGACAGCAATGTCTTCCCAGAAGTCCTGCTGCACAAGTGTTGGGCATACTGTACACCTGATACTCAGCACCGAGCATAGCTAACCTTTGGCAAGACTGAGGAGAGAGAAAGAGAGAGAGAGAGAGAGAGAGAGAGAGAGAGAGAGAGAGAGAGAGAGAATGGTAATGCTAACTATAGGCACTTCCTCTGAATCTTACAGGGATGAGAACCCTGACTTTTAAGACTCATAGAGTCCCTTCAAGGTACTTATTACAAAGAGAACTGGTTTCTAGAAAGGGGACCTGAAGCCCAGCCTGCTGAAGGGATGGGACAAGCCCATAGTTGCTTCTAGATCCTTGAGCTACCTACTATTTTCCAGCCCTGAGACTAGCCTTCCACAGTCACACCAGCGTCCTCAGGTAGATGCTATTATACTCTTGGAGTGGCTGACGCCCCACTCCCAGGCAATAAGCACCATGCCAACAGAGAAGCATCAGGTTCAGCTGACCCACTGGCTGTTCTAGGCCAGTGAGCATCCCAGATCCAACACGAGGTTGAGTGTGCCTGGGAAGAGAAGTGAAAGGAGAGAGGTCTTAGCCAGGAAACTGAATTAAACAGCTCCAGGACTTACAAGCTCTTGATGCTAAAAGGCTTTAGCCTTTCAAAGCAATGGAGCCAAGAGGGGCTGCCCATATCCCACACACACACACCACACACATCGTTGCTGTGGTAACGTGTGGATGGGCAGCTAGTACGATACCACAGGCACTTGGAAACACGTCCTTGTGCTGGGGCCAAGGAATCTCCAGTGAAGGGTGACTCAAAAGGGTTTTAGTGTCTCTGAGAGGCTCTGGTGCCCCCTGTCCCCTCAGCCTTCCCATCTGTCCTTATGGCTGCTGTTCAATCACACAATCCGATTCTGTTTCTGCTTCAACGAGCTAGCTAGTAAGGTCCAGGCTTTACTCTTAGTAAAACACATGTCAAGAATCTTTTGCACAGTCTGATCTCTTGATCACCGTCTAACATTTTTCTCATTGTAAATATATGTATATGGTGCCATCAGAAAGCCTAAAAAGTAGAGCTTGAACATGGCCCACGCCAGCCACAGATATGGCACGCCGCTCACCAGCTCCTATCGTTCCTTTGCTTCATCCCATCATGTTTCTGTCTCTGATTATTTTTTATTTTTTAAAAAAAAATGAATCATTCTATCTATAGCTTGCATGGTGGTGTTTTCAGTTAGCGTATAGTGAGCATTCTCTCATGTCATCTGGTGGTGACAGGACTCCTCAGAAACATGACTGCTAATGACAAGACTATCCATCATGCGAATGGGCCATGACAGAGCTAACTCTTACCATATTGCTGGGAATGTCATGTGGTTCCAATTTCTTCCTATTAAGACGATGCAACAATGAATACCTGAGAAGCCAAGCCCATTTGCTGGCCCAGGACTCGTCCTCAGGATGCACTCATAGAGGTTCAATTGTTTGGGCCCTCACGATGGCTGTTCTTCAGATTCATAATAAAAGGCGTTTTAGAAAACTGGTCCAGCCTGCCCCCTCAACACCTGAATATCAAAGTAGCCATTTCACTATATCTTCTACATGCCTGGATGCTATGATACTTAAAGCTATTCCCTCGTGATTTATGAAAAGGGATGCATCTACTGTGAATGTTTTAATGTTAGTAAAGTTTGGCATTTTCCTTTTTTTATTTTTATTTTTTTCATTTTCTTCTGTGGTTCAATTGTTTGTGTCCTTTAACCTCTTTTGTTATATATTTTTTAACTATAAGAGTAATGAAGAAGAGCGTATAGACCCGCCCTCAGAATGTCTTCAGGCTCCAGGATAGCGATTTTGATATCCACCCTCCCATCTGGAATGCATTTGGATGAATCATATTTAGCAACAGTTCCCACACTTTAATGGTAAGTGCGCCCTTTCCATCCCACATGCCTAACTGGAGCTTGGAGGTCTTATAAATGCCCTCTTAGAGGTTGTAAAGCCCTGGACGGAGCTTCATAAGCATTGATAGAAAGAAACTATTGTTTCAGTGAATGGAAGATCTGGTGTGTTTACCAGATGAATAATGCACCGAGTTCTTATACCCAGTCAGAGATACTCTTACACTTCATTCTCCTCTGTACACTTTTCAGTTCTCCTATAGAGAACACCATCATATGGGCAGTAAGACTTCGGGCTACATCTAAGCTCTGCACACAAATGCCTCTGCACCTCTCATTCTGGACTTTATGTTAAAGACTTTCTTTTTCACTGTCTCTGTGTGTGTGTGTGTGTGTGTGTCCCCATGTGTGAATATGTGCATGTGAGTGTCAGTGAAAGCTGAAGCCAGACATGCTGCATCTCCACGGACTTGGAATTACTCACAGTAGTGAGCCATCCAATGTGGGTGTTAAGAGTCAAACTCAGGTCCTCTACAAAAGTGATCCTAGCCACTGAGCATCATCTCCCCAGCCCCGCATCCCTTGTTAATGAGTAGATAACCGATGCAAAGTTTCTCCCGAATACTTTTAGAATTTTCTGCATCTTCCCATAAGTTGAAAACAAACTGATGTAAAAATAAAGGCTAACATCATCGGAGCCCTGGCCCCGCCCCAGGCGCTGTTCTCAGTCTCAACAAGCACAGACTTGGAGTGATTGCATGGGAGACATCACCGCCTCCATCCTATGCATGAGAAAACCTGAGCCTTCAATTCAGTAACCTGACCCTGTAAGTAGTCAGCTGGAGCCCAGGCCTGGTGATTTAACTACCACCCCCTCTGCAGGCCGTGTGCAGCACTGCCTCACAAACTCAACTGCACTCCTCTGCTAGTCACCAACACAGCATACATTTCTGTTGATCCCAGTAGTCTTAACGGGCATGGGAACTGCTGCTTTTCTCAGTATCCATCCCAAGTCTTGATTCCATGTCTCCCCAGGTACTTTATACACTCAGACAATTAAAATGAGATCTTCTGTATTAAATACTTTTTTAACTGGCTTATTCTTGTTATAAAAGAGAATTAGGACATACAAAGCATTTATGTTGTTTGCCAACTTACTGGCCTCCTTTTAGTAAAGCTAATACTTCCCTTGGTTTCAAGGTAATTGTATTACTTTAAAATACTGGGGAGTTTCTTCCCTATTTTTTGTTTTGTTGTTTTCTACCATGTCTTTTGCTTCTGGTTCTAGGCTTTTTTGCATGGATGGACATGAGGTAGGGAAGCTATGGGGCACATTCATACCACACCGGTGGCTTAATAGACAAGCAAGCAAACAGACGAGATCATCTCCATCTACTTTTCCTATTTCCTAGAGTTTCAGCTGTTAGTTTAGACAATATTCTTTATTGTGATAAGGAAAGAATGTTGGCATCATGGAATTTAGGTTTGTTTCTGTTTTTGTTTTAACTATTTCTGAGCTGAGGAGACAGCCAGTCATAAAAATGTATTCCACACAAGGTGGGAGGATCTGAGGTCAAATCCCCAACACTCGGCATGGCAGCACACCCCTGCAACCCTAGTGTTGGAAAGCGGATGGACACAGAAACAGGCAGGCCCCTAAAGCTCACTGGCTATACAGCCTGGTGGAATCTACAAGCCTCAGAGTCTTCAAGAGACCCTGGCTCAAAAACAATAAAAATGGGATATATTTGAGGAAAGACACCTGACGTCAACCTCGGGCTCCACACGCATGCACATATGCACGCGCACACATACTTTTTAAACTATTTCTCATTTTAGAATCCAAAACTTCTGCCTTCCTTCTTCTTCAAGCAGAAGATGTGGAACATAGCTCACACTGAATATTCAAAATAATCTCTTGCAGACTTATTCCCATATGATACCAAAACAGCTGGGACTCTTCTGCCCTCTGACCCGCTGAGTCCCCAGCCTTGTGCCTCTCAGACTCTTGTCTCTATGGTGACTGTCATGATGCCACAGTGTCTTCTTGCTGTCAGTGGTTCCATGCACTTACCCAGCTTAGCCCTCCAATTTCTGTCGACACAGGGATCAGAAAACTCCACCCAAGAAAATCATGCATGAAGTGTGAATAGCTTTCTGGAAGTAATTTTATATCATTAAGAGCCAAAGGTGCATTATGAAAATGCACCTTGACCTACTTGGACCACTCAACAAAGTCTCTTAGTATTGATTCCCTCTGGTCTGGAGAGAAAAGGGCTCCCCCCAGACAGCTAAAGTACCATACAGAAAAGTAAACCCAACACGGCTTCAGAGTGTCAACAACACGAGCGAGCTGCACAATAGGTCAGAAAATTAGATTGACCCCCAACACATTCTACAACCATCAATAGGCACCGCGCAAGCTTACTGGAGATTCTTTAATCATAAAATACAGTGAGAGATATTTTCAACAAAATCTTTACAGCCCCAGAGTGGGTATGGAGGGACGGGGATAAACAATCCACAACGAATGAGCTTGTTTTGTTGAGTGCAGTTAACTCTTGCTGAAGCAAGGGCATCGCAGAAGGCACGAGACTCCGAGGGGAATTCTCAGAGCTGTGCAATTCTGTGGGAGAACCAAACTCGCGCATAAATAATTAGAACAAAGTCAGTACATGTTGGAAGGGTTGGGGCTGTAATTTTTCAGGCCAAAGAAACGCAAACATTTTAAGTCGGAACGTCAGCCTTGGGGGATAGACAGCCCCTGCCTGTGCAGTGAGAAGCAAGGCCATAAACCTGTGTCGGGGCACATGTAGATGGATGCGGGGGTCACTCGCTTCCCCTGCCTCAGTTCCCCCTGCCAGAGCTGGCCTCAGGCCCATCTTTGATCCAGACCGGGCTTGTTTTACCGGCAACTGGCAGATTCTCCGTACCCCTCAGATTCTCCATACTCCTCTCTCATTTTTTGTTGCCTACAGACATTTTCAAACAAGTATACACTTAGAACTGACTTTTAAAACTGAGCTTTTCATTGTAAGATGATATAAGCACGTGGTTTAAAAAAATTAAGCAGTAAAAATAGACACACATCTAAAAGGGAATCTGGTTTACCTCAGCTCTCCACTACACACACACACACACACACACATTCAACACACTCATCAGTTTCTAATGTATCCTTCCAGAGAGATCAAAACATACGAATAAACAAACAGTTCCCTTTTCACACAGATTACAGCAGTCCACAGGCTTTGCCCTTCGCCAGACTTTATTGGTGTTGTATGGCCCTGACCCCAAGGAAATATGAACAAAAGCCTACTCACCCCAGAATGGAAACCAACAACAGACCAAAGTATGGTACTACCAAAGTTGACCAGTGCCAACCAGTGAGCTCTATCAGAGTCACAGGAGTGTGGGTGAGGGGCAGTTGCAAGAGCAAAACTGACTCAAAGACTGCTGCATTACCAAAGCCCACCCTAGCATGGGTGACAGCTCACAGAAGAACCTGAAGCTCACTATACAGCCTGCAGGCAGCTCTACAAGTTGGAAAGTGTCCTTTCCAGGGAGTTTGGTTGGGCTGAGCCTCTTCCAGGCAGCTCAGCTAGTCTCTGCTTCTTCCAGATACCTTGGCCAGTCTGAGCATCCTCTAGGCCACTCATCTTATCTGAGCAGGTCTCTCAGCTTACAAAAGCTCAGAGAGGGAGAGGTCTAGTTAATCCTGTCAGCCTCAGGGACTTCCTGAATTTAATGAGTTGTTTACTTCTCCAGTTTAATGGTCTTCCCTGTGTGATAAAAAAAAAAAAAGTGCCATCTCCCCTAAGGACATCCTGTTGTCTTACCTCCCTTCTGACATCTTGTGTCCTCCAAGATGGAAGGTTTATCTCAGAGAAAACTGCTACCTAACAATGGACCTTCCTAAAGATGAAGCTAATTGTACACTGAGTGGGCTCAAACTATCTCCCATGGTTCTGGTGGGGATGGCAACAGGACTGTGTGTCCCTTCACCTCGAATGGGCTTTACCTTCTGGAGCTCAGTCCTCTTGGAGATGAGACTCCATCTGACCCGGGAAGGGCCCCTCCCCCACCCCACATGACTTTACTACATGCGATGTGGGGGTCCAACTATTTCACATGCTGTTTACTTACAGCTCACTGCCAGTCTGTTCTCCTGAGAGCCAAGGCTCTGACAATCACTGCTGTATTCCCGGCACCCAACAGATGCTGCCCTAGGCTAGATGCTTCAGCGAGGGAGTGACTTGACATTGTGCCTAGAGAGCTCACTGACTTCTCAAGTAAGGATAAGTGATAAACGAGGAGATGACTGGGATAAGACTGTACCCCAATTTACAAATGGATACATGGGCTTTGGTCCCATAGTGAATCACTGGAGAAGCCAAAGGTACAACTCAACATGACCCCGTGACCCATTTCCCTTCCACCTCCAGGACATGCCAAGTCATGATCTCAGCATCCAAAATGCCCGCCTCTGCTTTCAAATAGAATTTCCAGTTGATAAAAGTCCCCAAAGGTCCATGACCTCTTCATATTCCTTCCAGTTGAGACTAAGGATGTGTCCCAGGTCACTTTAGGAAACAGTGGGTCTTTTATCAGACACAAACCATGCTCCGTATATCTGTACTTCCATTGCTACACGGAAGCCTTTGCCTGCTTCCATCAGCCAGTGATGAGAGCCGACGTGTGTCAGTCTTCATGGGTGTTGTCACCTAGCATGCTGCAACATGAGCTCTGTAACTGCGTAGCCAGCCGAGGGTGGAGAGGAACGGCCTAGGGCGAACCCTGCCCCTCCAAAGATGCACCCAGCTTCCTGGGAACTGTCTCATTAGCTGGCCCACTGGGAGACATGCCAGGCCACCTGAGTGAGCAAAGGACTTCTCCCTAGACAGCAGCGGCTCAATTCTGATAACACGCTACACGAGCTGCATCCATCCTCAAGACTAAGTCCAACCCCAATGTGGCTGTCATCTAACGAGCGTGAATTGTGATAGCCTTTGGATGTGTCTTCCAAACTAAAACTGTTCCGAGAATAGAAAGTGGGTGTCTTAATATTGACACAGGGATTTCAGGGTTATTTCAGGCAAGCTAGGCATATGCTATTGACCTACGGTACCAAATCTGCTGCCTGGGTCTGATGCTTGCATCTTTTTTGCCAAAGGCTAAGCTACCCACATCGCCCACCGCCTTCATAGCCATATACTCTTGGGAGCCATGGAAACAAGTATAACCCCCACTTTAGAAATGAAAACAGAAAGGTGAGGTAAGGCAAGGACGCTCGCCAAACCCTCACAGAAGTCAGTGGCAGAGATGGAAGGGGAGCTCAAACCAAGTAAACAGACTAACTCTGCCTCCTTTTCCATTGTTGTGTCGATTTACAGGGGTGTCAAGATTAAAGCTAGCCTGTTTTGCAGACTCCAGAATGAATTTCCTAGGAACAAACTGACCATAGGTCAGTAAGAAATCCCCAGCTAAAGAAATTGCTCCCATAGATTAGTAGTCTTGAATGCTTTCTCTCCAGCTGGTGGTAATATTTTGATAGGCTGTGAGGCCTTCAGGAGGTGAGACCTAACAGAAATAGGTCACTGGAGGCCAACCTTTGGTGACAGCCTGGCCTTGACAGTCTCTAGGTCTGCTATGATGTGACTGGCCTCTGCCACATCCTCCCAACACCAAACACCACAAGCTTCTCTGCCACCTTTGTCCCCTCATGATGAACTGAAACCCCCTAAAACAAAATTAACCTTCCCTTCCTTAAGGGAAGTGTTTCTGCCCGGTGTTGTGGACAGGGTAACATCAAAGTAGCAAACAGAGTACTTCCCATAATTCCTAGGGTTTTAACTTTTCTCACTCAGAAGCAGGAAAGCATATGTACTCAGAGGTGCACGTGTAATCCTCATCTTAAGATATGTAATCCTATTACCCCACACATCTCTGATCATTGCATGTCTCATTCCAGAGTGTGGTTTAGGCTTCATCTCCCAGAGGCTAGTATTGCTGTGCCACATAGAAATCCCAGTCTTAATACAGTTCCTGGTACAAACAGGTCCTCAAATCTCACAAGTAGGTAAATTATGGAAGAAGAAACGCACGTGCGCGCGCGCACACACACACACACACACACACACACACACACACACAACTCAGTATAGTCGTGCATGGAAATGAGTGTGTCTCTTCTGGTTGCTATGTTCTGCAGCTTTCCACCAATGGCAACCTGAAAAAAAGTCCACAGTCTACGGTGTCTGGGCTCTATAGCCTTGGGCCTGGGGTAAGATGGAAGGTATGGGAAAGGATGTGGTAAGCGAAGCTGCTCTCATCACAGCTAGGAGCAAAAAGAAAAGGGGGCAGGCTCCAAAGTACTCCTCAAAGCCACACCCCCAATGACCTCACTTCTTCCACCAGGCCCTTCCTCCCAAAGTTTCCACCATCTCCCAACAGCTCCATGGCCTATTGACCAAACCTTTGCTCTACAGTTTGTTGGGGACATTTAAGATCAAACAAGGATGACTAAGGGATCAACTGTAATTATCCATGTAAAACAGTCCAGCTTAGCCTTTGATGTCAACTGCTTTCCCCACTGATATTTCAAGAGCGCCGATGCAGGGAACGGAGGGAAGGGGCTGGAGGACGTTCTCCCTCACTCAGTAGACGCAGTGAGCACGGGAACCCGAGCTTCCGAGAAGCAGCCTCTGGAAGGCAGCCTAGGAGGTGACCGGCTAACCTGGTGACACTTGGAGGTTGTGGGGTCTGGACGGTGTGCCTGGGGGGAGAGGGGATAAGGTTGAGATGAGCCCTGCATGGGTCACAGTAGGACACACTGGGAGGAGGGAGCCCAGAGAATAGACAGATGACGGGCTTCCCAGGCAAGGAATTCTAATTTACTCTTTCACAAGCCATCGGGGTAATTTCATCTGTTTTATTGTTCCTCTGAACTATAAAAGCAAACCCAGCACACTCAGGACTGCTCCTCCAGGCCTGGAAATCCTCGCCTTTATGGTTAGGGAGGTTTGTTCAGAGGCCACAAAAACAGAGGCACCTAAGGTAAAGGCAGTATTTTTCCAAGAACCCCCCTTTGCTGGTCTTTCATAGCGCACAGGCTCCGGAAACTTTCCCTGGAAGGGAACAAGTCCTGTGTGCCAGGGAAGATCGTAGATCCTAGACGTTGGGGCATTGAGAAAGCTGGGCTCTGGTTCAGGCTCTGCCATTCATTAGCCAGGGACCCTGGCAAGCCACTTAACTTCTTCCAGCCTGGGTTTCTTCCATGTTAAACTTGACATGGCTGCTGAGGTCGTGGTGAAACCATCATGAAACCCAGAGAGCCACATCTGACCTCAAAGCATGGTCCACCCGTACACCAGAGCCACCCTCTTACAGGATTAAACATCTGATGTTTTTTCTGAGGATAAATGCTTCTCAGATATTTAAAATAATTTTTTTAAAGATGGAAAAGAATTTTAATTTAGAATACGGCTGCTCTGGCAAGAGATCACATACAAAGATCTTCTAGGTCTGTGTGATCCAACTAGACCCAGACACGCCTTTAACCCCAGCACCCAGGAGACAGAGGCAAGCAGATCTCTGAGTTCCAGTCAGTTCAGTTGAGTGGGTGAGTTGAGAGGCAGGCAGTGGAGCTGAGTTCATGGCAGTTCAGTTTGTGGAGTTCAGGGATAGTTTTACCAGAAGAGTTATACAGAGACAGGTTGAAGAGAGGGCAAGCTAGACACAGGCGAAGACAGAACAAGCCAGAGGATGAGACGGAGCCAGACTATTAGAACAGATTGCTAGCGTTAGTTTGAGGCCACAGAGAGTCATTCAGTGAGAAACTGAGAGAAGCGGGATTGAACCAGTCAGAAGCAGGAGTCTGAACCAAAAAGCAGAGTTGAATCAGCCAGCAAGAGTTTAGAAAGAACAAGAGAAGGTGAGCTTATTCAAAAATAAGTAGGTTCTTGGCCTAGATTAGACTGTACAAAGGCTAGAAGCTTCCAGAACGAGGCCTAGGTTAGCAGATGGAGGTAGTAAGCCTTGGAGACAAAAGTTGAATCTGGCAAATAAAACTTAATTTTACAAACAGAGTCAGACTCTAGCAAACAAGGAATACTTCTAGAGCCTCAAATTAATGTTGAGTGGAATTCCAGTTAATACATTGCCTGGCCTTGCCAAGGTAGGCCTGTAACTCTTACTCCCACTCCATAACGATGGGCATTTTATGGGGGAAAGAAACAAGACTGGGAGAAAACAAGTCCACACAAATATCCAGGTCTCTGTCCAGAGGCAGGTCCAGACACGGCTTGGTTCCATGTCAACAAGAATCCAGTCCACAGAGTCTTGAGCCTGTCTCCCCTGACTAAATGCCCAGATGTCATTCTTTCCTCTAAGGCTGAGACTGCCATCAGAGTTCTCTGCAGAGAGAGCTCGGACTGACTCTCAGCTGCCGGTCTACACCATGTGTCTTCTTGAATGGAAAAAGAAATCACTGTGTTGGCAATGGTTCTGGCACATGCAAAGCTGGATTTGCTGGCAATGAAGCTCCCAGTGCACACACCCCTCCATTGGTTAGATGCTTCTGACAACAGGGCCTCGGGGTGGGCATGGGCCAAAAAGACTCCTGTGTCTGTAGAAGACCTGGACCAAGAAGGGTATTAATCTATCAAACGTGACATTGTCTCCAACTGGGACAACATGGAGAAAAGATCTGGCACTGTACCTTCTGCATGGCCTCTGAGGATCACCTGGTGCTTTTGACCCAGGCCCCCCAGAACTCCAAGGCTAACAGAGAGAAGATGAAACAGGTAATATCTGAAACCAGCCACGTATGTGGCCATTCAGGGGGCGCTGTCCCAGGATGCCTCTTGGTGCACCACCAGCATTGTCATACACTCTGGCCACCAGGACACATATACAGTACCCATCTCTGAGGGCTACAACTGACATTTGGACCTAGCCAGGTCCTAACAGACCATCTCACGGTGAGCCTACTGAGCACAGCTACAGCTTCACCATCACGGCAGAGTGGGAGATTGTGAGTGACATAAAGGAGAAGCTGTGCTGAGTTACCCTGGGTTGGAACAAGAAATGGTTACTCCTGCATCCTCCTCAGAGTAAAGCTATGAAGTGTCTGGTGGACAGGGATTAGCAGTAAGGGATTCTGAAGTCCAGAGGTACTCTTCCAGCCCTCCTTCCCGGGCAGGGAGTCCGGTAGCATCCATGAGACTGCGTTCAACTTCATCACTAAGTGTTATGCAAATATCTGCAAGGACACATTTACCAGCACAACGCAATCTCTGGCACCACCAAGTACCCAGACACTGCTGACAGTATGCGGGGCTGTGGGTAGAAGGGAATGGGGGGGGGGGAAAGAGCCTGCATCCAGCCAGAGTTCTTGTGCTCTGGGCAGACGGACACGGGAGGACTGTCAGACACTTTGCACGCGGCCCCAGGTGGGCATCTGGCTGTGTGAAGCCACTGATCCCACACGGGGGGGGGGGGGGGAGGAGAGGGGGTTAGACAAGGGGCAGCCCCCAGTATCAGGTTCTTAGTCTCTGGCATCCCACACTGGATACAGCAGAGGAGCTGAGGACAGAATAGGGGTCCCGGGGCGGCACTAGGTCCCAGAGATATGGGAAGAGGGCAGAGGGAGACAGGAGGTGCTGGGTGGTTCCCACACAGGTGAGAGTCTTTAGTCTGGTCTGTGGCTGGAGCACAGGAAGGCCTTCTGATGGGAGGTTAGAAGCGGCTGGTTAGAAGAAAGCCAATCCCATCATGCAAGCACAGTGGGCCTTGATGAACAGTCTATGGTTTTAGAGCTTTATTGTAGAAAGGCAGGGTGGGAAGAGAGAAAGTAGAAAGAGAGAGAGAGAGACTGGCCATGGTCAAGAGGAGAGAAAGGGGAAAGGAGAGAGAGAGAGGAGAGAAATAGAATAAGAAAAGTGAAAGCTTCAGAAGTAAGAGCTAGAGAGAGAGGAGAAAACTTAGAGAGAAAGGAAAGTAAAAGCTTAAGAGAGCGAGGAGGGGCCAAGCAGCCCCTCTTAGAGTGGGCTGTGTTATCTTGCTGTTGCTAGGTAATTGGAAGGAGTCTAGCCTGAAGGTCAGAAGCTTGGGACATTGTCTGTGTGACTGCAAGCCACAAGCCTCTCCTGTGGGAGCTGTGGGGGTTGTAACTTCAACAGGAGCCAGGGGTCCAGGAGACATGAGGGAACACCTTCTGTCCCATGTATATGAAAATTACCACCACCGGGTACTGGAGTTCAAGACCTCAACTCCACTGGAGACCAAGCTGTCTGTGCATAGCCCATTGTCCCACAACAGTAGAGATCACATCCCAGCACCCAGCACAGTGAAAATCAAGATCATTGCTCTAAGCTCAAGTACCCCGTCTGGATTGGATTGGCAGCTCCATCTTGGCCTCCCTGCCTACTTTCCAGCAGATGTGGGTCAGCAAGCAGGAGTCTGACCAGTCCGGCCCCTCCATTGTCCACTGCTAATGCTTCTAGATGGACTGAGCAGGTTCCAGGCCTCTGCTCCATGGGCTTGGTCACTTGGTGGCTGGAAGGAGGGCCACACTGCACAAGAGAAGTCCTCAGCCTGATGAGCATCTTGCAGTGAGCTGTGCAGGGTATAAACTGGTCCAGAATTTCTCGAGGCTGCCCAGGGTTCCTTCTGGCTTGCTGGCCTAACAGGGTAGGAAAGTCTGAGCCTTAGACCCGGTTTCCTGACCACCATGAGTTATATTTGCCTTGAGTTAGGATCGCCTGCATTTACACTTATAAATGTATTCATCCTTGGAATTTATGTAAAGTTTTATTTTGTACTCAATTCTTTAAGAAATGGCAAGGCTTGGTTTTCTACTCTTCACTGAGAGCACCTAGAAACACATTGTCGTGTGATAAGAAATAAAAAGGTTGCAATAAAAGAGAGAGAGAGAGAAAACTTATTCCATCTCAGTCAGACACAATATACACGGCTCCACTTAGACCTTAAGTCTGAAAATAATACAGTAACATATGAAATGCTGACTTCGACCAGAAGACATGCCTCAGAGCAAGGAGCTCATCTCTCTACAGCTGCATTTTCTGTGTCCACATGAATCTCTCTCTACTCATAACTGAGACTGGTAAAAATATAATAATAATAATAATAATAATCCATTTTCCCAGGTACCCATGTTGGGGCAGAGGTGTCCCACTTAGCTAAAGACTTCATGGTATCTCTTAACATGGAATAAACTTCAAGTTCACTAGTGCGTTCAAAGACATCAAACTCCCAGCAAGAAGGATCATGTGGCAGAGACGTCATATTTTTTTGAAAACTAGGCAGGCCATGGCAGCCACCATCTCTGCATCTCCAAACAAGAACTCAGAGCACAGCATTTGCCACTTAAAACTGATTCTATATGAGGGATAGAACTGGAGTCAGACATACAGAAACACTCTTTGTTTTTAAATGTAATTTTTTAATTAAAGTAATCCTTGCTTATTGTAGATGACAGAGAAAATATAGAATGTTATAAAGAAATCAAAACCATCCAATTTTTACAACAGAGGCAATTATTTGCATGCATAGAAATGCATGTGCACACATAAAATTAGAAGCATAATGTATGTAATTTTGCAGCCCACAGTTCTCGCCTAAAATTACTTAAAAGCATCTTTCAATGGTTCTCAGTGTTTGCATCTCACAAACACCCACACAGCACTTACTCTGGGCTGTTCTATGTAGCACACAGGCATCCGTCCCTCACAGCAAGCCCGTGGGGTGTTATTATGAGCCCACCTGCAGCTGGGGACATTAAGAGAGCACGGAGCCAATGCAGAAACAAACTCAGATTCTTTCCTTGACCAACACATGGACATCTCTGTGACCTAGGGAACCTTTCAGCCTGTGACTCTGTAGTACTCCAGTGTAGTCTTCCATGTCTGAGACAATGCCACATTCAAAGCCTTGAAGTCCCTTCTTAGTGTCCCTCCAGCTCTGTCACTACACGATATTAAGTGGAACACACCCCAGACAAGCAATTCACCACGAACTGAAGGGAGACGCTGCCCAGGCACTGTGGCTGCAGGCTGTTCTGACCCTGGCCTCCCTGCTCCTTGTGTCTGGGGACTAGCTAACCCCTTACGGGTTAACTAGTTAAGCCCAAGTAACCCACTGCTAACCTGAGTGCTAGCATCTGCTTTTCTGGGCACAGAGATCCATACCAGGCACCTGGCCCAAGACAGGGCAAAGGAAACTCCCTTCTGCCCTTTTGTTTGCTTGGGTTTCTGGCTTACTCGTTCATTCAGATGGACACATACATGTACAGCCTCTCGTGGGATTACAAGGACAGAGCCCCGAGACTGATGGCCTGGGACAGAATACTAAGCATGTCTGTGTAATTCAGTGGAGCTCCTTCCTGCCTCTACCCGTTTTTTGTTCTACATCAGGCAAACCTACACCCAGGTTCCTGGAAGGACTCTGTGTGATAGCTCAAGTCAAAGAAGCTACTCTGCCTCTAGCAAAGACTCAGTGGGCCAACGGCTGCAGGCTGGCTTTGTTTCTTGTCCCTTGGCCACACTTTCTGCTCTCCCGGTGCACACCAGCTTGCCTCACCAGATATGAATCAGGTAGGGAATGGGGAGCCAACTCTGACCCTGGGATTTGGGAGCCCTCTGCTTCCTCTCAAGTTCACAGCTGAGGTGGTCAACAGTCACCAAGCCATGTGGGACTGTCACAAAGTCCCCAAACCATCATCCTCATATTCCCAAGAGTCCCACTGCACTCTGTCGCTGTAATAAAATGTGATGGTCAAAAATAACTTGGTTAGGGACTATTTGGCCTACTCATCCTGATCACAGTCCATTATTAAAGGAAGCTAAGTCAGGAACCGAGACGGAGACCGTGGAGGAACACTGCTTACTGCCTTGTTCTGGTCTCATGCTCAGCTACCTTTCTTATATAGCCCAAGCCCACCTGTCTCGGGCTAGAACTATAGACCAGGCCCTCTATATTAATTAGCAATCAAGAAAATGCACCCCCGCCCCCTGACATGATCACAAGCTAATCTGACGGAGGCCATCCCTCAGTTGAGGGTCCCTCTTCCCAGATATGTCAAGTCGACAACCAAGATTAGTTCCCACACTAAGGGAATTGCCATCTTCAAGTGAGTAAGTTGGGGGAGCTATGTGAAGGTCCCCCAAGCCAGAGGACCTGGCTTTCAACACTCTGTTAGTTCCATGGGTCCTGAGGCATGCAGGAAGCTGGCTGTTCTCACCATTCAAATTAGCCAGGCTCTGAAAACTGGCTCCCCAGGCTCTGAGCAGCACCCCAACCCATCCAGAGAGAGGCACCGGAGGAGGGGCCATCTGAGCACATGGCCAAAGGCAGTGCTTGCTGGGCCTGCTGAGAGGCTGCCCTTCTTCATCAGGATTTCCGCTCTGCCCTGGAGCTGAAAGGGAAGAATGGGCTCCTCAAAGCCAGCGTGGTAATTGCAGGAGGCACTAAGCCTAATGAGGCTAGCCTCTGCCTGAAGCCATCCACCTTCACTCTCTTTAACAGCAGCTTCACAAAACATTCCAGAGAGCAGCCAGCAGCTAGAGGTACTGTGGAGGGTGGGGAGAATTCCTTAAAGGGACATGACATCAGAAGACCCAGGCAGGGGCCAAGGCGAGGTATGGGCCACTGAGGCCCATGGTTGTATTTCTTCCCCGTTTTCCTTGAAGCCCATTTGACTTAATCGGTAGAGACCCAAGGAGACTGATCACATGCAAGATCCCACCCGGGTCGGGTCCTTCTGCTCAGCTGTGTCTCTGTTACCCACAGCCCCCGACTGTAAGACCTGAATAAACACAGTGGTATTTAAGATTGTATGACTGACCAACAAAAGGACCAGTATGTGTCTGGGGGCCTGGCTCTTTACCCAGAACACTGCCTGTCAGGGTGTGATGGTTGCAAAGCTCAGACTAGAGGGAACAGGGAAGGGCACTTTCCAACATCAATAAAGCAAACATTCTACAGAGTAACCACACATACCCCCGGGGACTCAAGGGTGTCCCAGAGTGCTCCAAGAAAAAAAAAAAAAAAAAAAGAGATGACCAAGCCATCACATATAGCTCTCTATGGGGACAAGAGACAAAGCTCTTTGGAAACGGGTCTCTTCCCCAGAACTTCAGAGGCACAAATCCTACCCTCATAGTCAAACCCACCAAAGGATGTGAAACATGTGGTTTCCCCTTTGTCTGCTGTTGAACACATGGGTGGGAAATGATGGACCGCATTGAATTTTCTCAGCTTTTCCATCAGCACATAGCAGCAGGCTCTGGCTTGGTACCGCCTACTATGAGGATATAGGAGCTTGTAGGAGGATCGGTGCCATCCATGTGCTAAGTGGCAGGCACAGCACAAGGGAGCTGACGTTGATAACATCCCTCAAAGTCAACCTATGGGGTGGGCATTGTTACCTGTGCTTTGTAAAACTGGAGAAACCAAAGCCAAGAAACATTAAAACCTAGGGCCATGAGCAGGTGAGTATATTGACTTTTGTCTTAGTTAGGGTTTTACTACTGTGAACAGACACCATGACCAAGGCAAGTCTTATAAGGACAACATTTCATTGGGGCTGGCTTACAGGTTCAGAAGTTCAGTCCAGTATCATCAAGATGGGAACATAGTAGCATCCAGGCAGGCATGGTGCAGGAGGAGCTGAGAGTTCTACATCTTTACCTGAAAGCTAGGAGAAGACTGGCTTCCAGGGAGCTAGGAAGTCCATGCCCACAGTGACACACTTACTCCAACAAGGCCACACCTACTCCAACAAAGCCACACCTACTCTGACAAGGCCAAACCTTCTAATAGTGCCACTCTCTGGGCCAAGCATATACAAACCATCACAGATTCAAACTCAGTACTTCTTTCTGGCTTTACTTGGGGTCTCAGAGATTTGAAACCACAATGCCTTTTGGCCTGGCCAGGCCTGACACAGGTAGGGAGCTGGGATGAGGGGGCTTTAGAAGGCAGAAGCGAGAGCATTAAGTCTTGCTGAGCCACTCGCTGGCTCTAAAGCCCAACAGAAGGATGGCTGGGGCTTTGCGGTCAAGGTAACAAATGGGATTGGGATTGACTGAGTAGAGCTGGAAACCTGCGATCAAGGAAAATATTCTAATTCTGTTTGACCCTGGAGTTCCACCCAACCCAAGTTCCCTCCAGAGGAGCCCAGCTGGGTTCCAAGGCATACACCCCCCAGGACTCACTGGGGTTGTGAGGGTCAGAGACTGGACCCTGGCTGCCCTAAGCCCTAACAAGCCAACTCAGCCACTTGTCTTACAAGCCAGTGAAAGAGACAACATAAAATGAAAAGCAAGAGAGAGGAAATCTAGTCCATGTGGCCACACTAGGGAGAACAAAGAACTCAGGGCCCATATCCGCAAGCCCAAGTCCATCATCATCTGAGTTCTGACATGAGGTTAGATTTAAATAGAGGGCAAGAAACATGGGGCTGTTGAGAAGGCTCAGCAAGGTAAAGGCATTTGCTACCAAGCCTGATCAAATATATGACTTCAGTCCCCAGGACCCATGGGGTGGAAGCAAAAAACCTATCACAACCTCCCTGAGTGACACACACATAAATAAATAAAATTAAATAAATAAATAAGGGAGGGGGAGACATACATATTTGTAACTAAGCAGTTCTGGTCAAGATGTGGAGATCCCCCAACCTCATCTGCACTGTACCTGCTCTGGTCTTTCCAGCTAAATAGGCTGAAGGTAACAAGTTAGCTCCAGCTCTGGCTGGTACCAGGCTCCTAGCATGAGATTCCTGGGGATATTCCAATGGGGGGGGGGGGGGGCGCGATATTGCTTTGAAAGTCTGATGGCCAAAGGGAAGAGAGTGAGTGTCTGTTTAGGATTCCTGCTAGGACCCTACCCCAGTACTCTGCTGCCCTGACCTCAGGGTCCTCAGATCCAGCAGCAAGGAGCAGCCCACAGAGAATGTGGGGACAGGCCTTGCCCAACCTGGCCTGAGAGACCGTATTACTCATCGGCTTCTCAACAGGTTCCAGTCGGAATGTTCCAGCAACCACCAACATGGTCCTGGAGCTGTGGAAGCCTGGAAGCATCTTTCCTACCTTATTAGTTTAACCTACTTTTAATCAATCAAGCGCCAAAGACAAGTTCCCAGCATGAGAAGTCGTGGCGAGGCCAGCAGAGGTATCCTTGGCAACCCAAACACAGCTCCAGTGATACACAAAGCCCCAAGGAACACGGAGAAAGACGAATGGATAATTTTTTTTCCTTGCAGATGTGTCATGGCGGAGACAGAGAAGAACAGGCTTTTCCCAAGGTCACAGCCATGTGCTAACTACCACAGTATCTGAATTTTTACAAGTTTCCCAGAGAGGCCGTACTGGTCCTCCATGTGCTTCGGAGTACTGCAGCCAGGCCTGGGGTTGTATCTTCTCCATCACAGCTCCCTGCGCAGGGACAGGCCAAGGTGACACCAAGACGCGTCAGCTGGAGGAAATGGACTGAGAGACAGAGGGTGTGGCGCCGTCCTTCCTCTGCCTCCCCAGGCACATCCAGGTCTTGCTCTCTCACCCACAAACACCCCCATCTTCCTACCTACTTCACCTGCCCTGCCTCCTGACCATCAGCTGTCCTTCCCTCTCCTGTCAAAACCAGTTACTTAATAACTCCTTTAGTCCTCAAACAGCCTGACTGGGAGGGGGGATGAGTTTTGGGTAAGCCCCCTGACTTCTATATGCTTCAGTTCTCCTGCTGGCAAGCAGGGCTTCATAGCCATCTGGCCCGAGGTGCTGGGCACCGTACTGGCAGGTTCTGCATGCCATACCTCCTCCTCTTCCGCAGACCTGCTCTTTTCAAACAGAGTGAGTCATAGAAACACTAAGTAATTCAACCAAGTCTCACAGCTAGTAAGTAGCACTGGATTGCAGCCCCCTGCCAAGTGCAGCAACCCCAGCCCTGTGTCAAAGCGAGCAGTCAGTCCTCCAAAAGCTGCCATGTGGGTATCTGGAGGCTGAAGTCCTGCAGGGCATCCACTGGATAGAGAAGGGAAGGACAGTCCTGGGATTGTCACTGCCTGATGACCATGACCCGGTGGGATATGCAACCTCCAGGGGTCACCAAGGAAGAGTTGCTCTAGTAACACGATCGGCTTGCTTGATTGGCAGCTTACACAAGATAAGAACCTACACACACACACACACACACACATGCCTGTTTTACAGAGCAATGTGGGAAGGTGACAAACAGAGATTATGGTTAGGACAAGGTGGCCTGCCATCCTTTTATCCAGTTCATGAACACCTGAGCATATGTGGTCATCTCAGGGACTGTATCCATGGAGCCCACCCTGTGAATCAGGAAAGAGACCATTCAGATGGCAGACTCAAGGGGAAGGGATCAGGGTGCACTTGACAGCTGCAGAGAGGGCCAAGCTAGGTCAGACCACAGGTGCCCCAGAGACCTTCCCTCTAGAAAGGGTCAGGGGACAGTTTTGATGGTTAAGTCTTGCTAGCCCTTTCCCTTCCCCCAGACACTTTCTCTTGGCTGCTTAGCCCGTGAGTGAAGTCATATGTCTTTGCATAAGTTCAACAACTGTAATTTGCAGGGAGTTAATTACCTTCCGACTTTGATCTGGTGGAATTTCATCTCTATGGTTACCAGTCGAGTATAAACAGCTATCACTTGTCTCTTTCTCATAAAATATTCTCAGAAAAATACCCCCAGGGTTCCAGTCATGGAAATCAAATATACAGAATGTTCATGGACTCTTTTAAATGTTGTATATAAAATGTCTCTACATGTAGAAGAGGAGGTGGTGAATGAGAAAAAAGAAGAGGAAGAGGAGGGGGTAAGGAAGAGGAGGGGGTAAGGAGGAGGAGGGGGTAAGGAAGAGGAGGAGGAGAAGAAGGAGGAAGAAAAGGAGGAGGAAGAGGAAGAGGAGAAAACTGGGCTACTATTGACCAAATAGTCCATGGATTGTCAAAGTTTGCTTTTCAGCCCAACCTTCCAATGCATAGACTCCTGTGTGAGGCAAGTGTGGATGGGGTAAGGGATCGGATGACTGATGGGCAGGGTGACCTGAAAACATGTCCAGCCATGACTGACTGACTGACTGACTGACTGTATTCACGTTTGATGATCAGAGTGCAGAGGACTGGTACCCAGGGCCTTTCAGTAGGAGATCACTAAGTCATTATGCTTGTTGACTGTGCCTGTCCGTTGCCTCATAAGGCAACTAGACCCAACTCACGTTGCATGAATTAGTGAATGATGGTGATGAGAATTAATAGGTCTGGCACGTATACTGCGTGCCATTTTTTATGCTGTGCACACTACAAGCTCTTCTTTAGGTAACCCTCACCGTATCTCTATGAGCTAAATGGGCTTACTGCAGAATCTTCAAATAAAGGAATGAGATTCAGAAAGGTCACACACCTAAGGGACAGAGCCAGGACGGACACACAAGCCCACCACCATTCATACCTCCTGTTCTCTCTGCCCCTCCTCTGCTGTCATAGAGCAACAGCCTCACAAGTGCTACCTAGCTTCAGGTCTGCTTAGCCAAACTGAGGTTTTCAATGTGGGAGGCATAATTGTTTTGCTAACCTGCTAATTGGGGTCCTTGGATGGATGATCCAGTATCTCTGGTCAGTGGTGTCCATATGGTGGCAGTACAACATCCCTGGAAGGCAGTCTCTATTCACTGATCACTCTGCATCCCTGGTCTGCAGTACATGTTCATTGGTAGAATCTGAATATAGGACCCATGTCATCTAGCATGCAGTGGTATTCTAGTTTGCTTTCTATTGCTATGATAAACACCAAGACCAAAAGCAACTTTGTGAAGTAAGTTTGTGTTTGTTTGTTTGTTTGTTTTATTTGTTTTAGCTAACAGGGTACAGTCCATCCCTGAGAAAAGCCAAGGAAAGAGCTTAAAGCAGAAACCCACTGAAGAATGCTGCTTACTACCATGCTCACAGGCTCAGGTTTGGCTACCTTTCTTACACAGCCCAGACCTGCCTGCCTAGGGATGGAACTGCCCACAGTGGGCTGGGCCTTATACATCAATTAGCAATGGAGAAAAATGCCCCACAGACCTGAACACAGGCAAATCTAATGGAAGCCGTTTCTGAACTCAGGGTTTTCCCCCCTTCCCAGGTGTTCCAAATTGACAACTAAGATCAGCCATCACAAATGAGAATGACAGTTCTCAGTGGTCTTAAGCAACAGCCCTGCCTATACTACACACAGTGGGAGATGTATGGATGCATGGCTGGGTGAGGGAGTGACAGCTTCAACTATGATATGGCCTCAAGATATTAGATGGGGATTAGGGACTGTTTGGAAACGGGGTCTAAGACAATGCCCATAAAGCCACGGTCCGGTGTCCTAGATTGGAGGTTAAGAGACCAGAGTTCTAAGTCCTAACCCTAGTCCTCCTTCCTAGTCCTCCGCTTTAGATTCCTTATCTTCGAATGGGTCTAAGGATCAGGAGGCTGCAGGTCCAACAACAAGACAAAGACTTACGGAAGGCCATGCATGAAGGAGCACTTCCCCCTCCAAAGACCATCAGATGAGGTTCCTGGGCTCCCTCCCAGCTGCGGTGCCAGAGAGAAGGAAGCCTAGGCGTGGCCAGGCTTCGCAGCCCTCGTCCTCACTCACTGATCTCTCCTGTATTTCCCCCTTCCTCTTGGAGGCAGCCAGGGGAAGAGCACTCTGGTGAAATGCCAATCATGCCTACAGTCCAGGCTTCCCCAGGCCAGGCACTGGGGCAAATGCTCTCAGGCTATGTCATGTACTCTCCACAGGCATCCTACCGGGGGACTGAACTGCCCCCCACCCCATTTGACAAAGCAGGAAACTGAGGGTAACCTGCCAAAGTTACACAGGTTATTAGACTGAGTACTGCTTGGTTCCAAATCCCCCCTATGTCCCATCCTACATCCCCAGCTCTGGATTTTGATAGAGCTGATAGCCCTGACCTTCCAAGTTTCCCCAGACTGTCTTGATTCCATCCAAGAATCTCCAAACGGAGGCATTTCCCCCCCCCCCCCCAAAGAGAAGTTTAAACAGAGAACCCTTCTGCAGTTAGAGACTTGCCATCTCGGCAAGTGCCAAAGACTTAAAAGGTGAGGTTGCTTAAACCCTTGTCATTAGACCCAAGGCCAAAGTCACCACAGTGGCCCCTCCACCATGTCCTCCTTGGCCACTGAGGGGACTGTGGCTTAGAGTGTCTTTCCTGCCCATGAATGAGCCTCACTCCTCACCCAGATTGGTCCCTCTTGGGTGTATTTATTTGCTCAGTGATGGTTTAGCAAGCAACTAGACAAGGGATGGCATGGTCCCTGTGGGTCGGGTGTCTTGTGACCCAGTGTAATGAGCAAATTCCTATAGAAATGGCCCACTGCTTGTCTGTCACAAGTCACTGCCTCTCACATCATCCCCAATGTGCCTCCTGAAAGGCACTGGGAACTCTGTGTCCAGGCTGGGAACTGCAGATACTGCTCCATTCCATGACATTGCTGCCCAGGCCCATCAAAGCCCCTCATTTCCTAGGTCAGCTGTACCTGCCGAGGTTTATAAATGCTGAGTGACTATTCATTGGGGCCCAAGAGTGTGACATGTAGGTTATGACTGAGGCTGATTCTGGGGGTCACAGTGCAAAGATCCAGATGTGGCTGAGTCTCTTAAAAAATAAAAACAAGGCGATGTGGTTGACCAGTGTCCCCTGAGGGTGTGCTGTGTGGTTGATTCTGTAGCCATCAAAGTCAAGAAACCCTGGCTCTGCTCTCTGGAATATGGATACTAAGAACTTAGCATAGCCAAAAGGAGGAGGCGGGGGAAGAGGGAGAGGGGAGGAGAGGGAGGAGGAGGAAGAAGGGGAGGAGGAGGGGAAGGAGGAGGGGGAAGGAAAGGGGGAGGAGGAGGGGGGAGAAAGAAGAGGAAGAGGAGGGAGGAGGAGGAGGAGAAGGAGGGAGAAGAATGAGGGAGGGAGAGGAAGAGGGAGAGGGAGAGGAGGAGGAAAAGAAAGAGGGGGAGGAGGGGGAGGAGGGGGAGGAGGGGAGTGAAGGAGCAGAAGAAGCAGCACCACCAGCAGCAGCAGCAGCAACAGGAACAGCAGCAGCAACAAGAAGGAGAGGTCAGAAGAAGGGGCCACCAAAGGGCAGTTGTTGAGGTCACTGGTATTAGCAACGAGAGGCCATTTTTGCCCGTGCCTTCCAGATCTGCCTCATAAGAAGAACAGGGGGCTGACTTTAAAAGGAAGGGCTGGCTCTTATCAGCAGCCATGTCTGGGAAGTACATACCCCAGCCTCTCTCAGCCCTCCCCATCTCCAGGCTGGGCCTCAGGAAGAGCAGTAAGGGCCACTGTGGCTGGAAAATGCCTACTGTGAGCTGCCCTGCCAACAGGCAGCTGATCTGAAGTCTTGCATAGCCAGGCCATTGTCTTTCCTCCAAAGCCTCCACCCAAGCAGGGAAGCCGTGCAGGCGAGGTCAGGTGGTGGGAAGGAGGGAACAGGCCAGCAGCAGCCCTGGAGATGTTCAAGCTTTATAATCCCTCAGCATGTTTCTGTTCTCCTCCACAAGCTCAGCCCTCGGCCCTCAGACGTTTCAAAGTCGTGAATTTAAGCGAACCAGGTGCCTTCGTTTAGGAAAAAAAAAAAATCTACAAACACAAGTGATTTTGCAAGGGGAGTGTGGTGTGTTCTTGGTGTCTGCAGACGGTTTTATAAGCCCAGACGCCAAGTAAAGGCACTCGGGGACCATGCAACACTCCCCAGCACCCACAGGCTACCTGCCAAAGTCAGATCCTATGGGCAGGCAGAGACAGAGTGAGACGTCTCCCCTCCCAAACCCGCCCTATCCACCTGCAGCCCTGGACCTGGCCAGAGGGCTGCCATGCTTTGAACAGTGGTGGGGAAGAGAAGAGGGGAGAACAAAGGCCGATCTCAGGGGAAGCTCCTGCTAGGGGTTTGGCCTTTCCCCTGAATGTGAATTACCCTGCAAGGAGCCCCAGTTGGAACATTCCAGATGCCAACTCTCCTGGCACCTATGAAAAAGCAGCCCCAGCTCTGGCTCTGATAAAGGAACATCTGGGAATGGTCAACATCAAAAGAAGACAATAGACTGGGATTCAAGAGACAGCCGTAAAGTCTCCCATACTTACAACCCAGGAGACACCCAAAACTCAAACTGCACATGACAAGACTGTAGCCACCACCCCAGACACTGACACAAATACCAGAGGCCGGAATGTTATCTTCATTATAGAGACTAAGTTGTGGTGAGCCGGTACTCCAAAATCCCAGCCCTTCTGAATAACAACGTTTGGGAACCTCCCTGGGACCCCAGAGGACTGAACCCAGTGCCTCATTGACTATAGTCAGTCCGGCCACCTGCCAGAGGCCATGAGTCCGTTCACTCTTGTGACAGGAGGTGGCACATAGCTAAGGGAGGTGGTAAGGTGAGCTCTGAGGGCTTCCTAAACCCACCCGGCAAATGGGCACTAGAGAAAACTATCTCAACCCCTAACCACCACGCTGGGGCTCACACATCTTTCACAAAGCCCACATCTGACCCCAGGGTCCTGTCAAGCCTCTCTGGGCGTTCAAAGTAGGATTTCAACAGAGGTAAGAGGTCTTGGGAAATGACACAAACCAAACGAAGATTTGGGGGTGGGGGATTAAAGGCTGTAATTAACAAAAGCCTCTCCATGTAAGGACAGCCCAGGCTGGATCCTGGAGGGACTGAAGGTACAGGGTACCCTTTCTTCCAGGTTAATGTACTGGTTTCAGAGCAGTGGGGCCTGTATGGCTTGCCTTGTTTTGTTTAGTTGGTTGGTTTGGCTTTTGTTGTTTTTGTTTTGATTCTATTGGCTTGTTTCCTGTTTGTCATTTTATGTGATAAGAGTTGCAATGGCCCTCAAGCACCAAACCCAATTTTCCAGTACAATAGGGTCCTGGTACCAGCATTCAAGACTCTTGCCAGTACTTCCCTGGGCATCACTCACCTCTCTCCCTCTTTCCCGCCCTCCCTACCCCCCCCCACCTCATATCTCCCCCCTCCCCTTTTCTCTCTTCCCTCATCAAGGTGCTCCCTGTCTGTCCTTAAAAGCCAGTCTCAACTACCTGTTGAGGAATGCTCTCCTAAACCCACAATATCTCTCCAGGCTGCTGGCCTGGGTTCCCTCTCCTCACAGACCTCCAGGAAGCTGCTGGCTTGCATTTTGCAAACCCAACAAAATCCATCCCCTATCCCAGCAGCAGAATGGCAGCCTAGTCTGGCATGTTTCTTGCTCACTTCCAGTGAATGCTACATGCCGTTGCTGCGTTTTATTCCTCTTTGGAATGAACACATTGAGTCTCTAAACACGTTTGAAAGAGTCACGCACGCCAAGTATTGAGCCTTCAAAGGCACAACCGCAGAACCTCGTGAAACGTCTGTTAGTCCAACCCATGTAACCTCTGCTTCTGCCTTTTGCCTGACACCGGACTTCCAGCAGAGATGTGCAGGCCACGGCTTGAGCCAACTTGAAGCGGTGGGGGTGGGGGTGGGGGACTCCCACCTTTGCAGAGAGGCCCTTGCTTAGCATCTCTCCCTCTTGCCCCTGCTCCCAGCCTCCACATCTGGTTTCCCTTCAGCACAAATGTCACAATGGACAGATTTTGCACTTCGAGGATTTATGAATCCTGCCGCCCCTCTTGCTTTTGATATGATTCCATTATGTGCTTAAAATCTGGGCTGTGTTCTTGACTCCCGGGAGCTGTTTATGACAATTCTTTTATGGCCTTAAATCGCTCACTGTTAAGAACCTGGCCATGTCAGAAGCAAGTGAGTCTTCGCTAAGACACAGAATCGCACCATCTCTCAGTAGTCTGAGGCTAGGATGTTCACCTGGCATGTAAACTCTCAAAGCAGAGCCTCAGAAGGTGTTCTCCCACCCTCACAGCCAAAAGCTGATTTCAATGCAAATTAGTCACCATCCCTCAGCCCTAAGCCAGTCACTTCCTCTCTCCAGAGGTTCCTGGCTCTAGCCGTAGACATTCCAGAGAGAAGGTCCCTAACCAAAAGCACCAACGTCACAAAGACCTCGCCCTTAATAAGTTTCCCTGGCTGTGTTATATTTTTGAAGAAAGGGCCAGGAATTCCAAGAAAGGGAGACCAACTGTTAAGCTGTCAGCAAGATTTCTCCTGGCTCCCAACCCCCCCCTCCCCTCATTGCCAGCTTTCCTTCCCACAGCTGCCAGAGTTCTTCCTACAAGGCTTATGGGACAACTCAGTCAAAGAGCCTGGAGTTCTCTACTGGGTCCTTGAAGTCAGGGCTAAAGTAGGACTCCCTCAGCAGTCCACACCTCGAGTAGCCAGGGTAACTCCCCATAGTGAGCCTCAGACTGTCTCCATGGCGAACCTCACACTGGTCCCAAAGTGAGCCTCAGACTGTCTCCATGGTGAGCCTCACACCATTCCCGTGGTGAACCTCACACCGTTCCCGTGGTGAACCTCACACCATTTCCGTGGTGAACCTCACACCGTTCCCGAGGTGAACCTCACACCGTTCCCGTGGTGAACCACACACCGTTCCCATGGTGAACCTCACACCGTTCCCGTGGTGAACCTCACACCATTCCCGTGGTGAACCTCACACCATTCCCGTGGTGAACCACACACTGTTCCCATGGTGAACCTCACACCGTTCCCGTGGTGAACCACACACTGTTCCCATGGTGAACCTCACACCGTTCCCGTGGTGAACCTCACACCGTTCCCGTGGTGAACCTCACACCATTCCCGTGGTGAACCTCACACCGTTCCCGAGGTGAACCACACACTGTTCCCATGGTGAACCTCACACCGTTCCCGAGGTGAACCACACACTGTTCCCATGGTGAACCTCACACTGTTCCCATGGTGAGCTCACACTGTTCTCATAGTTCCTGCTCTACACTCCAGCGTTCTGGTGTTGACCTTCCCCACCGCGAGCACCGCTAAGCTGCTGTGTACCCTGCCTGGCATGACTCTCCTGTATGCCAGCCTAGTCACCCTGCCTGCCCCTCTTTGTTGCACCAGGAATGCCAACAGGGCCTACTAGAGTTCACAGAATGCCTGTCACTACCTCCTAGCCCTACCCAGCCAGACCCCAGAGATTTAAGAATCCTCTCAAAAGAGGGGTGGCCTAAACCATGTCACCACCCTCTGGTGTAGGACTCAGGGCTGCCAGTTAAAATACAGGTCACTCAGCTCCACGTGAGTTTCTGATTTGCAGCAGATGGTTTTGAACATGAGAAAGTTCCAGGTATAGCACATGGGCATCCTGCCTTCTTTGTTGCTGACTCTGGCAGCCCAACTGGATGGGAGCTCTGGAGTGCCCTAAAAGGAAAAGCACCCAGACATGGTAGCATCTGAGCATCAGGCAGCACATGACAAGGCACTGCGCGACCCGAGTGTCCTGTGTCTGCCCATCTAGTCCTCATCACAGGTCTATTACCTGTTATTGTTATTAACCCCTTTTTGACTACCCAGCCATAAAGGCCTAGGGTTGCCGAATAGGATTCTAAGCAGGGAAGTCTGGCTCCATAATTCACCAGAAGGCAGTAAAGGGAAACTGCATTTATGTTCTCACGGTCCACCTGTTCTTTCCGCCACTGGGCACCTGGCAGGACACGGTCCCTGAACAAAGCCGTGGGAGGAGATTTCTGAGACCTTATGAGAAAACTCCAAGTAGACAGGAGTCTTGTAACCTGTCCCTCCACAACATGGTTGTTCTTGGAATGGACTTCCGTACCCCTAGCTGGCTATTGTTTGTTTACATACTTCAATGGGAAAACAAGTGTTTGCTACCCGAGGCTTGCCCTTGTGATTGGCCGCTTTACACAGATGGCTTGTTTTAATCCTCCGAGTATTTACTGTCTGATACTCTGAAGAAAGTCGGCTAGTGTGTGAGACTTTAGTCTGCCTCGCTTTTAGGCTCTGCTCTCCCAGGTCCACACCACCACCAAGAGCAGTCAACAAGCACCTACTATGTGTCAGGCTGTATGCTTGTATTAGGGCACCAGAATCAACAAGAAAGCCACAGAGCGATGTGTGCCATTACACACTAGAGTCCATGAGGGGGAAGGTCCTGGAAGGAAACAGGAACAAACCAAGGCTTCAGAAGAACCTGCCCCGCACACAGGCAGCCTCCAGGGCTGTCGGGTAGAAAGCGGCTTTCAGAAAAACCAAAGGTTGGTTCGATAAGAGGCAGGGTGGCAGTGCAGACTAGCAAGGGGCACTAACAAACACATGGAAATTAGGAGGGGGCTTGTCTTGGCAGGGCCTTTGGGCTGTGTTACTATGAAGTACAGCCACCAAGAGAAGCCAAAAGAGAGCAAGACAGGATAAGGCAGGATTCAGCCACATGGGGTGTGCAATGGGGTCAATTCTGAAGACAAAGCTGGGTCCCTACGCCTGGCCCAGTCCACCAAAGACCCCTCCCCCCGTCTCCTGCAACATCTGCCACGAAGCATCACAAGCCTGCCACCCAGGCCAAGGAGTGCTAAGTGGGCTTATATGGTTCCTGGGTTTCTATGATCAGATCACTCTCAAACTCCATGACATCCAACCTTCTGCCTCTCAGAGAAGAACTCCTCCATATAAACCCTCCATATAAACCTCACTACTTGATGTACCAGTCGCCATATTAATACAAGCCTTCCCTGTTTCTGCAGGTGTGACTGTGCAACATCCCATAGATGCTGCAGTCAGGATCCTCAGACCTGCCCACAAGTCTTTTCAGGTCTTTCATTCGCTGCCCAGTTCTGGATAGATGTGCACGCAGACATGAAAGGAATATCGTCGAATGGTGTGTCTCTTTGTTACAGATTTTTTTTTAATTTTAATTTTTATTTCCTTATTTTTAAGACAGGATCTCTCTGTTGTGTAGCTCTAGTTATCCTGGAACTTGATATGTAAACCAGGCTGGCCTCCAACTCACAGAGATCTGCCTGCCTCTGCCCTGCAAGTGCTGGGATTAAAGGTGTGAGCCACCACACCTGCTTTGTTACAGATTTTTAAATAAGAGTTTTCTCAAGTGAATGGAGTGACCGCATTGACCTTGTGGGAGTACGCACTATAAATATAATTTCCAATACCTCGTGCCCAGTCATCAATGGGTCTCCCCACTGATGCTCCTTTTGGACATTGCTGGTTCCTTGCGGACTATGATGTGAGTGTTAACGCCACACCATTACTGTTTTTCTTTGACCACTAATAAAGACATGTGCCTTTGTGAATTGTCTGATAATTATTTCTCCTGGAACTGTCATCATTCATGAGTAGGTCAAGGCCTTCGCTAAAAGCATTTCTTTCTGTATTAAGATAGTAAGATACCTATTTGCTGGGTAATTAGTAAGGAGCAGAATAAATGCTACTCACTGACACATCTGCTTTGTCTCCAGCATTCTCTGACATGTTTGGGTAGATCCTTCGGAGTGTCCCTGCTAACTTGTCTGAGTATAATAACTCCTCTGATGCCACGGGGTGTACACCAATGTCATTTGGCTGTCCCCAGCACCATCCCCTCTGGTTATAAGTTATTCAGGAAAACCTAAATATCTCCAGAATAAAGAACAAGCCAGGATCTGTCTTTGGGTACCTCAGCTCTTTGTCCCCTCCACCTCAGAGTAAGACGCTAGGGAGTGGACTAGTATCATAGGTATGTGGTTAGAGGAGCCCAGCAAAGGAGGCACACCCTGCCTGGCATCCCACAGCCCGGGGTCACACTCAGAAAGAGTCACTCAGGCACAAGGAGGAGCTGCAGAGTGGGAGGGAGTGTATTAGCTTAATCTCTACTGGGGTGATTGAACAATGGCCGAAACCTACTTGTAGGGGAGAAAGCTTAGTTGGATTACACATCTGGATCACATCCCATCATGAAGGGAAGTCAGGACAGGAACTCCAGGCAGGAACTGAAGCAGAGGCCAGGGAGAGGCCCTGCTCACTGAGTTGCTCCTCAAGGCTCTCTCAGCCTGCTTTCTCTCATAGCTCAGATCACCTGCCCTGCAGCGAGCTAGGCCCTCCCACATCAATCATTAATCAATAAAATACCTCCTGGACTTGCCTACAGACAAATCTGGTGGATACAATTTCTCAATTGAGGTTCCCTCTTCCGAGAAGACTCCAGTTCAAATCGATTACACACACACACACACATACACCTTCCAAACAACACAGGTATCCACCAACTTGGACTCGGTCACTGAAACCAAGTAGAAGTTAAGTATTTGTGAGACCCATTGTGTCATGGGTGGCAGCAGGGCTGTATGTTCTAGAGCAGGAGATTAGGGCTCTCTCTCACCTAAACATCTAGAGAGGACACAGAAACAGGATTGTGGCTAACACAAATGTCCTGTTTTGACCTTGTGTGAAAGGACTGCCTTTCCAGGCCTCAGTTTCCCTCTATGTACTATCAGGGTAGATGAGGACTGCTTGATTCCATCAGAGCAGAGAGACCCTCCTTCAAAGAAGGTCCGTCAGTCAGTCAGTCTTGGAGAGAGCTTCAGTGGGGGCGGGGGGGGAGAGGGAGGGGGGGAGAGAGGGAGATGGGGTGAGGAGAGAGGGAGGGGTGGGGAGAGAGGGAGGAGAGGGCGAGGGTGAGGGAGAGGGACTCCTTGTCTTCTAGTTTAAAGGGTTGGAAGGTAGCCGTGGCCAAGCCCCACCTCCCAGCAAACTAAGCAGTGACACCTGGGTAGAGAGCTACGACCTCCAGGAAAGCTAACCATTCTTCCTCCCAGCCACTGCTGTTTTGAAACAAATGCTGGAGACAAAACGGGCTTTCCCCAGACCTTCGTCTACCACAAACACCCCCTTCTCTGCTCCAGTGCATGCGAGTGCGCACACATTCTCATGCATAGCCTCTAACTGTACAGCCTAGGCTCAGCAATGTTCTCGGCACCTTACCTACTGTCTGAAGTATGCTCCTATCTACCCGATAGAGACAGAATGAGGCTGCATTATCTACTTTTCAATTGTGATAAGACACCAAGGCCAAGACAACTTAGACAAGGAAGGGCTTTTACTTGCCTTAAGGATCCAGAGAGATGAGGGTCCAGCGTAGCTGAGACACCGCAGCAAGCAACAATCTCAACAGCAGAAGCAGAGAACTCAGATCTCGCACCACAAGCACAGAGCAGAAAGCTGCCCCTGGAAATAAACCTGAGGTTTTTGCAACCTCAAAGCCCGACTCCCCCACCCCCCACCCAGTGATGCGCTTCCTCCAGCAAAGCCACACCCCCCTAAACCTATGCAAACAGCGCCACCAACTGGGGACCGAGTACTCAAACACCTGAGTCTGTGGGGGATATTTTCATTCAAACCACCTCAGAGGCTCACTGAAGATGTAGGTGGCTGAGAAGTTCCCCTACAGTACACCCACAACGAACATGAAAGCAACGCTGTCTGCCATGGTAGCGAGCGCTGTGCCTAAAAATGGTCATGGCACAGAGAGCAACTGCAACTGGGCTGCCAGAGAACTTGGAGTGCTTGAGTCTGAGGGGTGGACATGAGCAGGGAGGATGAGGAGGGTGAGGGCAGGAGGGCGTAGATCCCCAGCTGGGAACACTGCAGCCGGAGAGATAAGGCAAGGCAGGGTCTCCAAGGCAGGGGGAAGGATGATGGCTGGCCATAGAGAATAGTCACTGTTGGGCACTCAGCCAGGGCTCTGAGGTAGGAATGGCCTTCTTCCCGTCGGCCATCTTATCCTCCGCAGCCAGCCCAGCTGGTGATCGCTTCATCTGGAAAGGCTTCCCTACTTCTGCCCAGAATCACATCACACACACGGTACTAGCTTCTTTGTGGTGTCTACCTCTGAGGAATTTACACAGTTATCTCACAATTGTGGTGGGCGCTTAGACCCTCTCCTGGGAACAGGTAAGTCCCCAGTGCCTGCACTGAGCCTGGCCCATAGCCGGTGCTCAGCGAGTGTAAAAAGAAAAAGGTAACCAAATTCTCAGGTGTAGTTTCCTCCCTGTGATGGCTATTCTCCGTTGTCAACTTGACTACATCTGGAATTAATTAAAAACCCAAACAGCTAGGAATAGCTGTGAGTGATTTTTTAGTTAATTGGATCATTTGCGGTAGGAAGACACATCTTAAATCCAGATCATTTGGGGTCAGAAGACCCGGCCTAAATCTGGGCCACGCCCTCTCATGGCAGCCTACATAAAAGACATGGAAGAAAGGCGCTTTTGCCTTCGGCCTGCTTTTCTCACGGCCAAGTTATAACCTGCTGCTGAGGCAGGTATTAGAGCCTTCTTTGGGATTCTGATGAGTACTAAAGATTAGCTGAGACATCCAGCCTCACAGACTGAACAGCGATTGGCTTCTCGGGCTTTCCATTGGGAGACAGCCATTGTTAGACTTTCTTCCTCGCTGTGCTGGAAGTACCATTATCATCCCCTCTCACAGAAGAGGACGACTAAGGCATAAGAGTCATTTGCTCAAAGTCACATGCAGATCAACTGATGTCAGACACAGACTTCTTGGTTTTGAATAACATCATTTTTTTAAAGAGACATGAAGAATGCTACAACAGGCAGATCATCACACCAGACGTACAGGGGCTCTTAGCTGTGCGCATGCATTCAAGCTCCAAAGGTGGTGCTGTTTTCATCTTGGTGCAGACCTCTGAGTGGATAAAACTGCCAGTTTTCTTATATTTCTGAAATAAACCCATGCTGCTATACATGAAACAATTTTTAATCTTTTTAAAAATATATGTACTTTTATTGTGTATAAATTGGTGTTCTGCCTGCAGGTATGTCTGTGTGAGGGTGTCAGATCCCCAGGAACTGGAATTACAGACAATTGTCGGGGCTGGGAATTAAACCTGGGTCTAGCCCAAATTTTAATCTTTTAGTGTAATAAATGGCAAAAATTATCTTGCATTCCCTCTGCTGAGCCCAGTGTCCCAATGCCATTGTGACTTTAAGGACAGGTGAAATGGCGGGTGTGGGTTCTGCTTGCTCTTTAAGCACAGCTTCCCCTAGAGGCACACAGAAGAGAAGAAAAGAGAAAGTACAGATTCTGCAGTTAGCCAACTACCACTCCCCCACCCACCCAGAAGCCCCTCTGGGTACTCGCACCCCTAGGAGCTTCCAGGCTAACAACACAGCAAGGTGCAAACCATAGTCTGGGAGCCAAGGCTAGCCCTCTGTGAGCCTAAGATACCTGGACCCTGTCACTGGGTCAAAGCAGCACTTCACCAGAATGCAGGGGCTTGAAGACAGTAGAGTGGTCCTACTCTGCAGTCACATATCCATAGGCCCTCCTGGCTTAGTCACCTGCTTCCTGGTTCTAAAACCTTGGGTGAGATGTTTCTTCCTCACTGTGCCTGTTTCTGCCCTGGCGAATGAACAACTTAAAAGTACCAATTTGAGGGAAGTTGCCCCAGTCAAAGTGACGAATAAAATATATACACAAAATGATGCCCCTAAGTACCATCGTCTGAGCATGGTGTCCTGCATCCTGACAACTGCTCTGTATGATCGTATGTCCTTCTCACAGGTGCCTTGGATGGGCACTATGACAACCCACAGGTTTACAGAGAGTAAACGGAAGCCGTTTAATGGAGAGCCGTGTGCTGGCGAATAGAGGGGTAGGGTGGAATTACATCCACCACCGTCTGGTGCAATGTTCACAAGGTGGGGCGGCCTCCCTCCTGTTACCATGGTCATAGCTGCCTACTGAGCTCTACCTGGCCCTACAGATTCTTATGAATGTATATGACAAGTACCCCGGTTTCTTCACAGCCCCTAGATAGTCACACATGAACATCATACTATAGACCCCTCCTAGGAGTTGCTTAGCCCTCACCACTTGTCACCCCCCAGTCTGCGAAGCAGTGACTTGATCAAAGACTTAACCTGTGATGAGCCCCTAATCCCACCTGGCCTTGAGCTTGGACCACGAGCCCAGCAAGCACAATAGAGCCCAACACCGCAGGGGGCGGGCCTGCTGGCATTCTCACTTGGCACCTGCTTGAAAACTCTAGGATTTGAGCCAAGCCTGGGTCTCTCGGTGGCTTCGGACAGTAAACCTGTGTGTTCTGAGAAGTGTCCACAGGAAACAGAAAAGCAGCACCCTTCAGCAGGCCGTGCTCCCGCCTGACCTTCTTCCAAGGCACTGAGGTATGGGTGTGCAAGCGTAAAGGCGGGCGTGCTGTGGAGCGAGAGGGTAGCGGATGTGAGTGTGTCCGTGTGTGCGCGCGTGGCTCCGAGTGTGCGCCGCTGGGATCGCGATGGGTCCGGGGCGGGCGGCAGGGCGGTCTGGGAGATCTCCTCCCCCCACCACATTGAGAAATCTCAGTGAGTCACCGAGTGGTTCTGCATATTAATGAGCTCGCTCTCCGAGAGGGCAGGAGCGAATTTAAAAGAGGCCAGGGTGGGCGGAGGGAAGCTGTGGGGAGATCGCAGCACCCAGCGCCAAGCGCAGCGCGGCACCGCGACAGACGGCAGGAGCACCCATCGACGGGCGTAGCTGGAGCGAGCCGAGCAGAGCAGAGAGAGGCGTGCTTGAAACCGAGAACCAAGCCGGGCGGCATCCCCCGGCCGCCGCACGCACAGGCCGGCGCCCTCCTTGCCTCCCTGCTCCCCACCGCGCCCCTCCGGCCAGCATGAGGCTCCTGGCGGCCGCGCTGCTCCTGCTGCTCCTGGCGCTGTGCGCCTCGCGCGTGGACGGTGAGTGCCGCGAGGGCCCTCTGTCGCGGTCCTGCCCCGTCCTAGGGACCCCAAGCACCACCTAGGCATCCTGGAACCCGGGGCGGGGGGTGGGGGGGTGGATCCCGGGCGGACACCTTGGGCGGTCGCGGAGACCTGTACGGCGGCGACTCAGCAGCCCGGCCGCGCTCTTCCGCAGGGTCCAAGTGTAAGTGTTCCCGGAAGGGGCCCAAGATCCGCTACAGCGACGTGAAGAAGCTGGAAATGAAGCCAAAGTACCCACACTGCGAGGAGAAGATGGTTATGTGAGTTCTGGGGTAGCATATCCTGTGGAGGAGCCCAACCTAGGGTTAGATCGGACTGATAACAGCCTTTCTCTCTGCCTTTGACAAGACCGACTGGCAAGTCCTGGGGACATTGCCTGAGAGTCTGCGGAAAGGGGATGAGGGTGTCTTTGGCCGGTCCCTCTGAGCCTGTCCTTGTTAGGATTCAAAGTGGCAGGCGAGGTTTATTGTAGGCTAGTTAGTGGTTCTGGTGCGCCCGCTTAGAACATCCATCTTCACCAGATCCACTCGGGACACGCACCCGGCCTGTTGGGCCGGCTGGGCTGCCTTCCTCTTACTGAAGAGAGAAGTTAACTTTTCCTTTCAGCGCCCCACGGGTGGACACTTTGGGGCTCCCAGGGCTTTCAATGTGAGAATGCTCCTGTCTCTTCTGCCTTGTGGGTCCGTGCATCTGAACAATGTTGGAGAAAGGGCTCTGCTGGGGTTAATGTGCCATGCCACCACCGCAGCCTGCTTAGTGGGGATGCCGGCAAAGTCTTAAAAACTGGGGCAGAGAGAGAACACTGAGTTTCCTTGCGCCTCAGCCTTCCCAATTAACTACTTGAAGCCAGCGCTGCCGTTTTCCCATCAATACACTCTTGGCCAGGAAGGCAGCCCTTGGCAAAACAGCTCCCAAATATTTGCCATGGACCATTGGCCCCTCTTCCCCTCCCCCAGAAACAGGACACACTTTATTCTCGGTCTGGGCAAGTGCCTTCCACCGGCTGCCCTTGCTTGCCCAAAGGCCTTCACGCAGCGTCTGTGAAGGAAGGGCACACCCCCCACCCGGCACCTCACCACCTCCATCCGCTGAAGCTCAGGGAACTCAGAGAGCCACAGGGCCTGAGCTGACCCGAGTCATGAGCTTCACAATTAACATCCTTTCCCCTGCCCTTGTCAGAGAAGGGAAAACTACCCTTTTCCGTGTGGGCTGGCTCAGGGTTAAAATGCTCCCAGCAAGAGTCACAAGAACAATAGAATTTCTAGTTAGGGGGTCCAAAATGTCAGAAAAGATTGCAAATTGTTTTTGAGAGACCTTGCGGGAGAAAAAAAATAGCATCAGCAACTCAAAAAGAAGAGGATCGTCCCCAGGCAGGCTTTCCTTGACTAAACTTCTCTGTGTAGAGAGGGGAAATTCCAGGCAAAGAAGGCTTCCTGTAGCCTTGGGGAACCTTCCAGGGGCCACCTGAGACCACCTTCCTTAGGCCTCCCTTCCCACCCTATCTTTTAACAGACCAGAGGTTCCTCTTCCCATCTATCAGACAAGGGACCCTTACTTTTTGCCAAAATAGGTTTTCAGCCACAAAGGCTGAAGGCAAGATTTCCAGTTCACTCTGAGGCATCCAGAGATCTCTGCTGGGGGCAGGGGGAATCAGTGTGTGTTTTGAGTACAAGTCCTTGCAATCAGGGCATGGGAAAGCCCAGATTCCTTTTTTAAAATGTGTGTGTGTGTGTGTGTGTGTGTGTGTGTGTGCGCGCGCGCGCGAGCGTGTGTACACGCACACTTATAATTGGGGAGGGAGTAGGCATGCCATGACCCATGTGTGATCAGAGGACAACTTGCAGAAGGTGGCCCAGGAATCAAACACAGCTCCAAGCTTGGTGGCAAGGACGCTTACCTACTGAGCCATCTTGCCAGCTCAAGTCCAGGTTATTGAAGGACAATATATAGCATATGTCCATGGAGTTATGATCCAAACCACTGGTACCCCAGAACTGCTGCAGAGTGAGACCCAGAATTTCTAGTAGTGGTTAGGTCTTGGATCCCAGATTCTGCACCCTGCCTCTGATTTGCATAACCCTAGTATTCGGAGAAAGCTCTGGGCACCTCTGGGGGAGGGGGGAGGCAGAGGACGGAGCCCTTTTGTATGCCTTCAGAAGTAGGATGTTCAGGCTACACTCTGGCCTATGAAGAAAGGGGTTGGGGGTGGTTAATGTTTGTTTATTTTTACTGGAGTTTGCCATCCGGGGCAACAGCAGCATTATGGGTTTGGAAGACATATAGGTGGTAATTCCTGTGGGATGGTAGAAGTAGGAGGGCCCCATGCTCAGAGCCTGCAAGGATCCACCTGTCTCCAGGGAAACAAGATCCAATTACGAGGTCTTATCAGATGTCCATCGCTGGTCTGAGAGGAAGAACAAGCTCTTGACACAGCTTTCTGTCCCCATTCTGCTTGCGAGATTTTGTCTGCTGTTCCTACAGCTTGGAAGTGTGCGTTCACAGCAAGCGTGCCCCTCCTAGAATTTGCCCTTTTTACCCTGACTCTTCTTCACCAGGTGGGGAGCAGACCTCCCACTCTCTCGACTCTCATCTCCAACTATCCTTGCATGACCCATCAGGAAGTCACATTCTGATTTGTTCCAAGACCCTAATTCTTCACCATTATCCACCTCTGTCTTCCTAGAAGCTTCCTGTATCTCCCTGGTCAGCCTGGCTGAGAGACGTACCTCAGACCATCCAGGACTGAACTCACACATGAAGTTCATCTTGCCTCTGGCTGCCTCATCTCTCATGACTAGTTAGTAATTGATAGCTAAGTCCCTGGACACCTACCAAGGGCTAAGTACTCAGCATAGGAGACACCTTTAGCTCCCTCAGTAGCCTGGCGACACAGATCCTTTTATTGTACCTATTTTACACAGAGCAGACAGAGTCAGACAGGTCACAAGGATTCAAACTCGGCCGCTTGCACTCAACACCGCTCCTGCTTTTCCCCTGCACAGTTAGGCTTTCCCTTCACGGAGTGTTGGAGCTTTGGCTGAGAGAGACCCAGAGAAGAAATGTCATATTTTTCTGCCCCCAAATAAGATAATTGCAACCTCACACTCAAGCCAGTAAGAATCAGGAAATCCTTAGCCCAGGGACAAGCTGTAGAGGGTGCAGGTGCTGGGGACAACGGTCAGAGACTATGGTGTCTGTAGGACGCGTCTCAGCCCTCTGTGCAACTTGGCATGGGTGCCTTCTAGCAGTAGCTCTGTCTACCTCTGGACCACTGGAAGCACCCG
The DNA here is from genome assembly GCF_000001635.26 of Mus musculus. NCBI lineage: Eukaryota > Metazoa > Chordata > Mammalia > Rodentia > Muridae > Mus > Mus musculus. The sequence continues at coordinate 56,292,801 of NC_000079.6, read as the reverse complement.
CTGATCATTGCTCCCCAAGAGAGGCTGTCCTGGGGACAGTTGGGTGCAAGGGGGGAGCACTTACTCCCTATATAACCCCGTCATGAAGACTGAGACATAAAACATTACAAAAGGCTTGCTAGGGATTGGACACTGGCAGCAGGGAGGGACCAGACGGCCCAGTGCTCTGATCCTGTAGACAGTTATTCAGCTATCTCAACCCTATGCCCCATTCTGCTCTGTTTCAGCGTCACCACCAAGAGCATGTCCAGGTACCGGGGCCAGGAGCACTGCCTGCACCCTAAGCTGCAGAGCACCAAACGCTTCATCAAGTGGTACAATGCCTGGAACGAGAAGCGCAGGTACCCTCGCCTCGCCTCGCTGCCCTCGCCTCCTGCCCTGCCCTGCCCCCACCCCCACCCACTCAGAAGGGCTTGGCTATGGGCTATAGCTTTCAGGGCAGGAAGGGACCCACACCATGCCTTCTACCAGCCTCATCTAACGTGTGACCCCCACATAATAGCCACGAAGGTAGACACCCTCACACTGTTTCCATGCCCCCACTGATGGAGACCTCACCACTTCACAAAGGAGGCTGATGCTCTCTGCACAGCTGTGCACACTGCAGGTGTGTCCATGTGTGAACAAAAACTCTACCTCATTCTATCTTTCCTATTATAGACTTGTGGGAATATTTTTAAAGGTTTTTTTTTAATCTTATGTACATGGGTATTAAGCCTGCATACACATAAGTGTGCCCCCTACTTGTATGGTGCCTGTGGGCTTCAAAAAGAGGTTCATCATATCCCCTGACATTGCAGTTACAGATGGTCATGAGCTGCTGTGTGGGTGCCAGGAACCCAACCCAGGTCCTCTATCAGAGCAGCAATGCTCTTAGCTGCTGAGCCATCCCTCTGGACCCTAACTTTCATAGTATAGTCTCAATTGTTCTTTTTATGTAAGCCACATAAGCTGGAAATGGCTGGGTGAGCACCTAGCATAGTTGTCCTCTGTTTACTTTAGCCGGGTGGGGTATGAGCTCTTCAGTGACAATTTATTAGCCAAAAGCCACTAATGATAAGAATAACCCCTACCAGCAAGGTGATTTCCTCTCCAGAATGCCCCATGCCCTGTTCTTCCTAAACATCAGGCAGGTTTTGAGTGATGCTTGAGTTCAGCATCTTCCATTCAGAGCCTCTTTACCCAAAGGGGCAGCAGTGCCTTGGACCAGACACCTCTGCTGATGGGCATTTTCATACAACCAGAAGGGGGCTCCCTAGTTCTAACCCTGGGGTCCTTGGTCTGCTCTTGGAAGGAGAAGCCAGGTCTCGGCTCCTTTGTACCATGTCCTGGAGTAGATCACTCCTCAAACACCCAAGGCCTGCTTTATCATTCCCTGCAAAGCTAAGGAAGGACACACACTTAGGTGACCTCCAAGGACTCCAGCAGCTTGGCCTAAGAGGAGGAAACAAAGACCAGGTGGGGTCAGGGTGTGACTGCCTTCGCAGCACTGGAAAAAGCCAGGGCGAAACCTTTGTGGGTTGTGGGTCGCTGGTGCTGCCTTTCCCAGCAGGTGGCCTTGTGCCCCTCACACAAACACCCCGCTGCTGGCCTCCACAGCCCTGTGGGCTGCTCTCTCGAGGCTGACATCCCTGTTCAGCTCCTGCACCTGAGTCCTTCCTTGCTCCCTCCAAAACTGCCTCATCTGCAGTTGCCCGAAATAGAAAGTGGTGAGGTGAGCGACTGGTTCCTCTGTATCTGATGAAAATGAAGCCCTCTTACTGGTCAGGGCATGCAGCTCACATGGCAAAAAGCAGAGCCTGGCCTACCCTGCCCACCCCACCCCCCACCCCTGCCACCACCTCAACTTGTATCATCGGAAGCAGAATTGACCCCAGCTTATGGAGGGTTGGGGAGTCTTGTTTAGACTACTGGGGACATTCAAACTTCTACCCACCTGGTTTTCCTCCTCCCCAGCTATGGCTTTGAAGAGGAGGCATCTGTGGGTTTCCTGCAGCCTCACCCCCACCACACCTTGTCTACTTTTGCAAGTTGCTCTCCTGAAGGCTGTGAGAGCCTCTGCTACCAGGATCCTGCTAGCCTTTCCAGGGCTGTTTGTTCGTTTGCTGAGACAAAGTCTCACATGGCCCAGTCTAGTATCAACTCAACCTCAAGACAAAGGATAGCCTTGAACGCTGAACCTAGCCGGTCCACTTCCCAAATGTTGAGATTTCGGGATCACAAGCCTATGCTACACTCTGCTGAGTTCATCCCTTTCTTAGGACTCTGATGCACCTGGAATAGGAAACTGCCGTGCCTCCTCTTTCTCTTTCTGTCCCTTTCCTTGCAAAAGATTAAAAATGACTTAATGAATGGGGATAGAGATTTGAACTGTTCAATGTCAGAGAGAGAACAAGCATACATGTTCCATAGCTCGGAAGGGAGAACGGAGGAAGCATGGCCCCTGCCTGGCCCATGGCACTAACAACTGAGCTCAAAGCACTGTAGAAACCAGAGTCCCTGGCTGTCATGATAGGCAGCTACACAGACACTTCATTGTGTTTCTATTTTATTTATGCGCATGTGTCTATGTGCCTGTATGCCATGTGTGTGCAGGTGCCCGAGGCAGCCACTAGAGGGCGTTGAGCTGGAGGAATAGGGGTTTAGGAACACCTGGTGAGGATGCTGGGAACTAAACTTGGTCCTCTGGCGGAGCAGTGACAGATTTTTGAGCATCATCTCTCTGGCTTGCAGGCAGTTTATTTCAAAGCATGATTAGGGATTATCCCTCAGAAACCAGGAACAAGCAAGAAGGAACAGTAGGCTGCCTGTGAAGTGCAACCCAGTGTTAGGATTACAGGTGTGAGTGTGAGCTTTTGTGGAGGTTTCAAACCATCTCTCCTCTTCTGGCCCCAGACCTGGGAGAAGATCCATGGGTGAAGCCACTCCCCAGGAGCTGTGAGCAGCCTACACCACATCCTGAGCCACTTATACCTGTGTGTCCTCTCTTCCCAGGGTCTACGAAGAATAGGGTGGACGATCATGGAAAGAAAAACTCCAGGCCAGTTGAGAGACTTCAGCAGAGGACTTTGCAGATTAAAATAAAAGCCCTTTCTTTCTCACAAGCATAAGACAAATTATATATTGCTATGAAGCTCTTCTTACCAGGGTCAGTTTTTACATTTTATAGCTGTGTGTGAAAGGCTTCCAGATGTGAGATCCAGCTCGCCTGCGCACCAGACTTCATTACAAGTGGCTTTTTGCTGGGCGGTTGGCGGGGGGCGGGGGGACCTCAAGCCTTTCCTTTTTAAAATAAGGGGTTTTGTATTTGTCCATATGTCACCACACATCTGAGCTTTATAAGCGCCTGGGAGGAACAGTGAGCATGGTTGAGACCGTTCACAGCACTACTGCTCCGCTCCAGGCTTACAAAGCTTCCGCTCAGAGAGCCTGGCGGCTCTGCGCAGCTGCCACAGGCTCTCCTGGGCTTATGACTGGTCAGAGTTTCAGTGTGACTCCACTGTGGCCCCTGTTGCAGGGCAATTGGGAGCAGGTCCTTCTACATCTGTGCCTAGAGGAACTCAGTCTACTTACCAGAAGGAGCTTCATCCCCACCCCACCCCCACCCGCACCCCAGCTCATTCCCCTGTCACGACCAGGCAAGTGATCCTTAAAGGAGCTGGGTCTTTTTCTTGCAAACTGAGGGTTTCTGAAAGGTCCCCTGCTTTGGTAGAAGATGCTTCTGAGGCATCCAAAGTCCCCAGCAGTGTGAGAAAATGATGCTCGATGTTCGGGAGGACAAGGGAAGATGCAGGATTAGATGCAGGACACACAGCCAGAGCTACACATCCTCTTGGCAATGGGAGCTCCCCCCCCCCAAAGCTTTGTTTCTTTCCCTCACCCCAACAGAAAGTGCACTCCCCCTCAGTGAATACGCAAACAGCACTGTTCTCTGAGTTAGGATGTTAGGACGATCCTGCGCCCTGCCCTCTCCTGTGTACATATTGCCTTCAGTACCCCTCCCCCACCCCATGCCACACACTGCCCCTCATTAGAGGCCGCACTGTATGGCTGTGTATCTGCTATGTAAATGCTGAGACCCCTGAGTGCTGCATGCAGGTTTCATGTTCTTTCTAAGATGAAAAGAGAAAGTAATAAAATATATTTGAAGTTACCAAAATTCTGTACTCCTGGGCTGTTTTTGTTTTTTTGGTTTTTTTTCCCCTGTGTCTAGTTAACCTAAATGACAATAAAAGGTTTGCCACATCCTAAATAAACTGGCACAGATGTGTTAGGAGGGAAAATTGATGTTTCACAAGTATCTGTCTCTATGGCATGTGGGGCTGTTGCTGTCTCTGGAAGCCAGGAGGCCAGGTCTGGAGGGTACCGCTCCCCACTCCTCACTAATGGCAGCAGAAAGGTGAGGACGCAGGTCTGAAGGGGCAAAGAGAAGGCAGTCCAAGATGCTCTGGGGCCCCACAGCTCTGAGACCCACAGTGGAAGAGTAGAGTTCAACTGAGAGGCTAAGGCTCTGGTACCAGGCTGTGTGGTAGCCAAGGAGCGAGATGCAGTGGTTCTGATTCTGCATCTGGGAGATGCCTGTGACTACAGAGCACACAGGTGTTTCTGAGGACTGGGTAACAGAGGGCTCCGGGGCTGGTGACCTGTGTCTTATTGAGCAGAGTTCAACTCAGCCAGCCTCATCTGTCATCTTCCCTCAAGGGAACATGTCCCCAGACTAGGTACCTGGAGCTGTCTATGTCTTCACTTCTGCAGATGGTTTCCTGCCTGTCCCTCTTCTCATTCACCAAGGTGCACAGCAGGTCCCCTCTGCAAGGTGAACCACGAGGTGACACTATGACCCTTCTATTGTGGCCACAGGATGGCCACCATCGTGCTTGGGGGGTAGGAACCTTGAGTTCTCCGTCCTACCTATCTATCCCTTTGTCTCAGGCCAAATGAAGATGGTGTAGTGCGCCCAACCCAAATCCAGAGGCCAATAGACATCACAGAGTAGGGGAAGCCCCCAAAGAAAGGCACATTCTAGAACAGGGACAGAGAGGCCAGGGTTCTCACTGGTCCAGCCCCCAAAGGACCCCAAAGCTTGGTACTGCTGCAGCCAATAGGGCCACACAAGTGAACAAGGACCCTGCTGTAAAGCGGCCTATAGAAAGAGCCCCGTTACCCTGCCATTGCGGCTTGTAGGTTTGGACACCCACACTGTTTGTTCTAAGTTCTAGACTGACTTAGCCCCTCCACACACTTGGCATCCCACATACCTTCTCACCCTGTCTGGTCACCTCGACTCTGGTTAAAACTGACTACACAGTTTGCTCCCTGTCCAAAACGGACCTTTAGGTAAAAAATAATAATAATGATAATTAATTTGCCACGTATTTTAAGTAGGGGGACTTGACTGTTTTTGTGATACAAGGAAATGGTTAATGTTGGAGGCACTGTGTATGCTAATTACCTGGTCTGATTATTATGCACGGTAACCATGTACGGGAATGTCACACTGCACTCCATGAATACGTACAACTCATTTCTGTCACCTTGAAGAAATGCTTGAGTGACAGGAAAGAAAAAATGACATACTTCAAGACGAAAACAGCTGAACATTAGGCCCGGCGTGGGTCCTCCCCCTACAGGCCCAGGGCAACTCACATATGGCAAGCCCAAGAGGCTCCCTGTTTCCAGTGTCAGCTTTGAGACTGAATGATTCGCTGGCCTCGAATTACTGCGGGATTTGCTCTGTAATTAGCAGTTTGGAATGTCTAATGAGAGATGCTCTCAGAGGCCAGGGACCATCTCTGGGGCATCTTCATTTAAAACCTCCCCTAAGCTATGAAGGTACAGGGCACAGTGTTTGCTCCTTATCCTTGGGTTCTTTGTGCCGCCATGAAGACCGGAAGCCAGGAACATATAGGCTATGTTGTTGCTCTGCAGACAAACCTGAAGGCAAGCTTAAGTTATTATTTATGCATATAACTGTTTTATCTATATGTATGTCTGGGTACCACATGTATGCCTGGTGCCCAAGGTGGCCAGAAGAGGGCATCCAGATCCCGTAGGATGGCAGTTACTGATGGCTGTGAGCTGGAAAGTTTCACTTATCAACTGGATACAACAGAAGACCAAACTCATCCCACTCTAGATGACCAGCTTCTGCAAAGCAACATTTCTTTACCTGTGGAATCTAAAACTAGACTGGGCATGGAGCTCAGCAGTTGAGCTCATGTTGGTACCGGGGAGGCCCTGGGTTTGATTATCAAAAACCACAAGCCAACCTTGCCTATCACAGCTTCAGCTGTCAACTGACTACAAACCTAGACCCTGGGAAGAGAGAACCACAACTGGAGAATTGCCTGTATCAGACTGGCCTGTGGCTGTGTCAATGAAGCATTTTCTTAAATGCTGGTTGGTGGAGCATTTGACAAATGCTACATCAGCCCACTGTGAGAGGTGCCATCCCTAGGCAGGAGGGTCTAAGCTGTATAAGAAAGGTACCTGAGCAAGCCCTGGGCACTGAGCCAGTAAGCTATACCTCAACGGTTTCTCAGTTCCTGCCTCTGGGTTCCTGCCTCTGCTTCCATCGATAGTGGCTTGTGACCTGTAAGCTAAGAAAAGTCTTTGCTTCCTGAGTTGCTTTGGGTTATGGTAGTTATGATAGCATCAGAGAATCACAATAGGACGTCACCTTGTTCACTTAAAGGAAGCACTTTTGGCAATTCACTGGCATGTATCAGTTACCGCTGCCTCACCCTCATTACTAAGCAAAATAAGAGTTAGTCACACAAACACCCCAATACTGCAATGGCTGATCTGATAACCAAAAATCACCCCGAGGAACGGAAAGGCAGAGCATTCTGCATGGAATCTCTGGACAAAAAGGCCATCCGTGTCCCTGAAGGACAGAGCAGGAAGCTGCATGCTTTCACCATGCTATGGCCTACAAGCTGAGGTATCATGTATTTCCAGAATTTTCTACCTAATAGTTTTAGGCCACAGTCGAAGAAATAAAAATACTCCTCTTAGAATTATTTAACTGAGAGTGGGTCCAGATTTGAATTCTCTGTTTCTCGCTCCAGTGCCTGCTGTCTGTGTGTCTCCCTCTCTAACATAGGGCTTTTCTCTGTCTTTATTGGACAACAAAGAAAGCGTCACATGGGGAAAGAATGGGAAACTTTAGAGAAACATTTAACAGAATTTTACAAGGGATTAAGTCACGGGCTCAAACTGATCCCAACTAATCCAAATAACAAAAAGTACTACAAACATCACTGTTTATCAGCCAGTAAGTATCCATAAATGGTGGCTTTTAACATTTATGGTGGATTTTAGAAGGTTGCTTTCAACTTGCAGATTTTTGCTTTCAGCAAATGATACATATGCATTGTCTGGGATGGGGAGAGGAGCATGGAAGAGTAGGGGCAGGGAAGAGCAGGGGAGGGGGCAGGGAAGAGCAGGGGAGGGGCAGGGGAGGGGGCAGGGGAGGGGGCAGGGGAGGGGGCAGGGGAGGGGGCAGGGGAGGGGGCAGGGAAGAGTACATAACCTATGATCACAGCTCTGCATTCGTTTATGTTGTAAAAATTGATTACTTGGGAAATCCAAGGCTGGTCGGTAACATTGTTCTCATCAAGGCAGAGTAAACCAACAGGTTACACACACAGTAGGACAGCAATCTTAAGTAACCTCAAGGTATATTACTAATGCTGGTTGTGAAGTCCAGCAAAAGTCCCAGTCCCTTAGACTATAAGAGATATTTGCATAATGGCCGCAGTGAGGAAGAGAGGTTAGGCCAGGTTGCCCCCTTTTCCTTAGAGGCAGATTCAGTTATTTGTGAGCCTCCTCAAGCCAGGGCCATGTCCCCACACGCTGGGCTGGATGTGTGGGGGGCCATGTCCCCACACGCTGGGCTGGATGTCGGTGATGCTCTGCTGTCTGCGAGGCAAAGACACTGCCTGGACTGCATGTTAATCTACATACAGTATAACAGGGGCACACACAGCAGGCCCTGGGCTAAGTGTTCTCAGCCTGTGGGTGGCTTATTGTGAGCCAAACCCTGTGCTGAGGGCCTTATAACCACACACACACACACACACACACAGAGAGAGAGAGAGAGAGAGAGAGAGAGAGAGAGAGAGAGAGAGAGAGAGAGAGAGAGATCAGGGCTTCTAGTGTAGCTCGATATCACAGATGAAGAAAGTCTTGGTGAGGCCCACCTGTCAGCCATCTTTACACGCTCCATATGGTGTATTTGCTCTTCTATTGCTGTAATAAAACATTGTGGCCAGAAGTAACTTGGAGCGGAGAGGGCTTATTAGCTTACACTTGCATAGCACAGTCCATCATCAAAGAAAGTCATGGCAGACACCTGAAGGCAGGATCTTACACAGAGGCCATGGAGAGGACTGCTCACTTGCTTACTCAGCCTGCTTTCTTATACGACTCAAGACCACTGACCCAGGGGTGCCACCAGCCCACACCAATCATTAATCAAGAGAGTGTTCTACAGACTTGCCTCTAGGCAAAATGATGGAAGTATTTTCTCCATTGTGAGGTTCCTCTTCCCGAGTTACTCTAGCTGTGTCAAGTTGACGAAAAGAAACCACTAAGCAGAGAAAGAAAGAGTTTATTTTGGCTTATGGTTTCAGAGAGATAAAAATTGGTTACTCTAGGGAGCCAATGGTGGTGGGCGGCGGACGCCAGCGGGCAGACCCTGCAGCTGCGGCAAGAAGCTGCGATCAAATCTTCAACCACAAACATGAAGTACAGAGAGAAAAATGGAGGATGTGAGGCTATCAGTGAACTCTCGAAGCCCCAGGTCAGTAACTGCATCCTCCAGCAAGGTCACAACGCCTCCCTAAACAGTGCTACCAACTGCGGAGCGGATGTTCAAATACCTGACTTTATGGGGTCATTTCTCCTTCAAACTAGCACATCCGCGGTAGAGGAAAGATTTGAACCCTTGCACACTTGGCTTCCTGCAGATGTTCTGCTCTGAAGAACTGTCTACTGCTCCTGTCTGTCATCCCCATTTGACCTTCCTGCCTGCCTGAAAGGCCCGGAGAGCAAGACTTAGCTCTGAACTGAGCTAATTATGGAATGGGGATCAACCATTTAGTCAACATGGCAGCACAGGCCCACAGTGGGAGCCAGGTTCATTTTACTGCTGTCAAGTCTACTTGTGTTCAAGAAGCGGGATGGCACTCCAGTCACATGCTCCTGCGGGGTTTCTCCAGCCGCTCAACAAAGGCAACCTCAAGCTGCAAGGCGGAGATTGCTGCTTGTCCCACATTCGATGGACACAAATTCTGTTTGAGCAGCGGCAGCCGGTTCCCAGCGCTGGCAAAGCGGCCACGATGCTGTCGGATTCGGCTCAGGACTTTAGTGAGCAGCTGGTGGAAACCATCCCAGCTGCTGGCTTCCCAAATCAGTTCACAGGCAGATTTAAAATCATGAGTTTCGTCTTGCCAGAGGCCAGAATGGATATAGGTGGCACGCTTGTCTGATAAGATACCAATATTCAGAATTGCCCCAGCACCAAGGGAGAGGCAGAACAAGAGGTGTCCTCTCAACTGTTTCCTCAAAGGCATGACCCAACAGTCATTTCTACATCAGAAAGGCTGTTCCCCTGCCACGGTGGCCCTTAAAGACAGCCAGGGCCTCAGCACTCACATTGGTTCCGCCACCAAAAAAAAAAAAAAAAAAAAAAAAGCAGTTTCTTTATAGCTTTCAGGGACAGCGTGGCTTCCCCACCAAACCCCAGTATGGGTCCCATCTTAGAAGAGACTAAGGCCCCTGGCCAAAGTGACACAGTAACCAAGAGCTCTTCAGCAATGTTAAAGATCTGGCACTCTCCTGAGTGCGGCGCCCATCCATCTTGGTTTGCTAGGGAGAGCACTGGTCCCTGACAGTTGTCCTGAGTGAAAATCACCGCCCCACCCTCACCACGTGTCTGTCCACATGGAAACCCAGACAATCAGGTACTGGGTTTTACTTTCTAGAGAACAAAAGTCAAGGGATGGAGAGATGGCTCAGTGGTTAAGACCACTGACAGCTCCTCCAGAAAACGCAGGTTCAATTCCCAGCACCCACCTGACAGCTCACAACTGTCTGTAATCCAAGATCTGACACCCTTAATCAGATATACCTGCAGGCTGAACACCAGTGCACGTAAAAAAATTTTAAATGAATTCTGTTGGCTGGAGAGATGGCTCAGCGGTTAAGAGCACTGACCTCAGGGCAACTGGGCAGTGCTGACGCATGGGGCAGCTTGGGGATCCATGAAAACCCTGGGCTGCACCATTCTCTGTAGTGTTATTCTGACTTTCTCCTTCCCTTGAGGCTGTGGTGGGAGAGAGCGCGAAGACCCATGGAGCCTTGCTAGTTGTGTGGGCTGAAGGAGGCTCCTAGAGCCAGGGAAGCTCTGGGGTGGCACCTGACCCCTTCAGGCTCTCTGTGTTTAGCTCTTAACTGACACCTACCTATTCCAGAAGCTCTGGGCTCTGTCCAGACCTGTATAGCCATAGGCCGGTGATGGTGTGATCACCCAATAACTAGAGCTGCCCAGTGCATAAAGCAGCCCACTCCATGGCTGAAAGGTCCAAGTGATGTGTCCTTAAATCAGCACGCAAAAGGATGCTTCCTGGAGCCACCCCTGAGCTCCGCAGAGCCACAAAATCTTTCTCAAGTGGGAACCTGGAAATGAGGGCAAGGCAGAACCCTGCTGTGGCACACCTCCCTTTTCCGTGCTAGCCCTGGCTGTCCTCAACCATGCCAGGAGGGAGCTTTGAGCTCTTGGCCACCAGGGTACTCTCCCCACATCACTTTCCATGTGAGGGTCCCTCATGTCCTCTGTGCTGAGTGCAGCATTTTCATTCACCCACTTGAGTCCCCACACAAATGTCCCGCAAGGACACACACCAGGAAGGTATGTAACTGGCCTTCCAGGCCTTGAGGTGAGAGAGCAGAGTTCTGCTCCCCGACCGCAGCATCCACCAGCTCAACCCTTTGGATCTGAGCTCTTAGTTCCAACTAAACTTGGTCTCTCCAGTTCTTCCCCACAGGTCCTGCCTTGGGGGACTGTTTGGAATTCATGTCACTTGTTCAGCTGTATGGGAAGCCCACAGGGGACCAGGGAATTGGCAAGACTCACACTTGCCCGTGCTGAGCCTACAGCTGTGTGCCTCACACGTTCTCCCTTGGGCACGCTAGCTCTATAGGATAGACACTGACATCATCTGCCACACTGGGTTTGTGTGCTAGAAGCTCTGGATGGACATGGCAGAACCTCTAAAAGTCAGGGCCTAGTGGAGAGACTAGGAGGGGACTGTCCTTAGAGGAACCAGCATGGCCTCAGGGACAGTTTGGCTGCCTCAACCCACTCTTACTTGTTGCGGGAAATATTAAAAAAGAGAATCAGCATGGTCTCACACTAGTGCTGGACCGCCGACCCTCTGCGGCTAACCCCTGTGCCAGGTGATCTCACTCACTCAGTCTCTCTCCCTGCCAACTCGCTGACCCTGTGAGGTCACAGGGCCATCTCTAAGATGCCCCCCTCCCCGAGTTTCTCTTGCTTTCATGTAACGCCCCACACACCCCTGGTTATCCATCTCAACACCTAATTACCCAGTAGAAACAAGACTCTTAAGCTTATAGTAACCAATTAGACATATATCAATTTAATTTAATCACAATTTACAAGATGCTAATACAATAATTTCAGAGCCAATTGATGATAAAGCTTTAACCCAATTATTCTAACCTTTTGATAACACCACATTGACCTCCATTCTGGTTCTCTCTCTCTCCTCCTATCCTAAGACCGATCTCTCTCTCTCTCTCTCTCTCTCTCTCTCTCTCTCCCTCCCTCCTTCCCTCCCTTCCTCTCTCCTCTTAGCCCCACCTCCCTTCTCCTGTCCAATCACAAGCCTCCCACTGCCCTAACGTGATTGGACAGGGAAAATCCTGCAATACTGACCTCCTTCCTGTCTCACCAAGTGGTGCTTTCTATACCCACGTCTGCCACATAGACACCATCTACCACGAGGCCCTCAGCAGTGCGTGCTCTCAAACCTGTGTAACTGTTAACTAAATAAACCTCTTTTCTTTATACATTCTCCAGCATCAGGCACTTGGTTATAGCAACACAAAACAGACTAACACACTGTATCCTTGGTTGGCTGTTGTTGTTGGGATTTATTTTATTTTTACCTGTGTGTTGTATGTATACACATGCAAGTGCAGTACCCATAGAGTCCAGAAGAGGGCGTTGGATCCCCTAGAGCTGGAGTGGTGGGTAGCTGTTACCCATTTGATGTGGGTGCCAGGAACTGAACTCCGGTCTTCTGCAAGAGCAGTCTGTCCTGAACCATCTCTCGAGCCCCTATCCTTGCTTTGTAGTTAAGAAAACGGAGTCTAATAAAAATTCAGTTCCATGACGACACCCAGGTACCAAATCACCATGTCAGGATTTCTACCAACCAGGCCTGAGTAAGTCTTCATATTTCAACACACCTCAATGCTGCTACATGAAATAACATTTTTCTAGATACATTTATGTCTCCCTAGGCTTTAGGACTCTTGAATATAGTGAATTGGTTTCTCTCTGGATGTAATCTGGTGTGCAATATAATCTGAGGAATATGTGATTTACTGCTCTCCAACACATGCCCAGAAGGTTTGGTGTCCCTAGTCCTCAGAGCATGAGGGCCCTAAGACTCAGTCATCCACTTAGATCCTGGAAAAGCTGAGCCATATCCCTCCCACACCTAGACCCACCTCTGGGTCTATGGTAGATCTCTCAACCTGTCTTTAATCCCATTCCCCAGCACCAGGGGACTGCAGGGCAGAAGCGTTGTTGAGGGAACACCCAAGCTCCTAACTCACTCTCCCTTATAGACCAGATTCTGGGGCAAACTCAAGAACTTCTGCCCTGGGAAACTGGGCTAAGAAGAGGTTCAGTATGAAGTGACCAAACACTGCCGTTATCTCAAACTACAATCTAGTTCAGAAGCCTACTTGCTCTGACCAATCTGCTCATGGAATCACACCAACCGTGGCCTGGTCCTTTTCCTACAAGCGTTGAAGCCTTCGGCTGGACAGCTAAACACAAGCAGCCCCACTAAACACATCTCACAGACCAAGTCGGCGCCCTCCACTTGCATTCTGGAGACAGTGCAAAAGCGCCACCTTGTGGCCACTTTATAGATTGCATGCTTCTGGACAGCCTAGAGCTGACACCATTGGACCGGGACTAGCTTCTAGTTCCTGGCTTTGATTGTTTATCATGATGCCCAAAAGAGAATGTTTCCTTGATACAAACCCCATCTCTGGGAACTAATGAGGAGCCTGTGTAATAACCCAGGCAAAAGCACAGCGCTGGAGTCAGACAGAGGGACCCAGGCCTCTCAAAACCTGGTGTGGCCATTTTCAATCTATGCAGCTTTGATGGAACTATGTTCCTGGACGGTAACTCTGTTTCTGTAATAATTAAAGAGGGAGCTTAACAGAGAACGTAACCAAGATCAAAGCCAGCACGTAGATCAGATCACAGCAGAGGAATGGCCTCACGGGAAGATCTGTGGATGAACTCTGGATCCACGGGTCAGTTATTCCCACCTTGGTAAATCCAAGGCATTCTCTTTTTCGTAAGGCAGATCACTCTGGTGTGCCTCTGAGAGGTGCAATCAGTAAAGATTGAGGGGAGGAGAAAGGAGGAGGAAGAGGAGGAAAAATAACAGCTGGGTATGGTGGCACATACTTGCCCCTCTCCTCACCCCCAGCTATTTGTAAGACGGAGGCAGGAGGATCACCAGGAATTGAATACTACTAGCCTAGGAAAGATACTGAAATCTCATGCTCAGACCCCAACAGAAGAAAAAAGTAAGGTCCAACTGTAGGAAAGAAATGATTGTTACATCCAGCCTTGCAGATGCCAGTGAGGTGTTGCAAAACAAATAATGGAGTAGTTGGAAAAGGAACACCGTATGACGAGTCCTTTGGTCTGGTGGGTTACAACACAAACCCAGCACAGGAGAAAGCTGTGCAAGGCAGGTTCTCTGTTTTGTTTTTGCTCAAGGTGACACATGTTATAACCACCTGGTGTCTTCGTTGGGGTTTTACTGCTGTGAAGAGACACCATCACCATGGCAACTCTTATAAAGGTCTTTGACTGTGGCTGGCTTACAGGTTCAGAGGTTTAGTCCATTATCATCATGGCCGGAAGCACAGTGATGACGTGCAGGCAGGCGTGGGGGTGGGGGAGGAACCAAGAGTTCTACATCTGGATTGGCAGGCAGGAGGAAAAGGAGACACTAGGCCTGGCTTGAGCATCTGGAACCTCAACCCCGCCCCGCCCCCATCTCACCCCCACCCCCTTAACACACTTCCTCTAACAAAGTCACACCTACTAATAGTGCCACACCCTATGAGCCTATGGGGGACATTTTCATTCAAAACTCCACAACTAGGAGGAGGAAACCTCAATATAGAAAATGTGCCCATCAGATTGGCCCATGGGCAAGCCCATAGGGCAGTTTTCTTGATTAATGATTAATGTGGGAAGGGCTAGGCCACTGTGAGTGGTGCACCTGGGCAGGTGGCCCTGGATTCTATCAGAAAGCAAACTGAGCAAGACATGAGGAGCAGGCCAGTCAGCAGCGCCCCTCCATGGCTTCTGCTTCAGTTCCTGCCCTGACTCGCCTCTCAACGGCCTGGAAGCCAAGTAGGCCCTTTCCTCCCTGAATCACTTTTGGTCATGGTGTGGTGTTTATTACACTTTAGAAGGCAAACTTTTGCGTAAGTCCATCAGAGAGGTCAAATATAAATGAGGCCTGAGTGTTAGAAAATGCCTTCGGGGCACTCTGGATATTAGTTATCCACAGAAACCTTCCTGCCAGTCTACCTAGTTCCACAAGCCTGTCGTAAGGGAGGAAGAATCCCGGTCACGGAGACCAATGCCCACTTGGAGGTGTTCCCATAGCATTATTTACCATGAGTAGGACTAAGTTTCCAGAAATAGTGTAAGGATGCCTGGGGGAAGGTCAGAAGGCATATCATCCCCTACCTAAGATGACAAAGAATGCATGTACATCTTTGCATACACACACATATTTAGTTTAATTTTTTTTTAAGTCTCATCTTGGCTGACATTGCTCTCCACAAGAACCACAAACCGCCTAACAAAAAACCCACACTAGGAATGGGAGTGACCTCTTTTCAGTTGTGGGTGACAGTTGTCCAAGAGGCTCCCAAGATACCACATGCTATCGCTGTTGCTGTCGGCAGCCTCTCCGAGGTGGGAGGTGAATCCTTGTTTCTAAAGACACAAAGAACTTTGGACACAGGGCCCAGGGGATCTGACTGGAAAACTCCTCCTTGCTCCTGGGTCCCCAAAAGGTCCTACCCATTCTCCTAAGCAAACAGTAGACCTACTGGAGTGATGGCTAAGAACCACAACACCAGCACGGCAAAACAGTCCTAAGGGAGCAATAGTGGCACGCGCACCTTGGTAACCAACAGCTCCTTAATCGGACTTAAAGCTGCTCAACAGGATGTAAACAGTGCCCGGCACTGGAAAACTCCTGAACTACCTGACCCCAGTGACGTCACGGATCCCGGAGGAGAACCCACAACCACCACTGCACCAAACCAGCCTGATTCCTAACTGCATGCTAGATATTTATCCTGACACCCACAGGTAAGGGTAGGTCTTACTCTTCATCAAAGAAACTTCTCTTTGCAACAGATGGAAACTGCTACAGAGAACCGCAACACCAAGACGCAGCGAAGAAGAGATCACATAATCAAGTGGTGCCCAGTCACAACTGATACATCTACAGCACAGCTCCTCTAAGGCTGGGGGCAGGGTGGGAGTGGGGGTCACTGAGAAAGATGGGGCGCAGAGATGGGGTGTGAGAGGCAGAGACTCGGGACCTGTGCAGTGAGATTGTGTCTCCAAGAAATGTCAGAGAGGCTATGCCCACAAACTCTCATCAACATGGCTGCCTAAACAAGATCTGAACAAAAACAGCAGCAGCAGACACGTTGACATGCAAGGGGGAAAGTTCTCAAGGTCTCAGTCGTAGACAAAGCAACTAGGGAATGCTGGGAGCTGAGAAAGTATCTTTTCTGGGTATCCACATTTCATCTAGGCTCCGCCCCACAGTTACCTGGCAACAGCCAGGTGTGCCTGAGTCACTATAAAAGGGGCTGCTTGGCCTCTCCTGGCACTCTTCTCTTCTCCTCTTGCTCTTTCCCCTTACCCCCTTACCCCTCTCTCCCCATTCCCCTGCCCCCCCTCCTCCTCCTCCTCCTCCTCCTCATCCTCCTTCTTCTTCCTCTCTCTCTCTCTCTCTCTCTCTCTCTCTCTCTCTCTCTCTCTCTCTCTCTCTCTCTCTCTCTCTCTCTCCCCCTCTGCCTTTCTCTGTCTCTACCCCCTCAACTCCCCTCCCCATGCCCTGAATAAACTCGATTCTATACTATACCGTCCTGTGGCTGGTCCCTTAGGGGGAAGGGATGCCTCAGCATGGGCCCGCAGAGAACACCCCTTCCTCCACACCATACCACACCTCCGCCAAACATATCCTTGGCTTCTCTTCCTTTTTATAAAACACAACACTGGGTATTGCTAAAATCCCTTCCCTGGGAGACATAAAACAATGTCTACCTCCCTCCCAGGTTTCTGACAACAAATTGAGACACAGTTCCTCCAAAGTCCACTCTAGAGCTTCTCAACCTATGGGTTGTGACCATTGGGAGACACATATTTCTGATGGTCTTAGACACTGAGATACTGCTCAGTAGAAAAAACTACAGTTATGAAGGAATAACGAAGATAAATGTATTGTTCAGGGTTCGTAAGACCATCAAGAACCACAGGTTGAGAACCAAGGCGCTAGAGCGTCCGTGGATTTATTGGGCTTCCTTACAGAACTACAAGGGTGAGGGTGCTCCTCCCTCAGCTGGCTCTACCTGGAAAGCCTTGCCCAGCAAGGGTGAGAGCTTACTGGTTACAGAGATGGAGTCCAGCCTTTCTTGGGCCTCTATATACTGCAGCCCTTCCTTCAGGCCTTGTACAGCACTGCCAGAGGTTAGAGAAAGGCTGGAGACTCCGGAGAAAACCTCCTGCCCTACTTGAAGCCTCTGTATGGGAATGTAAACCATCAGCCTGCTCACTGGGATGATCTGTTGTAGCAGGAACAGTGGCAGTCACCTCTATGTAAACGCCAGGGACTGGTGCAGCCACATAGGCATCTCCTCCAGGAGGACCTAATTGAAGACTGCCTGAGAGACCAGTGATTGCTGGTGCAGATAATGCCAGCCAATCAGGAACTGCTGTTTAGAGATGTTTTCTTGGGACTAATGGGGCGTGGGTGGAGGGTATTAAAGGAGCTTGCAGCAGTGTTTCTCACCTGCTCCCTGAGTCTGTGACGTTGACTCTGTGCCACCTCATCTCCAACCTCCAAGGACAGGGGTGACTAGTCCAGGGTCAGACAGCAATCTGTGTGCAGTGGCTGCACAGCTGAACTCCCCAAGATGGTAGTTACTTGGCTCAGAGGCCAGTTACTCAGAACACCAGGGAACCACCTCTCAGTTGGTTTTTGGGCACATACATACATCACCTGACATTATATGGACTTACAGTTGTAGAGTACTGGGAGCAGTTGGAGGAAGGAACTGGAAGGGAGAAAATAATGTGAGTATGCTATAATTTCAAAAACTAAAAGTATTATATATGAAGAGGGACATGAGCCAAGTGCTGTGGAAGTGGGACACAATTAAATCTATGGCACCATACCAAGGTTACCAACTGCGTACAGCTGGCCTAAGTGTCTGCCTGAAGGCTGTGGAAATATTTATCCAAAGCTGCTTCCTCTGACAACCCACACAGCACTAAGAAAAACCCCTACAGCGTCAAGGTTGTGCTACCTCCCTGGGAGTGGTTGGCCATGGAGCCCCTGGACCCATGAGAAGCAGATTACTTTATTTTTATTTCAAGGGTGTGAGCATTCACCAGCATATATGTATGTGTGCACCATGTGTGTGC
The DNA here is from genome assembly GCF_000001635.26 of Mus musculus. Classification (NCBI taxonomy): domain Eukaryota; kingdom Metazoa; phylum Chordata; class Mammalia; order Rodentia; family Muridae; genus Mus; species Mus musculus. Next base: position 56,274,767 of record NC_000079.6, on the reverse strand, counting down.
AGTGCCCACAGAATCCAGAAGAGAGCATTGGATCTCTTGAGACAAGAGTTACAGGCAACTGTAAGACACCATGTGTGTGCTGGGAACCAAACCCAGGTCCTCTGTAAGAGAAGCCAATGCTCTTAACCACTGAGCTGTCTCCTAGCCCCAGTGATGGCTGAATTGCTGACCCTTACACACACACACACACACACCCTCGCTGGCTACCTTTCATACTGGCCAAAGGTGCTATGAAGGCTGCTGGAGGAAAACTGACGTCTACGATCTTACTCAGCTGTGAGTGCTGACCTGTCCATCAAGGTATACCCACTAGTGTATACCTAACCTTTCTGTTAGGATGTGTGACTGTGCCACAGGAGGGCGTTCACACCCCGTATGCAAATCTGTGGCTAGGCAGGTCACACAGGGAAGCTACTACTGCTACTTTGCTTTAATGCTTTTGAAGTGACTGCTAAATGGTCTTCTAGATACTTCTGTGTATGCCCATAAACGAGTACTACCTCAGCACTGACCAGAGGAGCGTCTCTCTGAGGTAGGCAACAGTTACTACAGTCTTACAGCTGGTCAGTGTTGTAAATAAATGGCTGATGGATTGTGAGGCAGTGGGCTGTACACAGATAGCCTGGTCCCTGGTCAAGCAAAGGTCTGGAACCCCAGTGACCCGGTGAGTGGTGATTTCCACCTGCATGGGACAGCAGGTGTTTGGCTGCTTGGTCCCTGGCTCTTGTCAAGTAGCTATAGCCTCCCACAGTCCCCAGCACCAAGCCCTCCCGCATGCAAATAAGGTTTCCACAAAGCTCTCAGACCAAACCAATGAGAAGTACCTGTTGTCAGACCCTCACCCACCCCCAAAACTGTATATATGAATCCTATCTGGAAGCATTGGTGGTGTGCAAGAACTACTCCGTCATCCGAGCCTTTTGTCCTAAGAGCTGTAACACTTCAGAAGAGTTCTGTTCTCCTGAAATGTCACCTGAAGCTCCGCCACTGGCCCAGCCCAACCCAACACAGTGCAGGGTGGAGCAGAGTAACCAAGAAACCTGGAAGGCACAGCAGAGATGGAGGTGGAGCCAACTGCAGCAGCAGAAGCAGCTTCCCCTCCCTGCCTGCACTCTCGTCCCTTCACTAGAACTCTCACACCAGGCCAGGTCAGAGATCTCTGTGGAAAGTCTCTGGTGCACAGGCCCACAATGAATGTTTAGCCCCAAATGAGGGGTCCATATCACCCCCTTCCAGGCTCACAGAACATCATGGAAGAACGGATGGACAGACTGTAAGAGCTGAGGGAAGGGATGGAGTGGTGTGGAATGCTGTCTTCCAGCCAAGGCAGGACTGGTGCTCTGATGAGCTCACAGCAACCGCAGCAATTAACTGCACATGGCCTGAACAAGGTTGGGCCCATCAACAGTCTGTCACCAAGTCCCACCTCTCCTGAGGATCTACAGGTTCTTAATGGCTCCTAGGAGAGGGAGATTTTCTTCAGTGGTGTAGCCACTGGCAAGTTGCTGCCTATAAGTTACGAATCCCTCACACATCCACCCATAAGCAACCCTAATGAAACTCATCAGGTCATTAAAAGGAAATGTGGGGTGAAGGTAGATGGTGACCTACTTAGGAAGAGGCATGGGGTGACTCTTAGCAGAAGAGGGGCATGCGTGACGAGGGGTGGGCATGACCTAAGTGCATCATATATGAAACATGCTATTGTTCATAATTTATATGTGACGATGTTAATTCTGCCTTAATAAAAGCATAACACAGAGCTTTTTCAAATGCTATGAGCATTTAAACCCGGAGTGCTGAGCCACACCATGAGGAGACTATAGCTGCTGAGACAAATCTGAATTTCTACAAAGTAAATTTTCAATAAAAGTCACACATCACTTAACAATGGGTGAGTCCCCAGATATGTACCATTAGGTGATCTCCTCTCTGTATGAACATCATAGAGTGTATTTATACAAAAATAGCTGTGATGTCGCTAAATGATGTAAACTTAAGAGATGATGTGTCTTCAGTCCGTTGGTAACCACAGCATCATCATATAAGGTATGGGTGTATTTAGTATATAAAAGTTACATACTTAAATATTTGTTAGAAGAAGAAATGCTCATTCAAATGTTTGTTGAACACAATAATTTGTTGATTTTTTGAAGAAAAAAATTCTTTAAAGATTTCATGTGTATTACCTGAATGTCTGTATGTACCATGTGCCCACTTGGTACCCAAGGAAGTCAGAAGAGGGTGTCAGATCTCCTGGAACTGGAATTACAGATGGTTATAAGCCTCCATGTGGGTAGTGAGACCTGAACCCAGGTCCTTTGCAAGACCAGTAAGTAACTCTTAGCTGATGAGCCATCTCTCCAGTCTCAATAATTTATTGTTTTTATTATGGACTATGTTACAATTTTCATGTAAACCTTGGGCCATTTAAAATAGGCACCTTTTATCAAAACATTTTATAGGTAAGTAAGCTGCAGGTTAGAAAAGTGTATAACCTTTTGGTGAAAATGTCAGAGAGACTTTGAACTAGCCATGTCAATCAGAAGTCCATAGACAAGCATCCCTCATCCTCTGCGGTGGTTTGAATATACTTGGCCCAGGGAGTGGTACTCTTTGGAGGTGTGGCCTTGTTGGAGTAGGTGTGGCCTTATTGAAGGAAGTGTGTCACTGTGGGGGGGGGGGGCTTTAAAACTCTCATCCTAACTGCCTAGAATTCAATATTCTGCTAGCAGCCTTCAGATGAAGATGTAGAACTTTCAGCTCCTCCTGCACCATGCCTGCCTGGATGCTGCCATGTTCTTGCCTCGATGATACTGGACTGAGCCTCTGAACCTATAAGCCAGCTCCAATTAAATGCTGTCCTTTATAAGACTTGCCTTGGTCATGGTATCTATTCATAGAAGTAAAACCCTAACTAAGACACCCTTCTTGAACCATGGGAGCTGCCAGGATGGTCTCCTGAATTCCGGGTACAGGCTGATGCCACGAATCCACATTAGCTACCGGATTTTCATCATTTACCTTTATCTTTGAGGTCATCTGTCTTGCTAAGGAAGGTTGAGGTATGGCTCAGCTGTGGAGCCCTGCTCAGTGCAGAGGGTGAGAAGCTGGCAAGGGTATGGGAGGATTTGATGGACAGGCAGAGGGAAACGTGTGCTCTAAAAAGGCAAAGGGGAGGGGAGAGGACAGAAATAAACCTCTCTCAGTCACTGCCACCACCTCTCGCTCTAGGACAAACACTATTCACTATGACCTCCATGAGGCTCCTCCCCAGAGGACTCCTAAGCAAACAGCTCAGATCTCAGGGGAGCAAGGCTGGGAGACAGTCAGAGCTTTAACAAGTGGGACCCAGGAGATGTTGTCAGGTCTTTCTCTGGCAGTATCAGCATCAGAATGGGTTAATGTAGTTCTCATGGGCACTGGCTGATCCTCACTGTTATAAAGACAGTGTGAGCACCCCACCACCACCCTGTGCCCCATCCTCTGACATCTGATTTTCGGTGTGATCATCATCTCACGAGCTTCTGAACATCCCCACCACTGTGATGGCCTCCCCAGACACAAAAAGTGCTTGCTAGTGGACCTCTAGAATTGTTAGTCAAATAAACCCCTGTGTGTGTGTGTGTGTAGTGTGTGTGTATAGTGTGTATGTGTATAGTGTGTGTGTAGTGTCTGTATAGTGTGTGTGTAGTGTGTGTGTGTGTGTGTGTGTGTGTAGAGTCTGAGGGTGTAGAGTGTGTGTGTATGTGTATGTGTGTGTAGTTTAGTGTGTGTGTATAATGTGTATAGCATATGTGTGTGTAGTGTATGTGTGTGTGTAGTGTGTGTGTGGTGTGTGTGTGTAGTATGTGTGTGTATGTGTGCGTGCGTGCGTGTGTGTGTGTGTGTGTGTGTGTGTGTGTGTGTGTGTACTCAGCCTTAGGCATTTTATTATAGCAACAGAAAGGGGGCTAATAGACTACCCATGATGAGAGGTCTTAGATCTCAGCATTATTAATCCATTGTATACATTATGACATTTGTTAAATAAGAAGCCCGGTAAGCTACATATGGAGTAAAGATCCTCCCTCCCCAGCAAAGAAAGCATCCTTCTGAGGCAAGCACTCTTCACTCTCAGGAGGCTGAATCTGGGCTGCTTTTCTGAGCCCTGGAGACAGAAGAGACTGGAATGGGGTACCCCACTAGGCTTTTGGGACCTGAGGCTCAGAACAGAAGCAGCCCAGCTGTTGGGGGGACAACAGCCCAGCACCCCACTAATTGTCCCCCTTTTCAGTGTTCAGTTAAGAACTCAGAAGAAACCAATCTTTGTGCCTTTTCATGGTTAAAATTCTACATGGAACTGGAACCTCAAAGCAGCCACCGAGCCAGGCTTTGTTGGGTTCCTAGGCAATCCAGACGCCACATCTCAGCGCTGAGCGCTGAGACAGAAAGCGCTCGGCCGTTCAAAGGGGAGCTGGCTGAACGAGAGCCTTGTTCTCTTGGGTCCTTGAGTCCTGGCAATTTCAGGCTCGCTTTGAATCTCCGGAAGAAACTTTGTACGAACACACACACCACACACACACACACCCTTCCTCCTCTACACCGCAGCACAGCTCCTGTGGACTCAGGAGCTGCGGGTGGAAGAATTTCATGAATGACTGAGCTGTCACTGTTGTCATTCTAGGAGAAGCAGCTTGACTTTTGGACCCTCAAGCTCCAATTTTTCTTTATAAGATAGACACATTCAGACATGTGTACATACACATGCACACATATAAAAATTAAATTAATATATAATATTGATTATATACAACCATAGAGGCTAAGAAGACACTTGATGTCAACCTCTGACACCCATGTGCGCATGTGCACACACACACACACAAACATGTATACACACATGCACACAGAGAAAAGAAAGAAGCAGAAATTAAATGTTCATCATCTCTGGAACATGTCTCTTCCCTGGAGAAGCGAGAACTGCCTCTGAGGACGAGAGACGGGCAGTGGTTCAGCAATTTGCTCCATTAGAGATGAAACCCATTCCTTGATGAGCCAGATCTATAAAACTTGAGCCCCCATTTCTCTCTCTCTTCACCCAGGAACTGCCTGAGAAGCTCAGAGTCCTCTGAATTTATTTATCATCTTGGTTTTCTGTCTTGCAGCTACAATGGAAAGTATTGTCCTTAAACCAGCAACCTTTTTGGTAGCTGCTGAGCTAGACCGCCAGCCCCATGTGTCTTTAGCCTGTCTCTGACTCAGCTCTCTCCCTCAGTCTGCAGTGGGCAGGTTTATCTTCCCTGCCACACAAATTATGATGTCCCCAGTGTAGAGATGGCAGGTACCTTGGTCAGAGTTGACTTATTCTAGTTGTTTTAAAATCATGAACATATATGAAGTGTTGGGAGGGTGCAGCAAAGTCCTTTCACTCATCCTTGGTGACAAGTTGGTAGAAATTCTACAGATGGCCACACTTAGGCAAAAGTGTTTACATATACAATCTGACCCAGAAATCCTGCCTCTACAGTGATATGTGTATGTATATAACATGATATATGAATAGTCATTGTAAAGTTACGATAACAAAAGGTGGATGGCTCCTAGCCTAGAGAACAAATCAACCAGTGGGTGACTTCACCCCATGAGAAATTATTCATCCACTAAAATGAGAGGGAGATTTAACTATTGAGACCTGAACAGGGGATCCAGGCATGTGGGCAAGGTACAGAACTGTTTGTGGAGGAACCGAATCCTGGGTGGAAAAAAATAGATTCCTCAAACAGGTCAATAAAGAGAAAAGTCAAAGACATTTTGGGGTGAGCCCCTCCAGTATCTGAGTGCCAATTATGACATCTTGTGAGCCAATTAAGTTATTGGTAGCTTGAGATCAGCCACAATGAGAGAATTTACTCCACAGAAATCAAGAAACATGACAAATGGGGAAGCTGCTTTGGCCCGAAAGCCAGATTTATGCATGTGCAAGCACAGCTCAGGAAAATACATAAAAGTGTCATCAAACGTAAAGAAAGACAAACAGGAGGCCGGAGAGATGGCTTAGTGGTTAAGAGCACTGACTGCTCTTCCAGAGGTCATGAGTTCAATTCCCAACAACCGCATGGTGGCTCACAACCATCCATAATGGGATCTGATGCCCCTCTCTGGGGTGTCTGAAGAGAATGACAGTGTTGTCCTAGTCAGGTTTTCTGTCCCTGCACAAACATCATGACCAAGAAGCAAGTTGGGGAGTAAAGGGTTTATTCAGCTTACACTTCCATACTGCTGTTCATACTGCTTTCTTGTAGGAAGTCAGGACTGGAACTCAAGTAGGTCAGGAAGCAGGAACTGATGCAGAGGCCATGGAGGGATGTTACTTACTGGCTTGCTCAGCTTACTTTCTTATAGAACCCAAGACTACCAGCCTAGGCATGACACCACCCACAATGGGCCCTCCCTCCTTGATCACCAACTGAGAAAATGCCCTCACAGCTGGATCTCATGGAGGCATTTCCCCAACTGAAGCTCCTTCTCTGTGATAACTCCAGCCTGTGTCAAATTGACACACAAAAATCAGCCAGTACAAGGGTACTCACGTACATAAAAAGAATAAATTGAAAGAAAAGAAAAGGAAAGGAAAAAAGGCAAACAGGATAATTTAGTGGCTACGGGAGCAAAAGCAGGGCATGACCACTAAGTTAGAACCACACAGCCAAGACTGAGGAAGATGACCCAGCTAGTACAGGGAAGGAAATGCCCCATCCCTGATATTCCTCCCTATGTGGAGACACACTGTGAGTTGAGATGAAGCCCAAATGCTTAGGAATAGAATTCTACAGTGGCTCTCACAGGGACTCCAAGGACTGCAGAACACAGATGTGCCAATTCTGTCAACTAAATAGATTGCCTTCAACATGCCGGGTTTACAGGGCATCCTGAGGCTGGAACTCTGAGCCACACATGGCCCTCCAAAATCTCTCAGCCCCTCCTGACCCACAGAAGCAAAGGTCCAGGAGGAAAAGCCAGAGCTGAGCCAAAAGGGGATGGCAATTCCCTTTTCCTTTTGTATTATCTTCCTCTTTAGAAAACCCTAAATTGAGGGGCTGGAGAGATGGCTCAGTGCTGGCTGCTCCAGAGGTTCCGAGTTCATGCGGCAGCTCACAACCATCTGTAATTCCAGTGCCAAAGGATTAGCGCCCTCTTCTGGCCCCCATGGGCACTGCACACATGTGAAGCACAGACAATGAGACATTCGAAATTAAAAAAAGAAAAGAGAGAAAGAGAGAAAGAGAGAAAGAAAGAAAGAAAGAAAGAAAGAAAGAAAGAAAGAAAGAAAGAAAGAAAGAAAGGGAGAGGGAAAATGCCCACTAAGCTGAATATGAGATATATACACTTAATTTTAAAAATCAAAATTTAAAACATAAGATACAGTCCCAGAGTCAAAAGACTAAGCAAGGTGGCCGCTTTACAGTAAAATTTAAAAACGGAGTGTGGAGAGACAAAAATAACCCTAAGACATTACAGCCGCACTGTGAGATAAACGGCTCCCTCCCACCTATCCCTGCCCTCTCCCTCACCCTGCCATCTGTTTCTTATGCATATCTCAGCTCCCTAGGGCACAGACAAGCAAGCATGGTACCCAGGTTATAGCCTTTCTTCTTCCGATACAATGTGGCACGCTGTGATCTACAGTGTGGTTTTTGCCTCTCCAGATCCCTTGGAGACCTTTCCGCATCAGAGGCTCAACAACGCACTCATTGTTTTGATGGGACCACAGGCTTCCCCTTCTGTGAATTAGCATGCTCTGTTCCACCATTCCGCTCCCCAAGGCCGCCCTTGTACCTTACCTTCCACTGCAGGGAGTAGCTCGAACCTACAACATTTCTGTTGAGGAAAAAACAACAACAACAACAACAACAAAACCTGTTTTCTTTTTTGAGTTCAATTCAGCACACACTCCTCACTTCTTCCAGCGAGGGCGATAGGATGTAGCCCAGACTCCCAAATCACCTTAAGCACCACACCAGCCACCATCCTGAAGACTCCTCCTTGTACCTCAATTTAGCACCTAAGTGCCACCTAGGTACTCTGTGTGGGTGTCCCATTCTTTCCCCAAGCCTGACAACAATTATACTCTATTTAACCAACAGGTGGCGCTGCTTTCCACCTCTGCTCAGCTAAGACCTCAAGCCCTCATTGGGAGCCTGTTCTTCTGAGAAAGACACACGGGGGGGGGGGGGGGAACGACCCTAAAGATGACTTCATTTATAAGACGTTCACAATGCTCTCTGAATGCTCCTCCCAATAATAACCTAAAGCACAACTACAAATTTCCCTCTGTCCCGTAAAGCGGTGTCTTACTTGTCTTGTATATTTAGAGGCAGAATACTTAAGAGATGAGCTTAGCCTCTGGCTTTACAGTTGGCTCCACACCTCTGAACAGTGAGGAATGGAACTTCTCGCCCTGTGGCGTTAATGTGAGGGTTAAGTGATATTTCTCATGCACCACGCACCAGCGAAATGCTCGATGGTAATCCGTTACTCTTTGTGATGTATATGTGTGTCCAGTGTGGGTAACACCTCACTTCAAAGTTGGCAAGTCTTCTGCGGCATTTTACCTATGGCAACCCATCCCTACCCCAGAGTCTGCGTTTGCTGAGGGCTCACCTGAAGAGTCTCTATGCCTAGCTCACTCTATTCTTTCAAAAGTCCCATAGCTTTCTCTCCTGCTACCCTGGCAACAGGAGGTCCCCGTTTATTTAGCACCCACTTCCTCTTGCTCTCTGTATGTGGCCCACCTTAGGGAACGCTCTATAAATGCCTAGGGGTGCAGCATGGGGACCACACTGGTGACTTTCCACACTTGAGCTCTGCTTCCCAGGAAGGCTTCCAGACACGTGAGGAGACAAATACCTCTCCCACGCAGCCCTTGGCTTCCCTAGTGTCCATATGCTCTGGGCACAGCCAACTCAGAAGCACACAGCTTTACGCTTAGAGAAACATGCATGCAGGATCTGCTGCCTTCTTCAGTCAGGGTTTCCTTGGAACCCAGAAAGCTGGGATATACAACAAAAGGCTGCATTTTAAATATTTAAAATACATGCAAATCAGTGTCTAAATCTGAGCAGCCCCTAAGTGGAAACACTGTTGCAGAGATGGGAGAGATGGGTTAATAGGTGAGGTGTGCTTGTTACTTTGGGGTTGTTTTGTATCTTGTTACTTTGTAAATACAGGATAGACACCTGTAGAAGGAGCAGCCTTTAAAGAATTGCCTCTATCAGATTGACCTGCAGGCAAGTCTGTAGGGGATTTTCTTGATTGCCGTAGAACTAGACAGTGTTGGTGCACACCTTTAATCTCACCATTTGAGAGACAGAGGCAGGTGGATCTCTGAGTTCTAAAGAGTGAGTTCCAGGACAGACTAGGGCTTTCATAGAGAGACCCTGCCTTAAGAAACCAAAAAAGAAAAACAATTAAATATGATATAGAGGGCTCAGCCCACTATGGGTGGTACCACACCCTAGGCAGGTGGCCCTGGACTAAGAAAGCTGGGCAAGCAAGCCAGGGGCAGCAAGTCAATAACCAGAGTTCCTCCATGGCCTCTCTTCAGTACCTGCCTCCAGGCTACTCCCTTGAGTTTTTATGCTGACTCCATAGGTGAGGGGTTATGACCTGGGAGTTGTAAGATGAAATTAACCCTTTCCTCCCCACTCCCCTGCTCAAGTTACTTTTGGTTGGGATTTATCCCAGCAACAGAGAAGTCAACTAGGACATTAAGCCAAGCAAAGGACTGTGTCCTGCCTGTAGAATTGCCACTGGAGAAGGACACAGGAAGTGAGTGGAGGGATATGTGTGGAAAGTACTGACAGCTGATGGAAAGGTTATGTGCCAGAGTGACTGACTGTGTACCCAGTAGGATGGCATGGTCCTAGGTCCCTTGGAGATCCTTTGAATGGGAGCCAGAGGGTAAAAGGAGCTGATGTTGTTGGACCCAACCATCTGTAATGGGGTCTGGTGCCCTCTTCTGGTGTCTCTGAAGAGTGCAATGGTGGTATACACATATGCATAAAATAAAACAGATGAACATAGGGGTGGTTCATCCTAAGCACATGGGATATTTTCTAAGGGATTTAAGAAAGGGGGTTAAGACATCATTCACCCTGGCTAAAGAACAAATGGATAGAGGGATGGATGGACTATTGAATAAATTCTACAGAACCTCTTAGTATCCAGGTCATGCTCTGTTTTGCAAGGACAATGCCCCCTTCATCTGCTTTAGCTCTTTGGACCACTCAGACCCTCTCTCACTGTGTGAATAAGGGACAGATTAGATAGTAGAGGGTCTAAATGTCACACACCAGCTAATTCCTCCAGCTTGGGGAAGGCAATACTGAACCTATAAACCTGGTTCCTGGTTCCCACCCCCTTCCTCCCACCCCTACCCTCCACTTTTGATACACAGAGCTTGAGACCAAAGATGAGAAGAATTCTGTGGTCGTTTGAGTAAGAATGGCCCCCATAGTTTCATATATATGAATGCTTGGGGAGTGGCAATATTGGTGAGGATTAGAAAGTATGGCCTTGTTGGAGGAAGTAGAAGGGGCTTTGAGTATTCAAAGCCCAAGCCAGGCCCAGTGAATCTCTCTTCCTGCCACCTTCAGATTCAGATGTATAAGTCTCAGCTACTGCGTCTGCCTGCATGTCCCCCATGCTCCCCGCCATGATGATATCGGACTAAACCTCTGGAACTCTAAGCAAGCCCCAATTAAATGCCTTCTTCTATAAGAGTGGCCATGGTTGTGGTGTCTATTCACAGCAATAGAACGGTGACTCAAACAGACCATCTCAATGAAAAGTGAAACCGAGACCCCTCAGTTCTCACCAGGAAAGCAATAACAGAGACCAGCTCCAAACTCAGCAATGGGACCAAGTCACAGCCCTTCCTTGAAGAATGTCACCTATCTCCACAGCAAGGAACAGGCCCTCCCACACAGTCTGGGGCTATGGGTTCTGTACCCCACCCCAGCCCCTAGACAGACCCAGCTGTTTCTAAGAAGCAGGAAAGAAGTGAAAAACCTCTGACCAGCGGTTAAGACCTTGAGCCAGTTAATCCTGCTTCTACCTCGGCTTCACTATTGGCTGGTCCTGCAACCCTGAACGTGTGGTTTAACCATCTTGATCCTCTCTCTTCATGTTTAGAAGATGGGTAGAGAAAGGGCTGAAGGCACGGCTCCACTTTTAACTCTTTAAAAGATCAGTTCCCAGCACCCATATCAGGGCGATCACAGTCACCTGTAACTCCAACCCTAGGGCATCCAATACCCTCTTCTGACCTGCTCTGGTACCTGTAGTCATGAGCACATGGCCCACATAGACACATAGTTTTAGGGTTTCTATTGCTGCTATGAAACACCATGACCAAAAACCAAGTTGTGGAGGAAAAGGCTTATTTAGCTGACACTTCCACATTGCAGTCCATCACTGAAGGAAGTCAGGACAGGAACTCACACAGGGCAGGAACCTGGAGGCAGGAGCTGATGCAGAGGCCATGGAGGGTGCTGCTTACTGGTTTACTCCTCATAGCTTGCTCAGCCTGCTTTCTTACAGAACCCAGAACCACCAGCCTGGGGATGGCCCCACCCACAAAGGGTTATACCCTCCCCCATCAATCACTAATTAAGAAAAGGCCCCACAGCCAGATCTCAATGCGACAGTTTCTCAATTGAGGTTCCCTTCTTTCAGATAACTCCAGCTTGTGTCAAGTTGACATAAAACCAGCCAGCACAGAGATGCATGTGCCTGTAACTAAAAGTGACTCTTCAATGGCAGATTAAAAGATGGAATTCCCAAGGTTGTGTATGAGGGTGTCGGTCCCTCAGAAACGACTGCTAAGCAATGGCACTCCTGTCAGTATGGAAGATGATGGTGGTGGTGGTGGTGGTGGTGGTGGTGGTGGTGACAACGACGACTACGGTGACTACAATGCCAGACAATGACAACAGCACAGAGACAAGAGAAGAAACTGACAGTGAGCATCCTGGACCAGTGCTCATGCCGGTGGGCACGTGGAACAAACATGCTGAAGCCATCAAGTAGCCTGGGCTGACTTAGAAAGATTTTCATTTTTCTAAACATATCTTTGCCCAGGCTTCAAGTCAGTAGAAAAGCTGGATTTTCCACTGAGTTCCCACCACCCTGCCCCCACCTCACTCCAGATGCATGAGAGCCACCTCCCTGCTCCCACACCAGGACACTTGCTCACTTGGTGGGAACAGGTGTTGTGGTAAGAAGCTTGTGGCTTTGAGCTGTGCCGAGCTGGGTGTTATCACCGAGGCAACTCCTCTCCCACCTCCTGCCCTCAGAGTCCCCAGAGGAGGCTGATGGTACTAGGGGAGTATCATGTGCCAGCCCCTTGGCACAGCTTGACGATAACTGACCTATGACCTTGGCTGTGATGTGAGGAGGTGAGAGAGTCACCAGGACCTTCAATCTGTGCCTGCCCAGCTCCCACAGCCCGCAGGGGTAATTAGGGACTCTGCCACCTAGGATGGCAGCACCCCCGTTCCCACCCCACCCTCTCTATCTCCTCAAGTTACACCACCGCAGAGTGTGGGCATAAATACCCACCCACCGAGCCTTTTTCCAGCAGGGGCTGAACACCCAGCAGAGTGCCCGGGGTTGGGATGCCAATCTGTGGGTACTCTCAGGTTACAGAGGTGGGGTAATCCCCAAGACGTGGTATGGCTTAGACCTCCTCCCATCCCCTCCTCCTCCCAAGATGGGGAAGAACTGTGTGTATGTGTATATATCCACACATGAACCTCACTCATGCATGAACACCACTGCCAGGGGCTGAAGGCACAAAAGGAAGAGGAATAGGTCTCATCCATGGGAGCTGTGAATGTGTCTTCTCTGCTTCATCAATACTTTCCTTTAGAGGGAATTAGGGTTCCACTCCACAGATACGATCTCCCCACCACTGGCTGTCCTTGTCACTCTTAATACAGGTCCACAGATACGATCTCCCCACCACTGGCTGTCCTTGTCACTCTTAATACAGGTTGTGTTTGAGGCCCTGGGGCTTCTGCACCTACAAACTCTGTGTGTGTGTGTGTGTGTTTTCAATATGTCCTACAGTGGTAAGGTAAGATGCACTTAGATGATAACGAATAATGTGGTTTTTTTTTCTGTTTGTCTAAAACATTGCTAAAATTCTTTCCCAGGGAGAGACATAAACAATGTCTTTACCTCCTTCTATGGTCTTAACAAGCTGAGGAAGAAATCTACTGAAGTATATCTGAAGAACCAAAGAGTTTCTCGGGCTTCCTTACAAGGCATAGGTAATAGCTTGCGTACAGGGGTGTAGAAGGTGTGGGTGCTCCCCCTTCCAAAAGGAAGGCTGTATCCAGTGGGAATGATGGTTTTCCTGTATCTCGCGAATGGTGTCCCCTCACATAGTCAGCCGTCCCAGACCTGTGCACCCTAGCCTTTCCCCAAAGCCATGTATAATTAAAGCAGAGTTGACTAGGGCAGGTGGTGGCTGGGATCCTCAGGTGAGGGTCTCATGGCCCTCCCCTTCTAATGAGGGGGTTGACTGTCAACAAGCCCACCTGGGATCACCCTTTTGTAAGAGAGGTACAGCTGAAACCCCCAGGACTCCTGTTGCTGGCCTCAGGTCACTGCACGGGCACTTTCAGGTGACCCCCACTGTGCCCAAGGTGGATGCCTTCCTAGGGGCTATTTCCACTTTCCTAGATTTTTCTTGTGACTTCCCCCTCTCTCCAGCTCCCACCTGTCTGAGGCACAGGCTGCTTGTCACATGGTCCTTGCTTTTTTTTTTTTTTTTTTTTTTTTCTATGCAGCAAACTCAGTCTATCATGGCCCCAATTAGCATCAGGGACACAGGGAAGAGAATTCTAAGCATTGTTGCTAAGTGAGCGCTCGGTCCCTGAGCCAGGGGCAGTGGCCACCCCACTCAGCCAAAGAAGGTTGGTATGTCCCTACCCCACCCCCAGCGCAACTCTGCGATCTTGTGCTGTGGAACTACACCCACCCTTGAGGCTCCAGGGTCAGGCAGTACTCCGCTCATCTAGGACTGTGTCCTCCCCCTCATCGGGCAGTCCTCCCTCCAACCCCTGCCCCCACCTCCCCTTCAGATGCAAAGCGGACATATGGCTCATCTCCATCTTTGGGGGAGGTTCTGTCTAAAGTCGTCCCAAAGATTCAGATTGTATGACAAATCACGTTCTAGACTATCGTGGCGAGAAAGCCGCCAGGCGCTTGCATCATTACCCCCAGACAACAGCTTCATTAGGCTGAAAGGGAAGTTTGCCCCAGTGCAAGCGCCGCCACTGACCTGGGCCCCTCTCTTCTCCATTGTCTGTGGGCGCCACGGCTCGCGTCTTCATACCATATGGTCCATTTGAGCACCCCACACTGCCTTCCTGGGGAAACGGGCATACCGAGAAGCCCTAGGATAACCAGTGGCCTGTCTCCTGAGTCCAGGGACGAGCCTGACACGGAGTGAGGTAGAACTGGAAAAGAAGATGGGGACCAAGGGTCTCAGGGAGGCCTGAGTGCACGTCTACTGCATTTGGAAGCTCCTCCGAGGTCCCTGGACTCTAGGCATTTCTCCCCCACGCCCCATCCTCCACCCTAAAAACAACAACAAAAGTCGATTAAGCAGAACTGACAAAACCTGAAAACCAGGGTATCCCTTTGGGAATATTCAGGAGTCTGATTTAAGGGGAATTGTGGGAGCAAGACAAGGAGAGCTGCTTTTGTTCCTAGCTCCTCCACCATGTCTTTGAAGCTTTGCTCCAGGCGGCCTCTAGGACCTGATTTCCCCCAGAGGAAGGAGTCTTATGCAGCCCTGCACAGAGAGGCGGGAGCCATCAGAGGGCACCCTCGAAGAACAAACGTTGGGATTCAGAAATCTGCCTACAGGGACCTCGCTGACTTTTTTTTTTTTTTTTTTTTTAAGAGTAAGGAAGAAAGTCTGCCAGTACTGGTGCGGTGCTTGGTTAGGTCGGCCAGCCCGGCGGATTAGGGCCAGGATTAACATTTTAAACTCCGCCAGGCTCCCTGACTCAAAGATCTCGCTCGCTAATCTTATTACTATTCCTCGGATTATTGCCTTACCCTTGGCAGAACAGACTCTAAAATCAAATTGATTAAAGTCCCCTCCTGTTTTCTCTTATCTCCTTTGGTGTGTAGGGAGGGACCTGGGCTTCCGAAGGAGCGGACTTTGAAAGTCCGATCCCACTTCGTATTCCGCTCCTTCCCCCTCCCCTTTCCACGCCAGACTACGGTGAGAAAAGGAACGACACGGTTTCTTTAGTCCCTCCCACGTCAGCTCCTAATTCCCGGTCATTTATCCCATATTAAAACTTCTTTAAGTAAGAATGGACCAGCAGCAGCACCTGCTATGCAAATGTGGCCAAATCCAGCAGGGCCGCCGGGCGTGCGCCATTCAGCGCTCCCGGCGGCGCCGCGCGGCCCTTCAAATGCAGACGGGGCGCGGGTCCCGACAGATTGCGGGGGTGGGGGTGGGGGACAGGGCGGGGCGGGGCGGGGCGGGGCTGCGGGAGGGGCTGGCTAGCGGGAGCCCCCTCGAATCACCTCTCCCCGGAGACTTTCTTCCCTGCAACTCTCTCCTCCACCTACCTTTACTGTTTTCTCCCACTGACGCCAAGGTCGCTATGCCTCGGTGTCCCCGGAATTCATCCTTGCGCCCCCGCCTAAATCTAGTCAGCCTCTCTGGTGCGGGCGTAGTGTGGCCGCGCCCGCGATGGGACAGGAGTGGAACAAGGTCGCCTTTGACTCCCAGCCAGCGCCAGCGTTCCCGCAGCACGCTCCCCTCCGCAGGGAGGCCGCGCCGTGGGATAACAAGGATTAGCGTGTTGGAGACCATTGAAGCCCTCCCGGTCCTCACGTGGCTATAGGCTCAGTCGCGTCTCGTGCGACCCTAATTCGCTCACGAGAGGAACCCGCTCGCCCGCACCCGGGCCGCGTGCTTGATCAGGCGCCGGATCACTTTGCGCGTTCCCAGGGCCCGGGCGTGGGAAGAACTGTGGCGCGAGGGTCAGCGACACAAGGCTGGGGGACCCCCTTCCTCCAGCCCCCAATCTTTATTTGTGGCCCCATAAAAGAGATAGTGAAATGCTGGCTCTCCGGGGGCGCCCGGCAACAGAGAGGACCGAGGCGTCCCAAAGACATTCAAAGCGATAAATACACTTGCGCTGCCCGCTTGCTCTGTCCCTTGGGGGCATAGAAAATGAGGCGCTTTCCTCCCTCCCTTTAACTCAAGGGGAGTACCAATAATTCATGTATGTTATAATTCTTCATCGCCCCTAGGTAGTCTGGGAAAACCAGAAGAAAAGAAAATGCCAGAAAGTTATGGTAAAACTTGAGTTGCCTCTGAAGTCGCTTTCTTTGCTCCTGCTGCGAGAGTTTGAATACCGAGAATGGCCCTGGACTGTAACAAACAAAAAGAAGGAAGAAGACAAAGGGTTTCCAGAAAAAGGTTTAGCTAGAAGACAAGGCTAGCGAAACTGAAAGGAGGGGGGAAGAGCTTTTACAACGGGACAATAAGTGTACTAATCGCTTTGATATATTATACAAGCCCAAAGACTCAAAACATTGTGTAATTATTTATAAATGACTTCTCCACTCCTGTGCATAATACAGAGGAAAGAATAAAACCGCGGGCTACTCTCAAACCATTTCTAAATAGACCTGGTTCAAAAGGAGGCAGAAGTGTTTGAAATAAAATAATTAATGGTGGATTTTATGGTTGTCTCATTAAAACATTTTAATTACTGCAAACAAAATGCAATTGTGTTTGAAACCTGACGTGAAGTTAGGTAGCCCAGTGTTAACGATGGTGAAGGAGGGGAGCGCTTTGGTTTCGGACTTTAGTTTGGCATTCTTTGCGTAGCCATTGAGGTAAATTTCATGTTGACCTCTTCCGCATGCCCCTCGCAGGGTTCCCACACTTGACCCACACACAGGCAGTGGCTTCAATTTTTTTTAATCTCCTGCCCACGAAGAAGATGTTAAGGATTGCAAATACACAAGGCAGCTAAAAATAAAATGAAGTGAAATGAATTCTTGGTCACTTGGCTTCCCGTGGCAGGTGCAGGCTGGATTCAGAAAGCCAAACCACCGCAGCAGTTGGGGGGGGGGGGCTGTGCAGTTTTTCTAACTTTTCTTTAAATCCAGAAGATTTAACTTCAAGAAATCTTCCAGGGCAAAATCTCCATAGCTTTGCAGGTAGTTTGGGGTTGATTAGCCCTGGCCTCCAGTATCTAAGTATCTGAGGATCCCAGGCCTCTCACCAGAGTGGGGAACCACCTCAAACACTCCCTTTTCAGTTCTGAGCCTGAATCCTTATGGCCCTCACTGCACAAACCAGTACACCCCTTACAGCTCCCCCCCCCTTTTTCTCCCACCCCACCCCCAAGTCTCCCTTCTCCCTCTTTCTCCTTTGGGCACAAAAAAGACATTGTTTTCTCCAAGACTGGCCCAAACCACAAACTTCAAACTTAGGGCCACCCTAATCACATACTGCCCCCTCCTCTGCACACCAGCACAGGCCTGGCAGTCCCTCCGACTTGAAACCTTCTTGCAGAAAACATTTCTTTAGTTGGCAAATTGTCCAGCATTATCTCTGACGTGCACTAGAATAAAATCGATTTGCATCAGAGCCTCCGCCGACGCAACACATAGATTCCTCTCCCAGTTGTGCATATAGTACACAACGAAACACCCCGACACACAATGCCAGGGAATCTTCCAGCAGACATCTCCGAAGTGGCTACTGCATACAGGCGGCCCTGTATTCAGCAGGGCAGGGGCCGAGGCGGTCCGCCATGGATTTCAGGAAACCATGGATAATTTGCCATTTTCCTTGCCCTGTCACTGAAAGACCCCTCTGTTTCCCCCCTCCTGCCTTGTTTCCCCCCTCCATTTTACACCCCCTTCCACAACTGTCATGGGTCATCAATAAAGAAAATGGGGAATTGTTTCCCCTTTCCAACCTCACCCTGCTGCTCTTCTGTGGAAACACAACCGCTTGTCTGCAGTGTGCTTAATCAGAGGGAAGGACCCACCGTGTCTGACGCCGGCCTTCCAAGCCCTTCCTCTTGAGCCTAGGCACCTTTCTGGCCCTTTATTCCTAAAAAAGATTGTGAGGGCTCCCCCCCCCCCCAAATGTCACTCACAAAACCAATGCCACCCCTCCCCCCAGGTAGCTGCAGAAAGCAAACAAAGATTGGAGTGAGGCAGTCTTCTTTAGAAAGCCTGGCTATCTCCACAACTTCCATTTCTATAAAATTCCCCAGCAAGGCTGCACCTGCAGCCATTGCTGACAGCCCATAATTCAGGGTACCATACTGCCATGTCTCAAGCCCCAGACTGCCTTGAGTAGCCAGGCCATTTTTTTCCTGTCCTGAATTGCAGCTGAGAGTTCATATATATTGGACTTGGAATTAATATTTAATCTAATCAAGAATCAATGAAATGGGATCATATGCCCCCCCACACACACACACACACTCAGCCCCAAACCTGTCCTTTCAGAGCAGTGACCTGCCACCCTGGTTGCTAGTGAGGGATCTCGAAAAGATTGCTTATTCGTTGTCAGACTTAAGTGTTTCTACAGCAGGTAGGGTGAGTGGCACAGAGACCACTTGGCTCGGAGTTGCTCCCCACAAAAGGCTGCAAGGATGTGTGTGTGTGTGTGTATACTTATGTGTATGTCTGTGTTTATAATTTACCACTGCTTTCGCCCTAATCTAATCTTTCTCCATTAAAAAAAGACGTCTAGAGACTTTGTCCCACCCTGACAGCCCCTCATTCCATTTCTTACTATAGAAATCCTGCTTCATCATTACCTAAGATGATACCAGGAAAGTCTCCTCCATAAGGAAGTAACACTGTCTCACTGCCTCCCCTCGGGAGCCCAGAGTCAGGTTTCTAGGGTTGCCTAGATTTAGGCACATGTGCCTATGGTCCGTCCTTCACCCAGAAACCCTGGCATAGTCCTGAGTCTTTTTTGACATCTACTCCACCCACTCTTGCCTCCCTGTTGTTTGACAGCTGGATGCTTCTCTCATCAGTCAGCCAGAACACCTGGTGCAGCATCAGCCACCTCAGCACCTGCTGTGGTTGGATCCCTTTCCTGCCCATATCACGTCCAATTATTCTCTGGGAATGGGAGTGCCCACAGATGTGCACCTCCCTAGCAGGAATACATCCCCTCATAGAAGCAAGCCCTTCTCAGAGCCAGCTCTGTCCTCAGAACACCTTATACGAGGGACCCTCGAGCCCTGTATCCTAACCCAAATCACCCTGCAGGCACCACTCCTGTACAGAGGACACAGCTGCCACAGGGACAGGAAGTGCAAGCTGGAGATGTCCACCCAGTCAAGCCACTCGTGGTCATGTAGGAAGGGGTGGGCAGTGGTAGGAGAAAGCCTGGATCCACTATGAGTTCACAGGGGCCTCAGGCACACAGGAAGCATCCTCTGTGGTCAGGTGTAGCCCATGTCAGTCAGGACACATGGCTCTCTGGGTGGCAAACAGGCTATGGCACTTACATGGCCAAAATCATTTGGTTGCTTCTTGTCTCCTCTACCAGTGAACATGGGACAAATGTAAGTAAGCCATAGTCCTGCTCAGAGAGAAGACAGGAGGAAGAGGCAGGAAGGCCATTACAATCATTCAAGGCCCACTACAGCTGCCTATCTTTTACCACAGAAGACCCCCCCACCCCCACCCAGATGGGTCTCTTTACTCATTCCGTCCCCTCCTCCACCCTCACCCCTGCCCCTGCCTAGATTGTCTATTTACATCCAATTAGTCTTTCAAGGCCTCCCAAGTCTGACTCTGAAGCCATCTCTGATGGTTTCTTTCCCTTTGGGAAAGATCTGCTCCTTAAGGATCCTCTCAACACCATGAGCCAGATGCCCATGACCACCCTGCGAAGCTATGAAGCTATGTCTCCCCTCCCCAAGACCAGAGGCCTCTTCTCTTCATAGACCTGGCTGGCCCAGGCCAGCCAGGCAGTAAGTGCTTAAAGTGACTCTGTTGGAGACCTGTGACCAAAAAAAAAAAAAAAAAAAAAAAAAAACATGGGGTGGGATTGTAGTACCCGGGGCAGCCTGGGGAAAAGGCCTCCGTTTCCTGCGTTTCAAGTACAGAGGCTGAATAAACAATCTCCATGAGTTCTACTAGCACCGAACCCCACCATACAAGAGTTAGGAGTCAGGGCCTCCCTTAGCCAGTCACCCCCAACTTTCTACACCCCAGACTTAATAGACAGCCAGCCCAGAGCAAGCCACCAACCTCCACATGAAGTAAGTGCAAGTCTCTAAGCTTCGGCAGCATGGACCTGCTTCCCTTGCTAAGCCACAGACACACACCTGGCAAATGGAGCCCAGTAGCTCCACTCAGCAGACTGGCTGGACATCCACCACCTCCTGGCCACCTCTTTTACCAGTGACCAATGAATGGCTCTTCCAGCTTGTCACCATGATTCAAGTGACCTTTAAAATGTCACCAGCTCAGAGTCAGTGTTCAGTTTGACGGAATGAACTTTAAATTGCCTGGTCTAATTGTCAGAGCCGGGAGTGAATTCTCACGCTCTGGTACTGCAAGAGGTGGGTAGCTAAAATCCTCATGGATACTATTCCAAGGGTGCTGGCCCGACTTAGAAATGGGGCCATCACGGGTTCAGTGGTTGGACCCCCATGGCCTCAGAATGTAACCATAGCTAGAACAACAGTTCTGGGGGATGCGATAAAAGTGAGAGCCTAGAGCCATCTTGGATTCAGTAGTGCACAGTCATGCAGCTCTCCTGAAGAAGACACAGAGTCAAAACAGGGTAGGACCCACGAAGGCAGGAGGCAGAGCGGGATGCTTCAGTTATGAATTAGTGGCCAGGACATCCAGGAGCCACAAGAAATTGAAAAGGATGAAGCCCCTTGGCATCTTGGTTTTGAGCTTCTGGCCTTCTGAGCCTCAGAAGAGCGATCTTCTGTAAATTTAATGCACCCACTGTGGTGTGGTAATTTTAAGGAAGCCCAAAGAAATAAATACAGGGCCTGGAATTGTCACAAGGTCAGACTGGTGCCGGTATTCTGGGACCACCAGAAGCTGTCACAGGGACAGAAAGAGGCAGAGCTACCATTGCACAACTCCCAGCAGCCCTTGGGCTCCTGGGATGCCCAAGGATCTGTCAACAATTACTTTTTCTTGCATAATCTGATTACAGCCATTTCCTGCCACTTTTTACAAACCTCCTCAAGCCCTAATCTGTAACTGTGTCCTAGCTTTCTGCCCAAGAGCTGCTACAGAGGGAAGGAGCCACGGGGCAAGAGCTAGGCATAGGCAAAGAGGCTGTGCTTTCTCTACCAAGGCGCAGGTGTCCTGGACAGAGCCCCTTTGAAGACAGCAGGCTAGGCATTGCACTGGGCCTGAGGCCACCACTCAGATATCATGGAAAGGGGGGGGGGGCGCCTCTAGGGTGTTCCTTTTGTTTTTAATACCTGACTCCACGATCCAGGTTTGCTCCTTAATAAATAACTCCTCTCAGGTGCATTTGAGAGGCTGCCTGAGCCTCTATTGCTGTCCGGCAAACAGGAAAATGACTCGACCCACAGAATGAGGACATTTCTCTGGACTAGGCAAGTTTATAGGCAAATTGGCAGAAGGGATGGGGACGGAATTCCACTGTGTGCTTGCTGCCTTCTGTGGGACATCTCTCTCCTGGCCAGAAGCTAAGTCCCTTAGCCAGCTGGCACTGGGGTGAGCCCCTGAGGCTGGCACCATTCCAAAACGTGCGGCACAAGAGGATGCTTGGAAATGGAGAGAGCAAGATTTCAGGAGAAGAGGGGGTCTGCACACCCCCATATTACCTCGTGAGTCTTTGAGGAGGGGTACGCGGGCAGGGGCAGAGTGGGGTCAAGCCCCAGCTCAGTCTGGGAACTCATTGGATCTTTAGATCTTTCTCTTGCTGTCTTCTTCATTAACCTTGGCGGAGCAGGGACATCTATCCCTCCTCAAGACGTGTAACTGTTTACTGGTCCTGTCTGTTTAGATGCGAATAGTCAATCAGTAGCAGGCAAAGGGATGCGAACTCAGTAGCAGGCAAAGGGATGCGAACCCAGCCTCCAGCCTCAGCCCCAGCTCTCCATCACCCGCCACAGAGCTCACACTTTCTGCCAGGGCTCCTCCTCCCCATCCACCCCAGCGAGGGACACCCGCGCGCCCCTGGGAGGAGTGTGCCTCGGCCCGCCGCTAATCGCCCCCGGCCCCCGCCTTCGCCCGGGTTTCCCGGCCAGAGACGCCCCGGCCTCCCTCGCTTGATCCGGCTCCCGGAGCAGGCCGGGCCACCGATTGGCCGGCGGTAATTACGGGCACGCTCCAGGAGGGGGGCTGGGCGGGGGCGGCCTCCCGCGAGCATAAATTATGCAAATAGCAGGCGCCGCACGGGGCTGACCTGCCGCCTCTCGCCATTCACCCGCGCCGCCTCGGGGGCGGAGGTGGCCAGGGAGGGGGCGCCCATTGTTGCGCGCCGTACTTAAGGGGTCCTGAGGCCGGTCGTGTGCCACACTTGGTGCTCACAGGAGCTGATCTGATCGCCGGCGACATCACTCAGGAGACCAGCCCGGCGCGTGGCCCCTGCAGGCGAGGCGAGGAGGGCCAAGCCCATTCACTCCCTGAGCCCCTGCGATCTTCCCGGCCCTCGCGCCTGCAGCAGGCACAGGCTAGCCCCGGGTCGTACGGACAGTAAGTGCGCTTCGAAGGCCGACCTCCAAACCTCCTGTCCGTCTGTCGGTCCTGCACACTGCAAGATGCCTGCCCCTTTGGAGACCTGCATCTCTGATCTCGACTGCTCCAGCAGCAACAGCAGCAGCGACCTGTCCAGCTTCCTCACCGACGAGGAGGACTGTGCCAGGCTACAGCCCCTAGCCTCCACCTCGGGGCTGTCCGTGCCAGCCCGGAGGAGCGCTCCCGCCCTCTCCGGGGCATCGAATGTTCCCGGTGCCCAGGACGAAGAGCAGGAACGGCGGAGGCGGCGAGGTCGCGCTCGGGTGCGGTCCGAGGCTCTGCTGCACTCCCTGCGGAGGAGTCGTCGCGTCAAAGCCAACGATCGCGAGCGCAACCGCATGCACAACCTCAACGCTGCGCTGGACGCCTTGCGCAGCGTGCTGCCCTCGTTCCCCGACGACACCAAGCTCACCAAGATTGAGACGCTGCGCTTCGCCTACAACTACATCTGGGCCCTGGCTGAGACACTGCGCCTGGCAGATCAAGGGCTCCCCGGGGGCAGTGCCCGGGAGCGCCTCCTGCCTCCGCAGTGTGTCCCCTGTCTGCCCGGGCCCCCGAGCCCGGCCAGCGACACTGAGTCCTGGGGTTCCGGGGCCGCTGCCTCCCCCTGCGCCACTGTGGCATCACCACTCTCTGACCCCAGTAGTCCCTCGGCTTCAGAAGACTTCACCTATGGCCCGGGCGATCCCCTTTTCTCCTTTCCTGGCCTGCCCAAAGACCTGCTCCACACGACGCCCTGTTTCATCCCATACCACTAGGCCTTTGTAAGGCAACATCAATACTTTCTTCCTCCCCCAGTCTAAGAGCAATAATAGATGGGGAACTGGCTGAAGCCTCCGGGGGCCACACTTACCCCCAAGTGAATTCTGGGAGCTTTAAAGGGGGGAGGGGGAATACCTGACCACTTGTTAGGTTGCTGCACCCTCGCTGAAGCTGCCCTCGGTCTATTTCTCCACCCCCAGCACGGCCTCCCCCCCCCCCCGCCCGCCCCCAGACGGCCTTTCGTTTTTGTTGCACTTTCTGAACTTCACAAAACCTTCTTTGTGACTGGCTCAGAACTGACCCCAGCCACCACTTCAGTGTGGTTTGGAAAAGGGACAGATGAGCCCCTGAAGACGAGGTGAAAAGTCAATTTTACAATTTGTAGAACTCTAATGAAGAAAAACGAGCATGAAAATTCGGTTTGAGCCGGCTGACAATACAATGGCAAGGCTTAAAAAGGAGCCACAAGGAGTGGGCTTCATGCATTATGGATCCCGACCCCCGCCACTGTGGGCTTGCTCCAGGAAGAACCTGAGTGCTAGCATAGCTATTCAGGCACTGGACTGGAGGGTACTTTAATTTATTCAGGATGCTTCATTCATATGAAAATGTATTTTTGTACATAAAGAATTTATTCTATTATTATGAGCTATCAAAGTTTACATTTTTGTACTGCAGATGCTTCGTGTAAATAAAAAAAAATAAGGGAAAAAAAAGTAGTCACCCGTTTCCTTGCCTAGTAGCGGTGTCTCTGGGGCTTTCCCTCATCCCCTTGGCAGCTCCACCTGTAAAGTGAAATATTATCCCACCATCTCCAAACCTCCAATCCTGTTTCAAAAACAACTTAAAAATAAAGCGCACCCGACTATCGCCAAGAACGAGGGAGACAGATTAAGGCACTTTGAGCCATCCATTCCTTCTGCCTTGTAAACACAAGAGAGAACTTTCAGGCACCCCATAAGCCAATTAAGACTTTCTAATGGGGAATTAGCCCCGATCCGCAGCTACCTGTAGAGGTAGGGGCCTGGAGTCTTTTGAGGAACTCCACATCAGCTGGCTCTGTATTTCAAAGGGAGGGGATTAAAAAGATCAATACAGTGTGGCCACTGGCTAGGAAGCCCCAGGGACAGGTGGGCCTAGTCTGGGCAATCAGAAGGGTCTACTCTTGGAGCTGCCCTATTTAGAAGAGGAAATTGATTTGTAAACAACGCCTTTAAAGTATTGTCCATGAAGGCTGGGGTCCTCCTAGCTGTGAGGAGTTGGCTGCATTGTCCCCACGTGGGATCAACAGCTGCCTTAAAACTTCGGGTTAGGGTGGCATAGCCCTCCACACATGGGCGTTTCTACTCGCTGCAGCTCCAAGTGTGGGGGAGGGGGTCCCACAGAGAAGGGCTTTGCTCAGCTAGTCCTCAGGGGCTTTCATTTGTTCCTAGAGAAATCCCAGTGGGGACGTTTTTTTTTTTTTTTTTTTTTTTCTGGCTGCAGTGCTTGTCAGTAGTCTGACAATTGGCTAATAGCACTAGCCGGGCAGGAGTAACTTTTCCTTTACATTTCAGAATGGGGATGATTACAGGAAGCCCTGTCACTTCTTCTGGTCTCACAAGTTGCCCCATAGTAGGACAGCATCCTCCTACTTCATACATTGAGCTGCCCTTTGTGATGAGGCAGCTATTTCATGGGAAGGGGGCTTGTAGGATTTTTTTTTCCAGGCAATGCCTCTGACAGAAACCCTTTGCCTTCTGACATTTGGTCCTGGTGGCTGGGATCCACAAATTCATATGCCCCAGCCAGCAATGCTAAGCCCTGCCACAGGCAAGATGCCCTGTGTCAGATAAGAAGGCTACCTTCCAGAAGGTTTTGGAAAATCGGATACCTTCTCTAATTGCCCTGGAGCAGGGGATGAGTACTCTTAAGAAGTCTGAGAGATTGCAGAGCCTAAGAGCAGAGTCAGCAGTTCCTCTTAGAAGCTGTCTCTCTGATGGCCCAGCCTGGGGCCTGCTGGATGACCTCCTCTCACATCTAACCACCAGCTTTTAGCTTCCTGAAGCAAACTGACATAGCCTGCCCTGGGTTTTGGGCTCTCCCGAGGAGAGAATGCTGGGAAGTGACTCAGATCTTCTCAGGAACAAGAAGTATAGTCCCTTAGGGAGACTCTTCAGCCATGAAGTAAATGCATGTGCTTAGGACAGAAGAGAACAACAGATTGGGTTTATCACCCTCTCTGGTCCTTGGGAGAAGCAGAAGGATGGCACTTTGCTGCCTCCAGCATTGAAAACAGGAAGTCATCCTTCCCGAGATACCAGAACAGCACCCCATCTTCTCAGTTTGAGTGCTCAGAACTCCAAGGTGTAACACCCAGAGCCCCCTTCCATAAAGAAAATCCTTTAAAGGCATCCTTACCATCTGGACCCAAGACTGTTTCTATAAATCTTCCTAGAACCCAGGACAGTTTCTATAACTCCTCCTAGAAAGCGACAGTTTCTATAACTCCTCCTAGAAAGCACACACGTCTGTAAGTACAGCTAGGGTAGCTCTCAAACAATAAAAAGAAGGAAGTGATTTAAAATGGGTTCAGGGGTCTATTTATTGCTACAGCAGAGCCTCACATCTTGGGGAGAAGGGGGGGATACACTAAAATATTTTAGCCAGTTAGGAGAATACAAATTCTTGCTGACAGCCAAATTTGGCCACCTTCATTCACTGTCCACTGAGAAGTCAGCATGCCCAAAGAAGCCTCAAAGTCTCCCCCTGTCTCTGTGTCTTTGTCCTGGCAAGACATTTCTATACACTACTCCCCAGCCATTTGGGGATCGGGGGTACATGGTGGAGCGGGAGGAGATTAGGATAAAGGAGTAAAATGGAGATTTTTTCCTTCTTCTCTTGTTTCTTTATTGACTCTTGTTCAAGCCCCTGCTGTATTCGAAGCAGTGGGATAAGCAAGGCAAAGTCCTTGCTCGAAAGGAGCCTGCACATTCCAGTAGGGACAGAGAGGGAGAGTGGGCATCATGGCTTCACGGTGAGTGGTGGGCTCGGGTTGGCATGGCTGTAGCAGGGGCACAAGATGGGTGAGGAAAAAGAGGGGACCAGAAGATCCAGGTCCTGCTGAATCTTGGAAATGGCTTCGGGGGCTCGAGGGTTCCCATCTAGGGCTATGAGGATTTGGAAGGTTGAGGTCAAAGGGGAGATGTAAAGGCAGGAATGTGGGGCAGGAGGCAGAGCTGGAGGAGCCGGGGCAAAATCTGAGACTAAACTGAGTGAGCACTTAGGAGTTGTTCCTGGGAGACAGCTGGTGGACATGGTGAAGACAGCCCAAACCAGATACATTTTGAAGACAGAAACTCCAGGATTTGTTGGAGCACTTGAAGAGAGGCCAAAGATGACCTGGCAGATTTGAACCGGGAACTAGGGAGGACATGAGCTTCACACCCCCAAACAATTCCGAATGCTGAAGAAAGCTTAACTTGCCCAGAAACTGCCCACTGTAGCTCCCAAAGACAAGACACAAACCTGGGCTGCAGTTGCCCATAAAATAGAGGCTGGATTATGCCAGAAAGAATCCAAGCATTGTCTGGGATAAAGCTAAGACAAATGCCTGAGAGACATCACAATTCGGGTGAGGGAGGAGCCTTGTGAGGACATGGGCAAAGCCTAAGGTAACACCAGCCACAACTACAACACCAGCATCACTACCATGGTAGGTAATGTTTAGGCAGAGTTCCTCCAGGTTCAGCATCCTGCTCCAGGTACATTACACACGTTAGCTTATTTAATTCATTCTTGTAGCTGATGAGGTTGCAGTATCATTATGAGCCAGGTATGGTAGCATACACCTTTAATCCCAGCAATTGGGAGGCAGAGGCAGGTGGATTTCTGTGAGTTCAAAGCCAGCCTGGACTACATTAGGAGTTCCAGGACAGCCAGGGTTCTACAGAGAGACCCTGTTTCAGAAGAAAAAAGAAAATGAGAAAAGAAAAAGAAACTCTACCCACAGAGGGAGGAAGTGGAGCCAAGCTAACAATTTGCCAAGACCACAGAGCTGATAGTTGTGTAGCTGTGATCGGAATCCCAGGATTCCTGTGTTCTTAAAGGGATAAAGACCAAATGTAGCCAATCGTTGCCATCTCCAGCAGTGCGGCCACCCACAAGCCACTGAGAGCCAGACACTAAGCCTTAGAGACCCACACGGAGAATGATCTACCACTTTTAGTTTCTAATGAGTGAGTTTATCAAGTATCTATAAAGCCAGTAAAGGCAGAAGAATGAATGAAAAGAACCAGCTAGAGAGATGCAGCAGGCAGATCTCAAACATCATCAAACAGGGTGCTTACAGAAGCTCTCTGAGATGATGGGAACCCGATGATGCTATCTTGATAAGATGCTGACCAAGAGAGTTCCGGGCAGAAACGTCTTTCCATGATGAGCCTTTATCTTCCCACTCCCACAACAGGCATCTTCATACCCTGGGATGAACAATAGTAACTTCTGTTGGTCACAGTTTAGCATCCAGCTGTTCTTAAGGGTTCCTGTTTTTAATACCCTTAGCTGTTCCCTGCCCCCTTCTCCTCGCCACAAACGGGTCTGGAGCAGCCTGAGCCAAGGAAAGAGAGTTTTGGAGGATGCTTGAGTCTGAAGAAAGGGAACCCTCTTGTATTCCACGATCCACTCTCAACAAACCAAGCAGCTCATAATGCAGTTTCTATTATGCCCAGGGGTAAGGTCAGTCATAGCTAGAGACAGGGCCACAGCTGCTGTGCAGAACTTTGGGCTGAGTGAGCAAAAGAACTCCTTCATTCCTCCAGCTGAGGGAGAAGAGAAATCGCCCATAGAAGACTTGAGAATTAGTTCTTCAGCAAAGACCTGGGGCATCACTCTGCAGGAGCATCAGAGGAAGGTCAGCCTAAGCAACTGGGGGGAAAGAGACCCAGCTCTCACTGAGACTCAGGCGTCCTTTATAAATGCCTAGGGTGACTTTGATCTCAGCTAGCTAAGGGACAAGGGCTCCAATGTTAATGCCAACAATGTTGTCTGATGGTAAGAAGTTTAACCTGGAAGACCAATCACCTTCAATGACCACAAACCAGTGCTATGGTCAGGATGCATCTTGGCTTAGAAGCTGTTACCTCTTGGAGATTGCTTGAGATAAACACTGCTCAGGCACTGAACCTTCTTGCTGATTGCTGGGCTCATGCGACCTGGGTATGTGCTAGGTCGCACTAAAGGCAGGGTGTAGGGATTTCAGTTGGCCCAGCCTATCTTATCTTCTCTAACAAGAATCAGATGTCTCTACCGATGGACCACTGGGTCATTCAAATAATGCCCTTGTGTTATTGAAAAATGTGTCTTCACCAGCATGGTACATGGTGTTGTATGCACACAATGCTCTAGTCCCAGGACCGGGAAGGTAGAGGCAAGAGGATCAGGAGATCGAGGCTGGCTCATGCTATATGAAGCCTTCCTTGACTCAAAAAAAAAAAAAAAAAAAAAAAAAAAAAAAAAAAAAAGGACGAGAGGGAAGGAGAAATTTACCTTTTTTTTGAGCCTTGAAAATGAGGTTCAATATGTATCAAAAATTTGCCGAGGTGGTCTCAAGTCATTAAGACATAATCAAAACACAAGAGGCAAAAGTTCACATTGTTCGTTTATCAACTCAAATTTGACACTCACACATTCTAACTAACTGCACTGTTAGAATGCATGAATATTCTTCATAGAGCCATGAAACTAACCTCCCCATATAATTAGAATACCTAAAGATGCCCAGTATATGAGCTTTGTAGATGCTATTAATATTTAGATTTGTTAATTCCCTCTATGTTACCATGGTTTCCTCTTTGGTGGATCATCCTTTTCTTCTCGTAAAATTTGGGGTTTTCTGTGTTTTAGATCTGGTTTTAGTTTATCTCATAAAGGTTGGTGTGATTGTTGATGCAAACTTGATAGAATCTAGAATCACTCAGATGACAAATCCCCAGGCATACCTGTGAAGGATTATGTGGCCTCTGAAAAGGTCTATGGGGCATTTTCTTGATTAGGTTAACTGAGCTTGGGAGACCTGCCCATTGTGGGTGGCACCACTCCCTAGGCTGAGATCATGAACTGTATAAAAAGAGAAAGTAAACTGAGATTGGGCATTTGTCACTGCTCTCTGAGTGTGCGAATGCAATATGACCAGTCAATCTTTTGCTCCTAGCAGCCTGTCTTTCCTACATAATTGACTCTATCTCTCTGGTGCTATAAGTCAGAATAAGTCCTTAACTTTCTTTTGCAAGATATTTTCTCACTACAAAGAGAAGATAAGAAGGTAGCTAAGATGGTGCATAGAGAGGTATCAAGAGAGAGAAACTTGAAACATTTGAAACATTGAAACATTATTTAATGTATATGGGTACATTGTAGCTGTCTTCAGATACACCAGAAGAGGGCGCTGGATCCCATTACAGATGATTGTAAGCCACCATGTGGTTGCTGGGAATTGAACTCAAGACCTCTGGAAGAACAGTCAGTGTTCTTAACTACTGAGCCATCTCTCCACCCCCAGTATTTCTATTGCATCCTATTTATTGAAGGGAGGGGGGGATGACACACATGAGGGAGCACATTAGTGCAAGTGTGCAAGTTAACCTGTGGGATTCAGTTCTCTCCTTCCACTATCCGGAGCTCAGGGATTAAACTCAGGCTGCCAGGCTTGCCAGCAAGCCTCTTCAACTCCTCCAAGTATTTTATTCTAGTGAAAAAGGACCTCCACCTTGGTCATGGGACCCCCTTGAACATGAGAACGTCTGAGTGGTGTGTCAGGTCAGGACTCTGCCCTCCTCTTTCTTGCAGAGTATTTTCTTCTCCAGAGTTTGTTTTCAGAATAAGGAAGGTGTCATTGAGAAAGTGGCCACCCCTCCAGCTTGAGTCTCCAGAGGAGAGCTATTTGCTTAAGTTTTTACTCTGAGTTGCTTCTGGGACAACGCAAGAAGCAAGATTGGCCACATCTTAAATCTCTGTAGAAGATTCTACTCAGAGAAATCTACTCCAATATACTCTGCACAAAACAAAACAAAACAAAAACTCCAAACCAGATACCAAAGCAACCAAAAAAGAAAACAAAGCAAAAACAACCATCTAGCTTCTCCTAGACAAAATTAGATGCCTTAGACTATACTCTCAGCCCACACCCTATAGCATCAGGCTTGAACAACAATGATGACCTCATAATCCTACCAACCCCACAGGGCCTTTAATAAGTCTGTGCCTTTCTCCCCATCAGTAAGGATGTGGTCAGTCGGCCTCACTACTTAAGAGTGATTTTCAATGGCTCTGTGCCCAGAATTCCTTTAGATTTCATTTTGGCTATTTATTTATGACATTTTTTCTCTTTTTTTTATGGGCATATGACAGGACTACCTTCTCAGGATCCTTTGCAGGTGAGCATTACCACATAACTGAGCCATTTTCATGGATCCCCAATAGAAAGTTTGTAAAATTGTCAACAAAATCTATGGAAAAACAAACAAACAACCCCCCCAAAAGAAACCAAAACCAAACAACCAAAAAAAAATTCATGAGTTTTCTTAAGCAAATCAGGGAGTCAATGTTACAAGGTGATTAAATTAGAATGGAGGAATACCTTTCTCAGTAGGTGCTAGGATCTTGACTTTTTAGCCTTGAACAAAGCACTGGATCAGAAAGGGAGAGAGGAGGAGGAGGAGGAGGAGGAGGAGGAGGAGGAGGAGGAGGAGGAGGAGGAGGAGGAAGTGAGATAAAGAGAAAGGAAACATTTAGAGTAGGCAAGAAGAGACGAGGCAATTAAAAATACCTATTTCTATGAGAATGAGTGTCCACAGGTATGTCTGTACACTATGTGTGTGCAGTGCTCACAGAGGCCAGAAGAGGGCATCAATCCCCCTGGAACCGGAGTTCCAGCTGTGAGCTGCCACGTAGGCACTGGGAACTGAACTCAAGTCCTCTGCAAGAATAGACAGTGCTCTTAACCACCGCACCACCTCTCCAGCCCCAGCTTTACCCATGTTAGTTTTACCCATGCTCTTTGTTTATGCTGGTATGTGAGCTCAGGCGTCCATCAACAGAATTGATAGTTTGTTTTCAGTGAAAGGCAACTGATACATGCAAGAAGAACATGAACACATCTCACAAGCATTGTGCTAGGTTAGAAAAAGATAGCTTCAGGACACTAAATCCACACTTACACAGAAAGCTAAGTGCATGTGCACAATACTAACCAAACCCCAGGAGAATAATCAGGTTAGTCATTCCCACGCAATGAACTAGGGGGCAGGGTGGAAACATTTCAGACCTTAAATATGATGACTCTTACACCACCCACCAGTTCTCACATGGCTGTGCTCCCTAATGTTCGTCTCCATAAGGTATAGACTGAAACCCATGTTACAACATTAGACGTGGCCAGGGGCTGCCTCTATATTCTTCTTTACCCACAATCATCACTTGGACTTGAGGACAGCCCACCTTCTTCTATGCAGATGACAAGCCCAGGATAATGCTAAGGTGTTCAGTCCTAACACAGAGGCAGAAGTGGGGGATTTGTATTCAGTAACATTTATAGCAGTTTGGCAATATTATGTCTGCTGTATCCAATAATAAGACCCCAGGGGCTTGCCCTGGGTGACTGCATACAGAAGAGTCATTGGCCTGGACTCCTCATGACTGTTGTGTTAATGAGAAATTAACCTCGGCCTTTTAACTGCTATACCAGTGTCTCCCCATGATAAACACCGAGCCTTCCCTTATTGTCTTCAAATTTCCTATACACTTTAGCCCCAGAAAAGGTGGAAGCCGGATCTTCTTAAAGAAAGTGCAGACTCAAAATGTACAGGGAAAGCAAACAGGTAGAACATTACTCTCACACCACAGAGGGTACCTGTGTTTGTTTTAGAGAAAGGAGGTGAGATTGTCCATTCTGTTTGAGCAGGTGGCCTACCACCTACTGAAAGGCAGAGCCATTTCAACAGTCTGCCCGTCCTTGACTTGGATGAAAGGGACTTCATTCCCATAAGAGAGGAGATTCTTGGGTCTGTCTATCTATCTATCTATCTATCTATCTATCTATCTATCTATCTATCTATCTTCCTATCTACCTATCTATCTTTCTTTCTATCTATCTATCTATCTATCTATCTATCTATCTATCTATCTATCTATCTATCTATCTATCTTCCTATCTATCTATCTTCCTATCTATCTGTCTGTCTATCTATCTATCTATCTATCTATCTATCTATCTATCTTCCTTTCTATCTATCTATCTATCTATCTATCTATCTATCTATCTATCTGAGGCAAACTGAGGATGGGTAACTGTCTTTTTTTCTCTCCTCTCCTTCCTTAAGGCAGGGACTCACTATGTAGCCCTAGTTGACCTGCTGCCCTTGAACTCATAGAGATCCAATTGCCTTTGTCTGTTGGATGCCGGGATTAAAAGTGTGTGTCATCATGCCTGCTGGGTAACTGGCTTCTACTGAGGGTGCCTGGGCACCATAATCTACCAGACCAGTTCTGTCCATTCCCACTCTTTAACTTCATTGCAACAATGTCACCCTAAGTGGAAATTTCTAGGTTCATTGGAGACTCAGTTGCGTCATGTGGTGTTTTTCTGGAAGCTGTCTTATGAGAGGATGTTTTGTTGAGAACAGACACATGGCATTTTCTGGAAGCTGTCTTGTGAAAGGGCATGTCATCTTTTGCTGGAGAGACACTTGAGAGGACATGCCATGTTTGGAAAGTGTATACATATAACCCAACAGACAGTGGATGACGCTCTTGCACTGCTTTGCCTTGCTTTCTTCCTTGATTTTCCCTGACTTGTGCCGATTGCTGGAGTCTTATGGTTTGTTCTGGACTGAGCCCCTGCTGCTGATTGTGTTTGGGGTTTGGCTAATGAACTGCTGACAACAAAGATTGGAATCACCCCAAAGAACCATTTCTAAACAGATCCACAAACAGATCCTATGAGCCTTTCTTTTCCATTACCACTGGTGGGTGGTGGGCTAGAAGGGAGGTTGAAGTGTTTAAGAACCACAGTTAAAGTAGGTTTTGAGCACAATCTAAGCCTACAATCTCCTCTTCTAAAAATCGAAGATAATGATGGTGCCCACCTGTGTTATCGAGTTTGTCAAGGTTTCGATTACAAGTTATTCATTAAAAGAGCTAAAGCTAGGTGTGGCTCATTGTAAGAGCTTGACAAATGTTAGTGATTGGCTGATTCCGCTGTGAACGCTTTGTAATGAGATGGCCTCTCCTTGGTCTCCAGATGGTCCCTCAGTGCCTGAAGGTTGGACTGCTCAGACAGAAACCTGACTGGTGAAACTTGATGCTTCTGCAGCAATTTCAGTGTAGAGGCCAATGCTGCACTTTAAAGGTAAAAC
Organism: Mus musculus; assembly: GCF_000001635.26. Classification (NCBI taxonomy): domain Eukaryota; kingdom Metazoa; phylum Chordata; class Mammalia; order Rodentia; family Muridae; genus Mus; species Mus musculus. The sequence goes on along the minus strand of NC_000079.6, from coordinate 56,240,802 downwards.
TGGCTATCGAGGACAGAAGAGGAACATTACATTTTACCAGTGATAGGCTGGCTCAGGCCCAGCCTCATGCCTTGCTGCCTCCAGGGATTCTTCAGGCTGAGCATAAGTACTTGTATACGTGCCTTCCTGTTTGCAAAACCGTTTCACATCCATCATGTGACATCAGCCTCACCGTGCCCAGCGAGGTAGAAGGGATTATTGTATCTTTGGCACAGATGAGGCAAGGGGCGTAGAGGTTAAGTGGATCACCCGGGGTCATGGGGTTAATGAGAGGAGAGGTGGGACTCAGAGCTGCATCTGCCTCTAAGTCCATTTTCTTTCCCTCAGATACTTTCTCGCCACTTTGGGCTAGCCTCCTCTGACCCAGAGCACACACCTCCGCAGCACAGCCACTCTGACATCCTCACGAGTAACCAAGCAAGAGATAAGAATAGTGAATGCAACATCAAGAGGGCACAGTATTAAACTGCTGATATTTCAGTTACACAAGTGGCGATTCCATTGACTACAACTACGAGCTAGCACCTCCTTGGATACTTAGCCGGGATTAGGCACTGAGCCAAGCATTTTAAACCGTGTTGGCTTATGCCATCGCAAGAGCCCCCATTCTATGTCAGGAATGAGGAAGCTAAAGCCAGCGTTGCAAAGCTAAATGATTGGAGCAGGGTTTAAATCCAGGCATAAGGGCACAAGCACTTATTACTTGTGTTTTCTTGCCAAGTCCCTCCCCAGCAAGAAGACAGAAAACCTTGGCTCATCCAACCATAAACTGCTACCCGCAGCACCTGGTATTCATTCATTTGATAAATTTAGGGCTTACTTATTGTTCTGTGTGATACAGTCTGGTATGGGTCTCGAGCATTTGTGCACATCTTGGGCAAACGTTGATGCTCTTTGGTCTAAATTATCTTTTCAAAAATATATGTATATCCAACATCTTTAAAAGATAGAGATGCTGTCCCTTGCTCTGTCAAGGGACAGGTAGACTATGGGTAAAGAATCAGAGTCCCTAAGCTCAGGGCCTATCCCCTGCACCTCATTGAGTGTGCAGGTAGCATCTGGTTAATTTTGTGTCCCACTATGGAAAGCAGGCCTAGGGAATCCCTGTAAAGATGCCAGTTTAATGACTGCCTCTACTGCTGGATGTTAACCGACCTTCTCTGACCCAAGGGTCCCCTGTCTTCTTTTAATATGAAACCGTACCAGACTAATATGCTAGCTTAGCAAATGGGTTAATGTCTCAGACCCAAAGTTGTTAGCAGGACAAAGTAAGTAGTGGTCCCTGACTAAAACGAGCAGATGCCCACTGTGAATATTCCCAGTCTGCAGTGTGTGTGTGTGTGTGTGTGTGTGTGTGTGTGTGCCAACCATCCTCAGAGAGTCGTCTCATCGAATCCCAAATGTGGCTGTGACTGCTGCTTACAGAGGGGTAGGAAATGTAAGCAAAGAGCCATGAGAGTGAGTCTGGTTTCCCTGGCCTAGCCACTACTCTGGAGGGCAGTCATATTAACGTGTTTTTATTAAAACCTACTATGCGCCCGAGTTCAATTTTTTGAACTTCCCAGGTATACTTATAAAACAGATGAGTGGAAGAAATGATCTAGTAAAAACAACAAACAAACAAACAAACAAAAAAAAAACAATTAAAAAATACTGAGTAACTACCTTGTACCTAGCTCCTAGGATTCAGAAGAGACAAACAGGATGGAGAGGGCTCGTCAACTGTAGGGAAGAACATTGGTAAGCAAGCAACAATCTAGGCGAGTAAGAAAATGCCAAATAGAAAAACAAGAAATTCTTTGCCAAGATAAGACAAGATATGCTAATGAAATGTCCTGAGGGTAAGGAGTTAGACACCAGACGGACAAGAAGAGACATTGTTGTAGTCAAGACAACATACGGAGGGTTGAAGACTGGCATGTTTGAGGGGCACCAAGGGATGGCATGGATGAGTGGGTGGAGCCTTAGAGAAACAGGGGGTGTGGTGCCGGGGAGCCTACAGGCAAGGGCACTTAGGACGCTTTGAGGCTGATGCCATCAGATGACACGGGAAAACTTTAGTGAGCCATGCAGAGCAGGGCCTCCCCTGTCACCGCACCAAGATGGCATGCTATGGAAAGTGCTCAGCCAGGTGCCGGACACCGAGCCACAAGGTGCTTCAGCTTAGCCACATAGTCACCTCAAAGATGGCTGTTCGCCAACAATAATAACTTAAAGAGTATTTAACAATATTCTACACGTTATAGAATATTTTGTGTCTTGGAGGCCTTCCTACAACACGCAGCTGAGCCCAGTCGGTGTGGGCTCCCATATGAATAAATTCTTGGAACAAAAGTAGGAGTCACTCATGATTATGGGCCACTCTAGGCCAATGCCACATGCTGGGTGGACCCCCACTAGAACTCAGAGGAGGGACGGAGGAAACCTGTGCAGGTGTGAGTTGAGCCTGGGGCTGCTCAAGGAAGGGCACGGGATAAAGTACTGCAAACAGCAGTGCTATGCGCAGCCTCTATTTTATTTTATTTTATTTTATTTTATTTTATTTTATTTTGTTTTGTTTTATTTTATTTTTTGCAGGAGTCCATTCTCCTCACGCCTTTTCTGTGGGCTTTTTTGGGAGCCTGAGCTGGAACTGCAGCCTCAGTTTCAGTTTGAATCTGGCCTTTGGTTGGCAGAACCTACGCTCTTTGGCCTCGTAGCTTCAAAGCAACTTCCGGAGCTTGGGGTGAGTCACAAGAGCTAGGCGGCTGTGTCTGTGGTTGGGCTCCGTTGGGAGCTCAGGCTTAGCCACCTTGGGCTTCTGGAGCACTCATGGCCTTTGCATCGTCTGCATCTTCTTCAGGCCTTGGTAAAGCACATGCATGTCGCTCGGAAAACTAGGGTCAACCCCCTTAAGAAATTTATGTGTGACTGGGGTTCCTTTCTGTTTTATTGTTTAAAATTTATTTTATGTGTATTGGTATTTTGTCTGCACGTGGGACTGTAGTCTCAGACTGCTCTGAGCTGCCATGTGGGTGCTGGGAATTGAACTCAGTTCATCTGGAAGAGCAGTCAGTGCCCTTAACTGCTGAGCCATCTCTCCAGCTTCAGTGACTGGGGTTTTTAGATGCCACTTCTGTGCCATTTTCAGGATCTTTTTTTTTTTTTCCTGAGACAGAATTCCTCTGTGTAGACCTGGATGTCCTGAAACTGGTTCTGTAGGCCAGGCTGGCCTGAAATCTACAGAGATCCACCTGCCTTTTTGCCTCCCAAGTGTTGGGATTAAAGCTCACACCCACCAGTGGCTGGCTCATTTTCAGAATCGTTAACTTTTTCTTTTTCTTTTTTTTTTCCTTTTTGCAAGACTGGGGCTTGAACCCATGACCTTGTACATGCTAGGCTACATCGATCTCCTCACAACAAAGGTACAAATGGTCCATATATTCAGACAATTATATATATAGACATATATATATATATATGTATATGTATATGTATATATATATATATATATACACACATACATATATATATATATATATATATATATATATATATATATATATATATATATATATACATACATACATACATATACATATATATATCACAGACAATTATAATCCATAAACCCGAGGGAGCAGCTCGGCAGAGGAGAGACGGTGACATCACAGAGAAGCAGGACCCATTAAGAGCAGCCATTAAAACGACAGAAGTCCCTAGTGCTGGAATCAAACCCAGGGAGAAAGGCCGCAAAGCTTCACCTACACTGATCAGAGCCGTGTAAAAACTAACTGTGCACAAGACAGGGAAAGTCGGAAATGTCAACCGTGCTTCGTGAATAGCACCAGGGTAGAGTGTCGGGTCTTAGACCACACAATTAAAGGGTTTCTCCTGATTTCAAACTGGAACACAAATTATAAAAGGGAAAACAAATGTCATTATCCATAGTTAGCAACAACACCCGAGGTGTTCGCCGTCTGCATCCGGAAGCGGGGCTTTCTGGCTGGACGTTTGCCTGTGACCACGTTTATTAAGTATAAAGGCTATCCTATTAGCCCGTGGCTGTCCTTTGGAAGCATAGTCCCCTGCTGTAGGCAGCACTTTTAATAAGTTTCCCTGTCCAGATTCTCCCTAATGATATGCCTTTTACTACATAAAAAGGGGTTTGTGAAACCTAACTCCTCTGACAGAAGCAGCGGAGATTTCAGATTTCCACCAGGTTTGCTCGCACCTGCCCTTGCGAGGCACGGGGTTTTGTGTGCAGAAGCCTCCAGGGGTTGAAATTTAGCCCTGTCCATGTAGCAGGAAGGTCAGCTGAAGTCACCGGGTCCCAAGACACTGGACTTCAATCTCCAATCAAAAACAAAACATCAAAACACTTCCATTCACTGGGACGTGCTCAGCGGGGCGCTGGCATTTACAAATGTAAGGTAGCTAGGCTCAGGGAAGGGGCTCTGCTTAGACAGTCGATTGTTCTTGGAGATCTGACCACCTCCAGATCTGTGTCAGCCAGGCTCCTAGACACTGAAGAGAAAAAGCCAGCCTCCTCCAGGCTGGGCCCTGGCTGCCACCTGATACCTGAAAGAAGAACAGAACCAGCAAAATCCAAACTCATTTTGGGATGTCTGCCTCCAGGAGAAATGATTTTGATTTTCCTAAAAATCATTAATAGGTAAGAAAATGAATGCTGGCTGATTTTACAGATGAGTGTTACATCCCCCACTGTGAGGCTGGTTTTATTTTGCATTCTCCTGATTATTAAGCGAACATCTTTCGAGGAGAACACATTGGCCCTTTTACCAGTGTCTTCCTTACTTCCCCACTGGGGGTAATGCCTCAGTGTCATTATCATCTGGTGTAAGGATGACAGTTACAGTAGCAACCAGTGACACACAAAAACAAGGGCCAAGCACTGAGAGGTTACCAAAGTTGTACAACCAGCAGGAAAACACTCCCACTTTCTACAGGAGCTGGCTGGAGGCATAGGCTCAGAAACCCAAAGAAGTTTTAACTGTCGCGACTAGGCTCCACGCTCAGGCCAGCCCTTCTATTGCTAGGATCCTCCGAGGCATGGATTGATTCAGGTTGTGAGGAGACAAGATGTAAATGCCTGAGCAGTGCACCAACGAATGGGCATCTAGGACAGAGAGATCCGGATGGGCATCTAGGACAGAGAGATCCGTCAATGCAAACAGACTCTCCCTTAGACCTCCCAAAGGAAAGAGGGTCTGGGGGTTCTCTTCATCATTCCAAGATAAAGACAATATTTTTTACTATGAAAGTGGGATAAATGAAGGAAAGAGAGAGACAGAGACAGATTCTCATAGTAAATTTAGATTACAGAGAAGAGAAAAAAAGGAACAAAATAAAAATGACCTTTATTTCTGGTACCCCAAACCAGCCATACTTCCCTCTTATCAAAATAACCATTGAAGCACAATTTACAGCCAACAAAAGATGCACACTTTTGGTTTAGGTCTGTTAGATGTTGGTACGTATCTGGGGTTATTTCTGGATTGGTGCTGTTATAAAGAAGGCTCGAGTACATGTGTGTGTATTTTCGTTTTTCTTCAGCATAGAATCACTGAGTACATGCTAGGAGTGCATTTATCACTGTGCACAGCTAGGAGTGTATTTAACTTCCTATGAAACTTCCAACGAGGATATTCAGTTTTATAGCTCTGACAATGGTATGTGAGTGTTACAAGTGCTTTGGAAACTTGCTCAGACTGGGTCTCTTATTCTTTGTAATACATGTCTTGTGTGTGTCTGTGTATGTGTCTGTGTGTATGTGTCTTTTTGTGTGTCTATGTGTGTCTGTTTGTGTGTCTGTGTGTGTGTCTGTTTGTGTGTGTGTGTGTGTGTTGGGTGGGTCTGGCATCCCATTGTGTGTTTATTTGGATATTCACTTACTAGAGTTACACGAGTGCCTGCATGAGGTTTTGTATTTGCATATGTCTATGGAGGTCAGAGAGCATCAAGTTCCTGGTGCTGGGTTACAGAAGGTTGTGAGCCACTTGATGTGGGTGCTAGGAACTAGGTCTACTGCAAGAGCGATAAGTACTCTTTATCACTGAGCCATCTCTTCAGGCCCCCGCGGTCTTATTTTGCATTCTTCTAATGACTATGTGAACATCTTTTGACATAATTATTGAATATTCATATAGCTCCTCTTTGGTGGCATGTTTAAGCGTTTGCCCGCTATCACATTCTGCTGTTTTATACTTAATGTATAATCAAATGACTACATCAGATGTGGACCTCAGTTATTCTCTATGCTATTACGGGAGGCTAACAGAAGAGAATAAAGTCAACTCATAGTAAAGGCCTTCCTGAAGCAAAGTCCACATGACCCACGTTTGAGGATACATCAGAATCAACTCCTGCAAATCAAGTGATTGCCCATTCATAGCTGAGTTGTTGTCTTTTTAAGGGAGGCTATGGGCAGGCTCTTCGTGCATCCTGGGTAAGGAGCATTGCCAGAGCTGTGCATCCTGGCCAGTGGTGACCATTCTGTGGTCTCCCATTTCTTTTCCCCATGGTTTGTTTTGGAGAGCAAGTGTCAGTTTTTATGAAGTCTAAGCCATCTTTCCTTCCCTCACTAAATCACAGCGTCTTGAACTTCAGGTCGCAGGGAACTGAGTGGATTTCAAAGCCCCCATGGCAGTGGTAGATGGCCAACACTAATTCCAAGTCAAGTAGGTAGGGCTGGGTGCTTCTGGATGGGCTTGCCTGCGCTGCCGTGCAGCCTCTGAATGCACACATGTGCGCTGTGCACTTGTGCATGCTGTTAGCCCACACAGTGTCAACCAACCATGCCCAAAATACCTGCACTTGGACTGGGGACTTTTTTGTTATGAGTTTTAGGGGTTTTCTGTGCATATAAGTATTTCTATTCTTATAGAATTATAATGGCAAACCAGGCATGGTGGAACTACCTATAGTCTCAGCACTTGGGAGGTAGAGCCAGGAAGATCGGGAGTTCAAGGCCAGCCTTGGCTATATAGTGAATTTGAGGCCAGGTTGGGCTACTCAAAACTTTATCTCAAAGCATCTGAGCAATAATAATAATAAAATAATAATAATAATTTATTAAACAGTAGCTTAACTGTGGGTAACAAAGACTTAACATTTCCCTAACATTGTTCCTCAGCATTTAAATACCAAATTAGCATATTTAGGGATAGCACTGTGTTAAAATAGGTTTGATTTAGAAGTTAATGTTTGAGTCACCACTTGGGTTTCCTGAAACTTACTATAGGAAACCTGGCTGGGTGCAAAGTTTCTGGAACTGCAATTTTACACTACATATTTAGGTGAAGTGATGTCCATCAATATTGACAATGATCAAATAAAAATACAGGCAAACACTGAAGTGGTACATCCTGTAGCATCAAGTATGTATTCACCTGATTTAATTTTTATGTAAAAACAAATACCGATCTCATGAATATGCAAATTTGCCCTGTGCTTTTTAACAAGTGTTAAGATTACATCCATACTCAACAGCAGCTTTGAAATAAATTTATTCACTGTCAGTAAATTTTTGTTCATGTAGGCTTTAAAAAAATAGATCTATGTGCCTGGATTGACACAAAAAAGTCTCCAGTGAAAAGGAACCCAAGGTGAAGAAAGTCTAAAAAGCGTTGACCTCAAAGACTTGCTCAAGAATCCAGGCTCTGCCTTCAGGAAAGGCACCTCAGACAGCTGGCAGGCGTCTACAGCAGAGCCTCATCTGGAGCAGCAGCTCCTGTCTGGCCTCAGCCTCCCAGTCAATCAAGGGGGCTTATGGGGGTCTGTGAACGTGCTCATGTTCCCTCACCTGCAGTGATGATGACTCCATGATCTGACTGTGACAGATAATGCTTCGTCCCCCCCCCCCCTGCAGATAAAGGCCCTAGAACACGCCTTATACAGTGGCTCTCGTGGGGACAGGGGCATGTTTTCCATTCTGCCAGCTTGATATCTATTATTTCAACCCATAACTGGGAATTTTTGTGCCCTGACTCTTAGGGTTGGTTAGTGGTCGTCTCTGCTCAGCATAAGCGACTTGCTATCCTTAGTGTTGATATACGGGGGAAACGTCCCGATGCATCACGCCACAATGGCTTCATCTGGGCGTCTAGAAAACACAGCCTTCAATTGTAAGCCCGTGAAATGCTATACCATAATTACAGTTTCTAGGCACCTCTAATGACCCATTAAGATGGATTTGTAGAGCAAGTAGACTATACAGCAAGAAGCAGGTGAGACTGAAGGCTCCAGGACTTTCTCTCCAAGGGCAGAGACCCACTAGAAAGAATCTATCATAGAGAAAAAGAAAACCATAGAGGAAGATGAGATCGTGTCACTGAGTGCCTTCACCAGAGGGAAGCCCAATCCTGAAACACTGACATTTCCTGGACTAAATCACTGGGTGCATGGAGAACAACGCGGCTTCATCTCATGGGAATGCCAGCTGGTAAAATCATTGGAAAATAACTTGGGATTATCTTGTAAACTGATGTTCACTTATTATTTTGGCCCCAGCAACTGAACATCTAGTGACTCGATCCTAGTCATTCATTTTAGAGAATACAGTGCACCAGGAAGTAGGTATAAGAACCATTTTATAATTTCCTCCAAGTGCGGCTAGAGAGATGGCTCAGTGGTTGAGTTCCTGTTGCTCTTGCAGAAGAGCCAGGTTGGAATTCCTGTACCCACATGCTGTCTCACAACCATCTGGAAACTGAGTTCCAGGTAACCTTCTTCTGATGCACATGCACGGGTGTGTGCATGCTATACATACACCCACGCAGACAAAACATGCATGCACATGGAATAAAATAAACCAAACAAGAAAATAATATCCTCAAAGTGGAAATAACTAGAATTTTCATTTTCAGGACTATATATACATTGTCGTACCAGCACGCAATGGGGGCATCTTGCGTAAGTTACCTAGAGTGATGAACATCAATATGGATGGACTTAGAAATGTCATTTTGAGCTGGGTGTGGGGCATGCTTGTAATCACAGAACCTGGAAAGGTGAATGCAGGAGGGATGCAGGTTCAAGAGAACCTGGGCTGCAGAGTGAGACCCTGACTAGAGAGTAGGGTGGGGAGAAAGAGAGGGAAGCAAGGAGCAAAGCAAGAGATGGAATGAAGGAAATGGAGGAATGAAGGAAAGGGAGGGAGAGAGTGTGAGAGAGGAAGAGAGCATAAAAGAAGACTATGGGAAGACCCACCCATAAATGGTGGCTGTCATGGTTTTGTTCTATGGTGACCTCATTAGGTGACAGCCACATCCTTTACCTTGGCACAGTAAGTGTGCCCTTGATTGACCATGGGATCTCTGAGGACTTAACAAAGGCTCTGAGGCTGAGATCAGCCTGGATCTAGGGTGAGACTTAGCTCTAATGATTAACAAAAAGCAGGAAGAAGTGGTTTGACATACAGACCTGGGGTCAAGGCTGGGTGGAAACTGAGGCAGATGATGGAGTGATACTACCTAGCAGAGAATTCCAGGAGCTGCTAGCAGCAGCGGGAAGGAGGGACTCGCCAATAAAGCTTTTGGAGGAAACTCCCTATTGCTGACACCTTGATTCTGGACTTTCAGTCTCCAGAAGTATGAGAGAGAGACAGAGACAGAGACAGAGAGACAGAGAGACAGAGAGACAGAGAGACAGAGAGACACAGAGACAGAGAAACAGAGAGAGAGAGACAGAGACAGAGAGACAGAGAGACAGAGAGACACAGAGACAGAGAGACACAGAGACAGAGAGACAGAGAGACAGAGACAGAGAGACAGAGAGAGACAGAGACAGAGAGACAGAGAGACACAGAGACAGAGAGACAGAGAGAGAGAGAGAGACAGAGACACAGAGACACAGAGACACAGAGACACAGAGACACAGAGATACAGAGACACAGAGACACAGAGACAGAGAGACAGAGACAGAGAGACACAGAGAGAGACAGAGACAGAGACAGAGAGACAGAGAGAGAGAGACAGAGACACAGAGAGAGACAGAGACAGAGAGACAGAGACAGAGAGACAGAGAGAGACAGACAGAGAGAGACACACACACACAGAGACACAGAGAGAGACACACAGAGAGACACAGAGAAAGACAGACACAGATGCAGAGAGAGCCCAGTGTGCTGTAAACTCTATAGCATCCCTAGGAAGCAAGTGGCCTGGGTCCTAGGCTAAGTGTACCATTTATTGTCTGTTTGCTTGAGACAAAGACTCACTATGTAGCTCTGGCTGTCCTGGGACTCACTATGTAAACCAGGCTGGCTTGGAACTCACAGAGATCTGTCTGCCTCTGTCTCCCAAGTGCTGGGTTTAAAGGCATGGGACACCATGCCTGGCTAAGTTATACAATTTTGAGGGTTCACTTGATGTCAAAACATACATATGTGTTCTGTTACATTGTTATGGTTTGCATGTGAAGTGACCTACAGCTGCTGGTGCTGTCTAGGGGAACTGTGGAACCTCTTGGACGAGGGTCCTCACTGACAGACATAGAGCTTCAGGGGTGATGCTTATGGCTTATAGGTCAGGCCAGTGTCCAGCCTGAATCTCTCTGCTCTCTGTTTTGCAGAGATGCAAGGGAGGTAGCCCTGCAGAGAGTGCTGTCAGCCCAGGCTAGTCCGATTCCAACTGCCACGTCTTCCTTACCATGACAGACTGAACGGTGTCCTCTCAAACCGTGAGATAAACTCTCAGTTTCTTTGGTTGTTCCTGCCTTGTTTTATTTCACAGCAACATAAAGAAAATGTCACAAAACATGATCAGAAAAAAAAAAAACAACTTTAAAACCACATTTAAAAGCAAGGTTTTCTAAGCCTATTTCAAGCCCTGACCCTGGAAGAATTTCATGGTACCAAGTCTCCTCTGCGTCCAGTGGTTGCGCCAAGCGTGCTTTATAGAGTATGATATTATTCCTCAAAGTAAATCTTGGTTTGCAGACAAGAAAACCGAGGTGAAGAATTGCAGAATGATTGCCTGAGGTACCACAGCAAATATGTAGAAAGCAGAGGCTCAAACGAGCTTCACCGTGCAAAACCCAAACTTTTTTCATCATAACAGAGACCCCAGGTCACATTTGGTTACCCCGAGCTTGTTAACCTCAAATATGACATGTCACCACTGACAGCTCCCACAACATAGAAAACTCATACTTCCTTATCTGGAATGTTTTCCTGTCACAGCTTTGTAAACATTTCAGCTCAACATTTTTACAGGAAGTATGCATTAATTAGGATTCAAGCCTTCAGGACCATCCTGTCATGCTGGATGCAAAATCGCCCTTAGTTAAGCAAAGTGTGCTAGTTAACCAAAGTGTGCAAAGTGTGCGAGTCACCCATCTCTCACTCCTTGATACCAACCACAGCGCTGACACACACATAATTTCACAAGAAGAAAGCTTCTTTGTCTGAGTATGGTTAGATGACAGGAAAAGTTTCCGAAGTCAATGGAGGGAGCAGTAAAGTCGAAAGGAACCAGCCCTGTGGGTAACCTGCAGGTCCCACACCCCAGTAGTCCCCTAGGTCTTAAGGATGTCAGAATGGCTCCTTACACTTTGGGGGCAGGAGGGTGCTCCTCTTTTATCCTTGTGAAGAAGGATTTACAAAGGAGTGGGAAAGCAAAGGCCTGACCATCTGATTCAACTTCAGGGCTTGTCTTCCTTCTGGGGCTCAGCTTGACGCCATGCTCCCTTCCCACCCCTCTTTTTCCTATGAGAAAAGACATTTGTCAGACCCTGAGGCCAAGCCAGGATGCTGGGCTTGGGGGGGGGGGTGGCCCCCCTCCCCCGCTCCTGTCACTGCAGCAGGTGCTGGCTTCCTCCCTCCCCTCCCCCACCCCCTTCAGCGCTCGGTGGGATGAAATTAATTGCGAAGGAGAGGTCAGCTTCCAAAGCTGCGTCTCAGCTTCCCCGGCACCAATTCTTGTGACATAAATCTAAGAGGAGGAAAAGTAGCCTTGTGTGGGAATAGGTAGGTGATTGAGAGGTGGTTTGCTGTAACTTTGTGATGACATTTTGTACAAAGCCAGGGCTTCAGGATAACTTGTCTGAGTCAAATGCTGACTCTCTTCAGGTTCTACTTCACCGCCAACCACAAACGGTGGGTGCACCCCACTCTGTAGCTTACCATACCTCCTGTTTACATGCAGTGCTCAGTAAGTCTTCAGATAAACAGTGTACATTGCTTTTAGATGGACACAGACAAAAGGGCCCAGTGGACTGAGTGCCCTCCTCATATCTGAGCTTCGCTCCAGACCACCTACCTCTGCTTGATGTCCTCAAGTCACCTCTCTGACAAGGACAAGAACATCCGAAGGTAGCTTTCCCAGTGTCTCCTTTCCTCTTGAAAACAACGTGTCATGAGACTGGAAAACACACTCAGCAGATGTTTGGTTTAGGAGTAAGTCTAGAAATGCCAGGCCAGGTTTTCTCCACCACAAAAACCGAACATTGTCCTCTACTGCTGCTATACACCAGGCTGATGGTCGAGTACCAAAGTACTGAAGGGGGTCCAGCAGTCAGAGGGCCTGCCCTGCCCTGCATGGCCAGCTGGAGGGTTTGCTACCTCCCCTCAAAGAGAGTCAGCTGGAAAAAAACACTCGTGGGCTAGTCTAAGTCCTGCCTGCAGAGTCCTCTGTGTAAGCATGCCAGACATGTCTCCCTTAAACTGAGACCTGAGTCATTAGGTTCAAAAGAAAAGTTCAGCTAAAAACATCCCTGGTTGTAAACACAAGGTGGATAGAGAACAGAGTGGAAACTAACCAAAGTCCCGTTCTGAAAGTCAGTGTGTATGTGTGTGTGTCTCTGTGTGTGTGCGCGCGCATGAGTGTGTACGTATATGAGCATGTGTGAATGTGTTCGTGTGTGTGCATGAGTGTGTGTGTGCATGTGAGTGTGTGTGAATGTGTGGATGTGTGCAAGAGTGTATGTGTATGTGAGTGTGTGTCAATGTGTGTGTGTGTCAATGTGTGTGTGTTTGTGTGTGTGTCAATGTGTGTGTCCTTTGCAAAAAGACTTTGAGTGTAGTGTTTGCACCTAATTGCCGATACTACCTATTTACTGGGTGTGGTTTAATGAACTAGCTATCATATATGCAGAGCTGGTTGGTCCTAAGATCATATAGCCACTGTTTTTTATTATTATTATTATTATTATTATTCTAGATGAGCCAGAAATATAAAGAAGAAGCTTAGAGGCATGTCTAGCCAGCAGCCCATGGGCTGTACCACGCTGGGATATCTATGAGTGCTGCCCAAGGCAGAATCGGAAACTGACCTAAAACATCGGGTTTTTGCAATTCTGCTTTTGTGATTTAGTTATGTCATTCTCCACATGGAACTCTGGAGAGGTCAAGGTTGTGTTGCCTAGTCCGAAGGTTGGACACACCTGAAGGGCATGGTGGAGCTCTCTTCTGAAACCTGTCTTCCCCCTTTCAACAGAAGACTGCAGCCAAATTTCTGCTCCCTATTGCACAGAAGTATTGTCCCCAAGAGCGTCCTCCCTGGAAGAGGAGGCTGACCTACACTGGGGACTTTACTCTCATCTTAGGTAAGACTTGGAGCGCCCCTGGGTCATTCTGAATACAATCCTGAAGCCCATTACTTCTACCCTGTGGTCTGGGGTCCCTACAACAGTTTTTTCATCCTAGTTTCCTGCCTAGGTCGCACCTGCTCTTTGTCCTTACCTAGGTAATACCACACCTAGGTACTAAAATGCACATCTTTAAGTGTTTAAATCTTCCCACCGGCTCCAGGATAAAATTCCTGCCAGATAAAATTTCAGTCTATCTTCTCTCTCTGGGCCCATCTTCCTCATGATCTGTTCTATCCCCGTATTATAATCTTGGTAACTTCAGGCTTTGGGCTGGTCTTCCAGAGCTAGCTGGCTCTTGTGTGTTTCCAGCCAGGGTCCTGCAGGGAGAGCTCCCTAAAAACAAAAAGCCTGCTGCTGCCCCAGCTCTCCAGCAGCAGATCTGAAGCAGGCCCCCTGGGTCCCCACGAAGAACTGAGCAGCTGCCCCAGCCCTTCCTCCTTCAGGGCGAAGGATGAGAGGTTTGAACTCCTGGCCAGGTCAAGCACAGTGAGTCCGAGGTCAGCGACTTGTGCTTCTGCTGTTCCACACAAAGGGAACTTCTCCGCTTAATCCCCAGGGCTGCAGGGTAAACATTTAGAAAGAGAAGTTTGTCCATAGAAGACCAGCCTTTGTCTCCTTATCCCACTAAAAGATGGCCCAATGAAGGACTGTCACAATTCCACGGGGAACAGGAAACGGCCACAGCCAGACCCATGCAGTGGTCTAAATAATGGAAGTGACCCAGCATTGTGAAGGGCTGAACCAACAGCCAGAGGGAGACACCCCACGTAGGGGTGAGGCACCCCACACAGGACCCACGCAGGGAGCATGTGAAGTCCTCCACTTGGCTCTCACACAAGGGCTGGGAATTGTGCCCAGAACAATTTCCATGCCTTTATTTCTAAAAGCAAATATCCCCCAGGCTCCAGAGGACAGAGAGGACTCTGTGCCCAGACCCAGTTCTTGCCCAGCCCCCTCTCTCCGGCCTGCTCCTCTATTTCCAGTTTTTCTGTCTCCCAAACAAGTGCAGGGCCTTTCCCTCATTGTGGGCCACCAACTCTTCTCCATCCTGAGTGCACCTCAAGGGCATTCAGATCTGCTTCTTCTATCTTTTAAGCTCGGTAGGACATCATTATGATCTCTTCAGAGACATGAAGATTTACTACTTGGGAGGCTGGGGAATCATGATCCCAGCTCTAAAAATAAAAATAAAAGGGGAGTCGTGAAGGGGTGGCTCAGTGGTTAAGAGCATCCATCACTGCCCTTGCAGAGGACCTGGGTTCAGGTCCCAGAAACCATGTGGCTGCTCACAACTATCTGCAACTCCAGCTCTAGAGGGTTTGACAACCTCCTCCAGCCAGCTTGGCACTCACACAGTACACATGCATAATGCAAGCAAAACAGTCACACACATAAAGTCAATACATCCTTATACAATAAAATTGACTTGTTCGAGAGACAGCAGATTATGTTCCTTCTGTCTACGGGCACTGGGAAGAAGAGATTCTCCCTGTTCTTCCCTGGCCTCCATCTTGGTGAATGTCAGAGGAAGATAGAACAGAAAGGGGAACAAGTTGCATATCCTGAGAGGCCAGTTAGCCAAAGTGGGTCACCTCTCTAAGCAAGCTCTGGCTGGCCTTGATTCACCACCAACAAAGAGGAGTGCTGGGGAGTCCCCGCACCTCTTGTGCCTCCCTTTGGACCTCCAGGTAGCAAAGGTCCTGTCTGGAAAGAAGTAAGCCTGAGTCCAACACAATTTCTGTTATAAACACTCAGCAGACCCCTCTCAGCATCCCTAGGCTACTTTGTCTTCTGTTGTGTCTGGGCTGATTTTGTTGTTGGTATCCCAAGTGCTATTTGTTGTCTGGTCTTCCTGTTTGTTTTACTTTGTCTTTGTGTCGTTCTTTGTCTTTGAATTTTTTGGGGGGAGGGGGGTGTAAGGTCTCATGTAGCCCAGGTTAACCTAGAACTTCTTAAGGAGCTAAGGCTGTCCTTGAACTCCTAAGTCTCTCCAGACTCCCAACCATCACTGCAAAGGTTAGCCATTGACTGTGACAGGTGTACTCAAAGTCCTCTGCATCAGAGGCATAGAGGGTGCTTGACTCCCCTCCCAAGTGCTGGGATCTCAGCCATCTGTCACCAGACCCAGCTTATTTTGAGAAAGCATCTCACTCAGCAGCCCGCTGTAATCTCCAGCTCATGCTTTTGTTTGTTTGCTTTTTGTTTTTTTGTGGGGTTTTGGGGTTTGTTTGTTTGTTTGTTTGTTTTTTGTTTTTTTTTTTTTTTTTTTTTTTTGATTTTCTGAGACAGGGTTTCTCTGTGTAGCCCTGGCTGTCTTGGAACTCACTCTGTAGACCAGGCTGGCCTCGAACTCAGAAATCCGCCTGCCTCTGCCTCCCAAGTGCTGGGATTAAAGGCGTACACTGCCACTGCCCTCCACTATGTTTCCTATTATGTATCCTAGGCCTTGGAAGTTGGGGCTTCTAATTTGATAAAGCCCAGCCACCTAACAGGATAGCATCTGTGGACCATCTGACAGCCTGGAGACCTGTATCCTAGTGCAGAGACACAGGGCCCTCCAGAGCTGCTGGGGCCAGTTCTATCTCTACTCCAGAACTCACGCTTCTTAGCTCTCTGGAACAGATGAGTGGGTCTCCAGAGCCCAGTCAGTGTTCAGTCATACCCCGTGGACCCTATGACCATTAAAACAGCCCTTCGATTTACTTACGTTGGAGTAATTGCTACTAGCTGGTTACTTTGTGGAGTGTGTAAAATAAGTCAATGTCTCCTCAATGAAGAGTCAATGCCAACCAGACAACCAGACAGAACCAGGTCAATGTGTAAATAAGACTTGTCACTTCAGGTGATTACATACAAGTACTCACTGCAAGGCCAGAGAGGAGCACGGAGAGAGGCCACCTCCTGGCATTTTCTAAACTCCACAGCCTCCTGTAGTGGTCCTACTCTGGGCCTTATTGCACCTTCTTTAACAACTATTTGGTGGTCCTAGGCGCCCCCAAGGACTCAGGAGCAGAGAGCACTTCTGAGGATCTTCTCTGGGTTCCTCTTGGCTGCCTCTCTGACAAGTTAGGAAATGACTTGTTAGGCCTTCATCCATCTTTTCACTAGTCTGTTGCCGCCCCTCTCCCTGCCGGTGACCCTAACTAGGCTGTCTCTGCCTCAGTTAAGTGGTCCCTAATTGCCAGGACCAAAGACCCGGGAGGCACCTGGCTGCCAGCAGCATGCTCACCTGCAGCGCTCTAAAATCTGGGTGGGCGGTGGACAACGAAGCAGCCCCCACCCAGATGCAGGAGAGGCGGGAGGCCCAGCTTCCCACCTGTCAATCAATGCCCAGCAGCTGCGCTCTGCGTAGCCGCTGCGCACTGCTCCTCGGAGGGAGATAAACATCATGGGGAAATCCAATCCAGCGCGGCTTCAGAGATAAACAGATGTGCGGGGCGCCACAGCTCAGGAGATAACGCCCCCCACCCCGCCCCATGAGCCCGCCCAGCCCTGCACCTGCCCCAGGCGACCTGGATGAGCCTCTTGGGAGAGAGGCTGCGGCCCTCTAACTCTGAGAAAAGAATCTCAAGAGCTGCGGGTGACGTTGGGGTTAGAGGAGAAAGAAGCTGCATTTGTAACAAACTCAGTAGACTGCATAGGGACACTGGCATGAACTACCAGGGTTCAAATCCTGGCTCTGCACTGTTGGCTAGACAACTCAACGTGGAGTCCTCATCACCCGGTCATGACCATTCAAAACACCTTCTCTGAGCAGTTAAATCTGGACTGGTGTTAAAATGTACCGCCTGCTCTTAGTGTGGGTTTGGGCTAGATAAAACTGATAGATAGCTAGATAAAACTTCGAGGCTGACAAAGCCATCGATGACACTGGAACGTGAAACCATTTGGGAGAATGAGGCAGATAGAAGATGTGGGTGTGAGGAGTCCTATCTGGAAAGGATTCTTCCCTACGCAGAATATCCCTCCCAAACTCATTCATTTATTCCCCTGACACTGAGAAACAATAGTGAAAAAGGACCTTGGTAAAGTTTATGGAAGCCTGAACTCTCCCTGAAGCCTAAAGACCCCTTTATTGGTGAGATCCTTGTGTTTTCCCTAGCTCCAGTGAACGGACTTTTTGGCTTAAGTATGAAGAGTTGATGCAGCTCCCGGACTGTGCCTGTGGTGTTGCCAGATTCCTGGCCCCGAGGCCGGAAGTTTTCTTGCATGAACCCTACTGGAAAGAAGGGCTGGGTTTAAGCTGGAAATGATGACCACTGGACCACACTTGGGGCACACCAGCTGAATCTCCATCTGTTCTGTTCTCCCTCATCTCCCTCTCTCCTCCCCCTTTCTCTTTTTCCCTCCCTCCCTCTCTCTTTTACTGGCAGGTCTTCTCTGCTCTGAAGGCCAGAAGTTCCCGCATCGCCTTCCATAGGGTCAAGTTGTACGACTCCTCCTAAACCAGAATTCTCTGCCGGTGAGATTAGAAGATGCCTGACCGACCCTAAGCAGGAGCTATCCCTGGGCTAGTCGAGTCTCCGAGCCTCCTCAAGGGGCCCAGCAAGGAGCACTCTGGCTAGCTCTCCTCGAGGATAGGAGTGCAGTGACACCCGTTGCGCACCCCAACTGCAAGTTTACTACTTCTGGTTCTTGTGGAAGTGTGATCCCACTTTTTTTCCGGTGTGGCGGGCACTCGCCCTTTCGTGCTAGCGTGACCATTACGCTAGCTAGGCCTTTGTGGACCTGAAAAGATCCGAAGTCTCTCAGAACGCCTCCCACAGCACTAGTCCCGCCGCTGTCTCCTCCAGGCCCCAGGTCTGGCGTCCCCAGAGCCATTGCACCCTCTGGCCGGTCCTCAACGCGCAGCAGCTGGAGTGTGTAGCACAAGCGGTGGCAGGCTCTGTCTGCCCCCACCCACTTCCAGCCAATGTGAAAAAATGCGTGCGGACCCTTTCCCTCCACTCGGAGGACGCTGGACTGGGAATAAAGTGCTATTGAGACCGGAAGAGGCCGCCTCTGTCTGCACAGCTTTGTGCGACGTTTTCGGAGACATTTGCATCTGTTTGCGCTTGGGTAAACGGCGCTAATAGCTCGGCCAGCCGTAGAAAGCCCGAAGATTGTTCCGTGTCTCCCTCCCCCTCCGGGCTCTGGCCCGGCGCTGGCCGATCAGTGCAGTGCGCCACCGGTGCACAGCCTAGGACTGCCAACCCCGTCCGGTTCAAAGATTGAGCGCCCTCGCCCTCGGCCCACTTTTAAACAATTGCCTTTAACAATGCAATTTTAAGCAGAAAATCGTCTAACTAGATTAAGCCTACATGGCACTTAAAAAAAAAAAAACCACCAAAAAACAAAAACAGGGCGTTAGACGAGTCCGCGTCGACAGAGGAGCGCGGTGCCTAACAGGATAGAAAAGTGTGAAATGCATGCAGAGGTGGAACAACCGGCAGGTGCCGGGCCTCCCTCTGGCCGGCCGGGGCTGGACAGCTCGCCTCGCCCCAGTCCCAAGGCTACAGACCGGACGCAGCTCCCTAGGGAGTGGGCGTGTGGGGCTGGGGGCCCATCCCAGCGACCCCCAACGTGCTCTGCTCGCCGGGTCTGCGGGCTCAGCTCTCCTGGCGCTGCAGCATCCTGCCCACCCCTAGTAGGGAGGGCACAGGGCAAGCTAGTGAGGACGGAACGCCCTCTCCACTCGCGAGACTGAGCAGACAGGCTCTTTTAATGGGATCGAAATCAAAGTCAGGCCTTAGAAAGCTCCATTGCTATGGTAGCAAAGTTCCCCTGAAAGCGACAAAGCCTGGAGTCGCCCCCACCCCTTCCCAGGCCTTGCCCTCGGTCCCCTCCCCACCTCCACCCCCACCCGGCGCTGCCTGGAGCCACGCTCGGAGCGCGCTCGGACGGGTTAATCACTGCAAAAACAAAGACATGAAAGACTCTCCAATTGGAGAGCCCTCCACTCCCTCCTCTCCGACCCAGGGGGAGGGGAGAGCCACACTGATGGAGTTTCCCCACCCAGCCCGAGAAGGCGCCGCAGCCTCAGTCGGGTGGGAGTCCCATCCCACCATCCCCAGGCGACGCCGCCCACACAATCTGGCACCTCCCGGAGGACTGATGGAGGTCGGCAGAGGGGATAGAGGAGATCAGGCGGTCTCCTACCCGACCCCACCCACCGCCACAACCCCACAAAACAGAAACACAAAGCCTCAGGATTTTTCTCGGAAGGATTTATGGAAATGTTTGAAACTGGAAAAAAAAAATTCTACAAATTAAAAAAAAGAAGAACCCACATAATTCAAATTAATCGACATTTAAGGAAAAATTGTAGTGTAAGGCTGTGTAATAGTCACATGTAAAACTTCTAGAATGCTATATAATTCAATGTAATGTGGGATCTAGACTATATATGTATACACATATTTAATACGATGTGATACTTAAAGGCTTAAATTACCTTAAAGGTTTCCTTTAAATCTCTCCTTGGAATTCAGGGGACCCTTTTCCAAGCCCTCTGAGGAAGACCAGCAGGGACTTCAAGCCCTGGAGAATTTGATGGGAGCAGGGCAGGGGCTTGTCTGTTCACAGACCAGGAAGGGCCTATCCTCCCCCCCCCCCCCCCCCCCCCCCCCGGCTGGTGGTCCCTGCCCTTAATTTCTACCTTCAGAGACAATGTGGCAATAACAGGAGAAGGTAGAGCCAGGCAGGAGTATTCCTGAAGTCTGAGGAGTCTTTAGCCAAGCATAAGGAAGACTGCTGGCTTCTGGTCCTTGAGTCTGAGGACAGCATGACCAATTCATTGGGCAATTAGACGTTGCTTTTTGTCTTAAGCCTTTGGGGTCAGAACTACTCCAGTACCCAGAATTACCTAAATATGAGTCAGACATTATCCAAACCATTCTTACTCTTCGTGTCAAACAGAGGCTCCCCAACTCCTCCTCTCTCAAAACCCTCCTGCGAGTTCCTGATTTAGACTTTAGAGTCCTTGCCAGGCACAGTGGTGGTGAACATCTTTAATCCCAGCTTTCATAGGCAGAAGCAGGCAGAACTCTTGAGTTCCTGAGGCTAGCCTGCACCACAGTGAGTTCCAGGATAGCCAGGGCTACACAGAGAAACCCTGTCTCAAAAACCAACACCCCCCCCCAAAAGACCTTGAGTCAAGGTGACGTGTGTTTTAAGGTCTCAGGAGTGGAGACCCTTTAATTATTCCCATGGTCAACAGTGGAGCTGGAGAGGTGGGTGGCTCAGTGATGAAGAGCTGGTTTTGATCTTGCAGAGGACACTGGTTTGGCTCCAGCACTTGTATGGTGGCTCACAACCCGATTGTTGTGCACATTCACATACACAGACAAAATATACACATTAAATTGAAGAATCTTAGTTCTTTTCCTCTGAGGCCCTGTATCCTGGCACGATATTAAGGCAGCCCTGAAAGTCTCGAAGAGCGCTAAGCAGAAAGGAGATGAAAGCTCTACTCCTGGCTTGACTGATTCCTGTTGGGTGTCTTATTCTGAATATGCCTGCAAAGGCACTGGCATCAGCTTTATTTCACAGCTGGGATGATGGCACAGAGAGAGTCTGTCTTGGGTCATCCAGAATAAGGTAGCTCTGTCATGACAGCGACATCTAAACTGGGGACCCGCGGGATGATGACCCAGGGGATGTACATCCAGGTGAACGGGCCTCCTCTCTGCCCTCTAACCTCACAAGGAGCAGCCACTTACCCTGTTGCCTCAACCATGCCTGCTGTGGGAGGCAACATCATAAGCCCCGCCCCTTCCACTTAGCCTCAAATCCTCCGGAAGGAGACCTTCCCACCGCAAAGTGGAAAGAAAGACCTAGGCTTCTCTGCTCAGGGTTGATGTGCAGACAACGCAATATAACTCCTTCTGCCTCCATTGGCTGCCTTTCTTTGTGTATCTCTCCAATTCTTTCTCCTTCACAAAAACACAGGCATGGACCTCCGAGATTTTGAGCCCAGGTACAAGATCCGGGTCATTTCAAGACTCTGATTCTGGGGCTGGAGAGATGGCTCATCGGTTAAGAGCATAGACTGCTCTTCCATGAGGCCCTGAGTTCAAGTCCCAGCAATCACATGGTGGCCCACAACCATCTCTAATGGGACTTGATGCCCCCTTCTGGTGTGTCTGAAGACAGCTATAATGTACTACTCATATACATAAAATAACTTTAAAAAATACTCTGATTCCAAGACTTGGACCCAATCCAAGATTGGATATAAGAACAGACCTGCCTCCAAGCTTTGGGGCAGGAGTGCCCCTGCTCTAAGGGACTATTGATAGGATCAAATGTTACAAACTATAAACTGCTGACCCCTGCATTTGAGAGAGAGAGAGAGAGGGAGGGAGAGAGAGAGAGAGAGAGAGAGAGAGAGAGAGAGAGAGAGAGAGAGAGAGAGAGAAAATGTCCATGATTACTAGAGTTTCTCGGTGGAACCCTCATTGTCTCCAGGCCTGGGAGAACGTAGCAGAGGCCTCAGCCAGCAAACACCATAGTCAATGTTTCTTCTTGCTGTTTGTACAGCATCTGTCAAGCTTTTCATCTGGGGGACAAGATTTCATTCTATAGTCCCAGCTGGCCTGGAATTTACTATGTAGCACGGAATTCCTCAACTCATGGCAATCCTCCTGCATCCACATCCTGAATACTGAGACTACAGAATATGCTTCCCCCTCTTCACAAACACACACACACACACACACACACACACACACACAGAGCCTGCTAGTTAAGTGTTTGTTATGTTTCAGACACCCCACCAAGTAGGTTTATCTCATGGATGCATCAGTATGAGTCCACTACACAAAAGGAGGCCCAGCAGACAGGCACCTGGAAGCCAGGTAACCTGCATGAGTCAGACAATCCAGCCCAGGATGGCTTCTCATTCCTCCTGATTCCAGAACCATGCCTTCCACCCCCCCCCCCCCCCAGGAGTCCTTGGTTGTGGTCCTGAGGAATCTCTAGTGCCCTTTCCTCTGACCAGCTGCCTGCCTCTATCTTGCTTAAATAAGAAAAGGCAATCTTCAAGTCTCTGGCCTTAACCTAAGCACCTGGGGATGGTCGTTTGAATGTCTCTACACATGGGAACAGAGACCCCCGAAGACGGAGGGAGGATGTATGAATAATTTGTCACCCAATGTCTTTTTCCACCAGCCCCTGTCCCTAGGATGTTCATCAAAGTGAAATCACCCACAGGTTCTGTGTATCCCTTCTGTGCAAGCTACACAGCTGGCTAACTTGGGGAAGACAGCATCCTGACTGGCTCCTGTTAACCCTTCCATTGGCCCTGCCCTCTGCCTTAGTTTACCTAAAGGTAAACTTGTTGTGGTAAAGACATGGCCAAAAGCAACTCAGAGAGGGGGAGGGGTTATTGTATCTCACCGCCCTTCACTGAGAGAAGTCAAGGCAGGAACATGGAGGCAGGAGCTGAAGCAGGGGTCAATGGAGGAATGCTTCCATGGCTTGAGATAGATAGATAGATAGATAAATAGATAGATAGATAGATAGATAGATAGATAGATAGATAGATAGATAGATGTAGGTGTAGATAGATGATATAGAGATAGAGATAGAGATAGAGATAGAGATAGAGATAGAGATAGAGATAGAGATAGAGATAGAGATAGAGATATAGATAGATGATATAGATATAGATATAGATATAGATATAGATATAGATATAGATATAGATATAGATAGATATATCTCCCCTCCAGGATTACCTGATCAGGGGGCTTGGCCCTTTCTCATCAATCTTTAATCAAGAAATTGCTCCCATAGATGTGCCTACAGGTCAATTTGATGGTGTTTTCTCAGTTGAGGCTCCTTCATCCCAAACGATTCCAGCCTCTATCAAGTTGGCAAAAAGCTAACCAGCACCCACCCCTGCTCCTATTGGGAGCTCCCATCTATGTATTAACCTTGATCGGGCTTAATGAATCAGGCAGCTCAGAGCCAACACTGGAGCCTCTCTGGAAGTAGAGAGGAGAATGAGGGAGAGGCTGAGTTAGGGGAGCACACCCCTCCATAGTCCTTAGCTACAGACCTGCAGGATCTATCCTGATCACCTGCATCTTCCCAGGAGAAAGATGTGACAGATGCCTTCAGGCATCCTTGCAGTGGGGGAGCGAGGGGAACCCTTCTCTGTCTTGTCTACCTGAACTCTCTCTCACTGCCCAAGAGCAGAAGTGCACGGAAGGGCTCCGGCTGATCAGAGCAAGAGTCATGTGTCCCTAATCAGCCCAAGCTTGTTGTTGGAAATAAGAGGAAGCTGCAGCTCTGAGAGGTGATGGGTGGCTTCAAACCAGAGCCGGGATTAAAGCGAGAAGTTGGGGTACAGGCACTCCGTGCCAGGAGGACAGTATAGGTCCTTGGTAAATGGCTGGCCACCATGGCTTTTGGGTGCTCCGCTGAGCTAGATTTCAGGATGGAGCTTATGAGATATTTGTCTTGGGGCTGACAGGTGACCTTCAGAGGTGAAGGCTTAACCCCTCTTAACCTTTGACATCTCACCACTGCTTCTCTCCTGGCTCCTTCTCTAGGCAAAATAAGTGTACAAATCCTATCTCGTTCTGCCCAGAAGCTACCTGGGTTAAGAGGCCTAGGAGAGCTCCCCCACACTGATGTGAGGCCCTTGCTCAAGTGAAAGGAGCCACAGAAAAGAGTCACTGTCACCTCAAGTAGGACAACAGCTGCAAGAGGGAAAACCAGGGCCAGACTCAGGCTTCCACAAGGGCATCTTCTGCAAAGCCCCTGGACCCAAGCCATGGACTGCCAATGTGAGAACCATTCCCCAAACCAAGAGAAATCACCACAGCCTCCCATCCCACCATCCTGCACTGCAAGGGGGTGGGGGTGGGGGGAGGAAAGGGCAGCCTCCTGCAGCAGCAGCTCAAAGCCAGTGTGCAGGCTCTCAGAGCCGGGGACTTCCCCACTTGAAAGAACAACAGCCCTCAAGTGCAGACTGGAGCGACTATTTCAATGGCCCCCTTGTTATGCTAATGAAAGAATCCTCTCTGCTCATCTCTAAATGTCCTCCCCATGCCTAGGCATGCAAGTGTGTAAGGTCCTTGTGTCTGCGTGTGCAAGTGTGCAAGGGTCGACAGGGATCTTGGAAACAGAAGGGCTTCCTTCTGTTCCTGGGCTTCCGAGAGGACAGGCTCAGGGGAGGGTGTGTTCTGATTTAGATGACTGTGCAAGGGGCACCTACCCTTTCAGAAGGACTCCGAGAACAGGCCCGACAGAAAGGCAAAAATCTTTCCCCGCTTTACAGAATGTCTCACTGGAGAGGCATCTCAGAACTCAGCGAATAACACAAGTCCCTCAAGTCAAGACTCAAAACCTCATGTTTGCTCAGTGGAGAGAACTAGGAAACCATTGTGGGAACCACTTGGTCCAGGGCCTGCCACATAGCCAGGGACCTCCTTTCAGAAGCTCCTCAGAACACAGAGGTGGGGGGGGGCTGCAGGCTTAGAACAGTGGCCCTGGGGAGCCCCCAAATGCAAAGCCAGAAAGCCAGATGATGCGAAGTGGCCTTATCTGGATAGGTTCCTAATGTCGGTTGCCTCCTTCTGTGAGTCAGTATAACTCCTTGGAGGCCTTAGCATGTATGACAGACCTCTCACATCACAGGGGACTCTGTTCTCCATGCTTCAGCCTCATCTGTCCAATGGGCATGGCAATGTTCCTCACAGATATGGCTATACATACATCAGGAAGCGCCGCCCGGCGCCAGGTTCCTTTGTAAAGCTTTGTTCAATGTTAGCGGACACTCACATGGTCATTCTTCTTTGCCATTTGTCCAGCCTGCTAAGAATCCTGGTGCAGGTGACCCTCCAAGGGCAGGCCCCAAAGAAGTCCAGAGAACTGGGACCTCTCTGCCATCCTCCTGGAAGAGAAGACCATTGAAAAAGGTCTCTCCCCTCCCCCACGTAGTGTTTCCCACCTCATGCCTACCCTCCCACCCCAAGCCCCATTACCGTCTTCTCGAAGGACTACTGGTAATAACGGTTCCTCTCTTAGTAACTACACTCAATGGAAAGATTAAGAAGAAAGTCCGGTCAGCTGGGTGTCACCTGTGCCCTGGACTCTTCACCTTTAGGGCCACACAGGGGCAGGATGGTTTCAAGGAGCTAAGAGGTGGCTGTTGCCTTGGGGCAGAGAAAGCTCTCAAGAGCAGGCCACTGATCTCAAAGAGAAATAATGGGATTTTCTGGGATTCACACTGATCCCCAAAGGAGAAAGGCCTCTGTTTGCCTTTTTTTTAAGCTGCCAAACAAGGAACTAAAACCTCTTTCAGCCCAGAGTTCTTTCTGAAGTCCTCATTATCCCCTGAGGGGACCCGGAGAACAGCCCTGGCGCCTGTCCCATCATGCTGAGAGCTTTCCTTCAGCCATAGGCCTCCCTGGTTTCCCAGTGACGCTCTCGCCACTAGACTATAGGCATTGGCAGTTGACCCTCAGTTCTTAGCCGATGTGCTCCCCCCCCCACACACACACACACACAGGCTATATCAAGGATAATGACTCTGAGGGTGACAACAGCCACAGTTGTCACCACAGACTGTAACTGCTATTTGTCCTGGAGCCACAACACAGGCTCAATTTCCCTCTCCACCTGACCTCAGCTCTGGAGATCTAGGGATTTGGTGACAAAAATCAGGCCTGGCCCTGAAGAGCTGGCCACACCTCCAGGTTCCAAGTGACAGCAGGGACCTTCAGCTGTCACTACTTGAGCTGTCCTGCTCAGAGCCATGCTCCAGATACAGATGTCGTCCACTACTGTCCTACCCCCCAAACCTCACAGACACTCACACATGCCCATGCTTGCCTGGCTTAGGCCCCAGACTTCTGTCCAGCCCAGTTTTTCAGTAACCTCTGTTACCATTGTCCTCTCCACCCTTGGGCACCCACCCATGCCCAAATCAAGTGAATAATCCCATCTTCCCTCCACTCCCCCCTCTCCCCATCCTCAGCCCAGCAACCAGAGAGGCTTCCTTCTTTTTCCCCCTCCCTTTCCCCACTCCATGATTTCACATTTCCTGTACTAACATGTCAGGGGCTCCCCACTGCCCCAAGGATGTGACTTACAGGTCCCCCATGAGTCAGCTCTCCACAGCACCCCACACACTCACATGAGCACACACACATGTGCACATGCATGCAGGCATGCTTCTGGACTGCAGCCTTTGTTCAGTACACATTCCCTCAGCCGAGCCTCTCCCTCCTCTATGAACTATCTGCTCTGATCCATATTTTTAAAAATATTTTTATATTTACTTATGTGTATAAATGTTCTGCCTACTTGTATGTATGTGTACTGTATGTGTGCCTGGTACCCAAGAAGGTCAAAAGAGGGTGACAAATGCCCTGGGACTATAGCTATGGATAATTGCAAGCCACCATGTGGTGCTAGGAACCAAACCTGGGTCCTCTGCAAGAGCAACAAATGCTATTAACCTCTGAGCCATCTCTCAAGGCCCCATATCCTCCTCCTCCTTTTTTGAGATTTATTCATTTTATTTTATGTGTGACTGTTTTGCCTGCATATGTGTATGTGCACAACATGCATGGTTGGTGCTTTGGAAAGTCAGACAGTGGATCTCTTGGAACTGGAGTTAAGAATGTCTGTGAACCACTATGTGGGTGCTGAGAAGCAAATCTGGATTTTCTGCAAGAGCAACAAGTATTCTTCAACCATTGAACTATCTCTATAGCCCCACCCATTTATCTTTGAAGATATCTAGGGTAGTTGGATATTCAGATGCATGCCTTTAGTCTCAGCACTCAGGAGGCAATAGTAGACAGATCTTTATGAGTTTGAGGCCAACCAACCTGGTTTGCACAGTAAGCTCCAGGGCCAGTCAGTCATAGTTACACAGTGAGACCCTGTCTCAAAACAAACAACAACAAACTGCCCATGAAACCACTGCCACCATCCACAACACTTCTAGGATGCCGTATCCTCCAGGAGAGTCCCCCATTACCATCACCACCTTGTGTTAGTGTGTTACATGTCTATGGCAGAGGCCTCTGGTTATCTCCTCTCTAAAAGTAGCCGAATTTCTAGCTGGGTAAATTGTCAAGAGAAGAGCTACATTGTCGGGTCTCTATTGTGGCTCTGTTCTGACCAGTGCTTTATAAACAAAGTAGCAGTATAAACTGCTACTTGTAGTTACTTCCAGAAAACCCTTCAAAGAACTATAGCCTGCTCTCTGCCTTGTCTTAGTCTCTTCTTTCACCCTGCCATTGGAGTAGTACCACCAGCTTAGATGATGTGAGAAAGGCACAGACTAGGGATGGGGGAAACTTGGTCCTATGGGTCTCATGAAGCAGAGAGGCCATGATTCTTATTTGCTTGCTTGTTTTTTGTTTGTTTGTTTGTTTGTGTATATGAGTGCTTTGTCTTCATGCACACCAGAAGAGGACATCAGATCTCATTACAGAAATGTGAGACTGATGTAAGGATGAGAATTCTAAGAACAGTTCTTAGACATTAAGGTACCAGCCAGCATCTGCACACTAGTCTTGCTTTCTGGCAGGCATAGACACTATTTCTGGCACCTTCTGTCACAAATAGCATCTCTTGCCTCGAGCCATCCTCCACCATACACACTCTGCCTAGCTCATTCCATCAGGGCTGTGGAACTTGGGTCACTCGAAGGAAGAGTTGGTTCTCCCAGTATAACATACCTTTGTCGCAGATGCCACTAGAAACAGCTCAGGAATGGCCTCCTGGTGACATCTGAAGGTCATGTGGCGGTACCAAGAAGGACCTTCAACCAAGGAAAGACAGAGCCAAATAAAGCATTCTTCTCTCCTCTAGACTATGAAGTTCTCACAGGCTCTGCCAAAGCCTTGCACAATGAGTGACTGACCATGTAAGACACTTATAACACTCTCCCGATATTCATTCTCTCCTGTGTCCACCCTTTCCCTTTTCTCCTGTCTTCCTGAGATAGGATGCTCTGTACAATGTTAGCACTTCCATTTCTGTACCTCTCTTTTCTAAGGACACCCATAGTAATTGTGCTTGGTAGGTGTGAAGTCTCCTGTAGTCAGAGCTCAAATGGAAGCTGTGCTCACTTTCACATTCAATCAGAAGCCAGAAACAGACAGGGTTACACAAGTACTTCAATTGTTTCTATTTGTCACAGCATGCCAAGTTCACACTGAGACCTGGGCATTGAATTCCTTAGATGGTGAGTTCAGGCAAGTGGCTTGGTCTCCCTGTGCCTGTTTCCTCACATGCAGCTTGCATATAGGTGACTGCCAAGAGTAACATACAGTGCAAGTTTAACCAGCACTAGTCATTGTCATCACTGTGAGAAGGTATCTCGGAAGAGCCTGAACACCTTTCAAAGGGAGCTCTGCCGACTCTGACCTTTATTGATCAGCAAGTAAAGGTGTTAACCTGGTTGTCTCTCAATAAACCAAGAAGCAACATTCAAATAAACTATAAGAAAGACACAATTCCAGTCATACATCCCTGGCAACCACCCAAGCAAATGTGTGGATCAGGGGACAAAAGGACCTCGGTGGCTTCCATGATACACAGGTGTTGGTAGATAGTTGAATATACTAAAAATGAGTGCTCCTTTTAGTCTACCATTTTGTTTCTAAAAAGATATCCTAAGATTTGCCCTCACACATGTAAACTGAATGTATAAGTAATGCCCCCATTGACCTTGGGCCTTTGATTCCATTCCAAGATCTCTGGGGTAATCAGTGAAAAATCTATACTTTCTCTTTGCTGGGGCTGTTTAGTTGATAGAATATGAATGTGGACTAAATGGGGACTATCTCATTTACACACATTCTTCATTCAAAGATAAGAACAGACAAGACAAAAAGCTAAGAAACAAAGATGGAGGGAGGGAGGAAAACTATTAGCTGGGGAATGTAAGTTCTATCTAGGGAAGGGAGCTTTTAAAGCCACAGCCCAGCAGAGCAGTTCCTAGACTCAACGATGTGCCAGTCCCATGACACAGTGCAGTGGCACCCTCAGAAAGAGCAAGCCCAGGGGATAGAGACCTGGGCCAGAGACCATGAAGGCCTTGAAGGAGGAGAGTTGCTGAACACCGGGTCTCAAACCAAGGCTGGCTCTGTGACCCTGTGTGGAGCAGCTCACAGGTGCCTAGATTCATGGGCAGGCAGAACAGGGACTAATACTTAACAAACAAGAAAAATGAGGTCATTTACTGAAAGTCACTCAGCTAGTGAGAGATGAAAAGCAGGCTATAGCCCCCCTGCTTACTTCCAGAGCTTCACCAAGCCAGCTCTGCCCCAGGATGGAGCTGCAAGGGACACATAGGTCAGGGGGGTTAGGACTGAAGACAGGATTGGTTCAGGGATGCCCATTTCTGTGCTTCTCAAGTTCTAGCTGTCCAGCTCTGCCCTGGTACAGAGGAGAGGGCATGAGGCAGGGCTCTGAGGGGCTGATGGGTCATCCCATGAGTATGATGTATGAGCAGAAGACTCACAGGAAAGAGGTGGCTCTTGATCATCAGGATAGAGCAGAAGGAGCCAGAGACTGGGTCAGTGTCTTGCAGATCCATTGGAGCAGGTGTTGCCTGGTGGCTGGTGGGCAAGATGAGGCAAGTGGGGAGACTTTGGCCCTGGCCCACTTCCCTGTCACAAAGGCTACACTCTGCCTATGACCCAGCCCCCACATACCACCAACACCACCAACTCAGTTCTAATCAGCTTAGGGAGGCTCCTGAAGGGCAAGACTCTCACTTTCCACAGCAGCAAATTAACACTTCAATTCAAAGACAGGCAAGCCCGACCTGAAGTCTACTCTCTTTCATCTGGCAAAGAGTTAATTAAGACCTGGGGACACTGAAGGGGAGGAGGTGTCCTTGGCAAGTCTCACCAGGAACTGACCACCTTGGTCAGCCTAGTGTTTCCAGCTCAATCTGGAATTCAGGACCACAGAATCTTATGTAGCTTAGTGGGCCTCCAATTCATATGTAGTTAAGGCTAGACTTAAACTCCTGTGTCTCCTAACTCTACCATTCAAGGACTGGGATTATAGGTGTGCATCGCCACGTGTGCTTTGGACTGTTCTCTTTTCACACATTCTGAAGAGTGTTGAGAGCAATGCAGCGGTGAAGCTGACCAGAACTTCAAGCAATGTGAACTACAAGCAACAGGAACTATGGGGTATGGGAGGGGTGGCACAGAAGATAAGGAGATAGGAGGACCGAATAGATGTTTTTCTTTAATTATGTGTGTTTGTGCTGGTTTGAGGGGTGTGTGTGTGTGTGTGTATGTGTGTGTGTGTGTGTGTGTGTGTGTGTGTGTGTGTGTGTGTGTGTGTGCTGGGTGGAGATGTGTGTGTGTGTGTGTATGTGTGTTTTTGTGCTGGGTTGAGAGGTGTATGTATGCATGTGTATGTTCTTGTGTGCGTGTGTGTGTGTGTGTGTGTGTGTGTGTGTGTGTGTGTAGGTTTGTTTGTTTACTGAGGATTTTAATTAAAACAAAAAGTTTGAGATAAGCTCTCCCCACACACAACTAACTCTTCAGCAACAAAGAGGCACCTATGTGTACCACAGAGCTGCAGGCTCACAATGTGCCGAGGTGTCTGTCTGTGAGACACATAGCTGTTCCTCTCAGTCATTGCTCCTAGAACAGCAAGGCCACACAAACTGGAAGCTGTGGCCCCCAGCCCATCAACAGACTGGTTAGGAGTATGGCCAGCAGTTGTGGGGTGCAGAGTGGTAGAGTAACAAGCCATTCCTGGCCTAGGTGGGGGTAGGGTTTGGAAAAGGGGACCACAAAAGAAACCAGTTGTGGCTTGTGCAAAGGTAGACCTCTGCCTTAAGCCCCCACCACCATCAGAGCCTTGGCTTCAAAAGCGAGCCATAGCCACATACCTTCCTAGAACTCGGGAAAGGGGGAGTGGGTCCAGGAAGGGTCTTAGCCAGCGGGCGGCAGAGCAAAGGGACATCCAGGGTAGGGCAGGGTGGGGCAGCCAGAAGGCTGCCTTATCCAGTGCCAATTCCCTAAACCTTACAAACCAAGCCATCCCTGCCCTCTGTGCTTGGAAATCCCTTTGAGCTGGAGAGGGCACATCGGGGTCAGAGAGTGATGAGCCCTGGCCCCAGCACCGTTTGAAATCCTGGGCCAGGGGCGAGGCCTTCGAGGTGGGGTCGCCACCTCCAGGGCAGCGGCGTCCTCCGGCCGGTTGCTAGGGCCCCTCTTCCGAGGCATCAGGTTATAGGGCCGCGTGGAGCAGCCCATCTGCCGGCTCACTTCTCACTTTCCCCCCTAAGGCTGCCTGTGACCCGGCTCCCCAGGCTCTGGCCCGGGTGTAAAAGTGGCGGGGGGCCTTTATTCCCACCGAGCCCCTTCTCAGCAGCTCGGTCGGCCAAACTGCTCTTGGATTACATTTTGATGAGTTTTCAATTTAGGCTCCACAGACAAGGGAGGGGAGGGGCGGGGGCGAGGGCGGGGGCGGGGCGGGCGGAATAAATGCAACAGATGGGCCCAATTGTACTGCCTAGGCAAATGAAGGAAGACATCTGTAGCTCCCGAATACTGGTGGTCTGAAACGCAATTAGCCCTCTGTGAAAGGGGCCCCTCGCAGCCCCCTCGGCCAATCCCCTCCGAGGCACTGCTCACGTTACAATGGCCTTGACCACAATCCATTGAGCAGAAAAAGGAAAAAAGAAAAGAAAAGAAAAGAAAGAAAGATTAATCCAGGAGTTGCTGGGCGGTGGGGCAGCAAATGGGTTGCCATGCAGTAAGGAGAGGGACTTGGATTTCTGCGTTTTCACGGTCTCCTTCCGCGAGTGCCTACCCTAAGGTCTTTGGGAAGGCAATGAGAAAGGAAGCTCTGATTCTTTTTCTCTTGGTGAGGCTATGTGATCGCACCTCTCCAGTGGTTCCCAATATGCAAATGGTTCCAAAGCCTCCATGTTCTACTGTCGTGTTTGGAAAATAATGAAGACACCAGTCTCCCACATTTGGAAGTGGTCGTTCTGCCAGTCTTTAAGGACCTAGGTCCAACTGTCCTTCCTGTCTGGCTGTCAGGCAGCCCTAGGCCCAGAAGAGAATGGTTTGGGGCTTCCTGAGACCGTATACTTCCGGCCAGTACCTACTGGCAGATGTAGGAGGCGACCCTGCAGAATGGCATGGACTGTTCACCGGAGGCCAGTGTACCTTTAAATTACCCACCTGGCTTTGTTCCTGGCCAGGCTGGGCTCCCTGACCCTCTGATTTGGGAGATAAAGGAAGCCCGTGCTCTGTCCACCCGGCTAGAGTTTCAGCTGCTCACGTCCTGCCTGTCAGAGCCGTCAAATGGCCCCAAAGCTCCCTGGTCTGTGTCACAGAGGTCACTCCCAAGGGTGCGCGTTCTCTGGCCTAGTGCCTTCTTTGGGGAGAATTCCTGTCAGTTAAGCATCAAGAGGGCATTCTCCCATTGTTTATTTTAGCACGAAAGAAATATATACACTATAACATTTACAACTTTTCAATAAAAATTTTAAAAATACATTTTCATTTTTATTTTGTGGGTATGGTTTCTCCTGTGCATGTGTCAACCCAGTCTGTGCATGAAGCCAGAAGAGAGCGTAGGGCTCCCTGGAACTGGAGTTTAAGACACTTGTGAGTGGCATTTAGTTTTACTCTGAGCCGTTAAATTCTGTGACTGACTTGTTATGCTTACTATAATATCCCCAAGATGCATCTATGTTCGAGCATATGTCAGAATCTTCCTCCCCTTTAAGGCCAAATAATATTTATTTGTATGTGAGGACCATATTTTGTATCCATTCACCTGTTGGTGGACAGTTAGATTATGTCTCCCTCTTGGCTGTTGTGACTATGAACATGGATATACTCATACCTCCTCTGATTTCTGCTTTCTGGTTGTTGGCTTTGTTTGTTTGTTTGTTTGTTTGTTTGTTTGTTTTTAATATACTCAGAAATGACTTGCTTAGATACTATGGTAATTCTATTATTTTTATACATATTTAAATATATTTATTTTTATGTACATGTCTGGGTGTTTTGCCTGCATCTAAATGTACCACATACATACAGTTCCTGTGGAGGCCAGAGGAGGCTCTTGTACCCCTGGAACTGGAGTTAGAGATGGTTGTGAGCCACCACGTGGGTTCTGGGTGAACCACGCTTAAGTCCTCTGGAAGAACAGCCTACCTGCCAAACCATATCTCGTGCCCTTGATTTGTTTGTTTATTTATGTATTTATTTATTTCCTGAATGAAACATCAATTCAGTTTTGTTTTGTTTTGTGTAAGATTTATTTATTTATTTATTTTATATGAGCACACTGTGGCTGTCTTCAGACACACCAGAAGAGGGCATCAGATCCCCATTATAGACAGTTGTGAGACACCATGTGGTTGCTGGGAATTGAACTCAGGGCCTCTGGAAGAACAGTCAGTGCTCCTAACTGCTGAGCCATCTCTCCAGCCCCCTCAGTTTCCATTTTTAAAGACAATATTGGTGGTAATTTCGACCAGCTTTAGAAATCAGATAATCATTTTCCCTTGGACTGTGAGCCTGGGTATTTTGAATGCTGCTTGAGTGTGTTCTGAGTCCTGGGCCTTCCTCGGACCTGGACAGCCCTGAGGCTGACCCGTGGCTCACATTCCACTGGGCTGGCTTGTGTCTGCCTCGAGTCTTGCTCACTCCCGACTGTCTCTCCTCGGCCTGATTAGGGTCTCTCTGAGAACCAAGCTGCTGGGTTTCCATGATTCTCATTGTTTGTGTTTAGACAAAGTAGCAGACACTTG
The DNA here is from genome assembly GCF_000001635.26 of Mus musculus. NCBI lineage: Eukaryota > Metazoa > Chordata > Mammalia > Rodentia > Muridae > Mus > Mus musculus. The sequence continues at coordinate 56,206,454 of NC_000079.6, read as the reverse complement.
CAAAGTTTTTCAAGTCTCAATAGTTAAATGTTCCAAGGTTTGGGAGTGTCTTCATCAGTCAGCACCTGGTGCCAGCATAGCAGAGGAAGCCACAGTAGATAGGCTGTGCTTAGAACAGGGGATGACAAAGTCCCTTTAAAAAAGTAGCAACCACCCTCACCGAAACCTGGCCCAGTTCCTAGGCCTGTGTCACATTGTGTCACCTCTCTGAGCGTCCATTGCCTCATCTAACTACCCTTCTCATCCTAGGAACCAAACCAAACTTTTGAGACAGGAATAGGCTTTGGCATAGAAAGCTGTCTGTGCCTCAAGAGCAGAGGATGGCTAGAGCTAAGGGAGATGAGAGCACTGCTTCTTCTCAGGGATCCTCAAGTCTAAGCCAGCGCCTCTAAGGAAGACCAGGAAAGCCCTGTATCAGTGCTGTGGCCAGTGGTGGCCAATACACTGTGATCAAATGCCTCTGGGCATCTTGGGGTAGTTTTACCAAGCCACACCCAGGCCTCCGCTATGAGCTGACCGCCATTCGGTCTCCTATTTGCCTACTGCACCCTGCTCCCTAACTGAGCTAGGTTCTCCCTTAGCAATGATGTTCCTGACATGACCTTGTGGTTCCGTGGCCTAATCCGATGGTATTGGCTGATGCAACTAACTTGTTAGAGAATCTAATAGGTTTTGCATAGGCCATGCAAGTGAGGCCACTGCTCCAAACCCTCAGGGCTGGTTCTCAACAAAACCACACAGAAGCAGTAGCCAGTCTTTGCCAACAGCTGGGACTGGCTAAGAAAAAGGGACTGTGACCTTGCCCATTGAATCCCAGCTTCCACAAATGGGCTGTTGCAGCACATGTCCTTTCCTGCCCAGCTAGGCACAGATTGCAGGAGCAAACTCACCATTGCCCATAATCAACATCTAGAAATGTGTCTGGGGTACCTGGATAGAGCAATCCCAGAGGCAGTCTTAGCTAATATATTGTCTGTACCTTAGGGCTTGGGAACCACTTTGAAGTATATCTCTTCTTTGAAATTTAGTCACCCAGATAGACCAGAAGGGCAGTACATATATCCTTGCTTTCTCCTTTCCTTTCCTTTCCTTTCCTTTCCTTTCCTTTCCTTTCCTTTCCTTTCCTTTCCTTTCCTTCCCTTCCCTTCCCTTCCCTTCCCTTCCCTTCCCTTCCCTTCCCTTCCCTTCCCTTCTCTTCTCTTTTCTTTTCTCCTCTTCCCCCCTCTTTTTTTTCTTTTTTGACAACTTCTCACTATGTACCCTTGGCTATTCTGGAACTCATTGTTTACTATGTAGACCACACTGGGCTTAAACTACCTGCCTCTGGCTCCCGAGTTCTGGGTTTAAATGAGTATACCACCATGCCCTGCAACCATGCTTATATTATTGAGTTTGTGCTGTGAGCCATACTTGGTTCTAGTCAAGAATGTAAGACAGACGACCCAAACCAAGTCAGGCCAGGCCAGGGCCAGCTGCTTTCATAGCATGCACAGTCAGCGAACAAATATGTTATGGGGCTCAGACAATGATGCCAAGAAATGAGGAGATACAAAGCTCTGAGCAGCAGAGACCCCTAGTCGTCTGCTGCTTCCACAGCCTGTGTGAGCCAGAGAGTCTGAGAGGCGTGTTTCCTTGATCCCTGAGATAGGCACAGCCCAGGAACCAATGGTGGCCAATACACTGTGAGCTGAAGTGGTCTACTCATGGCAGCCATCTCACTGCTGATGGGAGGCCCCCCTAGCCACACCCCCTTTCTTCTGCATGGTGACCCACCCATAATGCTCAGAAGATTAGCCTTCCATTCAGCCCAGCTCCCAGAAGAGTGGGGGGACAGCAAGAACAGCTCCTCACCAACCACAAAGGACATGCATCAGAAGCAAGAAAATAATGTGTAAACGCTAGGCACCAGCACTGGGAGCTCCTGCAGCCAGCCAGCCAGCCCAACTGTATTATTAATTTTTAAAAGTCAGCATACAAAGTAATTGGTTTTATTATTTTTCATACCCAGATACCCTTTCACCATGTCCTTATTTCCTGTCTCCCTTGCTTCCCATTGGATGGTTTTCTCACAGGGCTCCTCTCCTTTGCTGTCCTGTCACATGGGTTTCATTGCTCCCTCCCTGCCTTTAAGACTCTTCTTCAGCTCTCATCATGCTCAGGCAGCTCCTTTCTGCTTCCTTGAGCTCATATATTGATAGAAAGAAACAGACTAGATAGATGATAGACAGATAGACAGATAGATAGATAAATAGATGATAGACACACAAATAGATGGCAGATAGATACTTAGATGATACATAGATAGTTAAATGGTTGACAGATAGATAAATAGACAGATGATAAATGGATGATAAGTACACAGATAGCAGATATAGATAATTAGATGATAGATGATTGACTGATAAATGATAGAAAGATGAAAGATAGATGATAGATAGATAGATAGATAGATAGATAGATAGATAGATAGATAGAAGATTGATTGATGGGTAGGTGATTGATAGATGATAGATGATTGATAAATAGATAGATACATAGATAGACAGACAGACAGATAGATGACAGAATTTAGATTCCACAAGTAAGATTCTCTCTGAATCTAGCTTATTCCATAGAGCACATCCTGCCAATGACAAAATTTCATTTTTCTTTGTGGCTGAAAGTTTTTTTTATCATTCTAGATATAGTGGCACATACCTTTAATCCCAGCACTTGAGGTGGAGGCGGAGGTGGAGGCAGAGGAGGAGGCAGATCTCTGTGAGTTTAAGGCCAGCCTGGTCTACAGGGTGAATTCCAGGTCAGCCAGGGCTATGATGAGACTAATAGAGTAAGCACCTGTCTAAAAACAATGCTTTTCCACCATACGGATAGCCCATGCAGGGGACTTCCAAATGAGTAGTTCTCTTACAAGTTGTTTAGGACCTGGAAAGTTCTGTGTGTAGATCACCCTTTATCAATTTTTGCCTTTTTAAAAGTCAAAAGAAAAATGTTTCTAACTTAAAAAAAATAGCAGTGATGGGGTTGGGAAGATGGTTCAGTGGCTAAGAGCATAAGTTGTTCTTCCAGAAGACCTGGGTTCAATTCCCATCACCCATATGGCTGCACACAACTGTCTGCAAGTTTAGTCTCAGGGGATCTAAAGCCCTCTGTTGGCCCCTTGAACACTTTATGAATATGGTACACACAAAACATACAAGCAAAACACCTATACACATAAAATAATTAATTTTAAAGGTGTGATGGAAAAATGTCCAGTGATTAGAGACACAGGCTATTCTTCCAGAGAACCTGAATTTGATTCTCAATCCCTACAAGGGCATCTCACAACAATCTGTAACTCTGGTTCCAGGGGCTCTGGTGCCCTTTTCTGGGTTCTGTGGGCAGCTGGTATGTACTTGGTACAAGCAAAACACTCATATACATAAAACAAATAATAAAAAAGTTTAAACTCCCTCCACATAAAATGAAAATGGTGAATTTTTTTGTGATGCCTCCTAGGCAAGTCAGCAGTGTCAACATGACGCTGACTATCTCCTTCCCAGCCACCAGCTGTCAGAAACTCACTGGAGTACATGATGACCACAAGCTTTGTACTTTCTGTGAGCATCACACGGGCACAGAAGTAGCTGCTGATGTTCTGGGTGGAGAGTGGAAGACTTGTGTGGTCCAAACCACATAACAAGGTTTTCCTATGAAGCAAGGTGTCTCTACCCATAGCAGAGTGCACCTGCAGTTGAGTAAGGGAAGTTCCTGTTATAAACTAAGAAGAACTGGAGACGGAAGGGCAAGACTGCTTGAGGACGCCAATCTGAATGTTTGCAACTTGGTCATTGTAGTGAACAAACAGACAGACAGACGAGAGAAAAGGGTATCCCTGGACTGACAGATACTACTGTGCCTTAGAAACTGGGATCCCAAACCAGAAGCCTCTGAAGGCTTGCCAGTGTCTCTAAAGAAGATGATGTCTGCCAATATGCTGTCAGAAGCCCTTAGACTAAGAATCTGAGAGATCCAGGACCAATGCTCCCAAGATTCAGGGTCCTGAGACTCCACATGTCCTGCAACACAAATGCCCAAGGGTCACGCTGAAGACAGCACACTTAGAAACACAAGGAGGATTCACAATGTGCTAATGTTCTGGCCAAGAGAATGAAGAAAACCAAAGAAAAACTTCAGGAACAGATTGCCAAGAGATGTAGACTGAAAGTTTCCGCTTCTAAGTCTGGTCAAAAATAAGTCTTTAAGACTGATGGGTAAATGATCAGACCTTAAAAAAAAAAAAAAAACCCTACTATATGTGAACATCTAGTATGTTTATAAAACATAACTATGATTCTCAAAGCAGTAAATGAGTAAAGACCTGGTTGTATTTTTGCAGGTTAAAAACTTTAAATGTTAAGTTAAATGTTTAACTTAATTTTAAACCATGTGGCTGCTTGATAGAATGAAACATACAGTATACATCCTCTAGATTCAGCCTGTTCTGGTGTGAGACGGCGTATGTGAAAATCCAATGCCGCACAGAAGTGTAGGCAGAAAGGTGGAGTCTACAGATATCATGAGGCAAGGATCGAGGTCAACCAGTTGTCCCTGGAACATAGAGCCCCCATGGGCTTAGGGAATACTGAGAGTCCTGAGGTTGTCCTGCCCAGCAGCAGAGTGAACTGAAACTGGATATGTCAGAAGCAGATGAGCTGCCAGGTTCAAGGCACTGTCCTTGTTGACCTGGGGCATGGTTCATTGGAGTGTATGTGAGAGCAGATAAGGGATCTAAGAGGCTGGGGTTGGCTTGTCTCCAGGGCTAGCATGAAGTAAAGCAGAACTCAAGGCTAGTTAGGCTTTTGGCACCAGCTATCTGCCCCGCCCACTTAGGCATGATTGTCACCTTTAAATGCACTTACACCATCAGTCTCTAAGGTCTGACTCAGAAGGTGATCACCCTCTCACCAGCCCAGTGTGTCTGAGGACGGAGCCCAGACACGACAGCCTGTGCAAAGACATCCAAGATTCAGGTCTGGTGCCTTTGGAAGGAGCTGAGATGTGTGCATTGGGCCTAGTTCCCATCAGCATCAGTTATAGATCCTGGTACCAAAAGCACAGCAAAGGGAGAGCCATCCTTCCTTGTAAGTAACCATAAGCCAGGTAGACATGATACACTAGAATCCATTGCCCCTTACCAACCTGCAACAGAATGCCAGGCATATTTTTTCCCAATGGCTTCACTTATATACCATCTTCATTTAACATCCTCCTGACTGCTATGTATGTTTTTTTTTCCTTTTTTCAAACTTAGAAGAAAAAGTTTCAGAAGTATCCATGAACACTCAAATGCAATGTTCAACATTCCTCTACATTTGCATCGACATATCGGCATTTTGTTTGATAGGCAGATAACCTACTTTTTAAAAAGTGAAGCCATTTGAGCACAACCCAAAGACAATGAATAAAACTTAATACTAATTAGTGTCTAGTCCATATTTGAATTTCTCTAGCTGTTCCAGTCTTGTCCTTGGTAGTAACCCCCACCCCCACCCCAGATCAGCATCACATTTAAAATTGGTCATACATTTCTGGACTTCTGTGAGGGTGGATGTCTTTACCTCCATTTAGGGAGAACTGGATGCCATTGTGGATCCTGAATGGAGCTGACTGCTGAGGGGCCAGACTCCAGAAGAGTCCTGGGGTCACAGTGTAAAGCCACCAACCTCAGTTTACCAGGAGGAAGCTATCCTAGAGGGATAGAGACAGTGCACACTGGAATATGGGAATCAGAGGCTGGGTATGTGGTAACCACTTCAAGTCCAGCAACTTCTGCTGCCAGAGGTCCCAACAGCTCTCTCCAAGACACACTCTAGTTCCTCTCTCCTATACCCCACATGGGTGTACTACCCAAAAGGTTGATCTTGTTTTTTTTTAAAGAGAGGAGTCTAACATGGCCCAGGCTTACCTCAAACTCACTAAGTAGCTGAAAATAACCTTGAACTCCTGATTATCTTTTCTTCAACTTTTTTTTTAAAAGGTTTTTATTTATTGTATGTTTGTGAGTACACCATTGCTGTCTTCAGACGCACCAGAAGACGCCATCAGATCCCATTACAGATGGTTGTGAGCCAACCTGTGGTTGCTGGGAAGTGAACTCAGGACCTCTGGAAAAGCAGTCAGTGCTCTTATCCACTGAGTCATTTCTTCTGCCCCCTTTCTCCAACTTCAAATCACTGTAGTTACAGGTGCACACTACCCTGCCTGGCTCTGGATGGGAAAATCTAAAACTGGATGTCAAATATAATCACCTTAGAGCTCAAAGAACAGCGCCATCTCAGGGTCCCATAGAGCACATTGCTTTTCTTTGTTGCTCTGCCCTGGCTCCCAGGACTTTGGGCAAGCTCAGGAGAACACTGGCTCTCTGTTAACCTGGGCAGTGGAGGAAGCAGCCTGCAGGTTGCTGACTGCCATGGAGGCCAGGTCAACGAGTACTGACTGCTTTGTGGTCAGCCCATCTGTGGCCCCCTCCCCAGGTTGATGTCTTCTTCCAATCCAGGTCCCACAAGACAGGCCTCTGACTTCCCTGCCAAACCTCCCTGGCCACCATGGCCCTGCCCCATTATGCCACATTTCCAGGGACAAGCAGATGTTGCTGTGGAGTCCTGATGGACAGTTTGGTGTTCGGGGCAGGCTGTTTTCAGATTGGGAGCAGTGCGCGCAACCGTAGCTCCTGATTGCAGGACACACCTCTCCTCTCAGCCACTGCTAATGAGGCAGCACAGACGCCACCCACACAAGCTGCTAAACTGCTTCGGATGGACCGCTGCAGCCTTCCAGCAGGAATGGACTTAAAGGGTGTGTTTTTATAAGGAAGAAATGACATAAGCGTCCCCTCTTTGTTATTTAAATTTCATGAAAATCAACTATAGAAGGTGTGTAATTGAGCACAGAATAGGGCCCAGAATATATTCTGAAATAACGTGAGAGCCCTTTACAGATTATATATGAAAAAAAAAGTCAAAGAAAAGCAGAGTCTGTGTGAAAAACAGTGAACTATTTGAAGGAAGGAGGAGGGAGAGGAGGAGGGGGGTATGAAGAAGATCAAGCATGGCTGGAAGAGTTTTTGAGGGGATGGCTGGTTTTTGTTTGTTTGTTTGCTTGCTTGCTTGCTTGCTTGCTTGCTTGCTTGCTTGCTTGCTTGCTTGCTTAAAACATTCAAGATAGTATCTCACTCTGTAAGCCAGGCTGGCCTGGAACTGAATATATAGCCCAAGCTGGTCCTGAACTTGTGGTTATCCTCCTGTCTCAAGTTCCCAAATGCAGAAATCACAGGCACGAGGTACCACAGGCAGCTAGCAACTGGTTTTCTGAGCAGTTGCCTTGGTGTGTGACTTAGGGAAGCATGGATTGCAGGCCCAACAAAGTGATTCGGAATCAAACACAAGCTGCATACATGTCTTCAGCCAGAAACCAAGGCCAAGCCAACGAACTTTAGGAGCCTTCCACAAAGGCTAGCAGACAGGAAGAGGTACCAGCCTAAGACCTGCCTCTCTATCCCACCCTAGCATCTGCCCTGGGATCCAAAGACCATGAGCCTTAGCAGTCAAGCCTTCAAGTAAGGGGCCAGAGCTGGTCTGGAGACCTGACCCAGGTCACCTTGCAGGTGGAGAGCCTGTAGCCAGGAGCTGTCCTGACTCACTGTGGAAGGCTTCTCTGAGTCCAGTGCTCCCAAAGGGCCCACAGTCTGTTCCTTCTAAAATCCTGGCCCTAGCTCCCTTACGCTCCACCACCCTGTGCCGTTAGCACAGCTTCTCTTGGCCTATCTGACACCCTTCCCTCTCAAAACCCCATCTCCTATCTGTCCAACGAGGACAATACTATCTCCTGAAAGAGCTGCTGTGAGGGTGACCTAGACATGCACAGTACCCAGGAAAGCACCAGTCAGCCTGTAGGTGCTACACCAGCCTTGTCCCTCTCCTCTGTCAGTCCAAGTGTCACAGCATCTGCCTGAACCCCAGCTATGACCAATGACGTCTGCTTTCCAGGAAACTCTCACTTTCTTCTTCTTCTTCTTCTTCTTCTTCTTCTTCTTCTTCTTCTTCTTCTTCTGCTGCTGCTGCTGCTGCTGCTGCTGCTGCTGCTGCTGCTTCTCTTCCTCCTTCTCCTCCTTCCTCCTCCTCTTCCTCTTTCCTCCTTCTTTCTCCTCCTGCTTCTCCTTTTTATCCTCCTCTCTTCCTCCTGCTTGTTCTTCCACCTCCTTCTCTCCCTCCTCTCCTCTTTCTCTTCCTCCTCTTTCTTCTCCTCCTCCTCCTTCTTCTGAGATAGGATCTCACTATATAGTCTTGCCTGACCTGGAGCTCACTGTATAGATCAGGCTGACCCCTGTATAGATCAGGCTGGCCCCAAATTCATGAACCTGCGCCTGCCTCCTGAGTGAAGGATCACAGGTTTGACACCGCACTGGGCCCCATTAGCTTCTTGAGCAAAAACTGAGTACTTGGTGGTGACTGTTTCTATGAATGCCCAACCCTCCAACAGACAGCAAAAGCCACTCAGTCCAGGACTTCTCCAGTCCCAATCCCTTGTCTCAGGCTACTTCTGTCTTATTAACTCTTACATTGAGCCGCAGTGGCCTGGGAAGGCTGAATATAAGCTCACACCTAGCCCTGAAACTCAGCATGTGAGCCAGAGTCTGTTAAATGAGGGACTTTCAGTGATCAGAGCTGAGAGCTGAGCAGCAAGAAGCATCCGACAGGGAACGAGGTTAGCGCGCCATCTACTGGCAGTTCTGCGGACCAGCAGGAAAGGACTTGTCTAGCTGCCGGATGGAGCCCCCTTGAGGTCATTCGTCAGTAAGACGCTCCACGGAAATCCACACCCCAGCCACCCACACACTGCCTGGAAATCAACAAATGTTGCTGGCTTCTTGTGAAAAGCACCAACAAATTGCTGGTTTCTTGTGAAAAGAGATACGATGTATCGAGGATATGAAAGAAACGGCTTCTCTTCAACTCGCCACTCCAGGTTGTGAATTTAAGATGATTTTGGAGACTTGGGGCAGGATTCCCGGACCCTGGCAGTTACTGCAGCACTATGACAAGCAGGCATTGGGGGCAGACAGAACCCAGTGCCATTTTACAGCCCTGCCACTTACTAGCTGTGGGACCCGGGCAGGCATTTTGCCATCTCTCCCAGTCTGTAAAGCAAGCCCGTAATTAGTACGTAACCTACGTACGCTACTTATGTAACCTACGTACATATGTAACCTAAGTACATAACCTAACAGGAGAGTGAAAACAAAGCCACTCTTTGATGCCTACACAGCACGAGAGCCTCCAACCCGCTCAGGCTCGGCTCCTTCTCTCCAGCCACCCTCCAGGATGTCCCCAGTTTATGAGTTGCTACCCCAGCTCTCTGAGCCCGGCTGCCATTGTCCGCTCCCGCTGTCTCCTAGCCCACGATTCTCTCTGCTTTGTTCAGCTGACCTTTTGCCACCTCTAGCAAGATCCCTCAGGCTTCCTGCTTCCAGACCTGCTCACTTTAAATATGGGCAACACCAACACTCCCCCACCCACCCCACCCCCCCAGAAAAAAAATACACAGAGGATCAGACCTGACTGAAGTAAGAGAGAGGAACAGAACCTGATGGGACGCTAGATCAACTTCCGGGCAGAACCAGCCCTAGGATGCATCTGAGTCTCTGCATTATCTGCTGGACAATGCAGATAATGGCTTCTCTGACCAAGCTTCCAGGCAGCAGAAATCTATGTGCATGAATACAAATATTTAGGAGGAAGTTTGACAGCAAGCCCATCTGGTAAAACAACGATAATAGGTTCCCACCCAGAGCCCATGACCTCTGGAGCCACTGACATTTGACCAAGCTTACAGTATAGGCATAAAATCTCTACTGTGGTGCAGGCCTTAAATCAAGTTAGAAAGTGCTTGGTTGTCTCTAACTATGTTGGCATGGTGACACTGAAAGGAAATAAAACTGTAATTCATGTAATGTATGTTAAATAGCCCAAAGAGTTGTTTCTGAGCTTTGAAACCTGGGGCTGAGAACATAGCAGAACAGACCAGGACATGCCCGGGCAAGCCCATCGCCTCCCTAGCTCCCACCCCTCTGACCTAAGTTAAATGTTACAGGCTGCTGATGTTTAAATGGACCAATCATGTGAAACCGCGCCAATTCCTCCCCCAGCCCCACTCCTTTTCTATAAAAACCCCTAGCTTCCAAGCCTCGTGGTTGAATCCACTGTCTCCTGTTATGTGAGATACGTTTTGACCCGGAGCTCCGCCATTAAAAAACCTCTTGTTGTTACATCAAGGTGTTGTGTTCTATTCGTGATTCTTGGGTGCACGCCAAATCGGGAGCTGAGTGGGGGTTTCCCCACTGAGTTCTTTCAACACCAGCAGGCACATCCCGTCAGAGGTCAGCATTGTAGCATGCAGGCTTCCATAGCAGCCCGTGCAGCACCTTTCTGCACTGTGGTAGGTAACCACGGCTTTCCTGAGCTGTCAAGGTTTATTTCTCTGTGGCCTGAATCAGAGTGAGTGGTGTTGTCAACAACAGTGTCCTACCATCTCAGTGTGGCGGGTGTGATGGTTTGTATATGCTTGGCCCAGGGAGTGGCACTATTAGGACGTGTGGCCTTATTGGAGTGGATGTAGCCTTATTGAAGTAGGTATAGCCCTGTTGGAGTAGATGTGGCCTTGTTGGAGTGGGTGTATCACTGTGGGCATGGGCTCTAAGACCCTCATTCTAGCTTCCTAAAAGTCAGTCTTCTGCTAGCAGCCTTCAGATGAAGATGTAGAACTCTCAGCTCCTCCTACACCATGCCTGCCTGGATGCTGCCATGTTCCTGCCTTGATGATAATGGACTGAACCTCTGAACCTATAAGCCAGCCCCAATTAAATGTGGACCTTATAAGAGTTGCCTTGGTCATGGTGTCCGTTCACGGCGGTAAAACCCTAATTAAGACAGTGGGCAACCAGACACCTTGGCTTTTTCTACATAAAGTCAAGTTGTCCCATCAGTTACTCTCCCTCCCTTCAAAAAATAGAGACCAGTCCTTTTCTCAAAGATATCTCCAACAGAAACTGCAGTCAAATGCCAGTATTTTATTTCATATTTTCTTGTCTGAGATCTTTCTCTAAGACCTTTGCCCGTTTTAAGCCTTTGACTCTTCACAATATCAACACTGTCTATAAAAACAAAAACAGGAAGGCCACATATAGGACCCCTCTGGGTCAACATAAGAAATATCTGAATTCAGATTTGAACCCAGGTACCTGGCTTCTTAAAATTCCAAGCAGGCAACACTGCCCCAGAATCTTCTTGATACCTAAAATCCAAAGGTCACTGTCACAAACATGAATATCAGGGGCTCAGTGGCACAGCTGCAGAATGGGAGAGACAGACAGGACCAGCAAGGCCAATGTCCAGGATATGGTACAAGAAGAGTGCCTCCTCCCCATATCATGCAGACTTCTCCACACTCTGAGTAAGGGACTTCTATTAGACACCCCCCCACCTCAACTACAACCCCCAAAGCTCCCACCCCTCATTATCCTCAGAGCCCCAGCAGTCCCTATTGTGTGGGGTAGACTCCAATGCTCCGGTGTAGCATAAATGGCCAGGCACGGATTTTCAGTCCCCACTTGGCTTTGCAGCCTTTGGTCTCTGCTGTCCCTTCGCTGACAGGCAGAGCCCTGGAGGACTGGAGCTGCTACTCAGGCATCCACCCTTGGTGCCACACACCATTCAGCTATTGCATAAGCTCCCGGGGGGCATTTGACACACCGTTTGCCTGGCTCCAGCTGCTGGTTCATATGCTCTTTGGTTCTTCCCCAAAGTCCGGGCTCTAGAATGAAGGTATCCTGGTTGTTTTGCTATTGTTGTTCATTTGTTTGTTTGTTGACTTGACATAAGCTAGAGTCATGTCAGAAGAGGGAAATCACAACTGAGAAAACACTCCACAAGATCAGCCTGTAGGCAAGCCTGCTGGGCACTTTTTAAATTAGTGACTGACGTGGGGCAGGTGAGCCAACCTACTGTGGGTGATGCCACTCCAGAGCAGCTGGTCCTGGGTGGTATAAGCAAGCAAGCTGAGCAAGCCAGTAAGCGCGTTCTCTCATGATTTCTACATCATGTCCTGCCTTGCTGCCGCAGACCTTCTGGGTCCCTGTGTCTGCGTGGAACGGGGTCTCTCGACGCGGGTGGGCAAAGCGTGGATGAATGACAGACAGACACACACGCAGGAGAGTTTGTGTGGAATCTGAATGTAATTTTACAACTCGAACATCAGACTTTTTATGCAGAGGACAATAAGGAAGTTGGGTGACATATTCGAACGGTACAATTGAGGTAACCGGAATCTTACATAAAACAGAGGAATGTAAACACAAAAGGTCTAACGGGAACCACCCAGGATAGAATACATTGATAACAGCTGGGATCAACAAGGGCTCCACCTAAAATTCACTAATCTTAGAAGCCAGGGTCAAGGGCTTCGCGTCCTTGCCACAGTTCCTATTTTAGTCTCTTGTCCACCTTCCCCTTAGGCCATTGTAAATAGGTGTGTATGGGTGTAACTCTGCTATAGTATCTATTCTGGTTTCTCCTTTGGTCTGAAACTTCCTTCTTTTTAAGTGATGGTAAATTCCTGTGTAAGGGAGTGACTTAGCTTTTACAATCTTGCTGAATTCTAAACCCTTGATCTTGGTCAAGGATGCCCTTGGACTGTTGGAACACTGGCGGAAGGCTTAAGCCATGTCAAAATTCAATTTTAAAAAGCACTTATAATAGGAAAATACTGAAAGAGAGCACATGGATCCATACTCTAGACTAGCGCGGTAATGGAACTCGGGAATGAAAAATTAATATATGGGTAGAGAACACTAGACTCCAGGAGGAGAGCTTCCTTGAAACTCTTTTGCCTCATGAGTGACTTTTAAGCCTTTCGGCTTGTCCAGTTGACTCGACCGGAGAGCGTAGCACCTTGCCTTCCCTCATTGGTGGAATACAGCCTGAGAGTTACAAGCTGAAGTAAATGCCTTCTCCCCGGTCGCTTTTCGTCATGGTGTTCATGTTTTACCACAGCAGTAGAAACTCTTAAGATAGCAGGCTTCTGGAAGGATGACTTCCTTACAGTGCCAGGCTGACTGATGGTCCCAAAGACATCCCTCATCAGGAAGCAAGAACTGCTACCGATGGCAAACGAGGTGTTCAAACCATATGGAGGTGATCCTTGATCAGCTGTTTGGAAACTAAAGGTATCCATGGGCATTACTAAGATGGGAATTTGAAAAGACATCTCACATACATGGAAAAGGTTGTGTGAAGATCAGCAGAGAGCTGATGAGGTAGAAGGCTTGAAGATTGGTATGCCTACAAGCCAAGAAATGCCAGAAACCTCTCTCAGTTGAAAGAGGCATGAGTTGGGCATATAACTCTGCTGACACTTTGGTTTCAACCTGAGATGCTGAGTTCTGGCTTCTAGGACTGTAGTTTAGTTTGCAGCTGTTTGTAACAGCAGACACAGGAACATGACCAGACACAAATTCAGTGGTTCACGAGTTTCCTATTGTATCCACAGGAACATACAATGCGTTCAGCACATAATAGGCCCTCGAGGAGTATACATTGGGCTACCAAATGAAGGAATTTCCTATGAAATTCAGAAAGATAAATAGCAGAAGATAAATAGGATAGAAAGAAGTCAAATAATAAGTAAAAAAATATGTTTCACTCTATATGCAACTAATAGATTTGAGAAGTCCAGAAACCTCAGGAATTAAAATTTTCAATTCCCCAGGAAGAAGATTGGGCTTCTGAGGGGGAGCCAATGACATTTGACCTTTGCCAATGATGACCCTGAACTTGGGAGGAGAGCTTCAGAGCTGAGTCAGCTCCTGGGGCACCTAGATGGGGGAGATCACAAGGCTGGAACAGAGATGGTCATGGAAACTCTTCAAGATCTCACCAAATACAGTGAAACTAACACAGCGACCAATCAAAATTGTTCTAACATCACTGTTTTGCTCCCTACCAATCATATTAGAGGTTAGCTAATCCTTCTGGGAAATGCCCCTAGGTGTGTATAAAACGAGGGCCTGCAAGCTCCTTAGGACATCGAGATTTTAATGAATGGTTGACCCCTGCATACCAGTAATTTATGCAGAATAAATGGTCTTTGCTCTTGCGTATCATTTGAGTCTGGGGTCTTCTTTCAGTGATTCTTGGACTCTAACAGATTCTAAAGCAGGAGGAGATCAGGGATACATAGGCATCTAATGGCTTGATTGGAAATGGAGACTCGGGTGGTATTAGACAGGGAAATAGATGAAAAAGAGGCCAACTTAGTCCTGTAAGTGACTATGGTGTTTGAGGATTTGGAGTTCATGGTTAGTTGGTGGATCTAACCAGTGAATGAGGTCAGAGGCTGAAGGTGGCTGGGCAGGATCTGAGGCTGGGAGAGATCTGGATCTGCAGGGGCCTTTGGGAGAGGGCAGAAATCACAGAACTAAGGTTCCTGACTCCAGAACTAAGGATCTATCTAGCACTGAGTCTACAGGGGCCACCAGTGGGTGACAAGTTCACTAGCACTGAGTCTACAGGGGCCACCAGTGGGTGACAAGTTCACTAGCACTGAGTCTACAGGGGCCACCAGTGGGTGACAAGTTCACTAGCACTGAGTCTACAGGGGCCACCAGTGGGTGACAAGTTCACTAGACTCAGTTGGTGATTGATGCAGACAAAGGTGAGGAAACAGAGTGCCAAGTCCCAGCCTCAAGCTTTGGGGGAGAGAATGAAGGTGAGCCAAAGGGCATCTGTCTGTGCTGGTCCACAGCTGGCTCCATCACTGATGAGCTGACTTGAGGCAGATAAGGGAGCACTCCTATTATGTCTAAAGAATCTAAAGGTCCTAGCAGGTGTCAAGTGAAGATGGAAGGCAAGAAGGGGGACCTGGTTATTACTGACATGCCTCAGGCGGCACCCCACCTGAAGCTCAGATGAACCGAGTTGCTGGCACTAGGGGGCAGTGTAGGTTCTGAAAGAGTCAAGGTTGTGGGTTTGTTCATGAGCTTCTGGTTTGGTAGGAGGAGGGACTGAGTTGGGGAGTAAAGAAACCTTTCCCCCTTTAGCCTCTTGCCCTTAAAAACTATAAATAAATACGGTTTGAGCACACAAAGATTGCCCCTAGCACTCAAAACCATATGCCTTCCTATGCTTAATAGGGTCCTCCTTTGTTATCATAGACCAACATTTGAATGACAGAGAGACCACGCCCATAAAGTTTTATTATCTAATGAAGCTGGGTCTTAGCTTCTTCCAGCACCTTCTGATGTCCACATAACATTCACTACCAAACATCCCTCAGTCCGTGGCCCTCCCGTTAAATGATGCCTAAAACTATATGTAAATATCAGAGATAAGGGGAAAATTTGATTCTCCAAACCCCATTTGTCTTCAAACCTTATATGGTTGTGTTTGGGTTAGGGGCACACAGGTGACAGGAAGAAAAGCCAAATTATACGTAACACTTGCCAAGTCTTGCTGTCGGCATTTCACCCAGAGTCTCTACATTGCCAGGCAGAACAGGGGTTTGCACTGAATGCCCGCCAAGAACCAACAGCTGAAGGCTGTATTTAAAGGTGTTAGAAGCAAACCTGCAGATAGAAAGCTTGCCCTGGGTCTCACCTAAAACCACCGAAGCTCTGCAAGATGAGTCTGTGCTGCAGAGAGACCCACAGCGGAGTTTTGTGTTTACGCTCTGGACCCGGTGGCCAACAGCAGCCAAGAGAGTACCAGTAGTTGCTGGTCCTGAAGTAAGCCTTCAGCAAATGGCACAGCAGGGGCACGTGGGGGTCGAGAGCAACCAGAAAGAAACCAGCCATGTCAGTGGGCAAGCCACTGGATGACAACTTCACTGGGCTGGGCTAGCGATTTATAGCTCAGGAGGTTTGCGGTCCCACAGAGCTCCTGGAAAACCACTCGGAGGGCTCACTCAGCAAGCCGGATTTCTCATCTTCCCATCACGGCCTCATTTCGGGGATCCAGCTCCCCCTGGGACTGAAGGAGGAGGAAAACACTTTTTATATTAGTGGCCATGTGAGAAAGACATATTTGCCGTGACACCGGGTTCAGAGGGAAGATGCAGGTGATGCAGGTGAGGAGCATCATGGGAGCTAGGGATGCTGCTGTGGCGTGAGAAAGGCTTCTGAAATAGATGGGTGGAAGAAAGCAAAACGTTAAGCATGAGAACCCCACTGGGGAATGAGAACAGTTGCTCTTAAGGACACTGTCACCAAGTTGGGAGTGACAGTGCCCAGGACTGAGGAGCTGTGATGAGAACAGGGAGTCATGCCTGCGTGCCTGGCTGTGGCTGAGTTCCTGGATGGCTGCATTCATTCCTGCAGCCAGGACAGATATGAGGGACGCTTTTCTCTCTCCTTTTTGTTTTCAGATATTGTGAACTATGACCTGCTGGGGGAGGTGACTCGACTGTTAAGAGCACTGGTTGCTCTTCCAGAGGACCTGGATTCAATTCCCAGCACCCACACGGCAGCTCACAGCCATATTTAACTTCAGCTTCAGATGACCAGGCGCCCTCTTCTGGCCTCCACAGGTACTGCATGAATGGGGAATACATACATGCCACTACACATAAAATAAATCTTTTTTCTAAAAAAAAAAAAAAAAAAAAAATCAAAAGCACTGAATGTGGTGATTCTCCACAGAGCATATCTGTGAGCCAGCACATTCTTGACGGCAGACTTTGGCTCCATTAAAAAATTTTAGATCCCTAGCAGGTCAGCAGGAGAAGGAAAAGTAATTGAATTATGAAGGTGTCCCTGCTGTGTCAACCAGTTCAACGAGAGACACTGATTAAAAAAAACAAAACAAAATAGAGTGAAGAATAATCCATCCAACATCAACCTCTGACCTCCAACCCCATGAGCACACCAATACAACCCACAGGCACACATGTGCACAGCCACGAGAGCACATAGACCACATAGAACACTCACACGAAAACTAAAAAGCCCTTGTGAAATGAGAAGGCAACCTGCAGAAGGTGAGAACACATTTGTGAAACGCGTCTCTGATAAAGGGCCAGGATACAGAGCATACATAGAGTCCTTGCAACCCAACCACAGTAAACAAAACAAAACACACCAAAAAAAAAAAAAAAAAAAGACCTTAAGAGCTTTGAGTTGCTGTTTCTCCAAAGATGTTTACAAACGTGGTCAATGTTCATAACATTGAACAGCACTCATCAGCAGAGAGACACAAATATTACCCCTTAGCTATCAAAAACAGAAAATGCCAGTTATCAGTGGGGATGTAGAGAAACCACAGCCCTTGAGGTGTAATGGCAAGAATGTGAGTTGGTGAAGTGGCCATGGAGAACAGCGTGGCAAGTCCTAAGAAATTTAGAAATAAAGCCTGAGTGGTAATTTCTATTTCTTGGTAGTCACCAACTTAGAGACTTAGTGTGTGATGGTTTGTATATGCTTGGCCCAGGATGTGGCACTATTAGAAAGTGTGGCCTTGTTGGAGTAGTTGTGTCAGTCACTGTGGGTGTGGGTTTTAAGACCCTCATCCTAGCTGTCTAGAAGCCAGTATTCTGCTAGCAGCCTTCAGATGAAGATGTAGAACTCTCAGCATCCCTGCACCATGCCTGCCTGGATGCTGCCATGTTCCAACCTTGATGATAATGGACTGAACCTCTGATCCTGTAAGCCACCCCCAATTAAATGTTGTCCTTTATAAGACTTGCCTTGAGGGGCTGGGCATGGTGGTGAATACCTTTAATCCCAGCACTTGGGAGGCAGAGGCAGGAGGATTTCTGAGTTCGAGGCCAGCCTGGTCTACAGAGTGAGTTGCAGGACAGCCAGGGCTACACAGAGAAACCCTGTCTCAAAAAAACAAAACAAAACAAGACTTGCCTTGGTCATGGTGTCTGTCCACAGCAGTAAAACCCTAACTAAGACAGGGTGTATGTTGGGTATGGTTTCTGAAGGATTGGTCCACAGCTGCTTGACGGTGAGCTCAGGTGAAATGTAACAGTGGTGGAGGCATGTAGTACAGGCTGTTGTTCACTTGATGCCATATAGAAAGCAGGTGGATTTCTGAGTTCGAGGCCAGCCTGGTCTACAAAATGAGTTCCAGGACAGCCAGAGCGACACAGAGAAACCCTGTCTCGAAAAACAAAACAAAACAAAACAAAACAAAACAAAACAGCAGAGAACATAAGAGCCAGGAGTCAGACAAGACACCCCAATGACCCAGTGGCCTACTTCCTTCTAGTCAGCTGGAAGCCTGATGTTAAAAACAAACAAACAATCAAAAACCCATGAGCCAGTTGGGAGACATTTCATTGTCAAACCGTAACAGATGCATACCCAAATGAGCAAAGGCAAGGACTCAAACATATATGCATTCCCCTGACCCAGCATGTTCATATCAGCATGGACCCACGATACCCAAGATGGAAGCAATCCAAGCATTCACTGGCAGAGGAGTGGATAAGCAAAACTGATAATTGCATACAAGGGAATATTATTCAACCACAAAAAAGAATGAAATTCTAACACAGGCTACCACATAGATAGGCGTTAAGCACACTCTGTCAGGTAAGATAAGCCAATCACAGAAAAATGAATCTGCATGAGTCCAGATCTTGGAAGTTCATCTAGAGTAGCCAAACTCATAGAGACAAAGTAGGAAGGTGGTGGCCAAGGGAGGAGAAAGACATGGGAAGGTTTGTTTAATGAGTTAATGGAAAAGATTCTAGAAATGGTTCCTTCACACAATAGCTTAAATGATCTTAGTAACTGGGTTGTTGGTTGTAACTGTCATCTTGACACAATCCAGAATCACTGGGGGAGAGAGTTTCTGAGGAATTGACTCTCTTATGTTAATTGATGTGAGAAGACCCAGCCCACTTTGGGCGGCACCATTCCCTGAATTTGGGTCCTGGACTGCGTAGGCCTGCAGAAAATGTATTACACATGCGTGCATTCAGCTCTCTCTGCTGGTCACTGGGTGTGCTGTGACTGCCTGCTTTGTGTCCCTGCATTGGCTTCCCTATTGTGACAGAGAGTAACTTAGCACTGTGAGTTAAATAATCCCCTCCTGCCCTATGATGCTTTTGCCAAAGGACTTTATCACAAAGATAAAGATAAAGATAAAAATAGAAACAAAAATGGGACAGTACCACTTCAGCATGGTTAAGATGACTGCATGTGCAGATAATTTACTCTTAGCAAGAGGCTGCTTCCTTCTTCTTGCTTTCAGCTCACACAGTACTTTAAGCAATGGAAATAAGCTATACATCCATAGAAAGAGTTTTCTGTTTGTTTTTCATAGCACATGAAAAATTTGCCTTTGAAGACACACAGTTTTCAGATACTCTTTATTCCCTCATCATAAATGATATTTATGCTGGGCTTCATCTCACAATGGATACAGAAAGGTCATGTGGAACCATGTATCACATTGGTGAGGTCATCTTTCCTGGACAGCTTCAGCCTTTAGAGAAACCCATGCTTTTAAGAGAAGTTTGTGTGTATGTTTGTGTGTGTGTACTGGTGTGTGTATATGTATGTTTGTGCATGCATATATGTGTATATGTGTATGTATGTACATGTGTCTACATGTATGTTGCATGTATGTATATATATACACATGTGTGTATGTTTGTATATATGTGCATGTGTGTGCATATGTATTTGTGTATATGTGTGTGCATGTATGTGTGCATGTGTGTTTTATTCTTGTGTGTGCATGTGTGTTTGTATATGTGTGTTCATGTATGTATGTCTATGTGCATATATATATTTGTGTGTGCATATGTGTATATATATACATGTGTATGTACATGCATGCACATATGTAAGCGTGTGTGTGTGTGTGTGTGTGTGTGTGTGTGTGTGCACGAGCACAGCACCTTGCCTGTCACTCCCCAGATGCTGTTCTCCTTTAATTTTGAAACAGGTTCTTTCATTGGCCTGGAGCACACCAAGTAGGCTGCCATAGCTGGCCAGCGAGCCCCAGGAATCCAATCCTCTCCAGCAGTGGCATCACAAGCACGTGCTACTAGGTCCAGTTGTTTCCTGGTTTTGGGGTTTTGTTGTTGTTGTGGTGGTGGTGGTGGTGGTGGTGGTGGTGGTTGTTTTATGTGGGTGCTGGGGGTTGAGTCGAGACCCCAGGCTTCTGCAGTGAGTGCTTTACCAACTGAGCTTTCTCCCTAACCCTTTGATGTGGAAATTTTTAAAAAACTATTTTATATATATATACATTGTCACTGTCTTCAGACACACCAGAAGAGGGCATCAGATCCCATTACAGATGGTTGTGAGCCACCACGTGGTTGCTGGGAATTTAACTCAAGACCTCTGGAAAAGCAGTCAGTGTTCTTAACTGTAGCCATCTCTCCAGCCCCTTGATATGAAATTTTTAAGTGAAAAAGAAAGAGAGCCTGTTCTACTCCTTTAGGCCAATAGGACTAAAGAAGATGTTGGAGGTGGAGGCAAGGAAGGCTGTGCAGGTGTAATTTATTCCTGTTCTAAGGTTGAGGAAACTAAAACCCAGAGGGCCAAATCCATGGCCATTTTGACACTCTGTCCCCTGTCAATGACAGGGCCATCACCATCCTGAAAGCAGAGCAGCTTCCTTACCACAAGTGATCCCACAAGATGGAGTCTGCCAATGTTCCCATGTGGCTGAGAGTGCAGAATTCACTCCTTCCTGGCTCCACAGCCAGCTGTGTAGACTCTTGCGGGGCTGACACAGTCAATGTAACTGAAGAGGGTTGGAGGCACTACAAGTATATAGAAAATGGAAGTTAACCAGAGGGAAGTCATCTGTGCAGATTTTAGGACATCATTACTGATACTGGATGGGAAATTTGGGGATCGTCCCACACCTCTAAGTGAGCAGGGCTATTAGATTCATTGGCCCACCAAGGTGGATTTGGCTGGAGCTGTTCTTTGGTCGGTTGTCGGAGAAGGGATGTCTGCTCATGCCTAGACCAGCACAGCAGAGCCTGGCCTCCCAGGCAGGGTGTGTGAAACGCAGCGGCCACTGTGAAGGTGTTAGAATCGAGACCTATGAGAGATGACCCATGCTGTGAGCAGGCTCTGTGGGTGAGGGGGCACTTGGTGCACAACTGCAAGAAGCTGAGGGCATGAGTTTGAATTCCATGTAAATATGGGGTGGGTGTGGTGGGCCACCTGCAACTCAGTACCCAGAAAGAGACAAAGGGTTCCCAGGGCAAAGTCGCTAGCTAGACCAGCCGATTTGGCAAGTTCTGGGTTCCAGTGAGAGGCCTGATTCAATATACAAAGAGGAGACCAATTAAAGAATCTGTGCATGGGACACCTATCTCAGGAGTGGATTTTGGGAAAAGGATGAAATGTGGCCCTCATTTTGGCTCTGGCATGCTCACCTGCCCACCCATGTAAGGATAAAACATGTATGTGCCTACCAGGAGTATGTATCCGGCTACTGGACTTCAAGTCTCTTGAACCATGAGCCAAATACCTCTCCATTCTTTAGCCCATGATAGCCCTACATTGGTTCCCTTCTTGCCCTATGGCTCCTTGTTCTTCTGGATGCTGTGGAAAGGAGAGGCATGTAAGCCAGGGCATTGGGAAGTGGCCTCTTCCTCCTCCTCCTCCTCCTCCTCCTCCTCCTCCTCCTCCTCTTCCTCTTCCTCTTCTTCCTCCTCCTCCTCTCCCCTTCTCCTCCTCCTCCTCTCCCCCTCCTCCTGCAAGTCCCTGCTTGTAGGTAACCTGAGAGACAACCAGGACAAACAGACAAAAGAAGGCAAACATGTGAGCTAAAATGATGGGTTTAAGGGAACCAGCTCTGTGTGGCCTGATCTTACCCCAGGTATTGATCAAGGTTCCAGGCGTTGTTAAATTTAGCATCAGTAAATCTCGTGCAAGAATGGGGAACAGTGATGTCGTTGTGTCTAATAGGGAGCCCTAGAATAGGGGAAGAAGCCTGGCCCATCACTACAACAGTTCCCTCTTCCCACCAATCTGGCTCCTCTGCAGGTGGATGCTAGCCTGTCTGCAACTACAAGGAGGCCCAGTGCTCTGGGAAGGCAAGGAGCAGGAAGCAGGATAGGCCATGTGGTAGCCATCTTCAGGATTTAGGCCAGGGGACCACAGAGCTGGTTTCAGCTTGACTGAGTCTCCTCCCCTCCCCACAGTCAGTGAGGAGCCTGCCCCTTGGGTTGACACAGGAGTTAGAGGTAAAGATTTGGAGGTCACATCTGAGATTGAGAGACAGCTCTGCTATCTACTATAGGGTCCAGAGCAAGACACCACCTTAGCCAGACACAAGCTTAGCCAGACACAAGCTTAGCGGAGCTTCAGTTTTCATTTGTAACAAAAGATAAATAAATAATGGAATCATCTCTGCTGTAGGGATTGAGCTAAGACACAGAATTTAGTAAGAAATCACTGTTTGAGTATTTTGAAATTCAAATATGCTGTGGTTACTGTTACACAAGGGCAGGGGACAGGGAAGGGCAGAACCAGTTAGAGAAGAGGAACCTGTGTCCCACCCACACGCCACCAGGGCCCCACTCCACATCCAGAAATGTACCAACTCTTCAAACCTTCCTGGTGGCTGCTTGTTTAAATATGAAGAGTCTCCCAAAGGCTCCTTGTGGAGTCTTAGTCCCTAGATAGCGGCAGTAATGACCGAGAATGGACCTTGAGGGTGCTAACCTCATGGATGAGTTCATAGCGGGCTGGCCTAGCAGAAAGTGGAGCCTGGTTGGAGGATGCAGCAGGAGGAGCGTGGCTTTGTAGGTCTGTCTTGCGCTTAGCGCTTCCCTTTCCCTTCCCCCCTTTTCTCTACCACACCCTTCTGTCCTAGTCCCGATGATTCTGCTTTGCCCTAGGTCTAAACGCCAGATGACCACAGGCTGAAATTTAACAAAACTGCAGCCCAAACAGACTTTTCCTCCTGTAAGTTATCTCTCATGTATTTTGGTCACAGAAGTCAGAGAGCTCCCCCACGTTGGAGTCACAGTCACTGTGAGTCACAAACACTTGTTCTTCTCTGAGGGATGGTAGGGACAGGGAGTGTTGTCTTAATCATAGAACAACAATGCTCAGCCCCACGGGGATGGCCAGGGCCAAGGCTTGGCTACATGTCCCCCCAAGTTTCCCCTCAATGGACAGATCAACTTACCCCATTCTACAGCGAAAGGAGCAAACCTGGTTTTTCACCCTTGCTCTGTTGGAGGGAAGCTGCATGATCATTCCCATTCCCTGTGTCCTCTCTCCAATGCCTGTGACCATTGCTCTCCTTGGCCCGATGCTCTGGGCCCTGCTTTACCTCTGAACTCACTCCAGCCTGTGAGGGATCTCCCCTGAGATCCAGGACACCTGGAGCCAACCAACCAGGGCTCTCTCCTCGTGTTTTTCCAACTTGACAGAACTTGAGCCACCTGGAAAGAAGAATTGTGTCCAGTTAGATTGGCCTGTAGGCAAGTCGGTCGGAGGGGTGGGGCAGGACCACTGTGAGTGATGCTATCCCTGGTCCTTGGTTGTGTAAGAAAGGCAGCTGAGCAAGCCATGGAGAGCAAGCCAATAAGAAGCATTCCTCCATTGCTCGTGCTTCAGGTCCTGCCCTGACTTCCCTCAGTGATTGGCTATTCCCTGGGAAAGTAAGTTGACATAAATCATTTCCTTCCCCAAGTTGGTTTTGTCTGGGACTTAGCTGCAGAGGCCTGATTAGGACGGCCGCCACCGGAAGAGTGGCTCTCCTATACTTTGTTACTGTTCTCTCTCTTCAGTGTTGAAAAGCAGGTCGCTGGTTAAGGGTGCTGCTGCAGGCCCTCAAGACACATCAGGGCATCCAAATTGGCTGGGGAGTCAGAAGCAGGGCTTCTTAGCTGAGTGGCTAGTTGGCTAGGCAGCTGAATCCCAGAGTGCACAAGCAGCTTAGTAAGGTTCAGGAGCCTTACGGACCAGGCTCTAGTGTGGCCCGATGCCCATCCCAGGTATAGGGCCTTTAACAAGTCACCTGACTGCTCCAGCCTCAGTTTGCTCATCTGTAAGATGGGTAGCAGGGATGCCTTTCCCAGCGAGGAAGCAGAGACTTTCTGGAATGGTGTATTTACTTCATTACGATTAAAATGGAACTTATGTGAAGCTCCCACATGGTGGGGATTCTACTCCCAAACTATCTTGTTTGAAGCCCAGATTGGGGCTCCTTAAGAATGTAAGGTTTGCCTGTACGAGTCTCTTCTAAAAGCTCCTCCCCTCAGGTATATTCTGGACCTTCAGCCCAAGGTCCTGCAGAAACTGAGTCAGCAGACCTTGCTGTTAGGCACGTTGACACATCTCATTTAGTACCCCAGACTGCACCCACTTCGCCTGTCTGACTGCAGGAAACTGAGGTCCGGATAGGGTGCCTGACTTGAGGTCACACAATGGTTACTTGAACGAGCAAACCTCAGACACAAGTGTGCCTGGGAATGGGCTGCTGAGGGGAAGGTCTGAGAAAAATGGTTGTTAGTCTCTGGCCTCTCCAACTGGTCCCGGATAGGCTCATCTCACTCAAACAACCGCCCTTTGGACTCCACTGGACTCCAGTGCTAGATACCCAACAGCCAGTCGTCAGAGGGACCTTCTGAGCAAGGGCAGGAGGTTGTCCTTCTGTTTCTCCTGACTTTCTTTTCCTACCCACGTGGCTCCCACCTTCCGCCTAAAATGCTGACAGTAAGCATTGCCTCTCCACACCAGCCCGAGTTCCCATTACATCCAGAGACGGACCCTGGGCAGAACTTCCCCTTGCCAGATGAGTCCCCTGCGTGTTTCACTTCCCTTCCTCCATGGGAAACGTTCTTAGCCCAGTTTCTGCATGGCAGGAACTGTAAACTTGTGTCTTATGCCCACACTCTTGTTGAGGCGTGACTGTAGCAGGGTGGTGGGCAGAGGGTGTTCCATCTGCAAGAGAGACACTCAGAGGAGTGGCAGAGGCCCACATCTGGCCCAGCTCTGCAGTCAGAGAAGCAGTGATCATCACTGAGCTATTGTGTAAACTAGAAGGCCAGTAGACATGGGGAACACTGAGATGGAGCTCCTCTGGAAAGAAGGGCTTGGCTGTCTTCAGGCTTGAGAGACCTGTGTAGGCAAAGACTCAGAAGACGTGCCCTTCTGTGCAACAGACTCACCCAGCTCTGTGTATGCAGTCAGTCCCTGAGGCACCTCACTGTGGCTCTTGGGCTTTGACTCATCCATCCATCCATCCATCCATCCATCCATCCATCTGAGGTTGTGGCTTTTGTGTTTTATAAAAGAAAAAGAAGCCAGGGATATGTTTGGTAGAGTGAGGTATGGTGAGGTGGGAGGGGTGCCTGCAGACCTATGTGAGGCATCCCTTCCCCCTAAGGTACCATCCATAGAGTATGGAATAGAGTTTATTTAGGGCATGGGGAGGGGAGTTGAGGGGGTAGTAGAGGCAGAGAAAGGGGGGGGCAGAGAGAGAGAGAGAGAGAGAGAGAGAAGAGGAATAGAGACCAGCCATGAACATGTGAAGAGGGGAGGGGAGGGAAATGGGGAGAGAGGGGACAGAGGGAAGAGAGCAAGAGAGGAGGGGGCAAACAGCCCCTTTTATAGTGAGTCAGGCACACCTGGCTGTTGCCAGGTAACTGTGAGGCAGAGCCTAGAAGAAATGCTAACAGTGGCTGTTTTCATGGAGTAGGATACAGCACTGGCAATGAGCCTGAGGTCCTATCCAGCTGTTCAACCTACACATGGCTTTTCATCCTCCCAGGCCATCAGTAAGCCTGCAACATCCTTGGAGCTACTCCTTGGGCTGGAGCCACTTCTTGGGCTACTATTGTCACCCTGTTTTACTCCTCCTCTTTCAATGCCAGGAGGACCTGGGCACAGGTGGTGGGGGAAGGGTGCAGAAAGGGCAGGTGGAGGTTCTAAAGCCACATCCATCCATCCATTGAGCTAAATGCCTCTTAAAAGCACCCTGTTCCCAGCCATCAGTGGCTCTGAGAGGCAGCCTGGCTCATTCCCACCTAGCCCGAATCATTGATGACAGAGTAAGAACTCCCCTCATCCCAGACCCAGAAGACTATCCCCAAAGCATGGCCTAGAGGGACTCTGTGGCCCAGCAAACAAGGAATTCCACTATGGGCAGGCCTTGGGGACTGGGGATCAGTCCACCGGGGTCCTCACCTGGTTGTGCCGGAGATTGATTATGTGACCCTGGTAAGTCACCTCTGAGCTTTGGAGTCAGTGATGAAATCACTGACTCTAGGGTAGACTGGGGAATAGCTGGGTCTCCGAGCTCCCCTGAAGAGCAAGCAGCCTCTGAGCCTCGAAGGCACTGTGCTGGAGGACTCAGCACATCAGCAAATCCTCCTGAAAGCAGACAGCGGGAGAACCTCTGGAATGAGTGAGTCTCTGCTCAGGGAAAGCAATGCATGATGGTCCCCTCTCTCGTTCTACCCAACCCAACTGTAGGCCAGGATTGGGCTATCCTTGTTCCACCTGCGTATGTGTCCTCCTTATTCTGCTGGCCTTTCTAAGCACACACAGCCTTCATTGAAACTGCTTTTTGTCCCATTCTCCATCTATTAGCTTGATATTACAGAGACATTATTATTCTTTTAGCGATTATACATGAAATCAGAGCACGTGTCCTTACATTATTATGTCTAGCAGCAGTTTATGTCCTTGCATCCTGGACAATGGAAAGGAATTTGAAACTCTGTAACTATATGTAACCATTCCACCTAGATTGGCTTTAATAATACATACATAAGTGTTTATGTATTTTAAATACATATAGAATATATACAATGAAGCCCATCTTAAGATGTCATCATTGTTTCATTGAGCTGGGCCAGCAAGTCACTCTTCAGTGACAGGATCCTGAGGGAAAAAAAGGCAATGGGATCAGAAAATAAAGAAGGTAGGAGGCTGGAGAGATGACTCAGTGGTTAAGAGCACCAACTGCTCTTCGGAAGGTCCTGAGTTCAATTCCCAGCAACCACATGGTGGCTCACAGCCACCCATAATGAGATTTGACACCCTCTTCTGGTGTGTCTGAAGTCAGCTACAGTGTTCTTACATACAATAATAAATAAATAAATAAATAAATAAATAAATAAATAAATAAAAACTAAAAAAAAAAAAAAAAAGGTAGGCAATTGTACTCCGGAGATCTCATCCAAGGTCTGTCTTATGCCAAGCAGGTTAATTCAGAAGTACAGTATCTTAAATGTCATTTTAAGGAGAGAAATGGGACAAAGTCAGCAGGTGGCCTTCTGCATGCAATAAATGAGGCCTATTCCCATGAGTGCCCATGCACTACTGTCCCTTCCCATGAGTGTTCATGCTCTCCTGTCCCCTCCCATGAGTACCCACATGCTCCTGTTCCTTCCCATGAGTGCCCACAGGCTCCCTTCCCCTGTGTCTCAGTCTCTTCTGAGACTCCCTAGAGATCCTCCATTACGTACGGCTTCCTTGACCAACCCCAGACAGTTGGAAGGAACCTCATAACCCAGGAACTCCCTGTCAGCAGCTCTCTGCCCTCAGAGGACAGAAGAAGCTGATACTCTGTGGTCTCTGAGGCTGAAATAATAGAGGCTGGAGCACCGAGACCCAGGAAAGCGTACCATCCGGAGGCCCCTCCTAGAGAGGCACCCGTTTCACAACTCAAGCAAGCGGTTCCACTTCTGCAAGAGAAAATAATACTTCAATTTCATTCCTAGAGGAAAAAGGAAGAGCGGCAGAGCTGACGTGCTCTCTGACACAGTGCACGCCCGAACCACGGACGCGCTTGCCTGCCCAGGTCTTCCTCCAGCCCAGGTCCTGCCTGATCACACAGCTGCAGAGTTAGTGCCAGGTGTACCCCGGAGGTAAGGTAGGTGAAGGTCGTGGGGACCAGGACCCCCAGGGAGGCTGGTGAGGCTAGGAGAGGAACCCTGGCCAGAGCCAGCACCTTTCCATTTGTCAGCAGCCATGGTAACTATTAAGAGGTTTGGGTTTCTGTTCTCCCCAATCAACTGGGATCCAAGACAAACAAGTCTGCCTCTGCAGGAGTGCTGCTTCCATCAGACATGACTGCTCGGCACTCAGAGAGAGATCCCACAGGGCCACGTTTACTTTCAATATCATTGGGCCATGACACTGACTTTGTAAAGGATGAACTCTGTACTCTCACCAAGTCCAAGGGCACTGGTGCCCAGCCCTCCATCCTGGGCTCAACCTGAATCCTGCCTCAGGAAGAAATGGTCTTCAGGGTCAGAAGGCAGTAGCCTGAGGTGTATCCATCTGTCTGCTGGGGAAAGGGTATCCTCGGGGGAATGGGGGGACAAGGCCCCACTACCAACTATATCCCCATTGATATACTACCTTCAAAAAACAACAGCGCAAAAGCCTGGCAAACTAGCACAGGCTCCCTATCCCACAGCCTTCAAGAACTAGGCTCCCATTTTCATTGGGCTGAGAGATGACTTCTGTATGTGGGTATATCCTTACCTATTTTTTTTTTAGCAGGTATGCCTCCAGACATTTTCTGTGGTCTGGTGCTATAGGGACTACAGGGTGGGTCATACCCTATGCCTGGGAGACAGAAGTGGAGCTTGAGGAAGACAAGAGCCTGTGGAACTCTGGGAGCCTGGGAGTTGGGGGAATGCAAACATGAAAAGTTAGGGGTTGGCCAGGTGTCCTTGTGGTTGATGTCACAGGACAGAGACAAGGTCACTTTCCTCAGGGAAGAAAGCATTTGAACCAGGCCCTGAAAGATGAGCAATGTTTTCCCCACAGAGTTTAAGATAGAACATGTCTTCTTAGCAGAAAATATATATATATTGCAGACCAAAGCCAAGTGCTAGAGAAAGAATATAATTACTGTGGAACCTCACTCGGCCCTTGGTTCTTGCTAAAAGTGGCAATAAATCCTAGGTGGTGTGGGGCGTGTAGATATGACCGTGTCTACTCTTTAAAGCCAGGCAGGGACCAAGCAGACCCTGGATGGGGCCTTCCCACATGCCCCTTGGACACTGAAGGACAAGTTCCTGGAGGTGGAGCTGTAGGACCTTGTGTGGATTTACTGGTGCTCCTGAGGGTCTTCAGTGAGCCAGATTTTCCTTCTGTCCACTGTCTCCACCAGGAGCTACCGTGGCCCAGATGTTCAGGAAAGGCAAGCCCTGAACCTGGTGTTGGGGCCCCTGAACCAAGTGCTGGGCTCGCTGGAAGCACCCCCAAGAAGGTGCTCGATGTTTTTACTTCCATGGGGTACTCAGGGTCCTTTTCCATTGCTATGTACCCCCTAGCTGGAGGCACCATATCTTTCCCTTCAAGAGCGGTGCTCCCAAGAGCAAAGGCCTATCTCCACAGCACCTGGATTGACACCTGGCTCGAAGAAGACTCTGCAAGAGTTTGTTTGTTGCATGCCTGCCAGATTCAAGAAAGCCTGTCCTGTCTGCTCATCTGTTCCTATAAAGCAAGGACAAACTGTCTCCAAATGGCCTGTGGACTATCAGGCGCCACCCTGTAAGCTGGTAAGCTTTATTCCTTGCTGAGAAGGAAGGGCACACCTGTGTTATAAAACAATACAATTTGGAGAGGATGGGCAGTTATGTCCTGTTGGAGTATAGGGAGATGGAATTCCAAGTTTAGTGTCAACCTCCACCCCATCCCAGCTTGGGGAGAATAACTGTATCTATTTACACATGGTCCTCATCAGCAAGATGTGGCCCCAAGATCTCTAAGTAGGCAGCTTGCCTGGGCTCAGAAAACTACAGAAGTGTGTCTTTGTCATGTTCTTCCCAGGATCTATGGAGAGGCCCCTCACAGTCCTGCAGGTGAGCCTGTACCACCCTACACAGGGCCCGGTCGCCTTTGCCCACGTCCCACAGCAGCTGCAACATGACGCCAGCCGGCTGTTGGTTGGGCGAGGACAGAACACCCATCTCCAGCTGCAGCTGCCACAGTTGTCTCGCTACCATTTGTCCCTGGAACCCTACCTGGAGAAAGGCAGCAGTCTGCTGGCCTTCTGCCTCAAGGTGCTGACCCGCAAGAGCTGTGTGTGGGTCAACGGGCTGCCACTGAGGTACCTGGAGCAGGTTCCCTTGGGCACCATCAACAGAATCTCCTTCTCTGGCATCCAGATGCTAGTCCGCAAAGAGGGGGGAGCCTCCCTTGAGACCTTTGTCTGCTACTTCCATCTCAGCCCTTCACCCCTGATTTACAGACCCAAGGCTCAGGAGACAGATGAATGAACCGGGAAAACTCTGTTAAGAAAGAGACTCCCCCTGTTTTGGGGGAGGCAACTCATGAACTCTCGAGGTCTCTCCACAGCCCCTCCCAGTCTCAGACAGCTGCTTCCCTGCCAAGCCCGGAAGAAGCAATAGAAACAAAGTTGCAGAAGGGGCCCTCAGACAATGCACCCCACTAGCCCTGCTGCTTGAGAGCAAACCTGACAAAAATAGGGTTTGAGATGGTAGAGCTATATCCTGTGAGGTTGACACACAGAGTTCACATGTAAAGCCTGCTGGCCGCCATGTTCACAGGGAACTGATTCTGTAAACTTTGAGCAGCCCATGGGGTGGAGAAATGCCCTCCGTAGCTCTGTGTAATGGGAACTTCATATACGTTTAGAGGCCCCCAGGGGTTCTGGAAGCCTCTCCCAGCATTCTGTGCCCCCCCCCATTTCCTCCATTGTCTGGCGAGGAGTTACTTTATGTTCTTCTGCCGAAGGGCAGGAACATGGGGTTGAAACAGGAATGCAAGGACACAGGGAGAAATTACGTTTGAGGTAGCTCCGGGTTCCCTTCAGTTTTCAAATACCCACAGGCGCTCAGGGCTTAGGAAAGCCTGTGTTTAATAAACTAAAAGTATTTCATTATGCTGGCATGCCCAGTAGGATCCCCTGAGGCCCAGATGGGCCACATGTATACCATGTTGTCATGTGGCTTTGGGGGCGGGAAACCTGGATGAGGTGTGAGAGGAAATTGGGAAGGTAGGTAGGCGTACGTTTCTGGGAAGGTTGCAAGTAGAACTCGGGGCTTTTGGTGGGGGTAAGGGGGGCTAGAAGCTAGGACTGTTTGGACATTTCTTTTCCTCCTCCTCCTCTCTCTTCCTCCTCTCTGCCCTCTTCTTGTTCCCTCTCCTCTCCTCCCATCCT
This sequence comes from Mus musculus, assembly GCF_000001635.26. Classification (NCBI taxonomy): domain Eukaryota; kingdom Metazoa; phylum Chordata; class Mammalia; order Rodentia; family Muridae; genus Mus; species Mus musculus. The sequence goes on along the minus strand of NC_000079.6, from coordinate 56,175,279 downwards.
CTATCCCTTCTGGACCAGAGCCTTGGTTGGCCAGAGGTCAAAGGTCTATGGTTTTCTAGAGAAGTGGGCTCTTTCAGAACTAATTCTATGGTTGGGATGCAAGGTTGTATAAGAAGTCAACCTAGCAGTTACCTCACTCAGAGTAAATCATATGCCAGCAAGAAGGGGGAGCAGGGGACGAGGGGGGTACCTATCCTTCCTGAACGGACAATGGGGGTGATGGTGGATTGTTAAGGAGCTAAGTAGGCAAGGATGGGAGAATTTTCTCAGAAGGGAGCAGAAGGCTAGCAGGGGGGGGGGGTGTTTACTCATGTGAGAGAAGGAGAGTCCCACAGACTCTGCTAAACACCATACCACCAGATCCTACACTAGAGTACCCCAAACACTCAGGGGACAGTGCTGCCAGCAGACTGATCCATATCCTCAACACCTGGAACACCACTGCCATATACCACCCCGTACCCCTTTGTGCCCAAATCCTAGGTCATATGATCATTACTGTTCCCCAGCTGAGCATGTCTTCCCCATAAGGAAACTAACACTAGACAAGATACATGCGGGCTTGGGAAGCCCCTCCTCCTACAGAATACAGACTGTGTGCACTCAGCTCACAGACACAAGACGTGTGTCTACCTACCTGCGACAGTGCTGGCTATACTGTGAGTGGCGTGTCCCCCTCCCCCCAAGACTCCCAAAGTACTTTCTCCCTCATTTGTCAATGAACTTGCACCAAGTGCCCACCTCACACCCAATATGTCCAAAGTCTCAGGATCCAGGAATAAACAAAGCCGGGAGAATCTGCGTGCCATCAGCTTGCCTGCCTCAGGAGGGAGAAGCGTTCGGGGACAGACAGCTTAATTATTTATCATGGCTGTTGCTATCTTCCCTCTCCTCTGTTCACTTGGAGTTAAGCCCTATCATCGAGTGGGTCTGATGTTAACACTTCTATATGTTCATCCCTCTCCTGGTCGAGTCACAGTGTAATAGGCCATCGAGTGCTGGAGCCAGCTGTCACTGCCTAGTCACTCCTTGCAGTCCCCTAGATAGACACTGGTCTCAAGCATAGTCCACAGGTAAGGACAGTAAAATTCAGAAGGTCAGTAGCCGGGGCCATCTCATCTGTGAGTTGGGTGACCTCAGGCAAGTGAGTTAGCCCACCGTGACCTAGATGTCTCCCTCTGGAAAGCCAGGACGATGAGTATTCCAACCTGCAGGAACAGCAGAGAGTATCTTAGGAAGTGGGACCTGGAAAACACCTAGTGCCAGAAGGAATTAAAAAAAAAGGGGGGGGGGCTGCTATCCTGAGACCAAAGACAGGGAAGCTAAAATATATACTCCTTAAGCTTATTACAAACTTGGATCTTGGGGCGACTTGAACCCCAGTGATCTGGCTCCAGAGCTCAAGGGCTTTCGACACTCTGTGACTCTCTAAGGATTTTATTTTCATTTGGGGCCTGGAGGGAGGAAAAGGGTTTGGTTTTTGGTTTTTGGTTGTTTTGTTTTGTTTTGTTTTGTTTTTTTTGTTTTGTTTTGTTTTAGCTGCCTTTGTATTAAAAGACCTGGGTTTGTAGAACAAGAGACATTCCTGGCTCTGGAGAGTAGAAACTGCCGGTAGTTCAGGCTGATGAGTTCTAAAGGAAGCACGGGTTTCCTGGAGGATTCAAGTGCTGTCCAGTCTGCCTATCACAGAGCAGCTGCCCACAGACAAAGCTTGAGATGACACTCTTAGAGACAGTGTGTGGCCACCAAAGGCTGAAGGGACCAGGCTCTCTGGGTGCAGCTCCTGGCCCCTCTGAGAACTTGTAGAACTGACTACAGCTGCCGACTGCCTCTCTCCATCCCTCTCCCCTCCAGGAGGGTACAACAACCCCGTCCCTGCTAAGGGCCCATGAGCTAGAGTAGAGTACTTCCCCCATGGAGACTGTGTGGTTGGAGGATTTTGGGTGAAGTGTCTGTGCGGTCCTCACACTGAAGAACAAGCTGGAGGGTGACAGGCCAGACACAGGAAGGAGAAGAGCCAGGAAACATCTGGCTTGTTTCACAAAGTCTCCTCAGGAGAATTTCTTTCTCCTCCTCCTCTTCTTTCTCTTCCTTCTTTTTTTTTTTTTTTTTTTTTTTTAGACAGTCTCACTGTGTGGCTCAGAGCAGACTTGCACTCACTGTCCTGCATCTACCCTCCCCAGTGATTCAGTTACCAACCGCCCCTGGCTTGTGTCAAGTGCTCAAGAGAGGAAACTCTGCTAGACTCTGCTCCCCTTGAAAAGTGTAAGCCTCGAGCTGCCAGATTCACGCCCCCTATTCTACTCCTCTATCCCTTGAAATTTGCAGGTTGACTTCAAGACTCTGGTTTGGGGATTTGACGTGGCTTCTCTTGCCTATGCAGGGTCCCCTCTCACCATCTCCTAACAATGTCCTCGGCTTTCCCCCTCCCAGCAGTGCAGTCTGTGTGGCCACAGGCGTGACCACATGGAAGCAAACAGAACATACAGACACACAGACACTCATATGCACAAAACACCAGTAGCTTCAAGCTGGGCTCTGGTCAGCCTGTTGTCTGGGCTACAACTCACATTGCTCACTCACCATCCCATGGTCTTTGGACCTGTGCTTCCTACATGAGAGGCCCTGTAGAGGTAAACTGAAGCACTGCATGTAAACGTGCCTGTGGCACACAGTAGGTGTTCAGGAGGGTCAGTGAGCATTGGCCAGTTCAGTGGACCAAGTAAAGCACTTGTGGTCCTGTGGACTCGATTGCCCATATACATATGCTGCAAACACACCTGCCATAAGATAAATTAATCCCTTCTGATCAGGTGGACCGCAGAGCCCTCAGATCTGGAGACGGACGATGTCTGGAAATTCAGAACTTCTGCCTTGCCCTGCCTTTTGAGGCTATTTTATCCTCACAGGCCTGGGCTTCAGTGACATGTGATTCTTCCCAGCCTGCCTGAGTCTCTGTATCCTCTCAAGGCTGTTGCACTCCCAGTGGCCGTGATGGGGCTGGCCAGAGGATGTTAGGCCAAGAGTGAGAATGAAGGTCTGAAGCAGACTTCACAAAGCAGGCATCGGCAGTCAGAGTCCCACAATGGAAGCAGCCCCTAAGGTCCAGGAGACCGGAGAGTATGGGAGTTCGAAAGATAGTTGTCCCTCCCTCTCCTGCTCAGTGGGCAGCCCAGGGCTTTGGAGAACTTGGCAGTGTTTCCTTTTTCTTCCTCCTTGAGCCTTTGTACCCCAACTTAAGTGGAACCCAGGTTTAGGGCATTTATATGGTGACTGACTGTCATGGAGAAGGGGAGACAGCTCCCTCTCACCAGCTCTTTCAGCCTCCAATAAAGAGGGGCAAGGCCACAGGCATGCCCAGGCGACCCTGAGAAGGGCCCTTAGCTGTGGCTGTCAGGAGTCAGTTGGCTAGCCCGGAACCAGGCCAGTTACCTGACAAATATCCTTTCCCTGGCCCCCTTTCTCGAGCATGCACCAGCAATACCCACCTTGCTCTGCAAGCTTGCCAGCTATACACACCAGCCCTGCTTGAGACCATAGAGCACCAGGAGACCACCCTGCCAGAGATCTGGACAAGATAGTTCTTAACCTGAAGGAATACTTATTGCTACACAAAGAAGCAACAGTCAAATTTGCCAGCAGGGCAACAAGGGAGCACCACCAGGGCATTGAGGGAGCACCACCAAGGCACTGATGGAGCACCACCAGGGCACCCAGGGAGCAGTGGCTCCATAAATGTGGAAAGGAAGCCCTAGTTGAGGGGCTCAGTTTCAGTCCTCCTAGTGTCTGGTAGAGCTGAGGACACGGCCTGAGAATCATTTCTATAACTACCCACTGCACAACCAGGTTGCCATCCATCAAGAGGTGTCACAAGCAAGCAAGCAAGCAAGCAAGCCTCATTGAATGTACATCCTCTTCCCCCCACACCCCCAAACCAGCTGGGGCACCTGCCTCCTACTCCATCCACTGGCTCCTGCTTCCCCTGCTCCTGCCCACGGCCTCTGGGTTGTAGTCACTCTCCACTGCCCCAGGTCATCCATCTAGCCAAGACTTGGGGGGAGGAGTTAAGTCCTAGGAGGAGATGCTGATTTTAATGAACTTGGTTCACATTGCAAGACTGATTCCTCTTACCTTTAACGTGAACTCGCAGGCGGATTAAAGTGAAATAAAACCTACTATTTGAGTTACATTTCCAGCTTATTGGAAACATGCACTACCTCCCCGCGACTGGGCCGTGAGAAGGGAAGTTATTATCTTTCTTTAGAGTTTGTAAACGCTTTATGGCCGAGGCATTAAGCCTGCCGGGGTTGGGGGTGGGGGAAAACGGAGGGGGAAAAATTGTTCCTGCTTACCTTTGCTTTCCAATCGCTTACTCCGGTGGGAAAGAAGCAGCCCAAGTGAGCGACGGAGAGCCAGGTGAGCCGCAGCAGAGGAGTAGAATCATTTTCTTCTGTAAGGCATGTGAACCAAAAGGACATTAAAGTACCATTTGGCAAGGGAGCTTGTTCTGTCCTCCAGAGAGGCTGCAACTCAACCCCACCACAACCTCTCCCTGTTCTTCTGGTATTTATTTCCAGGAGAAAAATGGCCTCCATCCCCGAGAGAAACCCATCTTAGAGAGAGTCTTTGTGAAGGGCACGACTCTGGACATTTGGAAGCAAGGAGGAGCCAGAGAAAGGGCACACCCAGTCAGGATCGCATCCATGAGGGAACGAGGAACTCACCGTGTGGACCTGGCTCCAGAGAAACAGACGATCTCCCTCTCTCCTCCTAATCCCTCTGCGTACTATCAGCACAGAGAAGCCCCCATGCTCCAGACTTGGAGTCCAGCTTTCTGCCTCCTGGAAGGAGACCTGCCCAGGATGTTCGCTCTACCTTCTCTTAAAGCTATGGAGACGGGGGATGGGGGTAGGGGGTCTTCAAAAGCAGAGGTTACCCAAGAAGCCAGTGCTTAGCCAGGCCTGACATTTCTGGTTTTCTTTTCTGCAAGCTCAGATGTCATGATTGCTAGAAGTCTTCCAAAGAGTCGGTCTCAAACAGGGACACTGTTACATATCCTTGTTTAGAGGGTTTTAATCATCCAGGACCAAGTCAGGCAAACAAACCCAGTTTCAAGTATTAAACAACAACAACAAAAAGAATTTTAATTTGAGCGATTGGAGCCCAGCACGGGAGAACTGCTGAGAATCTAAACAGGAAGTGGAATTCGGAGATTAGCATATACAGACATGGCAACCACGGCTGGCTGCATCCCTGTAACTTCAGTGGCCACTGAGAGAAGGGGTATCAGGGAAACCAGGCTCTGTCCTGAACAACCAGGAAGGCCTTTTGTGGAAATGGAGGCCTCTGAGGGAGGAACGGCTGGTGGCCAGCTGGGGCCACAGGTGGCTCCTGAGTTGGCAAGAAGAGTTAGAGATGTCTGGGTTTCTCGCCTCTCATGATCCCACCACCTTCTAATAGACCTCCCTCTGGCAGAAGCATCGGGCAAAGCAACCTGAGACTGGGCTACCTGAAGGGTCTGAGTCCCTGCAGCACAGAGCAGAGAAAGGAGAGACACGTTAGACACGCAGGCAACCAAACTCCAACGCAAGCCCTGTGTGTTCTGTCTCAGTCTTCCTTAGCCTTGTTGAGGCCCTAGGATAGCTACCAAGTAGGGTGTGTGGGGGCAGTCATAGGGACCTCATTGCCAACCTCTCCCACCTAAGCACCTGTGGGCAAGCAGATGGTACAGCCTAGTAACACACAAAGAAAAGCCAGGTGTGGTCTGGCTTGGCTCTCATGCATTCTTATCTGGATGCTAAAGTGCCCTGCTTTGACGGCCTCCTTCTGGGGAGTCATGGCACAGAGCAGAGAGAGAGAGAGGTGTCCAAAGAAGACCAATACTCAAATCCTCACTGTTCTCCATTGATTCTAGAAGCTTCCATTACACATGCCACCTTCTCCTCACCTATAAAACGGGGATACTGTTAGTGCCTATCCCACCTCTGTGAAGATGTCGGGGGGGGGGGGAACCCAACATATAAAGCAACTTAGTGCATGGACAATGCATTAAGTGCCAACTATCTCGTTAGCCATCAGATCCTTCCAGAAAGACCCCTGACTGCTCCCACTGAGAACAGCCCTCTACCATCCAGCTCCACGTCAGTGCTGGGACCTTCAAATGGGACAGTTATCTGTGGCACATTAAGTCCTCATTTCCATAGGGGTCAGTATGATGTAGTCTGGTTGCTAGAACTTCTCACCAGAAGAACCCTATATGTGGCAGAAACGCTCTCAGACATGATTGACAGCTGCCTGGCTCTCAGTCGGTCTTCAGTAAGGCCCTGAAGGCAAGAGTGGGGTGAGCTATGAGGAAAAATTTGATTGGGTAAGAGCAGGCTTCTAGGGACCAAGCCCAGCAGACACTGGCTGAAGCCTTGATAAAGCTGTTGCTGGATGGCAGTTAAAAATGGAGTATGAAAGGCCAAGTGCTCAGGCTGTGGATAACGAACAGCTTCCCTCCTGAAGTAGTCACTGAGCCCAGGAGCCAGCGGCAGCCCCCAGCAGAACCTCACAGCACAATCCCTCATCTGCCAGCAGGGCTGTTTCCAGGCAGGGCTTGCCTCCCACCCTTCACCATTCAGAAACAGACACACAGCTCCTGGACTCCAAGATCTGCCCCAGGAGGACTGGCAGCAGCCTGGAGTCTGGAGGCTCAGAACCAACACTGGGCCTCATTACTGAGGATAACATGGCCCCCGTGGACACTCATTAGAGGCCTAGGCGGGAAGCTAACAGGGAAGGCTGCCATTCAGTTTTACATTCCACTTCTCCTGGGCCTGCAGAGTCTGTAGTTACCACATAGATTTTTGAGTTGAAACATCTCAAAGCTGCATCTGCTCAGGCTCCCCACCCCCACCCCCACCCCCACCCCCACCCCGACTCCGGCTCTCTCTCTCTCTCTCTCTCTCTCTCTCTCTCTCTCTCTCCAGGTCCCCCGCCTAAAAGTCTGGGTAACAGAAAACCACAGGGTAGTTACGAGCTGTGATTTTCTCTCCTCCTCAGCTAGAGGAAGAGAAAGCATTCCCAGCTGAGAATGAGGAGACCCTGTGAGGAGTGGGGGGGGGGGGAGGGCGGCGAGCCTACTGAGAAGCCAGCTTTGTGATATGGAAAAGTCAGGACACTGCCCCGGCCACTGGTTCCTCCTGATGACAGCTGCCCTCACTATGCTTCGGAGGAAGGGACCTCTAGGCTGCACACACGTCACTTCAGCAGCCTCCAGTCAGGGACAGCTCAACAGCTGTACCGCTCAACAACTGGCTCTCTCTGGTACAGAGCTCCCATGGCGGCATTTGCCAATTTCCATGGTGTGATTGTTCTCACTGTAGTCCGTTTTGAGAGCCCCATTACAAGGTGACATTATTGAATGACAGGGAAGAGACTCAGAGAAGTATGTGCCTTTCTCTCTCATTCTCTCTCTCTCCCTCTCTCTCTCCCTCTCTCTCTCTCTCTCTCTCTCTCTCTCTCTCTCTCTCTCTCTCTCTCCCTCCCTCCCTCCCTCCCTCTCTTTCTTCAGGGAATGTTAGGCTTCAGATGTTCATAGATCAGAACACTGAGCTTAGACACAGCCTCCCTCCTCTCTGCCACCTACTGGCACGCATGTGATACTGCAGCCATACCTACAAAAGCTCTAGGGGCAGGAGAACATACCTTTCTTTCCTTTCCTTTTTAAAAAAGACTTATTTATTTTTATTTATATGAGTACACTGTAGCTGTCCTCAGACACACACCAGAAGAGTTCATCGGGCCCCATTACAGATGGCTGTGAGCCACTATGTGTTTGGTGGGATTTGAACTTCAGGACCTCTGGAAGAGCAGTCAATGCTCTTAACCACTGAGCCATCTCTTCAGCCCCAGCACATATACCTTTCTATACTGGTTATTGCCACGTAGATGCAGTAGCCTCCTACACACCAAGAGCAGGGTAGCACCAGGCCGGTCACCCAGGCTGTCTGTGTAGAACTACTCAACAGCCCTTGTGGCATCACACCACCATCCTGTTAAAGCCAGAAAATGCCCACCCCCACCCTCCAGTGTGCACTGTTTCCCTCTCCCATGTCCTCCTTTCTCAGTGAGAGAGCTGCTGCTTCAATTCTAGGCAGGAGGCACCCCATTGCACCGGCTTCATCCCTTCCATACTCTCAAGAATACAGACACTAGGGCCAGAGAGGTTGCTCAGCAGTTAAAAGCACTTGCTGTTCTTGCAAAGGACACAGGTTGGATTCCCAGCACCAATAATCAGCTGGCTCATGAGTGCCTGTACCTACAGCTCCAGGGGATCCGATGCCCTTCTTCTAGCCTCTGTGGGCACTTAACACGCATGGTGCACATGTAAACAAGCAGGCACACATAAACAGATAAATAAAAACTAATTTAAAAGATATAGATACAACAAAGATGCTTAGGAAGCAATAACTTTTGATGGTTTGTTTTGAATTAAATATGGATTATTTAAGTAAGTTCATATAACTTTAATAATTCAACTAAAACTTTAGTGATTCTTGTAAATGGCTAAATGTAGTTTACTATTAAACTTGTATTAGTCAGGGTTCTCTAGAGTCACAGAACTTATGGTAGTCTCTATACAGTAAGAGAATTTGTTATGATGACTTACAGTCTATAGTCCAACTCCCCAACAATGGTCAGCTGTGAATGGAAGTCCAAGGATCTAGCAGTTGCTCAGTCCCACAAGGCAAGCAGGTAAAGGAACAAGAGCAAATCTTCCTTCTTCCAATGTCCTTATGTAGGTCTCCAGCAGAAGGTGTGGCCCAGATTAAAGATGTGTGCCACCACGCCTGGATCTGGAACTTGTTTTGTCCCAGGCTGACCTTGAATTCAGAGATCTCCTTGCCTTAGTCTCCTGGGATTCATAGCCACTATGTCCCAAGATCTCCATGCCAAGATCCAGATCAGAAACTTGTATCTCCCAGCCTCCAGATTAGGATCACAGGTGAACCCTCCAATTCTGGATTGTAGTTCATCCCAGATACAGTCAAGTTGACAACCAGGAATAGTCACTACATGGCTTAATTCTGTTTAGACTTCTATGATCTTTTAAAAACGTAGTTTGTTTTATATATATGAGTGTGTGGCTCATGTGTGAGTCTGTGCACAAGTGCACACCTAGTGGTCCTCTGGAACTCAAGTTTGGATGCTTGGGAGTGTGGGTGCTAGGAATTGAACGTGGGTCCTCAGTGAGAACAGCAAGTGCCGAGCCATCTCTGCAGCCTGACATCTCATCATCTTTAACAACCAACACTTAATAGAGAGCCTCAGCACCCTACTACATGGGACCAAGCATTCTAGTCCCTTGTCCTCAGGTACTGGGGAGCAAGAAAGCATAGTGAAAATGCCTTCAAGTGAAATTATTTTGCCATTGGAGAGCAAATTTGTTTATACGTTTCACCACAGAAATCGGAAGCAGCCTCTGGAGAAGGTGAAGCTGCGGCATGTTCTGGATGAGGAAGCGAAGGGCCAGAGAGCAGAAGTGTGCCGCTCGCACAGCTGGTCAGGTGCCAGCATCTGGCTTGTCCTCAGGCTTTGTTTGTCTCCTACTCCTCTGTCCATGTTTTCGATATAGGGCAGCCCACGGCCAGCTCTGAGCTTGCCTGGTGGAGCCCCATCGCACACACGCCTAGCAAGGGTGGCCTGTCATATTTCATAGCTGGAGACCGTATGCAAGGACTAGAATCAACCCTTTACTTAAAATGCAGCCAAGTAGAGAGCGGTAGATAAATGGCTATAATCATGTCTTTCCTAGGGCCTTTGCGTCTCAGAGCTTAAAGTAAGTGACAGGTTGTGAGGCACCTAGAGGGCACCTTCCTCCTCACAAGGTTGGAGAGAACAGGGTTCTCTGAGCCTCGTCTTCTGCCTCTGGAATACAGGATGTTGCTGTTTCTGGAAAATGGATCAGCAGGAACGAGGTACAAAGGACTTTAGCCTAGGCTCTCTGAGTTGGCTTCCTGGACACCAAGGGCAAGGTAGCATCTGTTGGTCACTCAGGCTGTCTATGCATAGCTACCCAGCAGCCCTTGAGGGGTGCCATGGCAACACCACCCTGCAGCTGTCAGTGTTGGGTTCTAGGACCCTGCTGAGCCAGGAAAGTGGCCCCTCCACAGCCTCTAGTGGGCACATGGTATCCTTCCCCAACCTCCTTGTCTCTCAGTGCCGCCACCGCTGCCGCCGCTTCAGCTTCTGGGCGGGAGGAACCCCCAATGCCCGGGCTACATCCCTTCCATTTTGTCTCTCCCTGTTTTCTGGCATACAGGTTTAGCATGCTTGGCTCTCTTAGACATCACGCTTTATGGCCATTCACAGTGCAATTTCGCCCCGTCCTGCCATTCAATTTGAATTAAATATCAAACAGATGTGAGTCATTTTTTTGTGTGCGCGCGCTCTTTTTAAAGAAAAAAAAAAGTTTAATATTAGGGAGCATGCCCTCCTGAGATCAGGAAAGCCATTCGGAGAAATAAGCCTGCTCAAATTAAAAAGGAATCGTATTGGGTTAGCTTGAGATGCTTTCAAGTGGTACCCTTCGAAGTGCTAAGGAGCAGTGTTTCCAGCAAGCTATAAAGCATCAGGAGAAAGCAGGGCAAGATATATGGCCTGGGGCTGATGGGGAAATTGAGCTCCAAAAGGGGGCAGCCCCACCTGGGAGGAAGCTCTGGGCCTGGAGATGAGATTTGCAGATGAGGTTGGGGGGAGGCCATCTTCCCCTGAGGCCCTAGGGAGGGCCTGTGCCTTGCAGCCTGTGTGGCCAGGCTGAGAAGGAAGGCAGAGGGGTCCTCCATGTGCTCAGAGACCCAGCCGGGCCTGGGCATCATGTCCTATGTTCACAGGTTTGTACCCCAAGGGCCCATCTCCCATAGTCAGCTGTTAAAGTCCAGACTGCCTTTCCAGACATGTTGCCGTTGTCCCTTGTCCATGTCACCACCTCTTGGATGGTGGGATCTCTGACCATTGACAGATCATTGGAAAGTGAGGAGAAAGTTACACCTCCTCTCTGCAGACAAGATCACAGATAAAGTTGCTCATAACCTCAGGGGCTACAGCCACTGCCCAACACAGCCTAACAGCATAGAGCATCTTTTCACTGACGTGTTCCACTTGCAGGGCTGGGGGCCCATCTGATGACGGCTTTTCCCATGAGTAGGAATGGCTGATCAGACTCCAAACAACTCCCCGAGATTCTTGGCAACAACCATACCTGCCTCTCCAAATTATTGGACCTGCCGCCACTCATGGCTTCCAGCCAGGACCTCTTAGGGCCAGCTAAAGTGTTTCCATGTGGTCCCTTGACTCACTGCACCGAAAGACACAACTCCAACTTCAGCACTGACTGCAAACAGCATTTCCATGTCCAGGGCATGGGGCCAGCTTGTTCTAGACATCTTGGATGCCTGCTACAATGCTCTGCACACCCAAGGTTTGCCTCGGGGACAACAGGGAAACACCCAGGGACCTTGCATCAGACCCTGCTTGGTGAAACAGAGCCAACACTTTCTAGAATTCCACAGGCAAGTGGAGGGATTTAAAGAAAGAAAAACCCTAGACTTTAAAGTCAGGTAGCTGAAGTCTGGAGCCAGGTTCTACCCCTTCCTAGTTCTTTAACCTTAGCAAGCATCACTCTTAGCCAGTTCATTTTTGTCTTTCATTTCTCCCCTCCCTGCATGTGCGTGCGCATGTACGTGTAATTTTATGTATATGGGTGTTCGGCCTGCATGCATACCTGGACACAGTCTGCATGCAGTTCCCACAGAGACCAGACGCTACAGATAGTTGTGAGACACCATGCAGGTGCTGAGGATTAAACCCGCAGGTCCTTTGAAAGAGCAGCCTTCTCTTTAGCTGAATGCTAAAGACATCTCTAACTGCTGAGACATCTCTCTAGCCTCACGCCCGACTCCCCATTCTATGTGTGCACTCATCTCATGCCAAGGAAGATGTCGTGGCTTGTGGAGTACTCAGTACCGCGAGGGACCAGTACTTAAGCAGTACTTAGTGTTCCACCCTACCTTCAAGCTGACAGGCAGCCCCTATCTGATAGTATTTCCTTGGAGGCTAGAAGTTGCATCAGAGCCAAGTGTCCCCCTGAAGGAACCACAGTGATGGCCTCAGGAGAAGTGGGGGACATAAATTATGCCTCATAGTTATGTCTCAGGAAAGGAAGAGATGGGAGGGGAAGCTGAAGAAAGATCCAGTGGCCACAGATGAGGAACCGAGAATCGAGAACTGTTGTTGCTCCAACGGTCCTGTGTCCGAGGCCCACCTCTGAGACCCCACCCACCCAACCCCGTGCTGGCTGAGTGAGGTGGCGGGCAGTTGATGGAGTATAGGGGACAGCTGTTTGCTGCAAAGGAAGGAACAACCACACTTGGTTTCTAGAAGGACTCTCAGCTCAAACAAAGGGTGGCAAGATAGGGATGCTAGAGGAAGAAGCTTGGATGATGGACAGAGAGATGGTGACAGAGACAGACAGACAGAGACAAAGAAAAACAGAGGCAGGGAGACAGACAGACAGACAGAGACAAAGAGAGACAAAGGCAGGGAGACAGAGACAGATAGACAGAGACAGACAGACAGAAACAAAGACAGAGACAAAGAGAGACAGAGGCAGGGAGACAGAGACAGATAGAGGCAGATAGACAGGCAGGCAGGCAGGCAGCTCTGTCAGAACAGGCAGCCAGAGAGATCTCAAGTCACCTCTCACCCTGTACAGCCAACTGTGGCAATCATTCATTCAGGCTCCACTGAGAGCAAAAGGTCCTCAGAACAGGGTTTAATGTCCAGCCATGGAATAGCTCCCAGCTCACCACGGAAGGGCTGTGCACACAAACAGACCTGGAGGCCTCTTCTCACCGAGTTTGGGGGATCTCAAGGGAATCCCTTGGAGTCTTGGCAGCAGGCATGCCTACAGCGCAGCACAAATCCTCTGCCCCTAGAGCTAACTAAAGAGGTCAAATGTCCTGAGGTGTAGCCTCAGGGAAAGGAACCTGTCTCTCTTCTCTTAGTCTTAGTGTTAGGTAGAGCTAGCTCTCTCTTTCTCCCTTCTCCCTCCAACCCTACAGAGTGGTAGGGACTCCAGAACTTAGATTATTAAAGAAGGCTGATATGGGTTGGGGAGATGGCTCAGTGGGTAAAGTGTTGGCCAGGCAAGCATGAGGCCCTGGCCTTGGACCCTCCAGATTCGTGTAAAAAGCTGGTGCAGTGGCTGTGCCTATAACCACGGTGCAGGAGGTGTGGAGATGGGCTGGTGCCAGGAGCACACTGGCTGGGCAGCCTAGCTAAAATGGCAAGATCCAATTGTATCGAGAAACGCTGTCTCAGAGAACATAGTAGGTCCAGTCAGGGTCTGGAGGAGAAATTTTAGTTTTGTGGATAGACTTTGCTGCCCTTTCTCTGGCTGATGCCCACCCCTCCCACACACACACACACCTTAATATGTAATAAAAGTATCACTGTTTAAATCAGTAAGTCTCCACTTGGAGCCAGTAGTCAACAAACATTTGCTTGGTGGAGGTAGTAGGGCAGGGCAGGGCAGGGCAGGGCAGGAGATGGAGAGTGATAGAGGAAGACACGTATCTCATACCTGTACAAGCACAGGTGGGCAACCCACACACACACACATGCATACACTTGCACACATGCATGCATACACACACACATACACACACACACACACACACACACACACACACACACACACGGCTGACCATGGTGTGGATCAGTCTCACATCACCAGTCTGTACCTCATGCCAAGAACCTCTGTCTGAAGCCACTCATATTCAGGCTGATGGCCTGCTTCCGTGTCCTCTGTAGGGCAAGGGCCTTCTCAAGCTCCCCCAACACATCTGACGTCACATTAGTCTTGTCCTCTGCTGACACCACAGGTCTTAGGCTGATTAGAACTTTAGCATCTTATACACGTTCACCTCTACCTCCGTTGCTGTGCTGCAGTAACCTACTAGTGACTTAAAATTAGTACCTAAGCAGTCATTTACAATTATTTGGTTTTCCAAATAATCGAGATAGACAAGTTTGTATACTAGGCTTTTTTTCTGGGTCTATGCCTGTTACATCTGCCTTTGAAGTGTTGGAATATCTTGGGCTGTGTTTGAAGCTATAATCCAATGCACCCTTAAAATGTACTTTTGGGGTAATTCCCTTGGAGCTGCTCTCAAGGTGCATATGCCCAAGTGGGAACTAGGTATGGATTCTGTCAGCTCTATTCTAGCCATGCAGGCACCTGATAGTCGACAGAAAATATTTCATTACCCCACATGCTGATTCAGCACACGGCGTTCTTATGATGCCCATTTTACAGATGTGAAATCAGGTAGGTGGGATTGGGGGTGGGGGTGGTCACTTACTCCGTGGTACCAAACGTGCCTCTGTGTCGTTTCTCTGGGCTCCTCTGCTTTCAAGGTATAGCATCTGGGTTGAATGGGAGCCCTAAGTGCCTTTGTTCGTGCTATCGAGGGACTAATGGGGGAATATTCCCACAGCGGCAGAGGCGTGATGGGATGGGGAAGCTGCTACTTCGGCCTCTGAAACCACCTCTGCAGATGGCCATCTCAGACCAAGCCCAAGGTTGCCCTTCCTGACCCCTCTGAAGATGTCCTTTTAAGTGAAGGGGGTACTTTAGGATCTCTAAGCCCTTCGGAAGATGTGAAAATGGGGGCAGGTCAGCCACATGAAGAGTGGCCTACAATGTGTAAACACACCTCAGGATGCTAATCTCCCAGGTCAGGCTCTGGGGCTCCCGCTGCCCACTGCAGCAGCAGAGACTGTGCAATCCTGTATAGATGACAGGTGGTCTTGGGGCTCCTGGGGTCAGGCAGGACACTCTGTTGGCACCTCTGCCCTGCATCAGCCTAAGTGTCCTGCCCTGCCTTCCCCAGATACAAAGCAGCCACGGCTGCCAGGCTAGAGAGGGGCTCTAGGTTCACACAGAAATCCCTGGCCCCTGGTTGTGCCCCTGGCCGAGGTGCACAGGGCTAATCAGAAACACCTGTGTACATGGAATTTCCTGCCCGGGGTTCAGCCTTCATTTCCTCTGCCAGTAAAAACCCAAGGCATGCAAAGGTGAAAGAAACCAGTCAATCACCAGACGACGGCCACCGGGGCTGCGGAGACAGGACTTTCTAAATTAAAATTTAATTCTCACCCGATGGCCCAGCCAGGACAACCATGATTCAAACCCCGCGACCAACCGGTGGCCACAGCCCAGCAGCCCTCTTGCAGGACTGCAGCTCATCCCCTCCTTAGCCAGAGAAGGGTGTCGCCTGCCTGCCTGCCTAGGTCATCAGGCTATAGGGTGAGCGCCTCAGATTGAAAATGACGCCCTTCCTTGTCAGCCCCATCCTGCAGCTGCAAGGGCTGTTGCCTGATTAGCTCGCTCCTGACTTCAGGTTGTTTGAATTATTAGGTGCTGGAGAGATCAGAGCTCCCCGGTGACCCGGTGGTCATTTAGTAGACAACATCAAAGCCAGGGCAGCCAGAGTCCAAACTGGAGGATAATGGTCAGAGCCTGAGGGTCTGTGCTCTGTCCTAGTGTAGCAGGTTTAGGTGAGGAGAGAGTCATAAAAAAAATGCCTCTGGTTTTTTCCAGAACAATTTTCCCAGAGATTCCTGCAGCCTAGTGGAGGCGCGGCTTGGGACGGGGAGGAAGAAATGTCGCCCTGCCCACTTTATGATCGCACCAACTTTATCTGAAGAATGACTCTCGCTGACTGCACAGAGGGAGGGCAAGTCATGAGGCCAGCAGAGGCACAGAAGAAATGGGGGAGTGGCCCCTGGAGGCCAAATCCCAGCTAAGGACCTAGGCCTAAGGTTGTTTGATCCTGAGCTCAAAGCTTGGGCCTGTCTTGGGCCACTGTGCAAGCTGACTTTCCACCAAACGGAAATGCTCTAAGCTGAGAGATGCAATAAGGTAGCGATCTCTGAGCGGGAGCGGAAGCATCTGCTTCTGGGTCTAAGGCACAGCACTGACCGTGAACACAACAGGAGGGCTGATCTAGATTTCTGGAGGACCTGATCCCGCCTGTTCACCACAAACCCACTTCCTTTCCGTTTCAGACCTGTGCCCCTTGGCAAGATGCCCACAGACCCTTCTCCACCTTGCTTGATTGCGCCCCCCCCCAAGAGACTCAAGTACAAATGTGCATTGGTGATGTGGGGCCTGGGAGGGCAGAACCAGGCCAAGTCCTTCCTAGTCCTGGAGGTGTTGGCAGGTGGGAGAGACTGTAGGAGAGGTGTAACCATGACAGCCTGGTAGGACACAGCATTTCTCAGAAGTAGAGCTTGACCAGATCTCCCTCTCCCTCTCCCTCTCCCTCTCCCTCTCCCTCTCCCTCTCCCTCTCCCTCTCCCTCTCCCTCTCCCTCTCCCTCTCCCTCTCCCTCTCCCTCTCCCTCCTCTCCCTCTCCCTCTCCCTCTCCCTCCCCCCCCTTCCCCTCCCCTCCCCCTCCCCCTATCTGTCTCCCTCCCCCTATCCGTCTCCCCCCACTCCTTCCTCCCCCATCACCCCTGTGTGTTGTATAGATAACGCATGCATGTGTGTACAGGTGCACACTTGTGAGTAGTGCCCACAAAGAGGCCAGAAGCTGACTTCTGATGTCTTCCACCATCCTCCATCTTATTTTCAAGATAGGATCTCGCTCTTACTGAACCTGGATCTTGCTGCTTTAGCCAGACTGACTGCCCAGTGAGGCCCCAGGATGCTATTATCCAAGTCTTTCCATGCTGGGATGATGGGTGTGAAGAGCTTTTCATGTGCTCGTCTGCGATGGGGGCACTAGGGGAGCTGAAATCACAGGAAAGCAAGCCAAGATCTTTGCCCTGTGCCATCTCCTCTCCTCCCACTATCGGTGGAAGCAATGCAAGTGGCTTTCACTGGAAATTACCAAGCACAAACCACACGCCAAATAGTTCCCATGAAGGGTAAAATGAGGCAGATCCAATTTGTTACATTTAATCAGAAAGGGGGTGGAAGGCAAGGAGAAATGGTTCAGTGGTACAGAGCCCTTACTGCTCCTGCAGGGGACCTGCAGGTTCCCAGCAACCCCCATAGTAATTCACTACTGCCTGTAACGCCAGATCCAGGAGACCAACACCCTCTTCTGGCCTCTGTGGGTTCCTGTTTCCATATGGTGCATATATATGTATGAAGGCTTGGACACACATAAAAATGAATAGATCTTTTAAAAGAGTCCTCCTTGTGTATGGTATTGGGTAGGAGTTGCTATGGCTGGTGGGTATGACTGACTTAGCTTGACCCCAGTGCTGGCTGTGTTCATTGAGTGGAAATCCAACAAGCCAGAATGCACAATTTGTTCCCTTTCCCGTATGCATGTCATAATAAATGGCATTTTCATAAAAGTTGTCAGGTCCAAAACATTGTGCATAGGAATAAATAAATACAAAATGCCCATCCTAGTTGAGAAAATGTGGGTCTTACTTTGTTTTAAAGTAAAAAGCTGAAAATTATGTTATCTCAGAACCGGAGTTAATTCCTTGAACGCTTTAGTGAATTTCCTTCCCACTTCTAAAACAGTTTTTTTTTTAATATTTATGTATGTGCATGTGCACAGGTATGCAGGTGCCTACAGAGGCTAGAAGAGGATATGGGGTCTCCTGGATCTGGAATTAAAGGTGGTCGTGTGCTGCCTGTGTCCTGGATGACTCACCACCTGACCCTACGTGCCCTTGGGAGTTGGAGGTGAGGTGGCCTAGAATCAATGACACAGATTCAGGGAGCAAGTGAGAAACTGTAGCAAGCCACAGCAAGCTGGTCTGAACGCTGCTGCAAGCTCCTTTAATACCCTCCACCCACACCCCATTGATCCCAAGAAAGCTTCTTTTCTAAATGGCAGTTTCTGACTGGCTGGCCTTGTCTGCATCAGCAATCCTTTGTCTCTTAGTCAGTCCTCAATTAAGTCCCCCTGAAGGAGATACCTTTGTGGCTGTGCGGCCACACCGTTCCTCCAACTGCCTAGTGTGGGTGCCAAGGACTGAATTCAGGTCCTCTGCAAAGGCAACGAGGGCTCTGAACCCCTGAGCCATCTCCCTAGCCGACTCTTCTCACTTTTCTTCTGGTGTATGACATGTGTGTGTTCTCTAGCTTTAGTAATAGTCTTGTATGTAAAAATCTTTAAAACACATTTCGTGGCTCGTGCAGTTCTGCCCCTGCTGCTGCTGGTTGCAGCGGTTGGGATCCCAGCTTCCATTCCTCTGTCTGGTTGATGACACGCCATCTGTTTGGGGGCAACTTTCACACTCTCTCCATTCAGCAGCTGCTGGCCACCTAAGCTGAGTGTGAACCCTGGCTCTCTGTATACCTGTGCATGCCTGGATGTGGATCCCATTCCCTTTGGCCCATGCTGGTATGCCAGGGTGACGTAGAGACCTCCATCCTTGTTCTCCACAGTGAAGGCACAAATTGACGTTGTCACCAAGAGGATGCATGCGTTCCCTTCCTTCTACATTCACTCCAGAATTTCTCTTTTTTAAACAGATAATAAAGTAATAGCCATTTTAACTGCAGCAAGCTGATAGCTCACCGTTGCTTTGATTTGTGTTTTTCTTGGTGGCTCGTGATTTTTCTTCTAACATACATAGGTTCAGCAACTATTTGTGTTGCTTCTTTAGAGAAGGATCTGTTTTCAAGTTGAATTATTTGTCGTTTCACAGTTAAGATTGAGTTCTTGGATCGAGGCATGGTGGGTGGTGTACACCTTTAATCCCAGAACTGGAGGCAGAGGCAGGTGGATCTCTGTGAGTTCAAGGCCAGGCTGATAGTGAGTTCTAGGACAGCCAAGATTACACAGTGGGACCCTGTCTCATAAAGAAAAAAAGAATTCTGTATGTATATGGATGTCTGTTGTCTTTATGTACTTTGGGTGTCAATGTCTGGCAAATACCTCCTCCCCATTCTATCTCACTACTCCGTTCACTGTTTGCTTCGCAGGGGTTTGATGGGCTCCCATTTGCCAATGCCAGCTCTTGTTTCCTCTGCTCTGGGTTCTCTCCAGAGACTCCTTGCCCATGCCAGTGTTTTGAAGTATTTCCTTTCTTCTCAAAAAGCCAGTTTCAGATCTTTGGGTCTTTGATCCCTTTTGGGTTGATTTCTGCAGAGTCAAAAAGGATCGAATTTCAGTTTAAGGGAGGGGATGGTTTTCGATACTCTTCAAATAATGAGTTTTCTGATCTCTGATAAAACAAAACACTCGTTTGCAGTGCTGAGCTCAGTGGGAGCACATGACACTTGGCCGTCTGCACAGGCAAGCCTCCATCTTACATGAGCTGGCAGCGCCTGGTGATGGAGCCTCAGCAGCCTGCAGCCTTCAGCCTGCAATGCGCTCATTGTTCTCTGTGGAAAGGAATGAGCCCAAGCCTCTCCAGGATCTAAGAGTTTATGAGTTGGCTCTGTAGCATTGCCTTCTTGTGGGGAGAGAGGTGTGGTGAGAAGACAGTGGGAACGCGCCAAGCAGCAGTTTAACAAAATAACCCATGAGCTAGTATAGAAAGAGAGTTTCTCTGCTTTCCAAACACAAGTGTTTACAGGCCAGGACTCAGTGACCCAAGGACCTGATTTTGAGCCTATCTTGATAGACCCCAAGACAGAAGACTTCTCTTATAATGCAAAATGCCTGGAAGCATGGGGATATCCCTCAGGAACTTTAATCAGCCTGGCCAAGAAGTCGCTGCGCAGTTGCTCATCTGAGAAAGATGTAGAGGCATCGAGACCTGATCCTGGAGTTCTCACAGAGGCTGCCCTCTGCCAACTGCCAAATGCAGCCAGAGAAACCCTCCTGGCTCTGGCCTAATTGCTGATCTTTGGCTACATTGGGGCAAGTAGTCCAGCAGAGCTCTGTGGGTAAGAACCTTCTCCATGGGACCTGTAAGAGCCATGGTGGAGAGATCAAATAACCCTCTTGCTTTCAGCCCTACAGCAGGCCTGGTCTCCGTCAAGCAGGACATGCCAAGCCAGGCAGGACATAACTTCCCTGCAGACAGCAGGGCAATGAGCAAGCCATAAAAAAGCCTAATCTCTTAAAGCAACATGAACTGTTGGCAAGAGCATAAGGAGAAAACAGCGCTAGCCAAGGGCTAATTTTCTTCTCGTGGTAGATACCTCCTAACTGCCTGCAGAAACAAATGAACGTGGGGGAAAGTCCTGTTAACACGAGTGGGTAGCAAGGCACACAAATAGCCTTATTGTAACTGTTAGTGACAGTTACTGACTGAGTGCTTTTCTGCAAAGGGTATTTTTATTCTGTAGCTTGACAAATCTTTGTGCTCCCCAAATACTAGTAGTATTATCATCCCTTGTCATTTGTATCAAATACAAAAACCCAGAAGCCATTTGAGTATGTCCTACAAAAGATTTTCCTATAGGGAAATCAAAGACTAGTAAGTTGTGGTAAGGACTGGAGAAGAATATGCAGAATGTTATGATGTCACAATCCTTATATTCAAGAACATGTGAGTTATAGATCTCAACTGAGGACAGCAAGCAGCTGCTATAGCTGGCACCAGGACTACAGCCACAATCAGCTCTGTCACTCTTGAAGCTGGTAGCCATCTTGGTTTGGCTTCATTGAAGCCAAACTCTCTAGAAGAAAGACTTACTGTATCCGGCCTGCCTTCCAAAAATCACACAAGAAAGGTCATTAAGAGGAATTTACTGCCGGGCAGTGGTGGCGCATGCCTTTAATCCCAGCACTTGGGAGGCAGAGGCAGGCGAATTTCTGAGTTCGAGGCCAGCCTGGTCTACAGAGTGAGTTCCGGGACAGCCAGGGCTATACAGAGAAACCCTGGCCTCACTCGCCATCCTCTTCAGCTTTGAGTACAATGCTCACCCTGCCCTCAGCAGACAGGTTTCTTCTTGCAGTGGATAGGGATTAACACAGACCACAGCTGGACGATGTGCTGAGCATAAGGGACTTTGGAATGCTCAGACCGAAGTGGGATGTCTTCCTCAAAGCCTTCCTCAGGGCTCATGGATCTCTGCAGCAGAGGGGACAGAAAGATTGTAAAAGCCAGAGGGGATAGGTGACTCCAGAGAAACAGTGTCTTTCAGATGCAGCAGGACTGATGCACATATAAACCCACGGGGACCATGGCAGCACACAAGACCTGAACACACTCAAGCCAAACAGGGTTCCAGCATGGAGAGCGGGGAAGGAACAAGGAGCCCCAACCCTTACCAGGAAGCTTTCTACAACCGATACCCGTTGGCAAAGGAAAAATCTGGGGTTTTGGTTGGTTGGTTGGTTGGTTGGTTTGGTTTTGGTTTGGCCCCCAATGGAGTCTCAGTCTGTCAGCCACACTTCAGGGTAGGCCCTCTGCCCACCCATAGTTAGCCAACACAAAAAAATGAACTCCAGGACTCGTGTGTGTGTGTGTGTGTGTGTGTGTGTGTGTGTGTGTGTGTTATGTGTGCTGTCTGTTTCTTTTTGTCTTTTTGTTTCTGTTTGTTTTGGTTATGTTTGTTTGGTTTTTTTGAAAGGGGAAATCATAAAGCCGAGGGTATAGGGAGGTGGAAAGGGTCTGGGAGGAGTCCGGGTGGGGAAAACATGATAAAAATTTGAGAGAGAGAGAGAGAGAGAGACCCACAGCACAAATGATCAACAGTTCTGTGGCTGTCACACACACAAACACATATACCACCACTACCACAACAACAAACACCACCACCACCAGAACTCCTCCACAGCACCCGTGGCAGCTTGTGAACCTGAATAATGCTCTATTTCTTGAGCTAAGCAGTGTTGACCAGACTGACACTGTGAAAGTTCTCAGAGCGCAGGCTCGACATTTCTACATTTTTATATTATCTCAGGTTTTAATTTAAGTTTACTTAGAAGCCATGTTGTCTGCTAGGACCAGGAAATTAACCACAGTTGTGTTTGAAAACCCTCTTCCTTTTCGATGAAGAAGCTGAAAACCAGTCACGCCCAGTACAGCTACCAACTCGGCCTAAGTAAACACGGTGAGAGGCCTTGGCAGAAACTTACATTCATTGCCTTTCTCTCTCTCTCTCTCTCTCTCTCTCTCTCTCTCTCTCTCTCTCCCTCCCTCCCTCCCTCCCTCCCTCCCCCCTCTCCCTCCCTCCCCCCTCTCCCTCCAGCTCCCTCTGTCCCTCCCTGGAAGTGGGGGGGGGAGAGATCTAAGAGAGAGATCTGGCTATATAGTTTATCTCTTCTTCCAGAGAGATCAGTTAAACTACATTTCCCAGCCTCCCTTGTGGGCAGGTGCAGCCATACAGTGAATCCTCGCCAATAGAATGCTCAAAGAGGTCACCAGTGGTGAGTGTGAATTCCAAGTCTGGCTCATACCACTGTCTTGCACAGCCCCAGTTACCTTCTCTAACATCCTGGGAAAGCTCTTTTATGTGCTAGAGAAGCACAAAGCCATAGACTGAAAAGAACCTGGGCTCAAAGCAACCATCTGGAGGAGAGCCATTTGGGGGTGTTACCTGACCAGAAACAAAGAGACAAATGGACCAGCAAGGAGTAAGGTGTGAGGTGCACAGCAACAAAGCCTACCCCATCACACATAAGCTCTTCCACTATGAGGCACACACATCCTATGCGCTAACCCACTTGCACTGTCTATTTAGAGACAGACCCCACAAAATTTTAAGTCTCCCAGAAAACATAGTGACCTCTCAACCTGCAACCTATTGACTTAAAAAAAAGATTTATCTTTATTTCTTATGTGTATGAAGGTCTTTCATGCATATGCACCATATGTGTGCCTGGTGTCCCCCAAGGCCAGAGGACAGCTTTATATACCCTGGAACTGGGGTTTTAGAAGGTGGTGAGCTGTCAGGTGGGCAATGGGAACCAAACTCAGGTCTCCTTCAAAGGCAGCAAGTGCTCTTAACCACTGAGTCATCTCTCTGCCCCAGACTTTTAAAGCAAAACAAAAACCAACCAACCAAAAACCAAAACAAAACAAAACAAAAACCAAAAACAAAGAATTCACAAAAGAACTGGTCACTGTCTAGCTCTCAGGTGACCAAAGCTGTGAATCCAGAGGGAGAAATTCATTGTTATATTAAGAGCTGAATATCCTGTCTTATGTCTTTGCATCTCTTAAAAATTCTGTCTTCCCATTGCAGACAGAGAGCTCACTTAGACCAGCGGCATTCTGGAGCCGCTTAATAAAGGGCTTGACCGTTCTTAACCACCAGGGGGCGATACCACGTAACTGAAGTAGACAGTAACTGCAGAAAGGGTGGGACCCCTCTGGCAGGTATTCCAGTGCGGTGGCCAGAGAGTTCTTGGATAAATGGGGAGGGGACAGCTAAGAAGGCTTCTTTGACACCTGGCTCCCACTTACACACACACACACACACACACCCCCACACCCCCCCCCCACACACACACACACACGCACGCGCGCGCGCACCATCGTTGTTCCAAGGGCTACCCTACCTGTATGTTTTTCTGCACGTATAAAAACTCAGTAGCTGGAAGATTTAGCTGCAGGGGTTATGTAATAACTATGCTACCTGCTACCAAAACTTCTAAACACGTAGCTGTTGGAAAATGAAAACACGGGGTCAGGGTGGGGGAAGAGAGCACACATGTCGTGCAGAGCCACGGACCTGCAAGAAAACAGTTTCTTCCACATCACTCTGTGGTTTCCTAGTAAAACCGAAGGCTGCGAGTTCTGCTTCCTGGAATGGGAGCTTGCTTCCCCTCACCCCCATAACGAGCCCTTGCTAAAAATACCTACAAAAAGCTCAGCCTGTTTAACAGCACCAAAGAGCAACTGAAGATTTGTAGAGCAAGATGAAAGAGAGATGGGAACTCCCGAGTTCAGTGTATAGCCCAGCGGCTTAGCAGAACTTTTGATGAGCACCCCAGCCAAAAGAGTATTCAATACGCAGCTTGGGTTTTCAATTGGGGTCTCATATCCACAGCTCCAGAAAGAGAGGATTTTAGGTCAGGTTTCCTAAAGATAGACCAAGACAGACACTTACAAGCAGACCTGAATCAGGAGATATGACCTCAAGGAAGCTACAAGGAGAAAAGAGACAAGGAAGAGAAGTGGGAGCATACATGAGAGAGGGGCTGAGACTGAACAGTCTTTTTCAGGCCTGGAGGCTGGGGATAATTACCAGTAATTCCCTTTGGAGAACGTTGACTCTACAGAGTTAACTCTTGACTTTCCATGTTGTCCCAGAATCTTTTTAGGAGCATAGAAAATTAGGGGTGGGGATGGGGGAGATGCAATCTAAAAGTCTAAACAAAGGAGATGTAAAAATTCTAATATTAGATAAATAGATTTTAAGATACATTTTAAAGAAGAAAAGTGACCATTTCGTAATGGTGTAGAACAATTCATTTCCTAATAAATTCACAGTCCTAGCCTGTCCATAGCTCACAATATAGGTTTAATGTGTTCATATGCAAATCATGTTATATGTGTATGTAAGCACATGCAGACACATACATAAATGTATCTAATGCATCAAAAGATGCAGTCACAACAGACAGAATTAAGACAGATGGACCAATCAAGACTTGGAATACAAGACTTCCACACATCTCACTCCAGACCTGACAAGAAATCAGCCAGGACATTGAAAATCTGAAAACTATAACGAATAGACCTGGCTTAATTGATATATAAAACATGTCCCTAGTGATAATAAAATTCAAATTATTGCCAAGTGGATATGAACATTTTAACAGAGGAGAGCCATATGCTGAGCCCAAAAGAACTTCAACAGTTTTCTGTGCTTATGATCACCTGTTATTAGTGTGTGTTAGAAGTAAGCCAGAAAAAAGCACCAAAATTCTGATGTGCCAAACGTCAAATATGTGCTTTACAAATAATAACCTAGAGTTGGAGGCTGGGGAGCTGTTAAAAACACTTGCTGTTCTTGCAGAGAACCCACATGACTGCTCACAACCAACTCTAGCTCAGGCCAGCCTGGGCTGCAGAACCACTATCTCCAGAAAGAAAAAGAAAAAAAAAATTAAAAGAGGCACTAGATAAAAACAGGAAAGCATATAATCTCAGTCATTTAATTTGGGTGACTGAAAAATTCAACTGAAAGGAATTAATTCTTGGTAAAGTAAGTATCGAGACTGACTAAGAATAGATAATTTTAATAAGATAACTTAAATAAACTAAGACTAGATCATTTAAATAATACTTTACTCAAGAAATGGATCTTGTAATTCAAAATCTTTCCACCAAGGAAAACTCCAGACAGCTCCGTTAATTTCTGTCAAGTTTATATATCAAGAATGAATCTAGTACAACTGATATAATATCAAATCTTCCCGGGAATTTAAAAAGGAAGGAGAATCGTCATTCAGATTACATTTTCAGCAAGTTATTTTGAGTGTGTCAACAAGCTGATTCTAAAATTTACATGGAGAAGCAAAAGACCCAGAATGGGCAGCACTGGGTGAGAGCCAACAGAGGTGAAGTATGATGCAGGCTCAAGATGTCATAGAAAGCCGTAGCCATGGAGACAGGAGGTCTAGGGGCAGAACGGACAAATGGCTGAGTGGGAGGAACAGACAGCCCAGAAATAGATCCACAGGAGTGTGGATTACTGGACTTTGACACAGTAATCTTATGCGCCTAGCAATGCGCCCCAACATAGACCTTGGATGCTTTACAACACTAGGTGAAATAGGTCACAGACTCTAAATGTAAAACAAAAAAATATAAAAATCCCTGCATGATATTAAAGAAGAAAGCCTAGGTGAGCAGGGCTTGGCAATGATTCTAGAAACAACACCAGAGGCACAACCTATAGAAGACATCATTTGCAAGATAGACTTCATTCGTTTATTGAATGTGTCTGGGGGCTGGATAGATGGCTCAGAAGCTAGGAGCTAAGAGCTCTTGAGGACCTAAGTTTAGTTCCCAGCACTCATGTGGTGGCTTCTAACCATCTGTTACTCCAGTTCCAGGGGATCCGATGCTTGCATGAATCTCCCATCACTGGTTGCATGGTTCATATGCATGCGTGCAGGCAAAGCACGCATACACATAACATTTTAAAATCTTAAAAAAAAAAAAAAAGACTACCTTCTGTCTTAATCCAGTGGACAACATTCTGGAAAAGTGAACCCTTCAGAAACAGTTTTTTGTTTGCTTGTTTGCTTGCTTGCTTGTTTTGTTGTTGCTTTTAAATTCAACAGTTGCCAATTATTGGAGAGTGGGAGTGGGGAAGGTAAATAGGCAGAGGCTGAGATGTTTTAGGTAGTAACATTGCTTGCATGATGCGACATTGGAAACCACACACCATCCACTAGACCTTTGTAAAAAACCACTGCAATAAGTAACACCTAAACAGAGTAAACTAGTGTAAACCACGGTCTTTGTGTGACCATGACATGTTAGAATGGCTTGCCACTTGTAACTCATGATGGCTTTGGGGAGTGGTGTTGATGATGGGAGAGGCTGTAATAGTAAGGACTCCAAACCATGGGGTACAGGAATACAAAGTATCAAAGCACCAGTAGCCACCAAACTTCCACATTGCTAAAACTGATACAGAATAGATACAGAACAGTCTGTATCCGTTTTATTTAATGATTTCTTAAGGAGGTGTGGAACTAGAAAAAGATGGTTTAACTGGGAAAGGGAAAAAGTGAGGGAGAAGGGAGTAAGGAGAGAAGTTCTGGGATGGAAGAGAAAAGAGAAAGAGATTAGAAAACACAGATATAGAAAGAATGATAGAAGCTGGGCAGTGGTGGAAGCCATTGGTGGTGCACATCTTTAATCCCAGAACTCAGGAGGCAGAGGCAGGCCTCTGTGAGTTCCAGTCTGGTCTACAGAGCTAGTTCCTGGACAGCCTGAAAAACCCTGTCTCAAAAACAGAGAAAGAAAGAAGAAAAGAAAAAAGAAATTAAAAATAATTTCCTGGTGAGAAAATTACCAAACGAACCTAGGGGCTAAGGAGATGGCTAAGTCAGCAAAGCGCTTGCAGCAGAATTGTGAAGACCTAGAGCCAAATCCCAGCCCTCATGTAAAAGCCAGGAGAGGCTCTGCCTGTCTGTCAGCCCCGCACTGGGCAGATGTGAGGGCAGGCGGGTCTCTGGAGCTCGCTAGTGAGCCAATCTAGCTCAATCAGTGAGCTCCTGGTTCAGTGGGAGGCCCTGTCTTAAAAAATCATAGCAGAGAGTCTGGCACCTAGAAGGTTGGGCTGGACCAGATTCAGCACTTTGCGTCAGTCCACCCCAACATCTACTCCATATACCAGCAGCGAGGGCATGTGGAGGAGCCAGACCTGCAGAACCAGATGTCATTACCGAATAGGGCAGGTCCTCCTGGAGCCGGTGGGGCTGCAGCCTGCACTGGTTGAACCCAGAAAACCTCAGGGCGGCAGAGGACAGGGATGTCTGTGGCAGCCTGGAACTCTCTCGGAACTTGCCCGGGATGCTCTGCCTAGCTGCAGCTTCACCCTGACTCTGGGATATCCCAGAGCAGTCTCGGCGATGGTCCAGTATTTATGGTGTGTCAGAAACTAGAAACTTTGAAGGAGACCATCAAGGTATTATAACAAGCATTTGCATGTAAAGTTACTTAGGCAAAAACAACAACAACAATAACCACTGTATGACACACCACAGTTTCCAATACCACTATGAGGAACGAATAAGCGTGATGGAGAGGCGTGGATGACAGCGGGACGGAGGAGCAGTGCCCACGCAATGGAGAGAGGCTGAGGTAGAGACGTGACGTCAGTGGCAGGTGTGAGAGATGGCTATGCACGTCCTTGAGTAGGGTCAGGAGGATGGTGTGCAGCAGCCTGGAGCTTGCACAGACTCCGTCCTGGAACATGCTACCCACCAGTACGATCGCTCTGGCTCTGAACTAAGACAGGATGCCCAAGATGAAGAATGGTTCATTTTCTGGATTGGATCTCCTCAAAAGACCTCTATGATCCCTGCTACCCTTGAGGCCATGTTATCCGT
Organism: Mus musculus; assembly: GCF_000001635.26. Taxonomy (NCBI): domain Eukaryota; kingdom Metazoa; phylum Chordata; class Mammalia; order Rodentia; family Muridae; genus Mus; species Mus musculus. Next base: position 56,147,281 of record NC_000079.6, on the reverse strand, counting down.
GGTCCATGCTGTTGCCCCTGGAGTACTGAAGCCCAAGGTTCATGAGAACGGGCTGCCACTGGCGGCCATATTGATGCCCAAGGCCCCTGCTCCTGCTGAAGGCCAGGTAAACATCCAAAGTCTTTGCTACTACAGGAGGCTATGTTAGCGTCTGGGGTCTGCGTTACCTCTGGGGCCCATGTCGATGGGAGTGGCCCATGCAGCCACCCGAGGCTGTGTCGATGTCTGAGAGTCATGGAAGGCTTCTATGACACGTCTATCTCCCCACCCCCACCTCCAAAGCAACAGCCGAGACCGGAAGCCATCAAAAGGAGCTGTTACAAATTGTGATAGGGATGCTGAAGTGTAGCTCGCCACAGCTGATGGCTTCTGGCAGGGGTGAGGGTGGCCAAGCACTCAGTTTTCTTTAAGGGGCTGGCCACTGGGAGTTTGACCATGCTTCAGTGATTATATAGGCAATACAATTTGGTCTTATGTTTTTTGTTTTTTTGTTTTTGTTTTTGTTTTTTGGAGAGGGGTTCACACGAGTGGGAGAAGAGCAGACATGGGAGGACTGGGAAGTGCGGATGACTGGGTACATAATGTGAAATTCTCATAATAATCAATAAATATTATATTGGAAAAAAACAAGGCAGAGGCCGGGCAGTGGTGGCACACACCTTTAATCCCAGCACTTGGGAGGCAGAGGCAGGTGGATTTCTGAGTTCGAGGCCAGCCTGGTCTACAGAGTGAGTTCCAGGACAGCCAGGGCTACACAGAGAAACCCTGTCTCGAAAAAACAAAACAAAAAAACAAAAACAAAAACAAAAAAACCAAGGCAGAGAATGACTGGAGAAGACAGCTTGCACTGACCTCTGGCCTACACACACACACACACACACACACACACACACACACACACACGCTAATTAGGGAAGTGTAAGATGGGACTAAAAATTCAAAAACATAAAAATTTAAAAAAATAAAGTAAATTAAAACAGGACTAAAAGTACAATAGGATGAAAAGAGGAGAGAGCCAAGGGAAGGGAACAAATCAAGAAGGCCAGCAAGATGGCTCAGTGGGCAGCGCTCCTGCTGCACACACCTGACAACCGGAGTTCGATTCCCAGGACCCATGTGAAAGTCAAAGAGAACGGGCTCTACCAAGCTGCCCTCTGCCCTCCTCATGTGCGCATGTGCGACTGCTGCATCTGCAACCTACCTGTGCACAATAGCAAAATAAAAAGTTTAAAGGAAAAAGAAAGGAGGAAAGGAGACAAAACATATTTCCTAGTAATAAAGAATATATGTAAGCAAACATGACAGGAGCTTATGGAGGATTAAAAAAAACATCATTTAAAAAATACGATAAAGTAAAAGACACTGTAAGAGTGTGGGAAAGGGGAGTTAGGGAGAGCAAGGCTTGGAAAAGGGAAAAGAAGATGGTGTCTATATTGTTCTATAAAGTTAGAGACTGTGGGTGCTGGGGGTGGGGATGGGAAGAGTGACCTGCTGGGTTCCTGCCTTTCTTCACGCTGGTGACTTCCCTTCTTTGTGCACCAGGGGCCTCTGCTGGCCACACTTAGCTTTGCAGTCTGTGGACTTGGGTTCCCTCCACCCCAAGAGACTCTTCTCCTTGCCTCCTAGTAGCTAAAGCCCCAAGTGTATCTGGGGTGTGGAAAGCAAACAGCTGTCCTGATGGGAAAATGCACTGGGGTGGGTTAGTCTTTACAAAGGACTCGGCCTGAGCCAACTCTCCTGCCGCTTGTCCCTTTGCCTTGTGAGCATCTGTCTGTCTGTCCCTCCCTCTCTCCACAGCTGTAACTGCTGTCTCTCATCTTGGGGAAGTGGCTGTGGACTTGCCCCTCAGGTCAGGACTGCTAGTCTGTTTCACCAAGGACACCTGATTCCTTCTGGATGAGCCTTTTGCCTCTCTTCCCAAACCTGGAAGCCTGGAGCTGCATTTTCTTATGTTACTTACAGGAATCTGGGTGAGCTGCTACTTAGAGGAGCTGAATCACCAAACCCCATCCCCCACCATAGGTGACAGTTCATGAAAGCTGGGCACATGAATCTCACTGTACAACTTATAGGCAGCTCAGCTGGTTCCGGAACATCTCTTTCCAGCAGTTGAGCTTGCCTGAGAGTATCTGTCAACAGGCCTTACTGCTTGGAGCAGAAGGGACCTTAGTATATCTGTTCTGTTTCAGGAATTTCCTGAAACCTTTGAGTTGTTTACTTGTTGAGTGGAAGAACTTCCCTGCAGGATGGCAATGTTTCACTTTCCTTTAGAACATTCTTCTGTGTCTTAATGAACTTACTTCCAATGTGGAAGGCTTTATGTAGGAGGAAAATGATAACCAGCACCTAACAGCTATTACCTGTCATGTCGAAAATACACAAAGTTCATGTGAGAAGATAGAATTTTTTAAATTTACTTTTAAAAATTCAGTGTGCATCCCAGTCACAGCCTCCCCTCTCTCCTCTCTACCCCTACAATCCCTCCCTGCATTGCCCTCTTTCTTTCTCCTAAGAGAAGGGGAACCCCCCTCTTGGGTACCACCCCACTCTAGGACATCTGGTCCCAGCAGGACTAGGCATATCCTCTCCCACTGAGGCTCAACCAGGCAGTCCAGATAGGGGAAAGGGGATCCAGTGGCAGGGAACAGAGTCAGAGACAGCCCCTGCTCAACTTGTTAGGGGACCCATATGAAGACCAAGCTGCTCATTTGCTATAAATGTGTAATGACATCTGGGTCCAGCTCTTGCATAGTCCCTGGTTGATGACCCAGGCTCTGTGAGCCCCTATGCTCCCAGGTTAGTTGACTCTGTGGGTCTTGTGGTGTCCTTGACCCCTCCTGCTTGCTCACCTCTATCCCCTACTCTTCCACAAGACTCCTGGGGCTCTTCCTGATGTTTGGCTGTGAGTCTCTGCATCCGTTTCTATGAAGCCTCTCAGATGACAGTCATGTTAGGCTCCTGTCTGTAAGCCTAGCAGAGAATCACTAATAGTGTCAGGGGTTGGCTCTCTCATATGGGATGGGTCTCTAGTTGGACCAATCATTGGTTAGCCGTTCCCTCAGTCCCTGTTTCTTCTTTATCCCTGCACATCTTGTAGGCAAGACAGATTCTGGGCTGAAGATTTTGTGGGTGGATTGATGTCTTCCTCCCTCTGGAAGTCCAGCCTGGCTACAGGAAATAGCTTCATAACATATCCTATTTGGTGGGAATCTAAGCTAGAGTCACCCCAATAGACTCCTCAGATCCTCTCCTGGGCCTCCCTCTAGTCACCAGAGATGACCCCCACACACTGATTTTCATTCTTACCTCACACCTGATAGCCAAACTCATTCCCCTGGAAGATAGAAGTTTTAAATGTTTCTAAAATTGTAAGATGACAAACTTTGACTCTTATGTGAAAGTGTGTGTGTATTTGCATGTATTCGTGTGGGGGGGGGGGGGAGGAGGTAAAGAAGAGAGGGAAAGAGAGGAGAGGAAGAGAGAGAGGGAGAGATTACCTGAAGAAGTCCTAGCCATTAGTTGAGTTTACTTTGTGCTAAAGTGCCAAGCTTCTGTATTGCATGGCGAACAGCAACAAAGGTCATTGGGTTTTGTTGTTGTTGTTGTTTTGTTTGTTTTGTTCATTTGTTTGAAGAACAAACCTTATAAAAGGACCACACACACACACATACACACACCCAGTGCTCTGTGGACCTAAGTAGAGTTCTGAAGCAGAATTTAGACTGCTTTCAGCCTAGCAGAGGCAAACCCTACTTCTTTCTAGAGAGGTTTAAGCAACAAAAGAGATGCTAATACAGTCCCTCCTCCATCCCAGAGACACCCCAGGCGGCCTCTTGGCTTCTTTGTTATTCTTCATTAAGGGTAAACATTTACTGTCTTCCCTTAAAACTGGGCTTTCGTTGCTTAACAAAACAGAAGGAGCGAGTCTTACAAAGCCAGGGAAGGTGTCAGATAGAGTGGGAAACTGCAGGATCAAAATAAGAGACCAGGTGAAGCTTCCCTGGGCAGAATGGGGCGAGTACTTGTTCAGAGGCCGGAAGAACAGACAGAGGAAGGGAGACCAAGCCCCTCTCCTGGTGGCCCCACCCACGTTCCCTGAGCACGTCTTTCTGGTATCCAGGAGACCCATTTCTTGCCTTCCACCCTGGAGTCCAAGAGAAATGGATTGTTTACTACAAAGATGTGGGGCACAGTCTCAAAAGTTTTGTTTCCAGCACACATGAGCACTGGGGCTACGTTTCAGAAGCAGAGTCATAAGGTCAGAGGCCCCGCTTCTGCACACTTCTAGCCCAGGCGATCAAAGGGCTCAGGAGAGAAGTCAGGTGTTAGGCCAGCAGTTGGGGTTAAGTGTTCTGGTGTCCCCAGCACTTACTTCCCCATGAAAATGGCCACACCTTTGTGGCTATGAGGGTCAAACTGAGGCAGACCGGGAGGAGGGAGGGAGAGAGAGGAGCACAGCAATGACCTGTGGTTAAGTAAGCAACCTTCATGTCAAGTGCTGTCCCCCCTGTGCAGTCAGTGTCGCCCCTCCCTCCCCTCCCTGCCCCCCACCCCCCACCGCCGCCTCCCATTCCCAACTTCCTGGTCTCTGAAGAGTCAGAACTTTTCTCACAGTGGCACTAAGACATGGCTTGTCTTCTCACTGTTGATCTTTGAACAAAACAGCACAAGTATGGTGTGAGCACACGCCAGCAGAGTCACCTACAGGACAAATATGAGTCACTATTTTCCAGGTCCTCACACGGGAAAGAGCCAGTCTTGACGTGCCCTTGATGTCATAGCAAAAATATATATATATATATATTACATTTAATCTTGACCCTTCGGGACAGATTAAACAAATATTCTATGTGACTGAATGAGAAATGTGCATGGGATCCTTTTGTTGTCTGACAAGCTTGGGTGATCACCCCAACCTTACATTGCTACCCCAACCTTTTCTGAGGAACCCATTTCAAACTGGCACAAAGATGGACAGCAAGCTGGCTCTGCAGTGCTTTCGTGGTGTAACATGCACTTGTGCCATTGTGAGCCTCATCCTTTGGGGGGAAAGGGGAAAAAATTATACTTTATGATGGTGCTGTCATGAAGACAAATGAATTACTATCATATGTTAAGTTGTTTTCTTTAATTAAAAAAGGACCCAGCCTTCTTTTTCTTCTGACTTAAAAAAAAAAAATCATGACATTTCCACGATCCTTAAAGACCCACAGGCCTCAGCATTATTCTTCCGGGAAACTGATTATCCAGGCTTAGCTCTGAGATGATTCCCCAAGAGAAAGAGTTAATTAGCCATAACAATATATCTGTCTTTTTACCAAAGCAGTTTGTTTTTGTTTTGAGACTATGAACCTCTAGCTAGCTTGAAACTTGCTATGTAGAACTAACAGAGACCTACCTGCTCCTGCCTCCTGAGTGGATTTTTTTGGGGGGTGGGGGTGGGGGATGAAGTTGTTCATGAAGCAAAGATGCCTAAAGCCCACAAAAGCCACACTGTCTGTGGATGTGGTGAACGGTTTTGAAACAGAAAAGAATCAGTCAGTTATTTCAAGGACAGCCTATGTGATGGTACTGTTTTCAATATTGTTGAAGCAGTTGAAGCAAAAGATACAAATTTGAAACATTTGTTTGCTACTATGAATCTGTCAACTTCCCAGTGCGGGGGTGGGGGGGGGTGGGGGTGGTGGGGGGGTGGTGGAGGGGGGGGATGGGGAGGTGGAGAGAAACAAAACAAAACAAAATCCTCAAGTGAGATGCCTGGGGCTAACTTTTGTCAGCTGTGCATGAAGTCACCTGGGAAGAAGGAAATCTCAGCTGAGGAATTGCCTTAGTCCCTTGGATTGTGAGCAGTCTCTGGGGCATTTTTTTTTTTTTTTTAAACTGCTAAATGATGGAGAGCCACCTTGGGCAAGGTGATTCTGGGGTAAAAAAAAAAAAAAAAAAAAAGGTTACTGAATGTTGAACCTGCTAGTCTGCTTCAATTCCTGCCCTGATTTCCATCAGTGGTGGGGCTGTAACATAGATGTTTTTGTGCTTGGCCCAGGGAGTGGCACTATTTGAAGGTGTTGACCTTGTTGGAATAGGTGTGTCACAGTGGGTGTGGGCTTTAAGACCCTAGTCCTAGGCTGCCTGAAAGTCAGTATTCTGTTATCAGCCTTCAGATGAAGATACAGAACTCTCAGCTCCTCCTGCACCATGCCTGCCTGGATGCTGCCATGTTCCCTCCTTGATGATAATGGACTGAACCTCCGAACCTGTAAGCCAGCCCCAATTAAATGTTGTTGTTATAAGACTTCCCTTGGTCATGGTGTCTGTTTACAGCAGTAAAACCCTAACTAAGACAGATGTATGAGGCAAATAAACCCTTTCCCTCCCAAGCTGCTTTGGTTATGGTATTTATCAAAGCAACAGAAAGCATGGTGGATATATGATATAAATGCGTAGAGAGAGTACCAGTGTCATGCATTGAACTGTTTACACTGGTAGCCCTGCATAATTCAGAGAACCTGCATTTTCCAAATGGCCATGAATAGATATTATTACTGAATCCTGTATGGCTAACTGGTTCTTTCAAGACCAATGGACTGCAATATACCTACTGTGAAAAGTTGACTCACTGGTTTCATATTCAACATTGTAATAACATTTAAGAAACTATTCCTTTTTAGAGCTTGAGATGGCTCAGTGGCTAAGAGTACTTGCTGCTCTTCCAAAGGACCCAGGTTTGATTGCTAGCATCCACATTAGACAGCTCTCAGCTGCCTGTAACTCCAGTTCTAGGGACTCTAATGTCCTCTCCTGGCCTCCGTGGGTACTTGCATGCATGTGGTACATACACATGCACTCGGGCACATACATACACATAAAATAATAAATATATCTTCAAAATATTATTGAGTTTGAATGTAGGGTTAAAAAGCATCTGCAAGTATCTAAAAAAGACCTTAAATCCTCTATTGCAAATATACATCTGCACTATTAAACCAGGCATTCAAGAGGAGTTCAAAATTATAACATAATGTCATTCTTCTTGCTAACTTTTTGATTAATAGAATTATTTTTATAATAGGACATTATTGTGTTATGCACACACTCACTGATATGTTTTGTAGTGAGGCAGCATAATGCAGCAGGAGGGGGGGTGCCTTAGTGGGCCCACGCTGAGGTTTCTCCCCGAGGTATCAGCCACAGGATGGGTCTAGTATAAAATGAAGTTTATTTGAGACCTGAGAAGGGGGTGTAGAGAAGGGAGTAGAGGCAGAGAAAGAAAGGGAACAGAGAAGGTCAGAAAGAGAGAGGAGAGAGAAAGAAGGGAAGAAGCTGGCCAGGAACCATGGAGAGAGAGAGAAAGATGAGGGGGGAGAGAGAGAGGACAGAGAGAGAGAAAGAGAGGGAAGGAGGAAGGAGAAAGAGCAAGAGGGAGAGAGAGAGGGAGAAAGAGGGAGAGAGGGAGAGGGGGAGAGGGGGAGAGGGGGAGAGGTAGAGAGAGAGAGAGAGAGAGAGAGAGAGAGAGAGAGAGCAGACAGTTCTTTTTATAGCAAACCAGACCTGTACCTGGCCTCTGCTATGTAAGCGTTGGAAGGAGCCTGGAGGAAATGCTAACACTAACATTTTTCAATGAACACTTCATTGAGTATTTTCTCAGTTTTAGTTTCTAATGGTATTTAGGAGGGGGGAGAGCAAGGGCTTGAATGTTGGGCCATGCACTTGCTAAGTGAGGTCTCTATCGCTGAGCTATATCCTTAGACCTCACTAGTGAATGTATATATTCACATAACAAGAACTCTTCAGGGTTGTCCGTAATTTTTAAGAGTGCCAAGGGGTTCTGAATCCAAATAGTTTGAGAGCTGTGACTGTAGGAAAACTCGCTGGTAAAATGCTCACGAAGGACCATTAAGTTTAAATGCAGGTGCTGAGCACTGGTATGGAAATCATACACTTGTAATAGGAAGCAGATTTAGGAAGCCAGTCTCACTCCACAAACTGCCCCTCACTCAAAGAGGAGCACTCTTTCCCAGGGAGTGCTTACAGTGGCTATTACTTTTAACTTTTCGAGCATTTTAACTTTTCTAGTTTCCACTATGAGCACATATTTATCTTGCAGTTGGAAAAAACAAAAAAGAATCACAGTCTTTAAAAATTAAGAGGAGGAGCTGGTGTGTGTCCCTGAGCCAGCCGGGGAAGAGAACAGGTCTCTGAGAAGGAGGGTCAGAGCAGAGTGTGAGGTGAAGGCAGAGATGGAGGGGAGCCTTGTTGTATTTACTAGAACAAGAGCACTACTGTATTCTTACTGTAGTCTGTGTGGATAGCATACTGGAGGCCCAGGGCTGAAGATGGTACAAGGAGACTGCAGGCTCCAGCTTCACTTGCCCAGGGACTCAGAGGTCAGCATGTGGCTTCCCTTAAACTCCCTACCCCTGTGCCTTGAGCACTGTGTCTCAGAATTCAAAGCATTTTCATCTCTCCAGCTGTCCCCCTGTCAAGTCCCCAGGACAGCTTATCTTGATGGCAAATTCTAATAGATTAAGAGGCATCCAAATTAGTAAAGTATTTCTTTGAGAGGAATAATTAACAAGGAAGATCTGCCATGAATCTGGGTGGCACCGTACCACAGGCTGGGACTAAAAAGGGGAGGAGAAAGCCAGAAGGAGCTCATAGTCTCTCTGCATCACAGGCACTGTGATGTGAGGGGCGCCATCATGCACGCCTGCTGTGATGCTCTGGGATTGTAAGTCTGGATAAAGCTTTCCTCTCTTGATTTGCTTCTTTCAGTTATTTGGCAATAATAATAATGATAATAATAACAATAAAGCTATGACCAAGCTGGGACAGTAGTATATGAGAAATACTATGTGGTTTAGATGTCTTTCCACCTGGCCTGTGAGAGGAATTATAAAGAGTTTGGTGATGTTGGGTTGGACAAGTCCTAGAATTTCGGAAGCAGAATTTAAATCTTTTAAAAGTTCATTTTATTCATATGAGTGCTCTGCCTGCACGTGTGCCTGTGTACCACATGCATGCCTGGTGCCTGAGGAAGTACTGAGCCTCCTGGTGGGTTGCTGGGAATTGAACCCGGGTCCTTCGAAAGAACAGCAAGTGCTCTTAATCACTGAACCAACTGTCCAGCCCTGTGAGCAGAACTGAAGAGATGGTTCTGATAGGAGCGCAGAAGACCAGAATGGAAAGGAATGTGGACAGTACACACTGTGCCTGTGAGCTTTCAGTTGAGAACAATGACTTCACAGGAGACTGAGCCCATGTTTATGACATGTTGTCTGTATCCTGAGACATAGGGGAATGAGTTTAAACAATTAACAAATCTGATGGAGGAGGACTCACTGTAGTATAGAAGTGTGGCATGGCTGTCACTTGATGCTTTTAGCCAGGTTTACAGTGAGCAACTCACCTTGTCCCGGATCCCAGACATAGTAAGTTCCAGTCTTTCTTTGTTTCATCCCTCCTTTCAATGCTCCCCCTCTCCCTGTTCAGAACGGGAGAGTTTGTTCCAAGCCATTGCATGTTAGAAGTATGTAAGTGGCTTTTCAATTCTATAGGGCGATGCTTCTGAACCTGAGGGTCATGACTCCCTTGGGAGTCAAATGACCCTTTCCCAGGGTTCACCTATCAGCCATCCTGAGTGTCAGATATTTGCACTATGACTCATAGCAGTAGAAAACTTGCAGTTGTGAAGTAGCAATGAGACTCATGTTATGGTTGGGAATGGGGGGGGGGTCACCACAACATGAGGAACCATATTAAAGGGTCACAGCATCAGGAAGCTCTAGGGGCTCACAGTTGAAAGAGTTTGCCTGGAGTCTCAAGGTTTTAGACTTGAAAGTTTGAACAACGTTGAAAATAACCAAGACCACTGAAACTCTTGAGATGATCCTGAGCCTTTAGGACCCACGAGCAGATATCATGGCTCGAAAATGAAATGCCCACCTTTACCTCAAGTTCACTGAAGACATGGTCTTTAGCTGGTTACACTACTTGAGGACATCTTGGAAACTTTAGGATGCGAGCCCTAGTGGGAGGAGTTAGGTTACAGAGGGTCCATCACTGGAGTATATATTGTCCTGACTCCCTCCCTTAGCTTCCTGTTTGCCATGAGGTGAGTAGCCTCTGTCACTCTGCCATTTTGATGCTCTGCTCTCCAATATGGCCTAGTCATTAGAGCCATGGACTATGGGTTAAAACCTGAAACTTAGTCAAAAATAAAAACATTTCTCTTTTAAATTGTTCCTTTAATTTGCTACAGTGACAAGAAGTCCAGCCATTTCCCCTCCATTTTCTGGACTTCATTTTCATACTCCAGCCCATAATAGTTTTGGAGTTTCATGTTTGGAGTACTCCTCCTCAGTACCCGTTCCATGGCTTGCTTGCTCCCTCTACTCCCTCAGGCCTTTCCAGAAATGTTTCTTTCTTACTGAAACTCGCTCTTTTTAAAAGGTTAGATGGACTTACTTTATTCTGTGTGTTTGAGTGTTTTGCCTACTTGTGTGTATGTGCACCCCGTGGTGCCTGATATTCATGGATGTCAGAAGAGTGCACTGGAGCCCCCCCCCCCCCCCCAGTGGAGTTATCAGGACCACACAAATGAATCCTGGGAACAGAATCCTGGCCCTCTGCAAGAGCACGAAGTGCTGTTATACACGGAGCCATCCATCTCTTCAGCCTCAAGACTACCAAATACACCCCTGCTTACCTTTCCTAGGATTTTTTTTTCCTACCTTGTTTCCTCTGAGAATTTATACTCTGTAATGTGTGATTCCTTTGTCTCTTGCCTTTCTTTTCCCACCAGACTGTAAGCTCCAGGAAAGCGGGATGGGGGTAGGGTGGAGTGGGGTGGGGTGGGAGTTGCCAGTTCTGTTCACCATTTCACAACTACACTCAAGTTTATGCATGGTGTGCAGAATGTCCCAGATATTTACTTGAAATAATGAATGCATGGGCCAGGGGCTTTAGACAATGCTTTTTGTGTCTATAAAATGCGCTAGGGTTGGAGAGATGGCCCAGCTGTTAAAGGGTCACAAACCAAAAACCTGCTAATATTCTAGTGTAGCCTGGGCCTGAAGGAGAGTCTTTAGTTTTGTGGATAGATGTTGCTGCCCTTTCTCTGGCTGACACCCACCCCACCACCTTAATATGTAATAAAAGTATCAACTGTTTAAATCAGTAAGTCTCCACTTGGAGCCAGTAGTCAACAAACGTTTGCTTGGTGGAGGTAGCTAACCGATTCCACGAGCAAAGCAAGACCAGACTTTGAGGCCAGCTCTGTAGAATCCCACTGATCAAGGGAGTTGAGCTACGGTAGCTGATCTTGGGGCACACAGCTGCCTTGTATTTAAAAAGTCAGGAGGCTGGATTGAGGCGCGGAGTTGGTGCTGACCGGGCAGAAGAAGATCCCTGGTCACAGCAATTGTTCTACCCTCCCTCTTTGTGGACGAGGCTACTGGGGACAAGGGGACACCAGACACACAGTAGGTGCTCACAGCAGACGCTTGCAGAGCCGCGCTACCTACAGGCACCTTTCTGAGGCCGGACCCCTGCAGCTCCCGCGCGCAGACCGATGCCTGGGGGCGGGGGGGGGGGGCGGCGCAGAGCACCAAGGCCTGGGTACAACCGAGGCTGGCGTCGTTGGCGTCCGCGGCCCGAGGCAGGCCGGGGTCAAGGCCGGGGCGCCGAGTGGCGCGGGGAGGGGTGGCCGGACGCGCGAGGCCGGGAAGGGATGTGACGAGCGGCGCGCTGTGCATTGTGGGAATCCCGGGGCCGCCGCGAGTGGTTCCAGTTCACTGGTTCCAGCGGAGCCGGGCGGAGGGCGCGAGCGCGGGACGCGCGGGCGGGAAGCGAGGAGGCGTGGGCGGCCAGGCAGGAGTGCGGAGCGGACCGGCGCAAGCGGCCGACCGGCCTCGGGCCCCTCACCGTGCAGCCGCCCGGTAAGTGCCGCGCGGGCCTCGGAGCCGCAGGCTGCCGGTCCGCCCCGTCTGGGCCCCGCGCGCCCGACTGCTGCCGCGCGCGGGGCACTGCCTGGCGCCCGGGAAGCTCCGGCGGTTACCCTCGGACCTCGGGCCGCCCGGAGTCCGCCAAGGCCCTGCCCGGGGCAGCGTGCGGGTCCGGATGGTTTTGTTCGGAAAGCAAACCCGGAAACCAACTTCGCTCGGAGACGCACCCCTACCCCCGCCGGGGCGCTTTGTGGGCAAGGGGCTGATCGGGTCTCCCCCTCTGCCCGGGAGGGAGAGCCAGGGATGGCGTGGGCCCGAGGGCACCGAGGCCCGGAGGCCGTGACCAGCCGTTCCGCCCGGGCCCGGAGCTGCTGTGCTCAGAGTTTACTTGCTCGTGCGCCGCCGGCCCGCGCGTGCCCTCCCGGGCACAATAAAGTGGGGCGCGAGCCACAGGCCGTTGTGAGGCCGGCTGGTGGGGCACCCGCCGCGAGGCCTGAGCAGGCGAGGCCTGGGGACCACTCGCGGACGGAATCCCAGGCCGGGGCGGGCTGGAGAGGAGCTATGGAAGCCCCGCGGCTCTCGCTCGCCTTTTGTTTGCTTTGTGCTGGGGAGGTGTTATTTTTAAGGTGACTCTGGAAGACTGGAGGCTCCCCGCGCGCAGAGGGACAGCTGAGAGTCTCTGGGGGTGGGGTGAGTAGAGATGGGAGGCGCGGGATGCTGCTGACGGTGTCACCTGACAACAGGTGTGCAAGATGCTGAGCCCAGCGCCCACTCCTGCAGAGACCACCGATATCTCACTGCTGGGCAGAAGATTGCTTGAAAGAGTCTTTGAAGAAATGCAGGGGAAAGTGTTTTCTAGGTTTGACGGTGTAACTTTTGAACAAGCAGTTGAGGCAGATCTCGTCTCCAACAATTACAATCATTATGAAGTCTTTGTAAGATTTTAACGATCTAATAAAACAGCTTAGAAGAATAGACAATTAGAGGGGTTCTCCTCTTCGGTTTCCCTCTTGCTGACACCTCTGTGGTTTGAGGTTTTACTGTTAAAAGAGAGGAAGTGTTTTGTTTGTAGACACTGCAGCATGGAGTCCCAGTTTTGAAAGTCTGTGCTGGAGTGGAAGACAAAAGTCCAAACCCAACTAAATTTCCTGTAGGTTCACCTTAAGGTGTGCAGTCAAAGTTGCGGTTAGTTCTGAAATGGACACCCTCATACTCGCTACTGGAGTTACTACAGCTTGTCCACAATTGACCAATTGAGCAACAGCAACTGGGCTTACACACAACCTCTGACTCGATCAACCTTTTCAACTTGTGGGGATTTTTTCCCCTTAAGGATGAGGAGTCTCCCGAGATTTTAAACTTTCCCTCTTTCTCATTTTGCTACGAGCTAGGTCATAGTTTTCACCAGGAAGGGAGAGCTCACACTGTATCACACTGAGATTGGTCTGGAAATTCACATATGATAACTTCCTTACTGGCTTACTTTCTACTACGTGGGCCAGCTTTAGGGAGTGGTACAGTTCAGTCTGCCATTTTCTCAGGTCCTAGAAAGCCATTTCTGCCTCCCCTAGGGACAAGCTTGGAGCTGATGGTGCCCCAAGTCGATGAAAGATTTATTTAAAGAGAGAAACTACTAATCTGTATGTGATGTTCAGAGGTTTGCAGTAGCCTTTGGCTTTTGATGGGCTTTTCAGAGCCCATTAATGAAATATGAAATGGGAAGGGGTGGGGCTGAGGTGGACCCTTACCTGTTAAACCCACCACCTTCGTTCTGTAGGCTTAGGGGCGGGGGCTCCTGCTACAGCTCCTGTAAGTGCAGCTAAGTGGGCCAACTCTTCATTCCAAAGAGTCCTATAACTTGCTTGCTGAGAGCAGCCCTGCCTGGTTGGTGTCTTACTAGTATGTCCCCAAAGGTGATTATGTCGGGGTTAGGAAATAATCATGAGCAAGAAATGCCAGGCCCTGCCCTGGAGAGCCGGCTGGACATCAGTAGAGGAGGGACAGTTGTGTAAGTGGGGTTGAGCTCCATCTGCCTTGGAAAGATCAAGGGGGGGAGTTTGCTGGCCAAAGCAGGACAGATGGGGGCACGTGACCGAGGCCGGAGAAACCACGTGTGCCAGTTGTAGAAGATAACCTGTGAGGGAAAGCTAGAGGCTCAGGGTAGCAGGGTCAGGCGAGGACAGGGGATACTCCACGGAATCCCATCAGAACCACAGCTGATCCTAAGAGCAGCCAGGAACCCCCAAAGGGATTTGAGCAAGAGAGGAGACAGAGAGCAGTGGTCAGGCCTACTCTCACTCTTAGTTGGGATCCCTGTGTAGCAAATACCTGGAAGCTTCCAAATACTTGGCCTGGCTCGGCTCTTGCTCTCTTAAGGTCACATATTCTTCTAATGGCTTTTTTAAAAAAAACTTTTTTTTGGAGCTGTCATAGCACAGTCTTTACCGGGGGTGTGGAGGGGGAGGAGATAGTGGCAAAGCTGCCTTTACAGTGCAGGACCCGTCCCTCCACAGAGCTCAGGAAGTACAGTGCAGTCGGGCCCCAGCTACAAGCTGTTTCCTGCTTGCGAGTGGTACTTGGGTTTGGGGTTTGCTTTTCCTCCACCACTAGAAGTGGGACATGAGCAGCGTCCGTCTGTGTGCCCCAATCTCTTCTGTGTGCAGCCCCTCCTTTGGTTGTAGACTGCTCACTCTGTGATTTAGTGTTTGATGGATGGGGAGAAATCCTTCCTGACCGACTAGAGTACAAGGACTGGTTCCTGTTCCGAGCCAGTCACAGTGCCTTGGCTTGTGCAGCATAGCCACATGCCCCTGGGGACATAAGAGCAGTGCCAGTGCTGATATTCTAGCAGGACAGAAGTAAATGGAGATTACTGCACACAGAATCACCATCCTCCCCTGCAGAACGGACTGCCTCTGCCTTGCCTTTACGGTCAGAGTAGACAAGGAAGGTGGCATGCACATGGATACAGACATTCATTCGGCTGCAGGGAATAGAGCAGGTGGGACTCACTGACAGTGTTTGGACACAGATGAGATTCCTCCACACATAGACAGGTTCTCTGATGCAACTCCCTAGTAGTCCTAACCAATATCTTCCTTTAGAATGGGTATGTATATATTTGTAGCTTAGATGATGAAGGCTTCAGAATTGATCATTCCCCTGGTTTGAGTGCCCTGACTGGTTCCATGTACAGCCTACAACCTGCAGGCTGTATGCATTCCAGGACACCTATGAAGGCAGCCCAGAACTTTTGTAGATGCTGGCTTCTCATTGTGCTGGTGAAAACATTGGTCACCCCTGAGAAAGGCTGTCTCTGCTCCAGCAACTGGGGCTCGCCAGTTTCCTCTGGCTGGAATTACTCAGTGCTGAGAGGGACAGTAAACAGGATCAAAGATGGCCACAGCCATAATCCT
This sequence comes from Mus musculus, assembly GCF_000001635.26. Taxonomy (NCBI): domain Eukaryota; kingdom Metazoa; phylum Chordata; class Mammalia; order Rodentia; family Muridae; genus Mus; species Mus musculus. The sequence goes on along the minus strand of NC_000079.6, from coordinate 56,131,923 downwards.
TTGTGTGACTTGTCTCTCAGCCATCAGGACCTTCTCTTCCTGGGAACTCCTAAGGTGGCACAAACTCCCTGACTTTTGATGGTCTCGGCTTTTACAGCAACTTGACAGATGGGTCTTCACAAATGGGTGTTAAGGAATAATCCCAGAGAAGGCTCCAGACCATACCCACCAGCCATGGCTGTAAGTCCTTAGCCTTTGGACATGCTGCTCTGTTCTCCGCTGATGGGAACTGGCTTATTGTAATGGCAACCAACAACCACAAAATAGCAAGTAAGGTTACAGTGGTGAATGGAGCAAATTGGTTTGAGACACCAGGCAGCTAAGAAACCAGGTGTCCGTGATACAGTGTAGCGAGTGTTGAGGGCAGATACATATAAATCTAGAATGGTGAACAGGTTGGAAGGGAGGATTGGAAAGGGACTTGAAGAGAATATAGAACTGAAAAGGATCATTGCATATAATGTATTAGAGGGGCGGCTGGCAGAAGGAAATTATTATTATTATTATTATTTCTTTTTTTGGGGGGTTTTGAGACAGGGTTTCTCTGTGTAGCTCTGGCTGTCCTGGAACTCACTTTGTAGACGAGGCTGGCCTCAAACTCAGAAATCCTCCTCCTCTGCCTCCCAAGTGCTGGGATTAAAGGCATGTGCCACCACAGCCGCCCAGCTCCCAGAGGGAAATTATTATATAAGGATTGATTGATTGATTGATTGATTGATTGCTGGGTCCCTGGAGCTCTATCAGGACTAACTGAGTCAGTCTGAAAGGAAGCTGTAGTTGCTGGGAATAAGAAGACTGGGGCCATCAGGACTTTGTTAGGCAGAACTGACCTAGCCAGGATGCCAGTAGGGACAGAAAACACAGCCATAGCGATTCCATCACGGGGAGCTCTTTGATGGGCTTGTATCAGTCATAGAAGGCACAGGCACCACGAGGTAGGACAGCAGGTCTGGGAAAGGTGCGTGATTCTAGGGAACTGTGGGACTAAGGGTGGAGTGGGAAGGAGGTGGTTCAGGAGTGGTGAGCCTGAGGCACATCCCTACAGTACTCCCCTCAGGAGCCCACCCTACAGCACTCTCTTTGGGACTGCCTATCTTGTCCGCCCCTATCACCAAGTCCTCACCAGCCTAGCAGCTCTCAGGCTCCATCTGTGCTATGAGGACAAACCGTACTCTGTAGCCACACCTTGCTTGTCGGGAAGCTTGCAGTTGAAGAATGCCTCTTCTGACGATCTTGTTTCTCCAGCTCACACGCTGTGCTCAGCGTAGAGATGAAGGAGCTTTGGAGTGAGGCCATTTGTCCTGGTACCATGATGAGATATCCGAGGCAGGCTGTTTTATAGAAGGCGTTGTGGAGGTAAAAGGTTGAGGGGCCCCATCTGGCGGTGGCCTCCTTCCTGTTAGAGTCCTGAGGTTGTGTAGAGCATCACACGGCATGATACAGGAATTGTGTCCATGCATCCATCCATCTGTGCATGTGTGCGTGCGTGTGTCTGTCTGTCTTAAAACTCTTCCTCCTTTCAAGCCACCACAGTTCAATCGTGGAGACCCTCTCTTTGCCTAATCTTAATCATTTTCCAAAGGCACCCCCTCCAACACATTGCCAGATTAAGTCTCTGTCCTCTGAGCACCTGGATGGGATGCTAGAGGAAGCCTCAGACACTGAAACCACAATAACGCACAGCACAGAGAGTGTGGCTCAGAGATCTCCTAGAGTGGGTGGATTCTTCAGGTCCTAGCCTGCTGACAGCAAAGGGGTGGCCAGCACGCAGTGGTAACTAGGTACTGTCTTTGTGCCTTTTAAAGTGTCTGGGATCCTATCCTTTTGGGTAACGGAATAGGACGCCCTCCTGGATGGTGAACCTGGCAAGGACAGACATACTTCTCTGGCCAAGTAGTATGGCTTGTCAGTGGTGCCTGACAAGAGGCTGAGCGCTTGTTTGGGAAGTCACTGTGTCCAGGATGGGGACCTGTCCTCCCTTCAGATGAGGCTGCAATGTAGGACACAGGTTATACTGTGATTGCCACTCAGACCAGGGTTCAAAATTGGTTTTCAAACTGGTTTGTCTCATGCCCCACCATACCCTCTGGAGCAGATGGCCAGAGTGAACTTCCCCAACCCCTCCAGCAGTTACATGCAGATGTGTTGCTCAATGCTGACAGATCAGCAGTGGTGTGCCCATTTTCAGGCCTGGTCCCAAAAAATGTATGTTACCCTCCATGATGTTTCCCCTTCCGTGGCAGCAGTGGGACTCGGGCACTGACGATCACAGAATCACAAGGATTTTGTTACAGAGACTCTGTCAGAGAGGGAAACAGAAGGAATGCCAGTTTTTTGGTTTTTTATTTTATTTTTTTGGTTTTTCGAGACAGGGTTTCTCTGTGTAGCCCTGGCTGTCCTGGAACTCACTCTGTAGACCAGGCTGTCCTGGAACTCACTCTGTAGACCAGGCTGGCCTCAAACTCAGAAATCCCCCTGCCTCTGCCTCCCGAGTGCTGGGATTAAAGGTGTATACCTCCACTGCCCGGCCAAAGTTTTTTTTTTTTTTTTTTTTTTTTTTTGGGGGGGGGGAGGGGAATGTCAGTCTTTAAAGAGTGAGCATGTATAGGACTTGCCAGGTCCTGGTGCTCATGGCTTCTGGCAAACGCTGCTGTCCACAGAGGCAGCCCACACACACTCGCAGGTCTTCTGGGGGACAGCTGGTCTGTGCATCTGTCTTAAAGGAGTCATCCCTGACCACAAGCTGCTCCTGTGGAAAGGGGTGGGGTACCAGCCTGTGACATCTGGTTCTTGCCTGTCACAGGTCAGGGTCCTAGTGTAAGAACCCACCCTCTTGGCTGTATGTCCTGTTCTAGGTGGAAGCCCCAGTTTTCTTCCGATTTTACTACAGATTTATTATTCAAGTCCCAAGTACATAAAGATGAAATTGTTAAAGAGATATAGAACATAACAAAAAAGATCATTACCTTTTATGAAAAAATTCTTCATTGAATTATGTATCTGTTAGACCAGTAGCCAGTATAGACTGGCAATAATTAAGTTGTTGAATTAATGATGCAGTAATCAAGATTATGCTAAGTCCAATAGTGTTTATGATTATTTAATATTACCATTGTAGGCTTAAATTTTTCAAAACCTGCTTTATTTTACACCACGGGGCATTAAAAGTGAGACACTTGAGAAAAGTCATTGTCAGTATAACATTTAAATGGAAGTGACCAATAAAATTGATGTCACAGGATGAAATGTGCGAAGCTGTATATTTTCTTTGCAAGGGTCAGACGACTCCAGCCAAGCACGTCAATGACTGACTGCAGGCTCAGTGGGCTCAGCAGCTGCCTGCTGTGCTGTTCCCTGTTCCCAGGGAAAGACCGTGGTAGACCTGGAAAAGGGGGTAATGCGCTGTCTCCAGTGGCCCTGACCATGTGTCCTGCCTTCGCAGTGAGCTCGCTGATCTGTTTCTGGGGCTGTCGCCATGTCGAGCCGCGGCGGGAAGAAGAAATCCACCAAGACCTCCCGGTCAGCCAAGGCCGGAGTCATCTTCCCTGTGGGACGCATGCTTCGGTACATCAAGAAAGGCCACCCTAAGTATAGGATCGGAGTGGGGGCACCTGTGTACATGGCTGCTGTCCTGGAGTACCTGACTGGTGAGTGTTCCTGAGACGGAGGCGGCAGGCACTATGGCTTGGGTGTGGTGGGCCTGTGAGCTTTCCAAGGACTAAGAGGATCTCTTCCTACTTAGAGAAGCTCTTTAACCCTTTAGAAGAATCACAGAATAGAAGAGTAATTGCTTTTGCCTGTTTTACGAGTTGCTAACATTTTATGTCAATTACTTGGTAACACCACACACATACACACACACACACACACACACACACACACACATACATAGACACACTGTTTCTGTGCACAGAATCTCCTGTATTTCTGGCTGTTAGGAACCTCATTTTCAGTTTTTCAGAGTTACCATAATAATGTTACCTATGACTTTGGGTTTCTTTCTTTCTCAACTCAGGATCCATTTCAGTATCTCAGGTTGGCGTGTCCGTCAGGTTTGCCTAGTCCCTAGGGACTCTCCAGGTTTCAGTTGTTTTCAAATCTTCTATAGCACCGATGCTTTAATTTAAAGTGCCTGTGCCAGCTACTGTGCTCGATGTCCTTTGGTCCGGGGCCGCTCTCACGATAGGGGATTTAGGCCTTGCCTTCCAGGTGAGGCAGGGGCGGTGTCGACTGTTCCTTTGCACCTGGCGTGGGCTCGTCATGTCCCTTGTTCAGCCGCAGTGGCATCTGCACATCTCCAAGGCACTCTTTCACCCGAGGTCTCTAGTCTCCCAGGACGATCCGACCGAGAGACGCCCGAGATCATGGTGGTTATGTTGAACAAGGACTGGAGGGTTGAATTATTTATTTTTGGGACAGAATCTCATGCAGCCCAGGTTAGGGTTTTACTGCTGTGAACAGACACCATGACCAAGGCAACTCTTATAAGAACTTTTTAATTGGGGCTGGCTTACAGGTTCAGAGGTTCAGTCCATTATCTTCAAGGCGGGAACATGGCAGGATCCAGGCAGACACGGTGCAGGAGGAGCTGAGAGTTCTACATCTCCATCTAAAGACTGCTAGCAGAATACTGACTTCCAGGCAGCTAGGATGAGTGACTTACCACACCACACAGTGACACACCTACTCTAACAGGACCTTACCTTCCAATCGTGCCACTTCCTGGGCTGAACATATACAAACTATAACACCAGGATATCCTCAAACTCTAAAGAGCTGAGGATGACCTCGAAACCCATAGTGGTTATGAAATAGAGATATTTCTCTCTCTCTCTCTCTCTCTCTCTCTCTCTCTCTCTCTCTCTTCTGAGACAGGGTTTCTCTGTGTAGCCCTGGCTGTCCTGGAGCTCACTCTGTAGACCAGGCTGGTCTCGAACTCAGAAATCCGCCTGCCTCTGCCTCCTGAGTGAGTGCTGGGATTAAAGGCGTGCGCCACCACCACCCGGCATCTCATTTCTTTTATTCTGTATTTCCTAAGTGACTTTTTTTTCTGTTGATCAGATGCTCATCCCCTCCCTCCTCCCCCACCCTTCCCTTCATAAGTTTTGTGCTCTCATTGTTGGCTCGTGAGTGCTTGACTGGGTGTGTAATTCATGCCACTGCTCATTTTACTGCTCAGACGGACCCCCGGGGAAGGGGAGCTGGTTCTTACACTCCTGGTCCATGGCCCCATGGCTTTCCTGTGGTTCAGCTCGGTGGGACACCTTAGTCTCACTGTGAGTTTTCCTTGTCCCAGTCTAGGAATCCGCCACTTCTCAGAGACCCGTGGCCCTTCCCACAGATCTGACCTTATATTGTCCCCATCATGGGAGACAGGCTGTGCAGGGACAGGTACTGCCCTGTTTTTAGTGAGGAGAAAAGCAGGCCTCAAAGCATAAAAGTCTTGCCTGGTCTGCACACATCCTTTAAGGGGCTCTAAGAAGGCCCCAGATGCTGCTGTCTTTAGGAATGGCATTGATTACTTGGGTGAGCTTCCTGGGTGCCAGGACGGAGCTCTCCTGACTCTTGTGGCTGTCTCCTCTAAGAGAAAGAAGAGATTTAGCAAGCTAGGGTACCCTGTAAACCTGCACAGCCAGTAGCAGGGTTGCTGGGCTGCTTCCGGACTGCCCACACCTCTCACCACAGCAAGTCTCAGGTCTCCCTGAAGCAGACACAGTCATGAGGGAGGTGACAGTCTCACGACCATCAAGCTTTGGAAAGTAGTCATTCTTTCTGTTGGAGTTGTGAGGGTTTGCACACATCTGGGGACTTTAGACTTCCTGCTTGGCATGTATGCTCACCCATGAGAAAGGTGTGAGCAAGGCATGCTTCTCACTCTACAGATGAGGAAACAGGCCTAGAATTGAGGTGGAGTACTCAGCGTCCTAGTTTGCCCAAACAGCTTGGTAGAAGGAGTTTATTTCGATTACAAACTTGTGATACTTCAAGGGACAGCAGGGCGGGAGTAAGCAGTTTAAATGCATTATGAGACATGAGTAGCAATAAAGCTTGCTGGCTTGCTTCCAGGTTTGGATTCAGCTACCTTCCTTACACAGCCCAGACCCGCCTGCCTAGGAATGGTACCGCCCACAGTGGGCTGGGCCTCATACATCAATTAGAAATCAAGAAAATGCCCTGCAGACATGCCCACAGGCTCGTCCTTGGAGTCAGTCCCTTAGGTGAGGCTCCCTCTTCCCAGGTGTATCAGATTGATACCCGAAGCTAACCACGGCACCTGGACGACAGATACCGCCGGCAATCAGCCAGAGAGGCGGGCAGAGTGACTGGATAGAAAGCAGAGAACTCTAGTTCCACAGAGCAGTCCAAATGCATCGTGACCTGGAGTGAGTCACTTAACTTTCCTGGGCCCACTTTCCTTAAAGCTCAAATGGAGACAGTGATCCCCACCCCACTAATTCCAAGCTATTTGAGTGCCAGAGGGGCTGCCTTGGCTTAAGATGGGGAAGCTGTAGTATTGGCCTCCTAATATCACCCTGCCCCTGCTACCAGGGAGCTCACAGACACTCTCACAAGGTTAAACGCAGTGAGTTTTCATTGTTTCCCTATGGCATCCTCTGTGATGTTGGTGAGGTGTGGGGGACAGCGTCATTGCTCCAGCATCACAGGTAGCCGCTACCATTTGCCACACAAGCATCTATAAAGTCCCTGGCTTTGCCTGTCTCACTGTGAGTCTGAGCTCAGTACTTAGGAGATCAAGGTGAAGATCTTTCTGCATGGAGACCTTGACCCTGTTGTATCTACCCTGGTCCCTCTGAGCTCTGGTCATTTGTGACGGTGCTCACAATGGACTAACTCAGCAAGAGTGGCCTGCATCTATGGCTGGGAAGCAGCCCAGAGGCTTTCTTTACTCAGCATCAGCTATGTTTTACAAGGCTCTTCCGGCAGGATGATGCTAGCTGGATCCACGCTGTAGCTGCCTGCTTACAGCTTTAGCCTTGGCATGAACGTCTCCTGATGCTGCCTGTTATAAGTAATGGGAGGGGCGTATCCAGAGTTGTCAGAGCTGCACTGTCATCCATGAGGTCACTGTATCGTTTCCTCATGGAGAAGAGTCATATGAAGTGTGTGTGTGGGGGGGATGTCCAGCAAGCTCCTCTCAGAACAGTGCCGTGTGCACCATGACCATTCTCAGAAGGTTGCCGTGCTCAGTCTATGGGGCCAGAGTGTGACATGCATGGCTTTCTGGAAGTTTGAGGTGTCTCCCTGTTCTCAGTATTGCTCTGGAGCCCTCAGTGAGAAGGAGGTGGACCAAACCCTCTTTGTGTTTTGTTTTTGTTTGGCTGAAGGCTGTTTTCATTTTATCTTGCACATTTGTTGACTGTCTAAGGTGCTATGCTTTGTGGAGCTCTATCCAGATTAAGTAAGTGCTGTGTGCAGAGCAGGCATAAACAAAGCAAAGAGGGGCCTGATCAGCCGTGGGCCTGGAGACTCACTGTCAGGGAAAGCCTTAGTGGGTAGGAAGGAGATGCCACCGTAGGCCTGAGGAGGGCCCTGGCGTCAGGCCATACTGTAAGAGCTAAGAGAAGGTTCTATCCTCAGCTTCTCCACACTTGACATACTCACTGGATGCTAGCCCCACGTTCAAGCGTGAGAAAGCCATACAAGAGGGAGATGCAGAAAGACCAGCCTTTTGCCAGCTTGGGGGTCTGTTTCAAATGAGCCTCAGGGATTGTACTGTGACACAGGGCAGGTGCCAGAGAGACAGCTCATTCATCTAGCAGGTCGCCTCTATGGCCTGTGATAGGTCTGGTACAGATGCCAGACCCACCTCCACCCCAGAGAACTTTGGTCCGGAACAGGTGCAGGTCAGTGACAGGCGGTGATGAGACAGGACTGTGAGGCAGAAGTGGGACTGAGCAGGCGCCAGGAAATGTCTCCCAGAGGACATTGTTAAATCATCTCTGCATGCCTGGTCCCCTGTCCTCCCTCTCAACAAGGAGATTGCCGACTTAAACAATGGCAGCAGCCTTGGGGTGGATCTGGGGATGTCCATTTGAAAAATGAACCAGCCACCTACCTTTTGAAGGTCTGCTGGACACGAGGGACCCATAGCACTGTAGCGCCTTATGGAGCAGGAAGGATGTCCCTCTATAACCTGCCGTATTGGTTAGTCTTCTTGTTTCTGTGACAGGACACTGACAAAATGAGGGAGGGCCCATTTATTTGGGTTCACAGTTTGAAGGTAGGGTCCACCCTAGCAGGGGCCTGGTGGCAGAGGGAGAGAGCTGCTCACACTGTCCACAGTCAGGAAATGTGAGTGCTGACGCCCGGCTTGCTCTCTCCTTTTCACTCAGCCCCCTTTTCACTCAGCCCGGGACACCAGCCCATAGGCTGTAGGGTGGACCTTCCTATTATATAAATACCCAGAGGGGTGTCTCCTGGGTGACTGTAGATCCTGCTGAGGTGACAGTGTCACTCTTCGCTCTGGTCCTTGGGCTGCTTTACAGTCTCTGTGGTGAGCATCACAGTCCCTGCCAACAGTGAGTTACAAAGCTGAGGCAGAAGCGGCCTGCCGAGTTCCTGGAGGTTGGAGTCTGAGGCGACTGGGTCACCACATCCCTTAAGCATGGTAAGAGGAGCTGTCCTGTCTACTGTGACTTGCTGTTCTTCCAGCTGATCCACCTACCTAGGTCTCTCCAGGCCTAGGCCTCAGCTCTGATGTAGCAGGCCAAGAGCCAAGCCCTGTGAGCTTCTATGTGACCTGAGAAGTCCTTCAGGGTTTCCAAGAGTATTTCTGAACTCAAGATATAGGCGGTGTCTTAGTTAGGGTTTTACTGCTGTGAAGAGACACCATGACCAAGGCAGCTCTTATAAGGACAACATTTAGTCAGGGCTGGCTTACAGGTTCAGAGGTTCCGTCCATTATCTTCAAGGTGGGAACATGGCAGCATCCAGGCAGGCATGGTGCAGGAGGAGCTGAGAGTTCTACATCTTCATCTGAAGGCTGCTAGCAGAATACTGACTTCCAGGCAGCTAGGATGAGGGTCTTAAAGCCCACATCCACAGTGACATGCCAGCTCCAACAGGGCTATACCTCCAGCATAGTCAAACCATAACAGAGGGCCTTCAGCACCAGACAAGAGAGTTTGGCGCGTGGGCATCTTGAGGTATCCAGTGATGGAGGCTTTTGAAGGAGAGTCCAGAAAGGTCCCCAGCCTCCTGGCTTCCCAGCCAAGAGAAAGGGCTGGGTACACTGACAACTGAAACATGTAGCTTGTTTTTCATATTAGACAATGAGCCACAGGCAAAACAAAAACAAAGCAAACAAGTATTGACCCAGGGACAGTGAGGCAGTCAAGGACAGATTCTACCCAGCCACCATCTTGACTCCTGCCAGGAGCCTAGAGCAGGTCTCGATGGTTGGCGTCGGTGGTTTGCAGGGACAAAACTTGGTTTTGTGGGGGCAAAAGTTATACCTTTGGTAATTACCTCTCTAAACTCTTCTCTAGTCTAAACCCAAATACTGTTGGCTTCTGGTAATAAACTCTTGCTAGTGGCAACAGGGAATTGAGAGGGAAAAAGATTTAATTGCTAGTGTTCTTCTCTCTCACAGTCCCTCACTGCCAAGGTGAGAGTCTCGGAGCTCATTAACTCTTCTTGAACCAGAGAGAAAAGAAGGGAAAAGAATTAAAGTCATTTACATAGATAATATGCACAGACACACTCACACTCACACACACACACACACACACACACACACTGGTTGGGCCTGACCACCTGTCTCATCAACTCCTCAAGTGTTCATGCATACTTACATGCATATACATATACTTATGCATGCATGTATATACATTCATGTAGACAGACAAATATATATATAGATAGAGAGATAGATAGATAGATAGATAGATAGATGTGGCTGATTCCCCCAAGCCACCACTTTATTTCTTCTCTCTGACCTTTTTATACCTTCTTAGATGAAAGTTCTCTAGAAAGTTACCTCATAGATAAAACGTTATACAAAAGGGGAGTTACAGTATGCTTATTATAGTAAGTTCAAAGCAGTGTTTCATTCTATAAGCTCATTATAAGTTCAAAGCAACAGTTTCACAGGGCCTGGCTTTATCATAGTGCACACCCGTGACCTCATCCTTGAACCCGACCTAGAATGAATGTCTTCCTTGATCACAAATTTGTCCCAAGCCCGTTTCTGTCTATAGTGTAATATGAAAGCTCATTGTATTTTCTATAATGCAGCCTTTACTTACTCTTCCATGAGCAGTGGACACATTCTATCCTTGATTCTAAATTCATTATATCTTTCTGGCAAATCAACTAAAACTGTCTCTTAAAAAGATTTCTTCCTAAAGTTATTTGAATCAGGAATTCTACAAAATGGTTAATTCATCTAAACAGCATTAATCCATGAACGTTCATCTTCATGTTGATCTGCAGGAAGTCTGCCCAGTAGGGTGGGCCAATGCTCAGGAATCACTAAACTGTGTGATAGGCATAGGAGAAGGCATATCAGCTGCAAGAAGCAATCCCGAGATGATGTCTCTTGGGACCTTGTCTCTCAGAGCTCACCCATCATAAGCCATGCAAGAATGGTGGGCCATCTCCAGGAAGTCACCTTTTAGTTTTAGCCTCTCCTAGACAGCTCCTGACAGATTTCATAGTATCGGGGACCCAAAGAATAAGACTTATTTTATTTTGAGCCATGTATATGGGGTGTGGGGAGTGTGTGTGAATGTGAATGCAAGTGTCTGCAGAGGCCAAAAGAGGACATTGGATCTCCCATTGCTGGAGCTGTGGGCAGTTGTGAACTGCCTGACACGGGGGCTGGGAACCAAATTGGAACCAAACTGGGAACCAAACTCGTCAAGAGCAGCAGCCACTCTTAACTGCTGTCCAGCCATCCTAGCTCACAGAGGAACTGTGTGATGAGTGACACTTTGAAGACATTTGACTCTTGCTGCAGTCCCAGAAAACCATGGAAGCCTCTCCTTGCTCAGAGAGTGTTGACAGTGGGAAATACAATGTCAGAAGTGGGACTCGGGGACTGGAGGGATGGCTCAGAGGTTAGAGCTAGAGCTGCTGTCCCAGCATGCACATGGCAGCCCTCAGCTGTCTGTAACTCACATATCAGAGATCTGGTGCCTTCGAGGGCACTGGGTATGCTCGTACTGCGCATGTGTGCAGGCAAAACACCCATGCATATAAAATAAAATTAATAAATCTTTCTAAAAAGTTAGAAAAGGCATGGGACATTATTTTTTGCCCCCCGGAATTTCCGTTGGTATTAAGATGACATGTTAGTGGTAGTGTAGTGTCTGTGGCTGTAATCAGGGAATGACCAGGTTTTTGGTTTTTTGTTTTGTTTTCTTTTGTTTTTAAAAACAAAAAACAAAACATACTGGAGTTGCTGAATTCCCAAAGCAAAGAGATTTGAGGTGTAGTAGATCCCAAGCTTTATTATGGGCTCATTAATACCTATATGAACCAGGTGTGATATCACAGGTGTAATGGTACATTACAGGTGTGATGGAGCAGGTGTGATGGTGCAGATGTGATCATATATTACAGGTGTGATGATGCAGGTGTGATGGTACATTACAGGTGTGATGATGCAGGTGTGACGGTACATTACAGGTGTGATAGTGCAGGTGTGATCATATATTACAGGTGTGATGATGCAGGTGTGATGATACATTACAGGTATGATGATGCAGGTGTGATGGTACATTACAGGTGTGATGATACAGGTGTGATAGTACATTACAGGTGTGATGATACAGGTGTGATAGTACATTACAGGTGTGATGGTGCAGGTGTGATCATATATTACAGGTGTGATGATGCAGGTGTGATGGTACATTATAGGTGTGATGGTACATTACAGGTGTGATGATGCAGGTGTGATAGTACATTGCAGGTGTGATGGTACATTACAGGTGTGATAGCACAGACCTGTAATTTCAGCACTGGAGGCAGAGGTATTACTGTGAGTTCAAGCCTAGTCTGGTCTACATAGCAAGTTCCAAGATAGGCAGCATTACACAGAGACCCTGTCTCTCAAAAGGAAAGAGACGAAGGAAGGGAAGGGAAGGGGAAAGGGAAAAGGGGAAAGGAAGGGGAAGGGAAGGGGAAATACCTATAAGAAAGCTTTGCTATGACACAGTCAGGGACACCAGGCCCAGAAGAAGTGACATCTGAGAAGGGCGAGATTAGGAAACACAAAGTGTCACCTTACAGGGTAAACTGTGGCTTGACATTGATTCTCCAAGCTGGAGCAGGACTGAGCTCTCCTCCAGGAGAGCCTGTGATGGAGGTAGTGTCGCGGTGCCTAACTCCTCCAGGAGAGCCTGTGATGGAAGTAGTGTCGCGGTGCCTAACTGCGACAGTCACTGGGAGGTTGTACGCCGCCTGTGCCTGCAACGGGAGTCACTCCCACACCACGTTAGGGAGGGACCTAGAGCTAGTCACTGGGACTGGAAGCTTGCCCCGATGGAAGACCCTTTGTGGCCTTTCGGCCCAAGGCCTGAGAGAACAAGCCCCGTTCTTTCATGGTTAGACCATTTTCTTGTTTGCCTCAGACACCCTGTTATATAATCTGGACACACCTGTTCAATACTGAACTTTCTAGTGACTTAAGTCTTCGCGCCAAAATGAAATCCACCGGCAAAGGATGCCATGCAGCTAAGCAGGACGGGAAGTGTTGGCTACCTGCTCCCAGGATAAACCCTCCCCACAGGATGACTGTGTCAAAGCTGGGCTGTTTAAAAACCTACGGTCATAGTGTTATATGGATCTTGTATGAGAAGGCAGTGGCCTTACAGCCTTTCTGTCTTGCTTGGATCAAAGCTACACAATGTATAAAATGATGAAGACATCAGTATTTGCATATTGCTGATCTGGTACTTTTTTGTTATATTTCCCAAGCACCCCCTGTCTTCCCCCCCACCAAATACACACACTATTTCAAATATCGGTGTTCCTCTCCCCTCCCATCCCCAGCCAGAGCCTTCCCGTGTCTTCTCATGGTTGATGCTACAGTTGAGGTCCTTGACTAATAGTTATAAAGTTTCCAGGCTAGTAACGGAGAAGCAGTGTGTTTCTGTGTGCCTGTGTCTGTGTGTCATCGTCCCTCTCCTTGTGATCTGATGGCCACTGCACAGCCTGAGTGAGGTTCAGCTCTTGGGCCTGCCTGCACTAAAACCCCAGGTACAACATGGCTACTAGGCATGTTGCTGCCAGCTGGGTTTGGCTGACAGCACGGTCATTCTCCCCCATGCAGCTGCTGGTGTCTCCTTCTCTAGCTAAGTGTTGCATATCCCTATTGGTCAGTGGGCCGCTGTCAGCTCCCACCCCATGCCTGACGTAAAGGGGAGAGAGCATTCTCCAGCGGCAGCAGACTATCACAGTTGTCACTTCTGATGAGAAAGAACCCTGCAAACTTTGAAGATTACACGTAGGCCAGGCCTGCCGTTAACCTGTCACTTTCATTGAAAATGAATCCCAAGTCTCTCTTCTGCTTTCCTTTCTGGGACACTGCAGTGTGTCCTGAACTCACACGGCTAAAAATAGAGCAGAAAGGGGAATACATTTGGATTGAGCTCTGTGAAGCTCCACAGGCCTTGGAATGCCTGCATCCCTTGTCTGCATGACTGCTTGTGACACTGTGTTCTTCAAAGGCAACACCAACCTCATTGTCCATAAAACAGAAGTGAGAAGCCAAAATTATAAAGGGGGGAGGGGGGCTGCGGTTGCAGGAAGAACAGTGGCTACTGAAGTTGACCATTCTCTGTGCCAGGGGCATTTGGATGCATCTTTCCTTTTCTGGCTTTGTGAGCACTGAAAGTTTAGGAGGCTGAGATTTTCTTGCAACCCTACCGTCCATAGGGAGCAGCTGACACTGCAGCCTTCTGTGTCCAGCAAGGAGAAGTCCTGGTCTGCTTGTCACCGAGGCAGACTCACAGTGGTCTCTGTTGGTGACACATTACAGTCTTACACAGTGACCTGCCAAGCGATTAAGGAACGGTGACCACCTGTGACCTGCCGGTCCCTCAGTCCCTTGAGGGGATGGAAAACTCAAGGAACCCTAGAACAAGATTCAGTTCAGCACTACTTCCCTAAGAAAGAGGTGTCAGCAGCTGACACATTTAGTTGGGGTATGCTCTGGGGTGAGAGGGAAGAGCCTGGAAGCCAAGGGAGGGACTCACCCCACTTGTGGAGGCGCAGCAGGGCCAGAGGACCGGCCTCTTCCACTGCACAGGGATCTGCTGCGGAGCTCCCAGATTTAGTTCTGATAGTCCCTAATCTGCCCATCCTTTGTCCATCTTTCTTATTTGGGCTTCCTTGTGCGTTTGCTGTATAGCACTTCTGTCAGGGTAAGTGTCCCGAGTCTTTCCTCTGTTTTAGTCAGCCGTTACACACTATGATATGTGATCTGTGATGTTGTAAAAAGGCGTGCGTGTGCTGCAAGGATGTGGAGGTCAGCTTCTGGGAGTCAGTGTTCACCATCTGTGTTTGAGGCAGGGGCTCTTGCTTCTGCTGTTGACTGTGTACTCCAGGTTGGCTGGCCTGTAAGCTTCCGAGTGATCTCCTCTCTGCCTCCCATCCTCCTCAGGAGTTCCCATCACCCGTGAGCGTCTCTGTGGGCTCCGGGGTTTGAATGCAGGTCACCAGACTGTGTGGAAAATGCTTTTACTGCCGAGTCACCTCCCGGCCTGGGCCACAGTGCTTACATTTCACCCGGGCGCTCCGATTTCTCTTAAGTTCTGCTGGAGCTCTTACAAAAGCCGGCTTGTTTTTATTCATTTATTTTAATATAACTTCTTGCTTTTACTTCATTTCTGATTATCATATATTCATATACATTTATATAGTTATTGTGTATTTAAATAATATGAAATCTTTTTTTAAAAAAAGATTTATTTATTTTAATTTTATGTGTATGGGTGTTTTACCTCTATGTATGTATGTATGTATGCATGCCAGCCATATGTATTCAGTGCAGTGCCTGTGGAGGTCAGAAAAGGATGTCTGATCCCTTAGAACTGAAGTTACAGATGGTTCTGTGCCCCCTTGTGGGTGCTAGGAACTGAACCCAAGATCCTCTATAAGAGCGGGCAGTGCTCTTAACTACTGAGCCATTTCTCCAGCCCTGGTGTGAAAAGTCTGTGTTTAGAAGCGTCGCACACACACTTACTTACTTATTTTGTATGTGTGCACATTAGCATCCTTCTGTGGCACGTGTCTGGAGGTGCCAGGACAGCTTTTGGGAGTTAGGGTCCCAAAAGAATGAACTCAGGTTATAAGCCTTGGGGGCAAGCGCCTATCCCTGCTGAGCCTTTGATCCGGACACGTGTATGTTCTGAAACAGTTTGTCTGTGTATATTATGCATGCAATGCATTTTGGGTATCTTCCCGTCTATCTCCTTTCACACCCCTCTCCCACTTCTGCTGAGCCGAGACTGGCTCCCCCGCCCCCCATCAGGCCTTTTTGGTTTTGTGCACCTCCGTGGAGGTCAGAAGAGGATGTCCATCAGGGTTGTCTGTGTGAGAATGGGTGGAGTTACTTACATTACTAAAGAAAACGCCTCTCCCTTCCCAGAAGGCTCTATTTTTAATGGTTTCAGTTTTCATTTCCTCACTTTGAAGAGTTTGGGATTTACCTGATGTATGGTGTAAGAAAGATTTAATGGTAACTTTGTTTCACACAGTAAGCTGGTTATCCCAGCACAGTTCCGGGAAGAAGAGCATTCCTTCTAGACCCCGGTTTCTATTTCAGTGGCCTGTGTTGTTGTAAACTTTCCCCTGCAGCAGTTTCTCATACCCAGCGGCATGTGTGGCCTTGCCTTTGGTTGGATTTATTTCCTTTACTAAGTAACTGTTTCCATGGTAAACTCTGTGAAACAAAGGGTTTTCAGTAAGGTGTCTCCCAGCTCTGTCTACCCATTCCTCCCTGGTGTTTTTTGTTTTTTTGTTTTGTTTTGTTTTTGTTTTGTTTTTTGTTTTTAAATAGATACACTCTTTGAAGTTACTTTAAGGATTGCAGAATAAATCTAGAAAATGAAGTGGAAAGATAAACCAGTGTGCCAAGAAGATAACGGCCGCACATGGTGTGCATAGACTGCTTTAGTTGGGAGGCCCTGAGGCTCTTTAATCAGCCCTTCGTCCCCCTCAGCCCCTTCCCCAAGCTCTCGGGCCCAGCCTGGCCTGCTTTCCTCTGGATGGCAGTTTTCTTCATGCTGCTGCATTGTACTGAGAGCCCGTGTTCTGATATATGAAACCAGGCCAGGGCCTTGGAGAACAGCCTGTGTGCGTGCCTTTTCACACTTCCTGACCACACCCGTGCTCGGGCCTCTCATTCAGGAATTCATCTGGAATGGCCTACTTGTGGAAGACTTAGCAAGGGTACAAGCTGTGTGCTAGAGTCAGATTTGTAGGACTGTCCCAAGTGTCACCCATAGCGGGGCCACCTCAGACTCCAGTGCAGGACTGGGCCAGCTCCTCGTACGACCTGGCAGTTCTTTACTGGAGGAGGAGGCTCTTCAGAGTGATGGGCTTCAGGAGGAGCTGGGCTGGGGACACTTGTGCTGCCAGGAAATTCAGGAACTCCTCTGGACCCTCGAGTTTTCAGTGTTGTAGAATTAGAATGAACTTGAGAGCAGTGGACCACCCTGTGTGAGGAGGGGCACTCGACAGGCAGCTCGTATAGACAGAAGGCTTCTATGGACTGCTTCCTCCTGTTGCCCCTAAAAGCCATTGAGGGCTGTCAGCTACACCATGAGCAGCCGAGGACAGCCACCCAGCTGGTTAGACATCGTAGTGACGACCTTAAAGGGCCCAAGACCTCTCTGTGTAACACCACCAGGAACTGCTTCTGAAAACTTATGGAGAGGAGGAAGCAGGCAAGAACTGCATAATCTATCTCGAGATTTCCCACTGAAATTACAAAGAACATTGAGAGGTCTTTATAGTATTGTTGGTTCCTAAATCTATCAGCATAGAATTAAATACCAAAAAAGTCCCTCAGAGCTGTAGTGAGTTGCAGCAAGACCAACCAAAGATATTAATCTCACCCAGTCCCACTCTGTATTCCCACGGCTCCCTTCCTGGTTGGCTTGCTGAGAAGGTGACATATACCCTTCTTGAATTTGCCAGACTGTTCTACTCAAGCTGCTGCTCTGGCTGAAGTTCCTGCCTTCCATCTCCCCTTTCTACCTTCTCTTCTGACCCCAGCCCCATCCTTACTAGACAATCACATCTTCTATTTAGTGGCTGGAGAGTGTGGGTTCTCTGGTCCCCATAGCTGCCATCTTCAGCGGGGCTCTCTATCTGGTGTCCTCTCACTGTGTGGTCTTACACCTGTTTGTTTATAGGGACTGGTCTAGATCTTGACAGAAGCCTGGCTCCTTATAGGACTCTCATTTCAGCTGGAAGAGCCACCCGGAAACTAGGTCCCTCTACATATAGCTCATTATCACCCTTCATTAGATCCTGACTGCTGGTAGCTGGGATAGACTTGGATAAATATTTATCTGTCATCTTTATAAATCTGGATACCACTGCTGAAAGTCAATATCTCCATTTACGGAGAAAATAAGGGTGTCTTACTCAAGGCAGCAACATTTTCCCGGCCCTCCCATCCCTCCCTTAGGCCTCGGTGGTCTTTAGTCCAGACTCAGAGCCTGGTCTGTGGTGATATTTTGAGAGTGTCAGGCAAGTGCTTTTGAGCATGGAGCAGTTTATGTTTGTTGAGCACTTAACTCTGTGCCAGGTACCAGTGAAATGTTTTCCATTGGGCAGTTCACTGAATCCACAACTCACCCGAAACGCTTCCAGAGCTGCTCAGCACAGGTAACTCAGCTCCCCACAGGGCGGCTCCTCCACAGGCTCTGCTGGGTCGGAATTCTCAGCAGGTAAAGAGCACTGGCGCCCAGGACCGTTAGTCCACTCTGTACCTCCTTGTTCCAGGCCGCCCCTGGGCAGGCACCTCAGGATGACTAGTGTACGCCCAGACTTTGCTAGTGAAGCCCCAGCCTGGCGGGACAGGCTCCAGGGCAGTCCCGGGAAACTACCAGTGTGTGCCCGGGATCTGTCTGGGCTGCAGACTGCAGGATGACAGACAGGCACGAGGCCAAGGGTAAGGGAAGTCCAGAGCATGTGTGGGAAAGGGTGTGGCCAAGGAGGGGCTGGTCCTTGGGTGACCTGTGCTGGGGTTTCAGGAGGACCTGGCCAGTGCCGGCAGACACGGAACAAGCACATTGCTGGGGAGCGACCGTGCAGCCAAGAGCTGCAGGAGGAGCTGCATAGGCCACAGAGCTGGAAGGCTTGCCCAAACCGGGGTGTAAGGTTGTGTTGCTCGGGGTTCTGGGAAGGGAGAGGACAGTAGGAGACTTCTGGACCAATGCCCATTTGGCCCCTCAAAGAAGGGGGTGTAGAACGGAGTTCTGGGTGTGTGTAGAGCTTGTGCAAATTCTCAGACAGTGTCCCCAGAAGCTGCGGCCCTGCTTGGGGTCCCTCCTTTTGCAGCAGTCTGCTCCTTCTGTTACCCCTAGAAACACTCTTGCTGTGGAGGGCAACCTGAAGTTCCGTGTGCCTTGCTGTGGGGAGGCTGCACCATCTGCGAGGCCACATCTAAGCCCTGGACAGCGTGGAGCAGCGTGTTTTGCGATTGCTCGCTCTTGTTTAGATGTCTTCCCAGGTTTCCCTGGCTCCCCACTGCCGTGCCGCCTGTGTGAGCTCATGTCAAAGCGCCGCCCCCACAGCATGCACAGCTCGCTGCTGTGCCTAGTTTCCCTCTAGAAGTCCATCTGGGAAGTGGTGCCAAGCGGGAGCTTTTGAAACCAGCTCCCTCTTTACATTTTAGTCTCTAAGTCATTTCATTTCGGCAGACATCTGATTCTTCACCCTTCCTGGGCTGAATTAAGAACAAATGGCTGTGGCCTTCCATACTAAAACAAACATGCACATTAACCATCTCCTTGTAAACTGATTGAGAGACCTTGAAGGTGACCAGTTGGGGGTGCAGAGGGCCCCCAAGGCTGGGCTGCACAGGCTTCCTGAGGCCACCTCCCTGTCCTCCTCTTCCTCCTCAGAGTTCTGTAGCCTCAGCAGCTGGCTCTGGTTCTCCCGGGGCCACGGGCCCCCTGCTGGGGTCAGATGAAAGTCCCAGAGCCCATCCTAAGGCAGAGTTAGCAGCAAGGCTGCCTGTGGCTGCCTGGGGTGCTGCGTTCTGTCAAGGCGGGTCTGGCAGGACTGAGGTTAATGGAGTTCAAGTGCATTTTTCAAACATATGTAAACTGTTAAGTGTAACAGAAAAGGAGAAACTGCAGGGAGGAGGCACCAGGGTTTCTGTGCCTTTCTCTTGCTTTTGATTCCCATGCACACCTATTCATCTGGTTCCTTAGATGGAAGGAACCCTGGTGTTCAAGGCTGTGCTGCCGCTGTCTCGTCCCCCTACCCCCAATAAGGGCATTGTAGTAAGCAGTAGCTTGCATTTACTAGGCATTTTACTTAGTAACTCAGCCTTTACAAACAGTTTGACAGAATGGGAAACCGAGGCTTGGCGTTGTCTCGGCCACAGCAAATATCAGGAGCTAAGGTTCAAACCTCCGGGCCCAGGGCCTCCCGTGGTGCGTTTGCCCTCATGGCTGCCACCCTTTGCCTTAGTCCAGCTGGAGGTGCTGGAAGCTCACGGGTGCAAAGGCAAAGGAGGGCTTCCTGGGGGAGGATCTACTGGAGCACGGAGATCGGCAGTGGGTAACAGCGAGGTGAGGCTAGCCAACAATACATGTGTCGCTCTTCCGTTAGCGTGCGTGTCAAATATCTTTACTCTGACTTTACTCTCCTTGTCCAATGGAATGGATTTTAGAGACTCCCAAGTTAGGCTGTGCATCTGTCTCGTTGGTAGTCTTTGTGGGACTGGGCTAGACGCCGCCTGGATCACGGAGCCAAGAGAGCAGGGATTGGCTTGGGCGGCCTTGCAGGAAGCAGAAGAGTGGCTTGCCCCTGAAGACTGTCTAGTGCCTGCACAGCCTTTACTCCACAGAATGCCCCAAGCCCAGGGCAGGGCAGGAGTGGGCTCTGGGACAGGCCAGCAGCAGGGAGCCTCACCGTGGCAGAGCTCCAGCAAGGGATAGCTCTGCAGGCTACAGTCTCCACATCCTCCCTGCCCCAAGGTAGGGAGGGGGCAGTAGAGTCTGTGGTGGACTCCAGGCCCCTGAGGGAATCAGAGGGGGACCAAGGTGTGGTCAGGACACAGGAAGTTCTTAGCAGTCGCCCTCCAATTGGGGTTGATTGGGTTAAGGCCTTCCGGAACGGTGTCCCAGCTCTGAACCTAGTGAAGTCAGCGGAGGGGGGAGGAATCAAAAGGAATACAATAAACAGATTTCCCTGTCTTGCTGTTGGCTCCGTAGCAGGTATCTGTACTCTCTTTGGGATTACGTGAACATTTGCTTTCTTTGATCCCTGATTGTTACTTCCAATTACTCTTTCGTTAGACAAGATGCTTCAGACAGTTCTGGAAAAGCCCAAGATTCTTTCCTATCGCGAGGCTGTGTTTGGAGTTTGGCTCGACCTCACCGCATCACCTGTTAACTGTTAGAGTCTAATTCTGCAAGCCATGACTTCATCTCCCTAAAGGAAGGTGGACGGAATGCTCCCATGCAGCACAGTTGCTTCAGTTCAAGATGCTGCATTGTGGGGAGGGGGAAGGGCCAGGTTCTAAACCTTGGCCAGCCGGCAAAGGCAACAAGGCCGTGGGAGCCTCGTCACGTCGCTCTAAAGCCATCAAGTTTCAATAAGGCTGGGACCTCTGGGCCCTGAGGAGACATGGCCACCTGGCCAGTCCTGGCCACCACAGGCCAGGAGCCAGTTGCTCATGAGAAGGGTGGAATGCTTGTGTGTCTTACAAGTCGGATCTTAAAATAACACTAAAAGAATAGCTACCAAGCTACCCGGCGGTGCGCCTCACACAGTGTTTCTGCCTGGGGAACTTTTACCATATTTAGAATCCTCTCTGGAGCTGACCTCATGCACTCTGGGCCCCAAATGAGGCCAGTGTTGGTCATTAGCTTGTCTCTGGCCAGGAAGAAGATTCCTCTGGTGGAGGGCTGGTGAGGGCTCTGTCTCTTCCCTCCCGAGCTCCCAGCCCGGGTTCTTCTTCACAGGTTTCACTTTGTTGTTGTTGTTTTTGATTGTAGTCTCCAGGGATAGCTCCTAAATAGCCCTCCTAGGAGTGTTCAGGGGCCATGCCCTGGAAATCATGGAGAAGGCTTTGTGTTTGTAAATTGGGTGTCTTTGTGGGTGATTGTGTTTCTCAGAATTGTATTACCCTTCAACTAGCCGGAGGTAAAGCATCAGAGTTCACGAGACCTTCCTGTGAGAGGAAGAATGGGTACCCTCGCGTATAGCATGGCATCGGTGCCTGTGAGCTAGGGGCAGAGGCAGAGGCAGAAGCTGGCTCTGGGCTAGCTTAGCAGGTGCCCCCTTTGTGGTGGGGCTTGGGCCTACCTCGGGTATGGAGTGCAGCGACCTGTTGTAGAAAAAAATGTTAGTATTAATGGGGGGAGGGGTGTTTCTACCCTGCCTTTGATTCAGTTCAGATAAAAGACACACAGCTTTTATATTTATTATAACCCTTAATCAAGTGCTAGAGCTGGGCAGATGACTACCCAGATGCTATTATGTCTACTTCCGTATCAATAACCCCGAGTTATGACTTACCATGTTCCATCTGGGCTGCTCTTATTCCAGTTGGCCAGCCTTCATGGCCATGTTTTCATGACTCACCTACACCACGGTGTCTTCTCCTCTCTCCACCTTCTCCCTTCCCTCCTGGTCTCACCCCAGACCCCAAGGCCAGGTACCCAAACCCCGCCTATAGTCTGTAGGCATCTTCATTTACCAATCAGGGATAACTTGGGGGCCAAGGTTACAAAGCATCACTTGCATTCATGCAGATCCTCTCATCCTTGTGGGCAACCGGGCCTTGGGGCCATTAGTTAGCATGGGGTGTGGTGGCCTACCCTAGGGCTATGGGCTGTAGCTCAGCCTCCAAGGTTTTGCTATCCACATAACACACCAAGGTCACATTCTGAGAAGCAGACCTCAGGTCCCCCCAGGTGGCGTATGCCCTGCTGCAGAGTCCAAGCAGCCATCTTCTCCCAGTGAGCCCCAAATAGCAAACGGGAGCTGCTCTATCTCCTTGAGTGGCTGGCAGTTTGTACCCCTCCTTCCCTGCAGCAGGCCGCTCTCTCCTGGCCAGAAAGGCTTTTACTTTATTGCTGCTTCTAAAACTGGGCCTCTGATGAAAGGGCAGAGGGTATTACTGCTGCTCAGCGTGGGGGACGTGTGCTGTGGCCCCTGCTCTCTCAGCAGCCAGCGTGTGTCCTTCATCTTTCTCAACTTGTAAAATGCCCAGGCCCTGTGCCCACTGCCGTGCAGAGGCAGATTAGGGTGTGGAGCATGTCTTCTGTAAAAGGTGTGCCTTTGAGGTGCTTCGGTCTTGTATATCCCCTGATGATAGTGTTACTATGGTTACTGTCCATCTGGAAAAACACGAGCGTAAACAAGGTACAGTACTTGCTCAGTGAGCCGGAACCTCTCCACGATCCTCCTTACTGTTGTAATGGATACACTCCTGCTTCCTGCAGAGTCCGGGGCCCCTCTTTAAGGGTAGGAGCCCAGGCCTGCACATCTATCTCAGCTTGTGCATGTCGCTGGGTTTTGCAGAAAGGAAGCCTTGGACCTGAGCTAATTGTTACGGAAGGCGAAGGCAAGGGAGCGGCCCCCTTCCCCTGCTCCTTCCCATGAGTGCCCATTCCTCAGCCTACACACCCACCCCACTGCCACTCCCACGGGGCCCCAGGCATTCTACAAGGAGTCCTTGAAACTTCCCAGGGGAAATCTAAGGCCATTGAACTGGAGCCAAAATCTAGAACGTATGGGCGTTGGCTCATGAGACCTGGAAGGTGTCCTCTGGGTCTTTGGCCTCTGCCTGGCATTTGTTTTCTTCTTGCCCTCCCACCCGAGTTCGTGCCCATACCACTCAGGCTTTCGCCTACATCTCCCCTCCTCCCCCACCCCTGCACCCCTCCCCGCCTCTGCCCTGGAGGCTTTCATTCCTGCAGGGAGGGAAAACACACTTCTCCAGAAATGACCTCACATCATTAGTTCATCAAGTGTTGGGCTTAAGGATTTGGTATGACAGCCCACCACTTGGGTACCTGTATGTACCCTGTTGTTAACAAGGACCAGATAGGGTATTCTTAGCACACGAGGGTCAACAGACTCAGATCTACCAGCCACTGTCTGTATGCTCTGGCCCTGGATACCGACAGCTCCTCCTTCCCCGTAGCCTCAGAAAGGAGGACGAAGGCTGAAGAGGGGAAGAAAGCTTTTAAAAATGGGCTACCCAGCTCCACAATGCAAGAGGCCTCTCTTATGCCACCCGAAGGGTTAAGTTCCAGCCCTGGCCTGCCCTGGTGGGCTCTTCTCCCTGCACTTAACTGCCAGAGTCTGCTCTTTTAGCACCTCGGGCGCCCACTTTGCTAACTTTTGAACTGTGGCAGGATAGCAGCCTTGCACATGTGCTACCTCCACCTCAAGCCCAGGAGCCCGAGGGTCTGCTGGACCACAAGCAGGCATTTCTGTATCCTGAGGCACCATAGACACCTTCTTCATTTGACAGAGGGGTCCATGAGCAGTTCTAGGGAACGTTCAGGAGAGCAAACCCCTCAATACTGGGAAACTACATTGTTCTGAGGTTGTGGGGGAACAGCTAAGGTGGGAAGGGCGAGCCTTTCCTCCAGCTAGTGCCTCACATACTGGCCATTCTCCTTGCCTCACACCCGTGGCTCTGGTGGGTGTGAAGCCCAGGTATGGTACTCTCTAAAGCTCTGGCCTGTGCAGCCTTGTGTTGAATTCCGTTCCTGCTGGTAAGATAGGAACCTCGATGCCTCTGTGTCCCTTCTCAAACATGGGGCTGTTCGTCTCTGTGTGAGGACTGAGCAAAAGGATGTCCTGGATTTAGGGAAGGCGACCTGCTGTTCCCAGTGCGACTGAGTCCCCCTTGCCCTGTCCCACTGCTATTATGAAAGTGTTCAAGAGCAGCCAGGGACTCAAGTCTTTATGCATGCATAGCAGGTTTTGCATGGGGCTTAGTTGTTAATAATAAACATATACATATCATCTCCAGTGTGCTGGTACGTGCACCACTGTAGCTCTTAGGAGACTTGAAGCAGGAGAATCACAGGTTTGAGGCTAGCCTGGCTACCGAGAAGGTCAGGCCAAAGTGAGATCCTGTCTCAAAGCAAGCACAGTAGACAGTCATCAGTACCCTAAGTTTCAGGCTTGGTTTACCTGCTGAGGGTTAGGTCTGTTACTATGTGTTGCTAAATACAGGCCCCCGAGGTCTGGTTGCCACTGACAAGGAGATCCTCATGCACACCAAGCTATGCTGTGTAACTTTGCTCCTTAGTTTAAAACTGTTGGTTGAATAAAGATGCCTATAGCCTGTAGCTGGGCAGAAGAGAGGTGGGTGGGGCTTCAATTACCAGGCTGGGTTTGAGGAGAGACCTTGAGGAGAAGAAAGAGGAAGATGCCATGGGGCAGGTCGATCATGAGAGCATGGCATGAGGGTTGACCAGATAGAGTAGGAGCAGCCCAGGCGGAACATGGCAGGTTAATTCTTGGGGTTATTAACAGGGAAGTAGACAGAATAGCATAGAGGGTCAATATCTGCCCAGCTCTACTGCTTTAAAGGCTTCTTATAGATATAAAGGTTTTGTGTCTCTTATCCGGGAACTAAATGATCAAAGGTGGAGTAGAAAGCCCCGGATAATGTTTAACACCACACCTACCAGTTTATACCCACTTATTCCAGGAGGCATCCATGCGCTGGCCATGTCAGAACAATCTAGAAAATACAGCATAACTGGAGTATTAGAGGATCTTTAGTGTAGCAGGTCAGACTGCAGCGGGCATTGAGGAACAGCATGCACGTGCCATGAAGACAGTGAGGATCAGGGATGAGGTGGGCTGGTTGCTAAGAAGGGAGTCGGGAGGGATCCCTTGCTAGCAGGAGAATCCTCAGTGCTGTTGATGACGCTGATGGGCTTTCCTTTGTTTCATGAGGCCACTCCCCAGGCAGGACGGTTTGAGCATCAGGTGCAGGTTGGACTCAGTCTTGCTGTCTTGTTTTAGTCCCTCTCATGATGATTGTTTTGAAGAGACTTTGGACATACAGAAAGCTGAAAAATAATATTGTATTATTTTTTCTTCAATAATTCCTTTTTATTTTTTATATGCATTGGTGGTTCGCTTGCATGTTTGTCCATATGACGGTGTCAGATTGCCTACAACTGGAGTTACAGATGGTTGTGAGCTGCCATGTGGGTGCTGGGAATTGAACCTGGGTCCTTTGGAAGAGAAGCCAGTTCTCTTAACCACTGAGACATCTCTCCAGCCTCTATTGTATTATTCTTAGTCAAGAAATGGTCTATATACTTACTACAAAGGACAGTGTGCTGCTTTGGTACATGCGCACATGGGGGAATGAGGAGATTAATTTGATTAACGTATCTGTCCTTCATATTCCTGTGTTTAGGTTTGGAGGACATTTAAAATATATGTTAGTGATTAGGAAATACATAGTATTATCAACTCTAGTCCCCTCTCTGGGCACATCACTAAGATTTTCCCTAGATTCTAACCTCCTCCTCATACCTCCCAACTGTCATTTCCCCTCTCTCCACCCCCCTCGCCAGTCTCTGGTGATCACGCTCTGTTCGTGGCCTCGAAGTCAGACTTCTTTAGATCTGGTGTCATAGTAAGCTCACAGAGCGTTTATTTACCTTTCTATGCCTGGCTTCTTTCATTTAGACAAGTCACCTGAGGGCTCTAAAGTTCAGGTCCGTCCATGTTACAGAGGGCAGGGTTTCTTTGGCAGAGGGGCTCTGATCACGTGCAGGTTTAACAGGAACTACCACGTTTGCTGTACTCACTGTGCCCCATTCCTAGGTACTTCAGCATGAATCTCCTCTTTTATTTTGATTTTATGTGCATGAGTGTTTGCCTGCATGTGCGTTTATGTGCATACAGTGCAACCAGAGGCCAGAAGCCGATGTCAGAACCCCTGGAACTGGAATTACAAGTGGCTCTGAGCCACTATGTGGGTGCAGGGAATTGAACCCAGGGCCTCTAGAAGAACAGTCTCCAGGCACAGCACTAATTTCTTAGGAGTGGTCATGCTACTATCCAACTTAGGCAAGAATTCTCATGGTGCAACTCCCGTGTTCAGGCCTCTTCACATGTCTCCAGAAGGACTTTGGAGGATTCTGTTAAAGTCACACATTGTAGTTGGTCCTGTATCTAGCTTTTTAGAGCCTGCACTATTCCCACCCTTTTGTTTTGTGTTACTATGACATTGACTGTGTGAGCCTGGTCACAGCTTCCTGGTTTCATATCCCAACATGCAGGTGTTCTTCTTTGATTCAAGCATCAAAGATTTCTCAAACACCAGCTACATCAAGCCCCCTCCCCTTGAGTTCTACAGACGGGTGACACATCACGTGCAGGCATGGTGTCCTTCAGGCCACACTGCAGGTGCATGTAGTTGGCCATGTCCACATCCAAGCACCCCTCACAGGCGGCTCTGTCTGGGAAATGGGAGCCAGAGCTGGATTTAGACCTTAGTCTCACTACTTGTTTACCCAGTGCCCTCTGCTGGTCCCCATTCCTCCTAACCTCTGTTTCAGAACAGAAGGTGGGACCTTTAAGTCCCACCCAGCCTTCCTGTTACATCTCTGAGTGGCTGCCCCAGAAGTACGGCTTGCAGAACACATCTGTCTGGGGATTCGGGGCCATGTGAGTTCTCTCCTGCCCTGAAATGACCTCGTGCTTTTATCTGCCCTACAGCTGAGATCCTGGAGCTGGCTGGCAATGCAGCAAGAGACAACAAGAAGGGACGGGTCACACCCCGGCACATCCTGTTAGCTGTGGCCAATGATGAAGAGCTAAACCAGGTATGCAGGGGTGTGTGTCCATCCTGTCCCCAGACATGCTAGCATATACTCAGACCACCCAGGAGGGGCTATGGTGACTGGCAAGACCCTAAGCATCTATCTCCCTGCCTTTTGGAGCTTCACTGAAAGTAGGGTGGGGAGATGAGGTGGGTGCTCTGCTCTCCCAGGAGTGATAGCATAAATTCAGACCAAGTGAGGGCCCAAGGACTCGAGTCCCATGTGGTAGGTAGGTCTGAGTCCTGCCAGCCTCTTTGTAGTTGCCTTGGAGTCAAGAGCTGTCGCGGCTTGGAGCAGATGCGTGTGAGCAGGGCTGAGCTCCGGCGTCAGGCAGGGCTCTCCTGGAGCAGGCAGTCTGGCTTACCACCTGCGACTTTGGTTTTCCCCATAAGCTGCTAAAGGGTGTCACCATAGCCAGCGGGGGCGTGTTGCCGAATATCCATCCTGAGTTGCTAGCGAAGAAGCGAGGATCCAAGGGAAAATTGGAAGCCATCATCACGCCTCCGCCGGCCAAAAAGGCCAAGTCTCCATCCCAGAAGAAGCCAGTGGCTAAGAAGACAGGAGGCAAGAAAGGGGCCCGGAAGTCTAAGGTACGGGATCTGGCAGGGATATGTGGGATGGGGTAAATAAGGTCACAGGGGACCCCCCTCCCTTCTCAGAGCTGATCCCTGGTGGGGGAACTGACTGAGGAATACGTAGGAGTCCCAACACACTGGCTACTCGAGAGTGGCTCGGGGAACCTGGGTTCAGCTGGAAGACTGGTCATGGGGATGGGTAGTGGCTTCCAGGAGCAGCAGGAGGTGGCCGGTAGCCCAGCCGCACCCCTCCTGTACCCGGTCTCCCATGTAGATGCCTGGGCCTGTGGAAAGGTTTCCCTGTGCCAGGGATCACTAATAATACCGTCCTCAGAGGGGCCATCTGTGCACATGCCTGGATGCTCAACTCTACAATCTCATTGTGTTGCCATGGCTACATGTCCTCCTTGGGTGCTCCAGCAGGAGAGCTCCAGACAGCTGTCTTTCAGAACACTTGCTTCAGTCCGGAAAGAAAAGCAGTGCACTCTTCAGACAGTTGCTCCTAGGCCGAGCTTCACCCAAAAACGTTGTCCTAGATGCTGGTCCTCTGTGGGAGCCTCCCAAGCACGGCCTAGAGTTGCTTTGATGGGGAAGGGCAGACATACCCCCATCTGTTGGCCTTGTTTTGGGGCCTGTGTTATCGAAAGAGAAGAAAGAGAAGGCACTGTGTCTCCTTACACATACTCGTGAATGCAAACAACACCCCCAATACCTTATTTCCAAGACCCAGAATTGTCCCCCACTCATGGAGAGAGAAGCCTGACCTTGAAGAGAGGCCAGTATTTCTAGATACTAGAAAGCCTTCTACCTTGCTCAGGAGTCCAGGAGGAGGTGGCAGTGGGGACAGGCAGGGAAGGGACTTCCCTCTCCCTGTATTTGCAGTTTGGAGGAAGGGTAGGGCGGAGGAAACAGGACAAGCCCTAGGGTACCTGCTTTGGAATGCCAGGAGAAACACAGAGAAGCCAAGTCTCTTCTCCCTTAAAAATGGCTGCCCACAGGGAGGTCCTGGCATTGGGTGCTGGTACCAGCAGGGTAGAACCACGTTTCCAGCTTGACCCTTAACCTGGCTGCATCTTAGCCTTGCCCTCTTTCCTACACTCAAGTCATGCCATCTGAACACCTTAGATGTATGTGCTGGAGCAAACTTGGCTGAGCCTCATTCCCCCTGACCTTAGTCTTCTCTTGTTCTTTTCTGCCCAGTGACTTCCTGACCTTTGCAGCTTACCAAACTCTTTATGGAGTGGGAGAGTGTATGTGTGAGTATGGGGGATGGGGAGGGAGAGAGAGAAAGAGACAGAGACAGGGGAGAGACAGAGAGGTGTGCGTGTGTGCGTGCGTGTGTGGTGTATTTCTGTGTCCCTCCAGCCCCTAGTAGCTGTGTTTCTAATAACCATATGTCAGTAATCACTCAAACATTCAGCTTTTCTCTTGATTACAAAAGCAGGGAGCCTGTGATGGTGGTCTGTTTTTCTTCCACACAATAAAACACATTGTCTGCTTACTGTACCAGTATTTGGTTAACATTAAACCCTGGGGGAAGCTGAAATTGGAACCGTGAACAGCTAATTTTCAAAACATTTGTTTAATGTAAATTGTGGTGTCAGCTCCCAGAAACAGTGGAGGCCCGGCATTTCCATGTTTCATGGAACGTTATGAAAAAAAAAATCACCTTTCCCGGGGCATGCGCAGAGCGCCCCACCTCAGGGACGTGCTAAAACACTTGTGCTGAAAGGGAGTTGGTATTTTTCAAGTGTCAACACTGGAAGTCCAAATCATAATTTCCTCCCTCAATTCTATATAATTTGACGGTTTTGAAAATGTCCAGTGTAATAGCCGAGTCAGCTGCAGGGAGCAGGCGGAAGGCACAGAAAGCCCCCGAACGCAAGCACTCCAGGCCAGCACTCTGGCTGTGCCCTAGGCTCTTCCTACTTGGGTGGCCTCAGGCAAGCCTGCCCCCTTCTCTGCCTTGGCCCGCCTTGGCCCGCCTTGGCCGGCCCTAGCCCATAAAATGACAGCGCCTGTTCCAACTCTACAAGCCAGTGACTCTGGGCATATTGCATAATGTATTTTTGTATATGTAATGTGTATAAGTTTGGCAGGCAAAAAAAGTATGCAGGAAAAAAAATCCTGCCCCTATCACAAACTATAATGAATTAATAACCTACTTTCCAGAAAGTCTATGTATATAAAAACATGTACTTGCGGAAACCCTCCCTATTCTAGATGTGTAAAACACAAGTCACGCAAGCACTGTTTTGGCCGTGTAGTGTTCTAGTCTGTGACCTGGCTGTATTCTAGTTCTGCCGCTTGTGTGTTCTTGGTAGGTTCCCTGTGGTGCTCAGTTTCCCTGTCTCTGGGGTGAAGCTAAGCAGGAGGAACCTGGGAGAGATTAAGCCAGAACTCAGGCAACACTAGCAACAGCCTGTGTCCTGAGGGAGCCGCGGCTACCCCGACTGTGTCTCAGTGCTGCCATCCCAAACCCGCCCTTTTCCTATGTGAGGACCCCAGGTGAGGAGGTTGTCCTCATTGCTCACTACCTGTCAGAAGACCAGGCTGATTGTGGCGAGTGCCTTGGCTTTCAACCTGTGGGTCACAGTCACATATCTGATACCCTGCCTATCTGTTGCAGGATATTTGATCACACCATGAACCCCGAGATTGTGTTGTTTCCTAGAAAAACCTGTTTCTGGTTATGGTGTGGCTCAGCCTTAGGGCACACCTTTAATCCCAAACAATGAAGGGAAAGTTAGTTTGTAGAAGGAAGGGCCGTCTTTGAAAGTGATGTCTAATTGAATGGCACACAAAGTCATGGATCAGAGAAAGATTTGACAGGATAGGATCTGCCCGACTCTCACAAGAAGAGAGAGGAAAGGGAAGCTACTTGAGGCACAGTGCAGAGGGAGAGGAAGAAGGTCGTCTAACCAGGACAGTTGTACTGAGACAGATTGAAGAGAGAACAAGCTAGACACAGGATAAGACAGAATGAGGCAGAGAATGAGAAGGAGCCAGAAGATCAGAATAGATTGCTAGAGTTAGTTTGAAGCCAAGCAGAGCAACTCAAGAGACACTGAGAGAATCCAGTTTGAATCAGCCTGAGAGAGAGGAGCTTGAGTCAGAACAGCTGAGTTGAACCAGCCAGCCAGAGCTCAGAAAGAGGTAGGAAGGGTAAGCTTATTCAGCAGCAGGTCTCAGACACTGAAGATAATCTAGGCCTGGATTAGATTGTATGGAGGCCAGAAGCTTCCAGGACTAGGCCTCGGTTAAGCAGACAGAAGCAATGAGCCTCAGATGACAATTAGATCAGGCGAGTAAAAGTTGCTTTTACACCTATCACATATTTACTTTATGATCACAACTAGCAAAATTACAGTTATGAAATAGCAACAAAATAATTTTATGGCTGGGGAGGTCACAACATGAGGAACTGTTAAAAAAAAAAAAAGTCTTAGCATTAGGAAGGTTGAGAGCCACTGTATAAAGTGATGTCCAAGAAAGGCATTTCTTAATGAGGAATTGCCACACCCAACAGTCTGCTGGCCTTTTAGTGATGGCTAGGAGCTGAGGCATAGGTGAACTTGCTTGGTGGGTCTACCTCCATCATTTTTGACACTGAATTCCACAGAATCTTAAATGTGCACAGATTGGCTTTGACCTTCTAGGCTTCTTCAAAACAGCCCTGCACATGGCCAATGCACAACACTTTTGCATCTATATACAATGTAAGATCCTAAAAATCTTACAGTCATTTGAGTTAAGTGTGATTGCTTAGATCTTTCTCCAGAGCTTAGATCAGAAAAGCCTACTGCCTGTGTCACCACACCATGAAAGAAAAGGCATCTTTCTTCCAAGACAGTAGGAAGGGATGCGAATACAGGCTGTAGGCTTCACTTGAACACAGTTGTGATCAGAAAGCAGTTGCTGCTTGTGTGCAGGGCAGTGGGCACTGACCAGAAGTTCTGCTGCTTTGAAAGGGCTCAAGTTCTCTGCAGAGAAGAAGGTTGGTTCTCTGTGCAGCACCTGACTGGTCTCTCTTCTTCATTCAGGAGTGTTCTAGCCTCAGGTCTGTTTTCCCGGAGGTGAGGTATCTAAGGGAAGGCAAGCAGGTTTCTCTTTGCCTGGTCACACAGCTGGAGGAGCCAGGATTTAAATGTGGAGCTAGCAAGTTCAAATACTATTGCTCATGCATTCTATGATCACTGGTCGCTTCCTGGCCAGAGTCCTACTGCTCTGATGGTAGAGGACTGCAAAGCCTTCCCCCGTAGGGGAAGTGAGGCCACGGTCTTCACTAGTCACTGCTGAAAGTCACCAGCATCCTCATAGCTTAAGGCTTAGTTAAACCGTTGACTGCTGAATTGGTGGGGCATTGGGAACTAGAATGCCTCTTTACAGAAACAAGTTGTGACATCTGAAGTCTGACACCTGTTCTCTAGGCCTTGTACCTCTAACTCCCTATCTGTGCAGCCCCCGGGGAGAGAGATACCTGCTTCCCACTGTTGGCTGTGGACCGGAGCC
This sequence comes from Mus musculus, assembly GCF_000001635.26. Taxonomy (NCBI): domain Eukaryota; kingdom Metazoa; phylum Chordata; class Mammalia; order Rodentia; family Muridae; genus Mus; species Mus musculus. Next base: position 56,099,804 of record NC_000079.6, on the reverse strand, counting down.
GTTCCCCTTAGGGAATAATGCTGTTGCTTAAATACCTTCCAAAAGATTTCTTTAAAAGCTTTGCAGCATAGACATTTAAAGTCTGACGCTTTTCATAAGAAATTTAAGGATATTTTGGTATGCTCTATATATTATTTATAAAATGTATACAATGCAGTTTACTAGCATTGGAAAACTTACGTGTTTTACTTCCCTCCTTTCATTGACCCTACTGAACTTAATTCTAACATAATACTTTATTGAAAAATATGTGTGTGTGTGTGTGTGTGTGTGCGTGTATGCATGTGTATATGCCACCATTCAAGTATGGATGTCAGAAGATAACTTCGTGGATTCATTTCTCTCCTTGCACCTTTATGTGGATTATGTCCAGGCCACCAGGCTTATGTGGCTTGTGCCTTTTTTTTGTGTACTTTTGTAGCAGAGCACTGCAGTTCACTTGAAATAGTTCTTGTGACTTTATACTAAATGAGGTACATTTTCCAAGTGCCTTTACCTGCTGGGCTGTTTCACTGGCCTCATACAGTGCCTCATCTTTATGCCCATTGTTTTTGTGACTTTTGTAGCAGAGCACTGTATTTCAGTTCACTTGAAATAGTTCTTGTGACTTTATACTAAATGAGGTACATTTTCCAAGTGCCTTTACCTGCTGGGCTGTCACTGGCCTCATACAGTGCCTCATCTTTATGCCCATTGTTTTTGTGACTTTTGTAGCAGAGCACTGTATTTCAGTTCACTTGAAATAGTTCTTGTGACTTTATACTAAATGAGGTACATTTTCCAAGTGCCTTTACCTGCTGGGCTGTTTCACTGGCCTCATACAGTGCCTCATCTTTATGCCCATTGTTTTTGTGACTTTTGTAGCAGAGCACTGCAGTTCACTTGAAATAGTTCTTGTGACTTTATACTAAATGAGGTACATTTTCCAAGTGCCTTTACCTGCTGGGCTGTTTCACTGGCCTCATACAGTGCCTCATCTTTATGCCCATTGTTTTTGTGACTTTTGTAGCAGAGCACTGTATTTCAGTTCACTTGAAATAGTTCTTGTGACTTTATACTAAATGAGGTACATTTTCCAAGTGCCTTTACCTGCTGGGCTGTTTCACTGGCCTCATACAGTGCCTCATCTTTATGCCCATTGTTTTTGTGACTTTTGTAGCAGAGCACTGTATTTCAGTTCACTTGAAATAGTTCTTGTGACTTTATACTAAATGAGGTACATTTTCCAAGTGCCTTTACCTGCTGGGCTGTTTCACTGGCCTCATACAGTGCCTCATCTTTATGCCCATTGTTTTTGTGACTTTTGTAGCAGAGCACTGTATTTCAGTTCACTTGAAATAGTTCTTGTGACTTTATACTAAATGAGGTACATTTTCCAAGAGTGGATAGTTTAACACACTTGGTAATATACATTTATTCAAACCAAGAATATTTAGTAATGATTACAGAAAAAGCTAAATGTTATGAGAAAAGTATCTTGTAGTGGAATGAATGATTTCCTCCTTCGTTGGCTAAGGATCCCAAGGTGTATGAATTGCTGAGTTGAGACAAAGGTCAACGTCCTCTCCCACAGCAGAAGCTGTTAGGATTTGGAAAGTCTTGCTGCCTAGAGTGACTGCTGAGAACAGAGAGGTTTGTTACAGCAGCAACAGTGTATCCTCTCTGTTGGGGGGGGGGCAAGATGGTCAGGTTAGCAGTCTCCCATCAGTGAGAAGAGAGGTTTGTTACAGCAGCAACAGTGTATCCTCTCTATCCTCTATTCTGGGGACAGTCAGGTTAGTGTTCCCTGGTGAGTGAGAACTGAGAGGTTTGTTACAGCAGCAACAGTGTATCCTCTCTATTCCAAGGACAGATGGTCAGGGTAGCAGTCTCCTATTGGTATTGAGAAATCTTTTAGGATGGGCTTAGAGTTACAAGGAGTGAAAAAGAAGCATGGTGCTCTCAAGGGCTCAGCAGGTTTCCTTTCCTGTGGTTGACAGGCCTCACTCACCAGTGAGTAGCAGCTGACATTAGCACACTGCCATCAGCCAAGAGCTGTCTGTCACTGCTTCTCAGTGGTCTCCAGCTAGTTCTCAGTGGTTTCTTCAGTTTTGTTGAGAGTGCAGGACTGAAAACAGCAAACTTGTGAATGGCTTTGTCAGTCTTCGTTCCCAGAAAGTATATCACAAAAGCCTGTGCTTCCCATGCAGGTCTTGATTGTGCCTGTCTCTCTCCTTGTCATATCAGATAAATGCAAAGTATGAAGACAGCAAATCTGTGAGGCTCTGAACACCTCTGCTGTCCCCCTCCCCCCCCCTCTCCCTCAGAAAGCACTTTTGTCTTATCTCAAAAGTTTGAAGCTGTGATTATTATTATTCAGATTAGATTATTCAGTTTACAGAAGGCATCAGCTATGTCATTGCCAAAGCACTCCTCACTGCCAAAGCAGTCAACAAAGTGACATGTTTTTCTAGTGCAAGGAAGGCTGCTAATGTACCAGTGCTTGTGCATTGGGGTCCTAAACGGGTACCTGGATAGGACGCGGGCCTTGCCTTGCACTCACTGTCTGAGGCCGTCCTTATGGAAAGCAGGTCCATCTGAAATACCCCCTCTTCCCACCATGTAGGCAGGTGTTTGCCACTGTACTGTGCCTCCAGTACACCTTAATTTTCTCCCACTGGGCCTTTCTTGGGATCGATGTATTCTGATAATCTGGGGGAAGGGAAGAGAAAAAGATGAACTGTTTAATCTGACGTCCCACCATTCCCACCATCCTCAACCTGTCAAATATCTGAATGTAGGAAATCCACACACAGCCAAATGTATATTTCTATTAGTTTTCACCCTTAAAAAATGAATGCAAAAACATATGTTCCCCAGAGCCATGCATCCTTCTTACCAGTTACTTAGGCAGTGAAGGGGACCAAGGATCAAGGATGCACATTAGAAGCTGAGCTGAGGGCTCTGTAACTCTTTGGAAGTTCCTCCGGAATGTCAGGGTGCTTGTATTTTGGTCTGAGGGATGCTGAGGAATGTGCTAGAGTGGAGGACACTGTGGTTGTGGGAACAGCAGCCTCCTCATGGCCTCCGCCCCACCGTCGTCAGCCACAAGTCTGCTTTCTCCTTCTGTTTGTTAAGGCAGAAGCTTGCTGCACTGTAGCTCAAGGTTGCTAAGAACTCACTATATAGTGCAGGCTGGCTGCCTCAGCCCTCTGATCACTGGACTACAGGAGTGTGCCTATAACAATACACTTGAGTTTCACGCAGAGATCTATAAAGCTGACTAAAAACTACTAGTGACGAGATGTTGCTCTGAATTTATAAAGTGATTCTATTCTAAATTATTAAAAATTTAGGTTTTGTTTTTAAGATTTTTTTCAAGATTATAAGTAATAAAAATACAATTTAACTTTTTTCCGTTAAACTCTGGGCTCTCAAAATAAGTAGCAGTCCCCACTGTGGGACATGCAGTGGCTTTATTTCCTGTGGCCTCTGAATTGGTAATGGGTGAGACCTGGGGCTCTCTCTGTTAAGAAGGAGTTGTGTGGCCCCTGCCTGATGTCCGTGTTCTAACTCTTCGGTTTGTACAAGAAGAAGCAGGGAGAAGTGAGCAAGGCGGCCAGCGCAGACAGTACGACGGAGGGCACGCCTACAGACGGCTTCACTGTCCTCTCCACCAAGAGCCTCTTCCTCGGCCAGAAGGTAGGCGGACGGCTCAGTCTGTTCCAGGGCCCCGGGGTTGGGGAGGAGGGGAGAGGAGGGCAGAGGCTGAGATTCCTGGGTGTCACTCAGCTCAGTGGGTGGACAGAACAACCCCAGGGCAGCTTTGGAAGTGGCCCCAGAGAGGGATGAATGGACAGGATCAGCAGGCGGGGTCCGGGGATGCTGCCAGGTTCCAGGAATGGGAGTGTACATGAAGCAGACACGAAGCTCCCACTGGGGGCCAGGACCCTGGAGCTCAGCCTAGGGAAGGAGGTGCTTCTAAGGAGTGGGCTGCTCATCAGGTAGTGTGGGCTGTGCAGGGAGAAGGATCCAGCTGGTCCTGGTGGGCACCGATCCAATCCAGGGAGCCGGGTTGTTCTTAGACCAACTAACAGGTGTACCAGGGGCTTCGTCACTGAACCACCAGGCGACTCCTCGAGCCAGTTGTTTGTTTTAACCACGGGCAATAAATATATTTTCAGCCACCCCAGTGATGCAGCTTTGCCAGGACGCCATGGTTTTGTAAAAGTTGATTCACTCTTATTGAGAATAAAAATGATGCAAAGGCTTTTAAGACCTGGAAATGAGAATTGATTAAAAGAGGGGTGGGGACTGTCTCGGTTTTTTGAGTCCTCTGTAATATAATCTCGAAGGACTGAATCTGGCCCTGCCGATCCGTTGGCTTAAAGGTGCTCTGCGTTGGGTTAGAAGCTGCATCATTTTTACCTCCTCACTGTCCGTGTCCTTTTGCATCCCGATGACACCGTTTTCTCGCTCACTCATGCCCGTTGTCCCCTACCCTCCCTTTTGTGTCACTGATTGCACTCAGGCTCTCACGATGCAATTCCTGCGGTGACGTTCCGGAATCTAACCATTGCTGTTTACATCCTGTAGCCGTTACCTGTATTCTGTGTGCATCTGTCTAAAGCAGCAGTTCTAGTTGTCATCTTAAGGTCTGGGCTCTGAAAGTTTAACTGCCTCTCAGTGCTGAAGGCAGATGCCCCGAGTCTTCATGCCTTTCACAGGTCCCCTCAGGTTGCCTCAGTAGCCACTGATGTGTGAGACCCTCTGCTGTTTAGGGCTAGTCTCCATGCTCCCTCCCCAAAGAAGTGAGTAGCCAGGGTGGTGAGAGCTAGTGCTGATCAGCCCCTAGGGACCCCCTCTTGCCCACCCTGCTCCTAGTCACTTCCACCCTGGCCTCTCCTGATTCTGCTCCCTTCTGCCCCACCTCCCCCAAAGCCAGCCTCAGTTAGAACTCACATTCACCTCACTGCAAACATGAAAGCACCGAGCTGTGTAGGTGGCCGTATGCCAGCACAGGCGCCCTTCTGTTGCTCTGTTGCTCCAGCAAGAGACAGGACCAGGTCCACATCTGGGCTGTTGCCTGGAGCCCCACTAGAGATAACCTTGCTTGTGTCTGCACAGCTGGGCACGCAGCGTTCCTCCCTCCGGGATCCTCCTGGTCTCAGATTGCAGAATGGGTACCTCAGGGATGAAAACGGTCTAAATGCTAACCATCCCTCCCTCGGGGCTTGCAGGGTCTGAAAAGCTATAGGAACAGGGAAAGTATTGGTACAGTGAACAGCAGATGAGGGTGGGTGCCAGGCCAGGTCGGGAAGCCAGCTTAGCTGTTGGAGGTCTGGGGTTGGTGAAGACTTGCTGAGCCAGAGCCTAGAGTAGCGGCCGGCCCTGAGAACAGCGCTGGGCAGCGACTCACAGCAGCCTGTCCACTCTTGTGGACGTCTGAACACTTCAGAGTATGTGTACGGCAGGGTGTGCCGACACCCATGCTCCCCAGGAGAGGTCCCCAGAATCACCCAAGACAGTAGCTGAGTACCATAAGTCAGCTCAGCCCAGTCCTGACACCCACATGAGGAACTAGAGTGATTCTGACCTTTCAAGAGCCCTCCACTCCTGTAGCCGAGGCAGAGGACATAATTCGGAAGCAGCACTTGCAGGTCCTTTAGTGACTTTGACGGTCAGGAGACAAGTTTAGTGTATAGTGCTGAGGGGGCAGAAGTCATAAAACAATCACAAGTGTCACAGGCATACTGGAAGCCTGGCTCGGACACTAATTTTGGCTTGAGTTTTAGAGAACATTTCTGAAAGTGTACTTTAGAAGGGACGGCTGTGGCACCCTACTCTGTGCACCTCCTTTCCAGGCTGACAGCGAAAGCAATCCTTAAGTACAGCAAGCAAGCTGGCAGAGAAATGTGATGCTGGGGCCAGAGCTGGTTGCTAAGCTACTTGCAGGAGGGCCAGCCCTGGGCTTAGGAGCCTGGGCTCTAATTGTTATTGTTAATGATGCATTTCAGACTGAAGTCTCAGGGGCAACCCCCTCATTACTCTGTGATTTCCATGTTCACACACATTGTTTTTTGCCTTGTGGTTGCACTGAGATGTGTGGCTTTTCCTAGGCCCTTTTAAAACCTCATGGTTTATTAAAAACAAGCAAACAGAAAGCCCCACAGCAACAACAGCAAACCACTGGCAGTGTGTGCATCCAAGGCTCTGTCAGCAGTGAAGGTTTGTCCCTCGGTAGAATATTTGAAGCAGTTGGGAAAGCAGGTTAGGGAGGGCAGAATTGAGTCTCCAAACCTCCCAAATGATCAGGATCATGGTAGCAGGGATTCCTTTTGACCCATGCCACTTCTGAGGGTGAGAAGTTGGCAAAAGAGAGGGAACTAGCAACCCCATCCGTCCATGCAAAGTGCTGCCCAGCTTCTGAACTAGCACAGGGAATGCAGTCATACTATGTGGCGCCATCCTGGCCTCGGGCGGCTTCTGGTTAGCCTTGTCTTTCTAAGGCACTGTTTGCCCAGAAGCTTACCATATGATGGCCAAAGGCTCTGGGAAAAATTACACTAGGAACATGTGGCATAGGCACAGCCTAGCACAGATGTGAAGACAGGAGTGGCCTGCTGTGGCTCCTGGGAAAGATGGACCTCATGAGGTGTCTAGGAAGAGCTCTGCTGAAGGCAACTCCCTTCCCCATTCCCTTTAGCAGGGAAGTGGACTTTGAGGCCAGGAAAATAATCCACTTGATGTAGGTAACACAGGAAAGTGAGACCAGCACAGGCATCCCTCTTCGTTGTCATGAATGGCACCAGAGTTTGACAGTTAGGCCCAATATGCCATTAAGAAAATCTTCAATACTCACTCACATGTCTTAAAATTTAATTTCTAGCCCGATTTTAAAGGGGATTGTACTATTTCCTTTAGCCAACAGTGTCAGGTCAAGGTAGTAGAACCAGGCCACTTTCCTCTTGCCATAGTTCCAGACACTCTCCCCCTCCCCCACCCCAGTAAGGCTGGACCCGCGTCACGCTGCTGGAATGCTAGCTTGGCCAAGACCCAGTTACTGAACCTGGCATCTGTCTCCTTTAGTCCCACTCTAAGAGAGAGAAGATGTTCCCTGCAGCTCAAGAGTTGCATCTAATGGTGTTTGATGTTCATTGCTAAATAGGACGTGACCAACCTAGGTGGCCTGAGTATATAGCAGGTGTCAGAGACAGGCCACCACAGGGGTGAGATCAGGGTGATAGGTTGCTGGCAGGGGAAGGACCTTGCAGTTTTCTGGGATAAGTCCCTTTCTTCCAGCTGTCGCCAAAGGGACACACTCTTGCTCTCTTATTGGCAATGCCCCAGTGGTGTGTTCCTGCAGCAGCCAACAGGACTCACAGCTGCACTAAAGTTCCCATGCTGTGGTATAAAACTGAAGGTTTTAATCTTCCCACAAGATGACAAAGATGTAATCACTTTACTCAAACATTGAAACCACTAAAGATCTTTCTCCTTCCCAGAAAATCAGACTATTGGGAATTTTCACAATTTCTGGCCGTCTGATTTGTGATTCACGTCCCTTTCCTCTGCCATACACTGTGTGTGGTTGAATGCTCTTTGGCTAAGAGGTGACCGACACCAACCGACTTCTGTTTTGGCCCAGAACCTCGCGGTTCACTTGTGGATTACTAGATTGGTCCTTTCGAAGGCTGTGCCCATGTAGCCCGTGTGCCCTGTAGTCAGGGGTTTTCTTCTCTTGCCCATGGTCTTTTTCTACCTCACTACTGACCTTTGCCATTGGTTCAGCGTGCCCTAGCCAAGTTAGCTATCCATTCTTCTTTACAAAGACTGGCCCAGTCCTCTCCCCACTAGTCGCTGTCACACACTCTGTAGACCAGAGGATTCTCAATCTTTTCATACTTGTGTATATTCTATAAGAGCAGCACAGACTTATAGCCAACCCAGTGCCATGTTCTCAACATTGGTGTACAAGCATGATGGACAATCCAATATTAGCCTCATGCTTACATGGTGGTGAGAGAGACTGACAGCCCTCCATTGGCTGAACTAGTACCAGTGCTAAGCAGCAGGCCTCCTGAGATGCTGTGGTCCTTGCATCTAAGAATGCTCGCCACTGGTGGCCAGAAGGAATGACGGGAAGGCCAGGAAGGACTAAGAGTTCTCCAAGTAGCCGAGCTCTGTCTGCAGCTGCTTCCTGCCTCTGTCCAGCAAAGGCAGGGCATTCCAGTTTCCCTAGAGCCCACTCCCCTGGACCGAGGTGTCGCAGGCCACCGAGGGTCGGAGGATGCCTCCTGGCTGGTGGAATCAGCTGGAGAATACATTTCCCAGACGTGCCCGTACAGTGAGAAAGAGTTTGAAGGGTTGACCCTGCATGACTTTTCAGCATCTCATCCTGTAGACACTTAGATGAGTGCTCGCCCATGTTGCACCACCAGAGGCTCTCTTTTCCACTTCCTCCTCTGCCTCCCTCCCTCCCTCCCTCACCAACCTCTTGCCTTTTCACAGAGTGTGAGTTTCTTGTTTGTTTTTCTGGTCCTTGGGAGCCCACCCTGCCCTCACCTCCTCCCAGCAGGAAGGCACAGCCAGGGCCTGTGCTCTCCAGTGCCCCTGCCTCTTGGGTCAGGAGCCCCTGATGGGGAGGCAGCTAGATGCAGAAGCCTGTTAGGCTTGTGAGAGACCCCTAATCACCACCGGGCGCTAAGAGGAGGAAGCCCATGCGCAGAATTCTGGCCTTTATTCTGTCTTTGAATCTTTCATTGGCCAAATGACCACATTCATTTCTACCATTGCTTTCTCCCAAGGAAGGACTCTTAGTCTAAAGTACCTTTAGACTCTGAAGATCTAGCAGCTTTTTAGGACCAGAAGTTTGGGGGTGCATTTCCCTTGCATATAATTTACCAGTTTTTTTCTTTATCCCAAAATGGCTCCAGAAGTTCAGCCCCTTGGGGCTTAGTTGCCAGGAGCTGTCCTGTATTCCACCACTCTACCCCAGGCCAGAACAAGGACTCAGCCGTGCTGCCCCCTGCAGGCTCAGGCCTAGGTCTGTGGGCTGCTTAGGGCACTATTGATGTCACTGAAGAAGGAGCACCTTGACCAGACAGAGATTGTGAAGGTGCAAGTCTAGCCACACCTGAACCAAAAGAAAAGGAGGGAGTGCGGCAGGGCCAGGGCAGCAGAAGCCAGCACCTGCTGCTCCTCATTAGTAACCAAGGCTTGCCAGGGCAACAGAGCAACAGGTGGAGAAAGGCTAGTGACCCTTCAGAAAGACCCAGTTGATTGGGCAGACACAACTCAAGGTATTTGCAAGCCAGCCATCTACAGGCTATAGGCTACATCACTACAGGCTACTGAGGGAGTCTTCCTGCTTGGGTGTCTTCCCGGGTATCACCAGAACTCCAGCATCATGCGAGTAGCAGGCGTATAAAGTCAAGTGTTCCAGGAACAGGTAGTTCTCACTCTTTGTTACTCCTGACCAAGATGGTAACAGGGAGGGTCACCAGTGAGAATAGTCTCCAAGAGCTACACACTCGCAGAACAATGGCACCTTGCAGGTGTCCACATAGCCAGCTAGCATTTCTCCTCTATTGCCCTAGGGCCCCCCTCACCCGCACCCCTGAGCATCTTGCTTCTGGGTCCTGTCACTATGAAGTTCCTCTAAAGGAGAACCACCATCTTTCTATTCCAGGCCAGGGTGGCTTGTGCCCTTTCACCCTAAGCAGCATCTGCGGGTTCCGAGCGCCCACCTAGCTCGCTTCCCCTCAGCGCCCCATGGCACGGGAGTCTTCTGTTTGAAGTAGACCCACACTAGCCGGCGGCTCCCGGTTTCTCTCTTCCTTCTCTCCTCTGTGCCCTGTGCACTGCGAGTGCCCGCCGCCTCGCCCTTGCCCACACCCCGCCCACGCCCTGCCCTCTGCACCTTGCCGGCTCTCCTGTTATTTCCCACCTCATGCTTCTCTTTTCAGCTGAACCTTATTCACAGTGAAATCAGTAATTTAGCCGGCTTTGAGGTGGAGGCCATAATCAATCCTACCAATGCTGACATTGACCTTAAAGATGACCTAGGTAATTGGGGATGGGGTTTGGCACCACCAGCTGTCAGATGAGAATTTGTGGAACCCAGAATTTAGGCTCTCTGTCTGCCTAGACTCAGGCGTGGTCAAGGCAGACCTCCAGTCCTCGGTTGACATTTGATTGTAGACCCTGAGCATTGACTCACTCTAGACCACTCCAAATGGAGACGGTCGCTTACATCTCATCAATGTGATTGACCCCTTCCCCTGCATTGCAGACACGTCACCATCTAAATTCTCTTCCATAATGATCAGACTGACTGCTGGTTTCTTGGGGGGGGGGATTTTAAAATGTGTATGTGTGGTTTTTTTTTTTTCTTTTCCTTTTCCTTTATTTCTTTTTAAGCTGAAAAAGTCAGGTAACAACAAAACAACAGTTTCTCCATTCACCCTTTGGTTAGAACGGCACTCCATGTGTATGGAGGGAGGCGAGCTAGGTTTCAGAGCACGGAGCTGGACATCATTGATCATGGACCAGCTCCTGTCCATCAGCCTTCCCTAACCATGTGGTGGGACACAGCCTTGCCAGAGCACACAGGCTTGCCGTATGCCTCTGGGGGCAGGGTCTTAAACCCAGACCACGGTATATTCTGCATGCCTTCTGCCCTGGACTGCAGCCGCTCTTGTCCTAACTACGACGGGGCTCCCCTCCAGGAGCCCACTCCCACCCACACAGACAGGCCACAGCAGCGTGCCAGAAACAGACCGGAGCTCAGAAGTACCCGGTTGGGATTTGTTTCCCGCCTGCTTTAACCAGTGGCCGTCCGTAAAGCAAAAGGGCAGAGGCTATAAATGGCAGCAGCTCTGTCCAAAGTGTAGAAAAGAGAAAAGCCTGGAGAAACCCTTCCACCCACTCGCAGAACTGATACGCCCTATGCTGGTTCCTCGGCTGTCATTTGAAGGGAAACAAAAAGCAATAGAAACCAAAGCCTCCACGTTGGCTGCTGCAGACGAATGGAGAAACTCATTGTTGCGGTTGGCCTGACAGTCCACGTTCTTTTCAAAGCAGATGCCATGTTTTTGTAGCCTCCCCATGCGTGGGGTGCCAGTGTTGTTCAGGCTTCTGCAGGGTGAAGCGGGGGCATTCGTTGTTTTATTTCTTTTAATCTTCGGAAATGATCTCATATGTGTGTTTCTCTTTTTCTGTTTTCTTTTCTTTCTTTCTTTCTTTTTTTTTTTTTTGGACTTGTCCTTCCAATGTTTAATTTAAACATGTCACATTTGATATTCCTCCTCCCGTCCTCACCCCCACCCACACGTGCGCACACTGCGTGGACTGATTGCCCCCTGGGCTCATATGTTGGAATCGACCAGGTAGGCCAGCCCTGCCACTGGGGCCTTAGTAAATGTGCCTGTGTGTGGGTCTCGGTCCAACACAGTTGATGTACATCTGTTTACCTGTTATAGTTGCAAGTTGTTCAGGCTGACATTGCCTCGATCGACAGTGATGCTGTCGTTCACCCGACAAACACTGACTTCTACACCGGTGGTGAAGTAGGTAATGCGAGCTGGGTGCTGCCGAGTGTGTGTGTGCATGCTCAGCCGGCCGCGCAGACAGCTTGATCCTCTGACAGCTACGCAGGCTGCATTCATGTCACGCTTCCAGCCGTCCTGACCTTCCCAGGACCTTCATCCCTGGGTTGTGAACTGGAGAGGTACAGCTGGCCGTCAGCCCTGTGCTTCCCGCAGCGGCCCCCTCGGGCACTTCTGGTTTGGAAACTGGCTCAGCAGCCACACATTTCTTTCTCTGCCTGGTGAGGTGAGGTGAGGTGCGGCTTTGTTGCAGACTGGGTTCCCCGAGGTGTCAGTTACAGGCTCTGTGCCCACCCAGCTTTCCCCATGTCAGGGGCGTGTCCACAGACACACGTTAAGGGGTACCCTTTCTAAATGTGTCCCCACGTGTGAGGTTTCAGTCAGATTGAAGGTGTTTATTTTATAAACAGCACTTGAGGAACACTGTCCTAGACACAGGAAGCACTTGGGTCTCCCCTGGCAGCTGGTGCCCGCTTTGAGTCCAATGTGCTCAGCTGCTGCGTGCCACTGAGGTATGCAGAGGCAGGATGCTGAGTCCTGGAGTTGCAGATCTGCTGTGTGGGTTTGGTACTTGGCACTACCCTGAGGGGTTATGTCACAAGGAGGCATTCCCTGGCTAGGAGGGACCTGAATCTTAGCCTCACTATCTACTGGTTATTGGGCCTGGCCAAGACATGTAATTCCTCCATGCCTCAGTTTCTCTACTTGATAATGAGGCGTGTGTGAAGAATGGGCAGTGTACCTTGGTGTCTAATCCCAGGCCATGCTGCTGTTGGGCCTCACTGTGGCTTGACATAGCCATGCTGAGCCTGAGCAGTGTTCCAGAGAGAACGATGACATTCCTAGCCAGCTCCCAAGACTGTATTCTCCCAGGATGAGGTGAGGAGTCCTGTGCTCTGGGTACAGATTGCTTAGGCCTAATGCCCAGTGTGGCAAAGTGTCACTGTCAGAGCCTGCTGTCACAGTTGCCTCGGACACTGCGATGTGGGCTGATGACTCCTGAACCCTTTGGGTTTCAGACGTGATGGAAGTGGGCAGTAATGAAACCAGGCTGCAAGCAATTAAACCCCCTCCTAAGACAGTAGGCTCAGCCTTCATCCAGGGCAGTGGATGGAGGGGGATCTGTGAAGCTCCCTGGGCAACGTACATATCTCAGTCAGGCCCTGGGAGCTGCTGGTGGGGTGAAAGGCTCCTGTTTAGCAGAGTGGCCATGTGGGAAGAGATAGAAGTTTTGAGACAGGGTTATAGCCAGCTGTGACGTGAGCAAGCTGTGGCCCCCACAGAGAGCCCAGTCCTCTCCAGACCGGGTAATGACAGTGCTGACACCTTACCCTGATGCACACAGAGATTGCTCTCTTCTGTGGCTCATAAGCAGTGTGAGCCGCAGAGTGGGATCCCCCACATCCGGGTCACGGCTAGAAACCTCAGTAGGAGGAAAGACCAAGCACCAAGCGGGAACCCAGTCTTCCAAAGCCCACCTCTGCTTTCTCTGCCTAGAGATCCAGTCCAAACTAGTACTGGCCTCAGAAACCTGTTCCAATCCCAAAACAGTAATCATCCAGATTCATGTATGGCCTCGGTCGCCTCCAGCTCCCACTCTGATTTGGGAGAAGGGGAAGGAGGAGGCTAGGGAGAACCGGCTGCACTTTGCATTTTCCGTGTGAATTCCTGAGTCCTGACTGCTGGAAGAAGGGATCCGAGTGCAGGAATGCCTAGCCCAGTGATTAACTTCTGCCCATCAACAGTTCTTTCTAACAGTGAAATAGACCACAGGCTGAGCCTGACGTTTGTCCAAGCCTAAAGCTTTGCTTAGGCTGTTTTGAACACTGATACTTATGCCTGCTTTCTGAGCATGAAATAATGTTCTCGTTCTCATGGGAGTAACACATGGTTACGCTTGGGGGCCAATCAGCAGATTGCTTTACGATTAACCCTGAGGTTGAGCCTAAAATGCAAGAGCCTTCCTTATATTAAGAGTGTTGACAACATGGTTGAAAATGGGCCTGTTTCTTGTTAAAAAGTACACGTGTGTCTACATGAACATGTGCATACATATGTGTGTGTAGGAGTCAAGTCCTGACTGGGTTGATTGCCTGCGACCTAGGGTTTAGTTTGTAAGGTTGAGAAATGCATTAAGTGTATTCTTAGCTTGCAATCTCACTTCTAATTAAAGCAGCATTTAATTATAAGTAAAAAAGTTTAAAGTAAACACTCCTCCTAAGCTAAAACACCTTCAGTTATAAAGCAGCGCATTCTTCTTAGGAAATGCTTGATATCTCACTTTCAGACTGCCCAGTTCTCACCTAAGAATAGATTTGACAGAGAATCTGAGCCTTACGCAGTAGCCGACGGACTATCCGTGCCCTCCTCAGATGGGTTAAAGGCAGGCTAGACTCATGAACTTGGTTGGTTTGGACCCCACACTCCTTTTCCTCAGCTGCATGGATATTGCAAGTGAACCCCTATCGGGGTCTCACATCTGGGCCGTAGCCATGTCTGAGGGGTGAGTGGGGCCCTTGAGGCCCAGAGCATCCCCAAGACACATGGCACATACAGCTGCCATTTGGTGCTGATGTTTGTATAGACATTCGGTAGCAGCAGGTGAGAGCCTCCGGAAGTGACTTGGGGACACCTGGCATAGAAAGCTCCTGCTGCTGTCACGGACATAAAAGTGCAAGAGCATGCAGAGCAGCCGAGGACAGAGGAACCCAAGGCCCAGGCCTCGCTTAGCTCCTGGGCAGGGGACTGCTCGCCATACTCATCCATGCACTGCAGGCTTCCTGCAGTGATGGTGGTGGCCCTGTCTTATCTGTGACAGTGCCCAGAGGATTGCCTTTTGCTTCCAGACACTTCTTGGGGTCAGTTCACCTCTGAGAAACATGCATGCACATAAGACAGGTTTTGCTAAGACAGGTCTGACCGGGCTTGTACAGTCCAATAGTCCTTGACCAACCCAGGCACACTTAGACTTTCCAAGACAAATGGTGAATCGTAAGGGGATTATTTCATCCTTTCTGAGGAAAAGGATTTTTAAAAATTCACAGAATTGAGGAACCAGAGCTTAAAGAACACTAGAACCCTGTTCTGGCTGAATGTGACACCCTGCTGTTGCCACGGCTAGACTGCTGCTCGTGGCCCACGTGAGCTATGGAGCCCATAGCCCTCAGAGGTGCTGCTCAGCTCGGCTTTCATAGCAGGTCTCCTGGTTTCGGAGAGGCCTTTTAGCAATCAAGTCCTACGCAGCCAGCCACCCTCTCCCAAGCTTTGTGCAAACCCAGTTCATCTTTAAACTCTGCTTCCGATGTTCCTCTCCTTCCCCTAAAACAAATCTGAATCATGAATGTAATTAAGAGAATACTGTCTGAATCCATTTTTCTTGTTTTCTTTTATTTAATTCACATATGACACCAAAGCTGCAAAATAGGAACTAAGCATGGAGGGCCGGCCCAGAGGTGGCCAGCAGGACACTTGCTCCTGGGCCTCCTTCCAGGAGTGCTCGGTAGGAGGAGCACTCGCTGCTCGCTCACGGACCTCCTCACGTGGGGCTTCTCCCCGAGATAAAACCTCAGCGGGCTCATTGGAAGCAAATGCCACCTGGTTTTAAAGGTGCCCATGCTAACATGCAGGCCAGGCACATCTTCCAAGGTCAGATGCCCCCTTCATATCTCTGGCATCCCCACCCGAATTAATGGACACCCAGAGTGGGGTCAGTCAAAGGAGCCAGAAAGCACAGTGTTGCCTCGTGGCCACTGGCCAAGGGTAAATCCTTCCTAGGGGTCCCCTCCCTGACCAGCCAAGGCGTAGATCCTGTTTTGCAGTCTTGTGAAACTGTAGCTGCTCAGGCCACGTAAAGTATGTAATCACGTGACATGTTGAGTGTCTGGGTGCCACAGGCAGGGCGGCACTCTGACCCTGCCCTACCCTTGCCTAGGAAACACACTGGAGAAGAAGGGCGGCAAGGAGTTTGTAGAAGCTGTTCTGGAACTCCGGAAAAAGAACGGGCCCTTGGAGGTAGCTGGAGGTAAGGCTGGAAGGGTGCGTGCTCACTGGTGTGGCACACGCGGGAGGAGCTGAGGACTGAGGGTGTATAGCAGTGCCACTGTCTGCAAGGTAGAAGGCCTGTGAGCATGAGCACTCAGAACGCAGCCCATGCAGTGTGTCAGCAGAGCTAAAGGCTCATGAAAACCACCTTCACATCTTAAAGTTACCTAGTAGCTCCTGTCTGCCTGGTGTCCCAATCTCAAATTCAAAGGATTTACAGAAGCAGAGTGTGACAGATCTGAGAGCCGGGAACAAGGGAACAAGCGAGGGTGAGGCTGAGCCACCTGCCTGCCAGCCTGCTGGCGAGCCATCTTCTTCAGCCAGCTGTCCTTTTAATGGGAAACATAAACACCCATTTCCTATGTGCCATGACCACCGTTCTTAGTTAGAAAGGGAAAACCAAGATTGGCATGTCCATTCACTCAGCAGACAGTCCTGGAGATGTGTGGCTGGAACTGGCTCATCCTGCAAGAAAGGGAAGAGCTGCCCCCTAGAGAGGCCATCTTGTTTTGTCACCATGGGCAGGGTCAGGTCACACCGCCAGACTGCTGTGACCAGTGTGTAGGGCATCAGAGGTCCACCCCAGGGACTGACCAGCATTCAGTGGAGCTGGTGTGTGGTCTGAGCCGCTCTCAAGAGCACACCATGCTTCTGGGGCAGAGGGGCACCCTGACGTCCGTCCACAGCTCCTGGTTAGCAGCAAACCGGATGCTACTGTCTCAGTGGGCAGGTGCTTGAAGAGCAGTTTCTAGTTCCTGCAGGAGGGCAGCTGCAGTCTCCCATGGACAAAGGCCGCAGAGGTGGCTAGGGGGGTCACTCGAGCAGAAGAGTAGGTGTGGGTTTGGCCTCTTGTGACATGCGCTTCTTCTTGTCCCTTCCAGCTGCTATTAGTGCAGGCCATGGCCTGCCTGCCAAGTTTGTGATCCACTGTAATAGTCCTGTCTGGGGTGCAGACAAATGTGAAGAACTTCTAGAAAAGACGGTGAAAAACTGCTTGGCTCTAGCTGATGACAGAAAGCTGAAATCCATCGCCTTCCCATCCATTGGCAGCGGCAGGTATGGGCACAGGGGTGCAGCGGCTGTGTCAGCCATGGGTGTGTTTCTGCAGTCGATGCCCCAGATGTAGAGCTGTCACTTGATGCTGAGGCTGCCTCCGAGCAGAGTGCAAAGGTAAACAGTGGTGTGCTAGGACTGCAGAGGCAGCTCAGCTGTGAGCACCTCCTGCCCTTGCAGAATCCCCAGTGTCCACCTTGTGTGCCTTGCAGCTGTCTGTAACTCAGGCTCCAGAGTAATATGCTCTTGGCCTCTGCAGGCACCTATAAGCAGACATATATACATGTACATTTAAAAAAATCATTAAAAGAATATGGAGGGCTGATGAAAAGTCAGAAATGTCTAAACCTTTGTGACAGCAAGTGTCACCACAGGGGTCTACAGACAGGCAGACAGACATACAGAGGGTCTTGAAGGGTCACTAAGACTCAAGTGGGTTCAAACCGGAATGGGAATTCGGGGACAGTAAAAGAACCTTAGGGTGCCCTACAAATCTTTGCGCAAGGCCTTTGTCTAAGCCAGGGTTTCTATTGCTGTGAAGAGACCCCATGATCAAGGCAACTCTTATAAAGAAAAAAAAAATTTAGCTGGGGCTGGCTTAGAGTTCAGAGGTTCAGTCCATTCTCATCACAGCAGGAAGCATGGTGGCACGCAGGCAGACACTAGAGAGGTGGCTGAGAGTTCCACATCTGAATAGGCAGGAAGAGAGAGTGACACTGGGCCTGGCTTCATGTCAGAGCCCACCCCCCCCCCAGTGACACTTTCTCCAATAAAGCCACACGCACTCCAGCAAGGTCACACCTTCTCATACTGACACTCCCTGTGAGCCTGTAACAGCCATCTTTATTCAGACTACCATAGTTTACTTCCTGACTCCCATAGGCTTGTAGCCAGATCATAATACAGAAATACTCTTCAATCTAACTTCAAAAGTTTCCACCGTCTATCAGTCTGAACCCTGTTTAAAAGTACAAAATCTCTTCTAAGACTCATGCACTGTCTTAACTGCAATCCCTTGTAAAAGCAAAATCAAAAGGTAGGTCATATCATTCATATACGGCGCAGGATATGTATTACAATTCCGAACAGGAGCACAGTGAAGAAATACTAAACTTAAAGCAAGATCAAAACCCAGCAGGGCAAACTCCAGACTCCGCCTCTCCATGTCTGATGCCAAAGTGTTTTTAAGATCTTAAACTCCTCTTTGCGGTGTTGGCTTTGTTGACTGCAGCACACTTCTCTCTCCACACAGTTAGCAGCTATCCTTGGCAGGTGTCCCAAGGCTCTGGCATCACCAACATTTTGGCGTTTCCAAGGCAACCCAGGCTTCACCTTCACAGCTTCACAATGGCTTCTCTAGGCCTCCGTGAAGGGACACCCCTGCCCCAGGCCTGGCCTCAGTGACTTTCCTTAGCCCTGGAGATTCCACAATCCCTTTCTTGTGTCCTTGATTCTAAAGCCAGAACCATGTGGTCAGAGCTGCCGAGTTCTGCTGCTGCTGGGGCTGGACCATGCTCCTTTGTTCAAGTATATTTCCACCAGCTTTCTGTTTTTTTTTTTGATGGTCTCCTTCACTATCTAAGCTTGGCTGTCCTAGAACTCACTCTGTAGACCAGGCTGGCCTCGAACTCAGAGATCCGCCATCCTCTGCCATCAGAGTGCTGAGATTAAAGGTGTGTGCCACCATGCCCGGCCCTAAGCTTTTCTTTCATTCCTTTTCACAAGTTGGCAGCTTAGCTGGACGGGGTCCTTGCTCTGACGTCACCGCTCCCTCTATTCCACTTAGCATCAGGCTTGTCTTTAATCTGTTTACACTTCCTGGTGCCCCTTTCTCCTCAAAGTGGATATTTTGTATCTCCCCTTGCTCAGCTTGCTCCTTTTCGTTACAGAGTTACAAAACTGTCAATCCATAACTCTTCAATTTAGCCCTAGGCAGATTTTTTGGACAAGGGCAGAAACCAGCCTCACTCTTCACCAAAATATCACAAGAACAGTCTCTAAGCTACATACTAACATTGTTCTCCTCTGAAACTTCTCGAGCCAGGCCCCCACAGTTCTTCCATATTCTTACTAGATGGCCCGTTAAGCCCCTCTTAAAGCATTCAGCTGCTTCTCTCATCCCGAGCCCCCATTCTGCCAACGAGAAGCCCTGCAGTCAGGCCAATCACAGAAGTGCCCAGTCCATGTATCGACTCTGTCTTAGCTAGAGTTTCTATTGTTGCAAAGAGACTCCATGACCATGGCCTTACCAAGGAAAGCATTTAACTAGAGGCTGGCTTACAGTCAAAGGTTTAGTCCATTATCAGCATCATGGGAAGGGTGGTGGCACGCAGGTGGACATGGTGCTGAGAGGTAGCTGGGAGCTGTACATCTGGACTGGCAGGCAGCAAGAACAGAGTGAGTCACTGGGCCTGGCTTGAACTTCTGAAACCTGAAAGCCCTCCCAATGTGATACTTCCTCCAATAAGGATACGCCTCCCAATAGTGTCACTCTGTATGTGCCTGTGGGGCCCAGTTTTGCTCAAACTATAATAGCCCTCGATCCCTTTTGCTTTTCTTCCCTAGAATGTTTTATCTCGCATCCCATGGCTGTAGGTGAACTTACAAGGTGGGGCTGAATGAATGAGCACTTAGGGCCGGCCCGCCCCAGCTCCAGCTCCTTCCTGCCCGTCATGTACCCTAGGTGTACTTAGGAGATCCACCCTTCAAATCAGAGAATCAGGACAGTGTAGTCCTGCCACTGAGTGCGGATCCAGGTCAGACCTAGCCATAGACCATTCCCTGGGAAGCCCATCATCCCAGTTTGAGGCTTCTGTCCCTCCTTTATCCAAGGCAGAATAGGGTAACGGCATCGAGTAGCTGTCCTATCAGGCAGTCTCTGCCCTGTGGGCTAAAAGCAGCTCTTGCTCAACACTCCCTCCTGTTCTCATAAGAACTGTGAAGGACAGAGCCCATGCTCCCTCTTGGGCTGCACTAAGATCTCACACCTTCAGGCCCCACTGTGGTCAGGTCTCTGGCTGTTGCTGAGTGACCCTGTTTCTCTGGAGCCTTTTGCTGTTCCTGACTGTGATGACAGAGGGAGCCTATCCCTCCCAGGCCAGCAACTGTGGAAGATTCTCACTCTCTCCCCAGTCTACAGTGTTGAACACCAGGGCTTCCTTTGCCAGCGGTCCCTCACTCCCGTGTTGTTCAAATATGTAGTCTTCCTTGGATCTCTGGATGAAAGACCAAAATTAGCCCAAGATGAGCTTGAAGGATTACTGAGCAGACAGGAAAGCTCACACCTGTGCCTACAGCTCACACCTGTGCCTGCTCACACCTGTGCCTACAGCTTACACCTGTGCCTGCAGCTTGCTCACTCATAAACACAGACAATTGAACCTTCCCAGTGCCCTTTTCTTCTGCTATGCAAGTATCTGCAAACACAAGTGTCTGCTCTTGCCACAGAACTTGCCACAGAACTGGATGTGGTATAGGTGCCTGGGCCCCTCCCAAAATAGATTCAAGACCATTCTTTAATAGTGCTTCTGGATCAGAGCTTAAGCAGCCATACTTACTGCTCCTACCTCCCATAGAAGGTCAGGCCTTTGGCACTGTGTTGCCGTGCTGTGTGACCTCTGGTAAATGAATCAGTCTCTCTGTTCTGGGCTGGGCCTTCCCTAATAAGTGAGGCAGGCCGTGGGGTCTGCCCTTCTTCACAGATGGTTCTGAGGCTCGGTTAATTGATGCTTCGGATGCACTTTGATCTGCCCTGATGAAAGATGCTTCTGCAGAGCAGGGCCGTAGAACCTTTATTGGAGGTAATAATTTCACGCTCTTTCATATGGCTATTGGGAAATTCTTAATTGAAGCATAAAAGTCATTCTCATAAAAGAACATCTGTTATTACAAACTTATTTACATTTTTCACGGAGTAAAAGTTTTTAAAAATAATGAGTGGGAAGCTTTTAAAGGGCGGAATGCCAAAGGCAGCAGCACATGTGCGACTCCCCTGGCCACATCTGTCAGGCAGACCTCGTCCCCACAGCCCCGCAGACAGCTGCCCTCCCTCGCTCGCTTGCTTGCTCTCATAGGGAAAGAATGGGATTAGATCAGGCCCACCAGTAAATCACAGGGCTGAAGGGAACGAAGCGGCTTGTCTGTGGCATCCCGTGTCTCTGGCACAGAAGTCGGGGTGGAATGCAAACATGGGGAGGAGCTGGGAGCACTTCCCCCAGAGGAGCTGCTGGTGGCCCCCGGGGAAGGCGGGGGCAGCGCTGGCCTGCTCCTGCTGCCCCAGGCTCTGACTAGAGGCAAGGAGACCCTTCCATGTGATCCTGGCCTTGGTCGCAAGGCTAATACACACCTTGTGCTGTTAGACGCGAGGAAGGGACCCCCTTGGGACAGCATGAGGTGACACACTAGTGTGGGGCTTAGAATAAACCCACCTCAGACTTAGAGCACAGAAAGAAAACAGCTTGTGCTTCTCTAACACCCACCGTGTATGGACATTCACAGAGCCCCGGGTGCCACTAGACATCTCAGCTCCACTGTCACCCAGTACCAAGGAGTGCGCCTTTTCCTTTACTCGCTGTTCAACACTATACCTGCCCTCCACTTAGTTGTCCTGTTACCTTCTCCTTGCTCAACACCCTAAATCTGCTCTCAGCTGAGTTCCATTTCAAATCTCCCATCTGGGGAAGTTTCCAGTGACCGCTCCACTGGGGATCTCACATGGCTGGTGACTATCCCTCCAAAGCATGGCAAAGTTCTCATTCCCATCTCCTGCTTCTCTTTTCCTCGCCTTTGGAAAATTGGTCACTCCTCAGTACTGGATGACTGTTAACTTCAGAGGTCAAATAGCCACATATAGAGGGTTAAGGCTGGCACCGAGGCCACACAGCTCATCCTTGGCTAAGAGGACAAGAGCTTGCTTCCAGGGCCCCAAGCTCTGAAGCTTGTACTGTGGGGCAGGCTGGACCTGCCACATGCTGCATGTGTGTTCTCCGTGCCTAGCATCCCTGCCCACGTGCCCACTGCACTCAGACTTCCCTGGGAAGTGTTATACCTCAGTGTTGTCTGAGCTACTACCAAGGGCAGCACAGCAGCCGCCTGGACCCCAGTGCGGCTTTAGAAGAAGAGGAGAGACCAGAACCCACCCTGAAGGCCTCTGGGCCTGCAGGTGTTTGGAGGGCTGGGAGGGAGAGACTGGTCCCTGATTATTCTGACTGCTAGCTGCGGTAAACAGCCACCACCATCCTCGGGACATTCCTCCTTGAGCTCAGAGCTCTACGCTTCTCTACCAGAAGTAGCCTTCGGAGAGTCAAGCAGCCATTCTAGTGCCACAGAGAATGTGGGAAGATGGTTGAGGCCCGGGGTTACCTGCATGGCACAGAGATCTAATCCTAGCAGAAGTGATGATATAGGAGGTGAGAGCCATGTCCCCACATTACCCAAAGCGCCCCTCTTCTCCCTCCAACACAGCTGCCCAGACTTCTCCATCTCTGGGTCTCCAGCTGGCCTGTTCCTCGCAGTGGCCCTTCCCCTCCCAGAGGTGATGAGGCTTAGCAAGACCTCCATAGGGAACCCCTGAGATCTCTTTGCACTCGCCTAGGAAAGTGGGGCTACATGTGGAGAAAGGGTGTTCCAGACGCAGCAGGACTGACCCAAGGGAAGCTCACATGACTTTAGTGTATGCCAGGTATGGCCCAAGGCTGGTAGAACAGGGGACAGCGCTAAGCAATGGACTTGAGGTGCTGTGAACAAAAGCCACCAGTGAGAGGAGGGGAGTCTGGGAGGGGAGCACAGGTGGATGCAGTGGCATCACCCCCTAATTACAGCATACTTTCAGGAAATTCCTGTCTGCACTTGGGGAACCAGTACACCCTGCACAAGGGTAGCTGGAATCCAAATCTAAACTCCAGAGCAGAAGCCCCAAGCCCCGAGTCTTTGATGTCCACCCAAGTTAGAGAAAACGGCAGAGACCTGGCAAGACAGGAGTGGTGTTCACATGGGAGCCGAGGCAGTGCCTGTACTCAGGAGCCTGTACTGTCTGTACCAGCATCCAGGGCCGCCGCCCTCCAGCACAGCTGGCCGCCGTAGACACTGGGTGGCAGCTCTCTAGCAAGCTGAGACCAGCGTTGCTTACAATGCCGACAATCATTCTGCCCTAGCTGTCTGGGGGTCTGGAGGGTGTAGTCTACCACCTTTAGAATGATTCTGGGAGTCCGAGATGTTCTCTAGTGGGCCTGAGCTGCACTCTGCTGCCTGATACACATCATCCTGTCCCATGTCCGACTTGACACAGAAGCCTGGGGCTTTCGGCTGCCTGGTCTCTCTGTCCTGGGGGGAAGGGCATGTGCTCAGGTCACCCATGGGCTACATGATGGGGTAGCCAAGGCACAGTGTGGCTACAACTGCCCTCACCCTTGGGGAGCAGGGACAGCTGTGGAGTGTCAGCATCCCACGCATCTGCTTTGTCACCTGTACGTCTAACTAGGGCAGCCCATCTTGCTTTCTGCTTTTCCCCAGGGCCTGCTACTTTAGAGCATGGCTCCCACTCACCCAGCAGTGGGCCACAGTAGCAGAAGGATGTGCTGAGGTGGGCACTACCGGTACAAACCTCTCGCCCTCCCTTTCCCCACTCTCTGTACTCTGAGAGTCTAGATTACCGAGTCCTGCCCCACTGCCTACACATAGAGCATCGTTCCCAGCCAGAATGGCTGAAGGCCTGAGGGGCAGAAGTTCCAGGTCTGGAGTGCAAGACAGGCTATGCATGATGTCAGCACCAATCTCAGGTTCAGAGTTAGATCACAGGA
Source organism: Mus musculus (assembly GCF_000001635.26). Lineage (NCBI taxonomy): Eukaryota > Metazoa > Chordata > Mammalia > Rodentia > Muridae > Mus > Mus musculus. Next base: position 56,076,325 of record NC_000079.6, on the reverse strand, counting down.
GCCCTCCCTCAGCACCAATTACATACCCCTTTCCAGGGCCACAGCTGAACCGGCTACAAGTGACCCGCTCACTTGATGCTCTTAGGAAACTTAGGGGAATAGGCCGGGGCAACATGATCATCACATCACACACTTGGTGTGTGCCAGGCAGAGGGCAAGCACACCAGCTGGCTGATTACACAGGAGCACACAGCTGTGACCCTTTGGCTACTGGGAATTGCCGGAGGCCTTCCTCAGCTTGGCTCACCAGAACAGGTGTGAAGTGAGGCGGGCGGGCCTTTGGCAGCTGAGCCTGGCACCGGTGGACGAAGGGCCACACCTCCCCTTGCAGAGAACAGCTCCTTGCACTTCTCAGAGCCCATCTATTTATCCAGGTTATGCCTGCAGACTGAGGTCTGCCTCTCTGTTCCCTGGGCCTGAGAGCAGGCTCCAGCAGGATACACACAGCTGGCTATGGGCTGCACCACTGGAATGCACTCTGAGCAACAGATTGAGCATACCTCCTCCAGCAGTTCCCACCCAGCCTACTGTGCCAGCTGCCTGGTGTCCCGCGGTACCCTGACTTCTGTCATCATGTCCCTGATGTCCTCCAGCTTAGATGTCACCAGTCCCATTCTGGGAAGTCAACCAGACTGTCTGGAACTCCAAGCAGAGCTGTGTGTAGAGGGGTCCTGAGCCTGTATCACACCCCCACGGTGGCCCTCTAAGAATGCTCAGTGTTCCCGAAGCACGTAGGACTGCCCTGGTCCCGGGTCTCCCAGGTGAAAGCAGGGTCACGTGAGCTTTTCTTCTGTGGCCATGTGACGCCTTGAGCACCGGCAGCTGTGGAGAACGTGGCTCCCCGGGTGGGTCCGTGTCACGGGCACAGTGCAGAAAACCGGGGGTGCTGTGACCACATTGTCATCCCATAGAAGACCAGCCAGAATGGCAGGCAGGCGAAGGACCTCAGACTGCAGTGAGTGAGCAGAGGCATAGCTCTGAAAGGTGCTCCGAGCATAGCTTCCTTCCTGTAAGTGCGCGTGCAGCATTGAACCAGGAGCTGGCTCGGGCACACACGGACCCATCCGTGCTGAGCTCCCTCCCAGGTCATGAGTTCACATTCTGGGCCCCTTGTGACATTGATTGTCACACATCAGTGGCAGGATACTGACTCGGAGACTTCAGTGATAACCCGAAGTCAAGGTTATCCATACATGCCCCAGAACTCTGCTCTGCACCACAGCGGCTTCCCTGCCCTTTGCTGTGACACCAGCTGATGCAGTTTAGAGACGGGTCTCTGGACCCATGTTCACAGATGGCCTGGGTACTGCCTGTCCCCCATCTTGGTTCTGTCTGGATGATCTACAGTGGCCGTACTTTTGGTTTAGAATGAGTTGAGTTTGTTAGGCATGCAGTAAGCAGATAAGAGCACAGCAAGCGGCAGAGAGACCAGGTTGTGTTACGCTGACAACATCCAGCAGAAACAAACTCTAGAAGCCTAATGGAGAGAGAGAGCATGCATGAGCAAATGCAAACGGACTCGTAGAACTCAAAGCAGTCAGCAGTGACCTGCTGAGGGAGCCCACCAAGCAGTGCGGCTGTAGCACCGAGTTCTGAGCATCGCCCAGGCATGAGCTTGGCTTCTCGTCCTCACAGCAGACATTTTTATACTGCAGAATAGCAGGAACCTTGCTGGCTGGCTGCTCCTTCCCCTCGTGTCAGAGCCAGTCTGCCTCAGGACAAGGAGGCGAGGAGACCTGGGATAAGGAAGGTCACATTGTAGAGTTCAGTTCCCAAGTGCCAACAGCACACGGCAGTTCTCTAATACAACTTAACCCCGCGCGGACTTTCTTCATGCCCATGTGAGCCCAGTGTGAGGACCCCGCAGGGGAGGCCTGAGGTGGGCTCTCACCATAGACGCCCCGAGTGCTGACCACTATGCTCTCTCCTACAGGAACGGGTTCCCGAAGCAGACAGCGGCCCAGCTCATTCTGAAGGCCATCTCCAGCTACTTTGTCTCCACGATGTCCTCCTCCATCAAAACTGTGTACTTCATGCTTTTTGACAGTGAGAGCATAGGTATCTATGTGCAGGAAATGGCCAAGCTGGACGCCAACTAGGCCAGTGATCCCTAGAGCCAGCACATGCGGTGTCCCCCACCTCCAACTGGAAAGAAAGAAAAAAAAAAGAGAGAAAAAAAAATCCCCTCGCCTGGGACTCCTGTCCTCCTCAGTCCCGCTCACCTAGGGAAAATAAGGTTTTGGTTTCCGGTTTGATTGGTTTTTTTTTTTTTGGCCTTCTACAATGTTTTCTGTTAGCACTGATAGCCGGCATCGTCCTTGTTAAGCACTGCTTTCCAGACCGTGTCTGACTTAGTCAACCTAGAGGATTTTATAGTTTCACTCTAATGAAGTCCTGATTAACACAGAGCAGCGGAGCAGCGGTCCCTCCCCTGAGTGGCAGCAGCAGGAAGCCCCGTTTGTAATGTGCGTTGCGCTGCTTTACCGTACACCCAGTGGCATTCTTTTTACTATAACGGTTTTCCCCCCTCTCAGAAGAGAAATCTTAAAATTTGCAACAGACCTCCTAACTTTTGTTTACTTTTTTTGTCTTAACGATAGATTTGAAAATGAAAAATGTTAAAAAGACAACTGGATCTGTTGTCCGTATTATATTTGCAATCTGAAATTTGTGTGAATTGATTTAGTAAAATGTTAAACTGTTACGACTGGCCGTGTTTTGTGTTACTGTGTCCTAGGACACAGGTACAGGCAGCTTACACCCAGGAAGCTCCCGGATAGACCCTGTACCTCGGCAATTTGGTCAGACATCTGCTGGCCCTAGGGGTGTGTAGGAAATTCATGTTGGAAGCTTCAGTTCTCCCGAGTGTGGTTGGGGTGTCAGTTCCATCTCACAGAGCAGGTACCCAAAGCCACACTGAGTCTGATGCAGAGATCAAGGTCTTGGGCTCTGGGCCAGATCCCTCCTGGCCCCATCTGTCTCTAACTTGTGACTGGTTCTACAGATAAAACTCAGGCCATGAACCCTCTGCTTGTCTGCATTTGCTAGCCCCCCCCCCCCTACAGTAAGGTCCCTAGCAAGAGGGTCCCCAAAGATACTCTGTCACTGCCGAGGTCAAGGGCACTCGTGATAATCATCTAGATTTGCCTGAAAGCACAGAAGCCTTCTCGTATGTCCTTGGCAGGTGTCTGTCTAGAAGGGTAGGTAGAACCAGGGAGGAGGACGAAGCGCACTCCAGAGCATGGACCTATGTACAGCATCTCTTCTATGCCAGCTCTGGTGGTACATGCCTTTAATCGAAACTTGGAGGCAAGGGCTGGTGGAGCCCTGTGATATAAAAGCCAGCCAGGGCCACACAAACCGTGTCTCAAAAAACAAACAGATTTCCTTTCCACAGGAAGTCTGACGAAGTCCGGCCAGGTCAGGACTCAGTCTTAGCAGTAGCCACAACCACCTCCAACTCAGACCTGAGTGACACTTTCCTAGCTTCTGGCTCCAGAACCCTTTCTTAACCAGAGCAGCGCTAGGTTTAAATTGCCTCCTAGGGGCTTCATTTGGCATTGATTCCTCCAAGAGGGCGCACCTTAAAACAGGGCTCAGACTTTCCTAAGGAGTGTACCCAATACCCTAGAGCACGGCTCTCACATGTAGCATTCCCCCCCCCCCCCCAACACACACACACACACAAGGGCAGAGTAGACACTACTGTTTGCTGGTGGTTTGGACATGTGCTGTGTGCCAGGCACAGTAGTGAGTACTTCATAGGCAACGATGCACGTGCTTCCTTTCCATCACATAAAAAAGCAGGGCCCATTGTTAGCTGTGAGCCAGCTGTCTAGTGACAAGATGCTGCCACCTGTGGACAGACCCTGTCACTGATCACTCTGACAGCCCACCTGGCCTTGGTGGCAGTTCTAACTCGGAGAATGAGACATCCCAAGGCACCTATTAAGTGTGTAGGAGGAGTCCAGGTTTAAATGACTTGTGTTCCTCCACCTTTGAAACAATTCCAGTCAAGCAACTGGTAGAGTTTTTGAAGACCCTCCACTAGATGTCGCCCAAAGGATTGGGAAGGGACTGGGGAAAAAGGGGCAGCCAGTTTCTGCTCTTTCTTGGCAACAGCACAAAAGAATTTGTTGCAATTCTTGCGGTTTCCAAAAATCACCTAAATGGTTCTAAACGTTGACCATCCAGTGCACGGTGGTTGCTAGGATTGCACCTGCAGGGAACCTCTCAAAGCATGCGTATGTCTCCACTCGGAAGACCACGCTTGAGTTAGTAAAACGTCCACACCAAGTGCTGTGAGGGGACACATGCCAGTGTCCTCCCGCAGCCACAAGCTGCTGGGTTAGTGACAGCAAATACCACAGAACAGAGTCCCCATCTCTATCCAGAATCCAAGGCCGCATACCCTTGGATTCTACAGTGGCCCCAGACACTTAGGAAACACTTTCTCGTTTGTTTGTTTGTTTGTTTGGTATGAGCGTGGTATACGTGCACATGTGTGCCCTGATCTATGGAACGACAGCCTCTAGCCCTGGAGCTAGGCCGGCTGCCAACAAGCCAGCATGATCTGTCTGCCCTGCCACAGGGCTAATGGCATAGCCTCATGAAGCCACACCTGCCCTTTTTTTTTTCTTTTTCTTTTTTTTTTTTTCCATTTAATTTTTTTTTGTGGATGCTAAGAGTTTGAACTCGAGTCCTGACATTTCCGCAGCAAGTGCCAAGCCATCTCCTCTCCTCCCCTGACCTGTTTCTGAAGAGCAACCCGTGCTCTGAGCAGCAGGGCTCCACCCTGAGTAAGTCCATGGTTTTCTTAATAGCTTCTTCCATGAGCCTTCAAATGGCCTTTGGGATGTCACAGAGACCACAGCTCCAACTGGGACTGAGTTAGCAACAGCAGCTGCAAGTATCCCCCTCACACACACACACACCCACATCCTTCCCCCTGCTTCTCATGGCAAGCCTAGGAGGATGGTAACGGTCTTTACATGTAGGGAAACAGTTGACGCACACTCCTACAAGACCACATGGCTCTAAGGGGAGCTAGGATTCGAACCCAGCTCCACATGACTGTACAACCAGAGCTTTCCCAGGATGTACTTCCCTTTGGTATCAGTCCAGTATTTTGCACCGCCCTTGTCTGTCCACTGGCAGGGCCTGGGTGATCAGCCTGGGGACCATAAACAACTCAGTGTATGAAAGAATCAAAATGTATATACTGAAGGAACTGGAGAGGTGTTCATTGACTAAGAGAGATTCTTCCAGAAGACCCAGGTTTCATTCCCAGTACCCAATATGGTAGCTTAACTGTCCGTAACTCCAGTTCCAGGGGATCCAACACCCTCCTGGCCTCTCTGGGTACCACACACACACACATGATGCAGACACAAATGCAGGCAGGCAACAACACACCCACATGTTAGAAATGTGTGTCTGGGCAAGCTTGACATGAATTTTACAAATGTTTCCCGTGACAGAGGCCTCTGATGGTTGGCTTGTCACATAGACAGGCCAGGCAGTGCCTCTGTCCAGCAATGGCTTGCAGAAGTGAGTTTGCTTCCTGGTGTGGGAGGCTCTAGAGGGCTTCTTAGAACATGTAACCTAGCGCTAGACTTGGTAGGGAAGGTCGGGATCTTCTTAGACAAGGTGGGTGACAAATGGAGCATGGACAGAGAGCCCCCTCGACTCCAGGCTGGGGGCACCCTGGGCCCTTCTGCTGATGACCCAGGCCTCGCCCCTACCCCCACTCATGACGGCCACCCCTTCCCGCCTTCTGCACCCCACCCCCAGCATTTGACAAACTTATTTTCCATTCAGGGTCAGGTGCATATTGCAGCCAGCCCTGACAGACAGATTAGCTTATATGCTAAAGCGGGTGTGTGTGTGTGTTTGTGTTTGTGTGTGTGTGTGTAGAATTCCATGAGCAACAATCTCCCACTTCACCCAAAGCTGACAGCGCTGGCTCCCAGGGCTTCTAGGCTGTCTGCTCAGCCTTCCTCAAAAGGTGAGGCCCCAGCAAGCTTGTCCATTTCTTGTTTGTCATTTGGGCTGCTTGGTGATCACCCTGTGGTCCTGAGGGCAAAGCCTGGCCTGTAGTCTCATTAGCAACCATGATGTTTAATTTTCCCCAAGGCACCAATGTCGAACTTTATCTTAGAAGCTGGCTTTGGGGCCTCCTTGCAGGGATGAGGGGGAGGCTGGAGGGGGGGCGGCGGGCGATTTGCCTGAAGGTTCTGAGGCAGGGGAGAGCCTGGCGCCCATCCCTCAATGAGAAGAAAGAGACACATTCAATGGCAAGGGGAGAGGCCATCTTTTCTTGGGCTTTTCTTCTGTTTAGAACTTGACCTGTCATGTTTGCTTCTGGGGCTCCCTCATATCAAAATCATATCACATGACCCTCCCAACAGGTGAGGCAATATACTGCTCATTAATCCCAGGGCCCTGACATCCCCTGCACTCCCGGCTAAGGCATGTAAACAGACTGGCCTCTCCCTGACCCCTGGAAACCAACCCAGCAGGTGCTGTACTGTCAGACTCTGGAACTGTTGCAGAAACTTCCCTCCTCGGAAGATGCCTCCGCTACAGCCATGCCAGTAACTCCATCCTATGGCCGTGTGTGTGTGTGTGTGTGTGTGTGTGTGTGTGTGTGTGAACATGCACGCGGAGCCCCAGAGCTCTCCGTTTGGTCAAGGACAGAATTGAGGGACATGCAAATCACCATGTTTAAAACGTGAGAAGGCAGTGGGGGCTACCTCCCCCCTCCCACAAAACTACAGTTTCTGAGATGGCTTCCTTGACCTCTTTGCTCTGTGGAGTGGCCACCACTGTCTATAGCTCTGCCATCAGCTTCCCTCGAAGAACTTCAAACCGGTCTCCTGAAGACTCTGAACAGAGTCTGCTGGATTCCCCGGTCCAAAGCAGGCATGCTTTGTGATGTCTTCCCTGCCCTTGATGTCAACCTGGATGTGTTCTAAGGTACACACAGCGGGCGCCATTTGTCCTGGCCAAGACGTCCCCTGATTGCCTTCCTGAGCAAAATAGGGAGGCGGCCCCAGTGTCCGAGGTTAAAAGTCGTTACCTTGGCTTCAGGTTCACACCTGTACTCTAGTGAGGGAAAGAATACACAGTACCAGAATGATGCTCTCCGGATCTTGTGCCTTAGCACCTGAAACCAGAGTACTGAACACAGTAGAGAGTAACGCAGCTTAGAACACACAGAAAATGGGAAGCCGGTGTACCTTGCTGCCGTGAGTCCTTTCTGGTCCTCTGCCCTGGTGACTTTAACCGCAGCACCATCAGATGACATGTTGTCCTACCACCTCCCTCCAACAATCCATAAAGGCTTAAAGGGCAAGAGAGCCATCGCCTTTAGACCCTAGCTGGTGGCACACCCCTAGCTGACCATTATGGCTTGCTCAGGCCCCCCAATGAGACACTCTGGAATATCTGCCTGTGCACCCCTGCCCAGGCTGACCGGGAAACTTAATATTTCTGTACTTGGAAACCAGGCTCCCTGAGCTTAGGAGAATAAATTAGAGTCAAGTTCAAATAGGCTCAGCTGTGGCAGATGGGCAAATTGATTAGCTTCCCACCTGGGAGGTTAAATTCCACTGCCCCCCAAACCAGCAGCAGGGTAATGAGCTGTCAGTCAAACAGCGCAAGGCAAGGCCCCTCGCATAATTGAAACCCGGCAGCTCCTCATTAGGTCCCACAGAGGGCCTGGCTATGAGGTCTCACCTTGAGGTCCTCTGGCTGCACACATTAGAAAGGAAATGCCACAGGGACAAGTTCCATGTGAACTTCAAGGAACTTCTGCCCACTCCAAGTCTTCGCATTGGGTTTGTCTGCCGTCCCCAAGAGTGCCCAAGAAGTCAACGATGTGCATGTCTGATGTCGCTGTCAGCATCGCACCCGAGGGCCATCGCTTCTGCCCTCTTCACAACTCTCTTCTGCCTCTCAGAGTGTCTCCATCACCTCGCAAACCATCACCCTCATCTCTTGGCCCCTTCCAGCACACCGAGCACATGTCCACGCTGCCACTGAAGTCATCACAGTCCCAATAGACTCGGTGGCTATTTTATAGATTCGATACTGAGACCCAGACAAGTAGGAAGCTGCCTTCCAATGTCACCTAAGGTCTAGGAAGGACAAAGGCTGGCTCTCCCCTCTCAGCTCTGCACCTGAGCCGCCTGCCTCTAGCAGGGTCACATGTCTTGCTCATTTAGCCTTTTGCAAGCATCTGCTCCGGCAAGGGTCCCACCACCTTTGTGTATTTAGAGTCCTGCTCAAGCCTGCATGCCTCCACTCCTGGACACACACACATACACACACAGCCTCCTGCAGGAATGTTTCCCTTCTGGAAGGATGGCGTTTCTCAGTCCACTCTAAATGTCCACTGGCCAGAGCCTGTTTGCAAGCAGCCGTCTCCTTCAGTGGACTCTCGAGTGTGTCTATGCACACTGTTCCTTACCTCTCTGGGCCATACCCAGTAATAGGGTCTGGGGACACAGCACTGAGTAAGCAAAGGAAACTCTGCTCTTCACAAAGACATGGCTCTGCACATCTCACACCCTCCCTGCCTTTCGTGATGGAGGCTGTGTGATCACTGGCAGTGTATAAAGGCCTAGCAGTGGGCACAGAGCCTGCCTCGGGAAAGCCGGGGCAGCTTGGGCAAATGTGGACTCCCTTGGGCTTACACCTAAGGCCACTCCTGACCCTATCACCCAGTGTTGACATCTGTGCATACATGATGGCTTTAGCACAGTCTGCTGTTGGAGGCTAGTCCCCATGGCTACACTGTGTGCTGCAGCCTGGCTCTCACAGCTTCTGGTGCCTCTCTCTGCCTGACCTGTCCTCAGATTTGAAAGGATGCAAGCACAGCTGTATCAGGGAGTACGATGAGGAATGCTCTCAGAGAGGACTTGGCACTGCGGCAGTGGAGAGCCTATGCTCATGGGCTGTGAAGATATAGGATAGAGCACTGGCCTCAGAGAGCTGTCCTTGCTGGGCCACTTGCAGTCTGTCCTGAGGGTTTATACATGTTTGTGTCACAGGAGGCTCCTCATAGGTCACCCTATATGCCAGGAGAGCCAAATCCTGCAGCTTGTGCCACAGTACCACAACCTGGCTCCTGGTACTGGCTCCCTGCACCCCCCATTCAAAACATGTGCCTATGGCCCTCTGCATAGCAGGGCTGCCCAGGCAGATCTCCTCTACCCCTGGCAGGAAGTGTGTCCTACTTCTGCTTTCCTGACCATCATACCCCTGAGCACTATTACCATGGCAGCAGGGCCTTAGAGAGCCCACCCCAGGACTCAGGCTGCTGCCAACTCTATTCCTGGGTTGAAAACATCAGTAGTACAGGGTCATGGCTGTGCACTAGGGAACTGCACCGTGTGTGGACAGAGGAGCCGGTGGACAGCATTCCATTACACTCTCCTAATGTACTATCTCTTATATCCTTGTCTCCTGGGTAACATACTTAAATTGGAGAGGCGAAACAATTTGCCCAGGTCACAGAACAGGGACCTGGCTAAAGTAGGATTCAAGACAGGAATGAGTAATTCTGAAATTAGCTATTATTTGTTCTGGGACACCGCCTTCCATTGGCCCATTTTACAGATGAGGACAAGTGAGGAAAGGCTGAACCCATGTCTGAGGCTGCAGAGCTAGTGAACGAAGCACCATGGTCTGCTCACCCTGGTAGAGACAGGACACTCATTCCTGCAGAGCCCAGGCTTCGGTGCTCTGCCACTCCTCAGGTTGGGGTTCTGGCGGAGGCCGTCCTGTAATTAGTAGACTCTTGTTAAGACCCAGTCGCGCCACACTTGGGCCAGCACTTGTTTTTGTTCCCAAGTGGAGGCCCTCGCAGGAAGGCCAGGCCCATGTGCGCAGCCCCATAAATCCAGTCGGCGTCGCTCATTACAACGTTCCGCTTCAGGACTCCGCCAGCATCAGCCTGCGAGGGCTTCTCGGGCCATAGGGCCTCCCAGCAGCCGGGCCCAGCTCTCTGTGCTGCTCGCAGCCTCAGACATGAGCTCATCCAGCACGCAGCGTGTGAGGAAGTGGCCGGGCGGCACTCTGGAAACATGGGGACAATGTGCCTATTAAGGCCTTCTCAGCTCCCGCCCCAGAGAGTGGGACCACCCCACTCTGCACCCTGCCCAACTCAAGGTAGCACTTGGAGAAGCCATTTCAAAGAGAGGTGCCCAGGGGTGTGGCCTGTGCTCCCAGCAAATGTCACAGGATGCCACCAAGAGTCAGGGACAACACAGTGGCAGAGAACAGGGCTCAGAAATAGAAAGCTTCCACAATGTTGTCCTGACTCTCAGGGGCCTGGCCCGCTCTGCAGGGAACTCAGCTCCTCAAAGCCACCATTGCCGTTGTCGCAGCTACAGACAGGAAGCTCTTTCCCACTTTGGACACTCCTAGCCAGGGGACACTGCCGTGAACGTGCGTCTCCTTACTGGGGAGCCTCTGAAGGTAGAAGAACACAGAGAAACCCTTACTGGGGAGCCTCTGAAGGTAGAAGAACACAGAGAAACCCTACGTAAGCAAGACGGTGGCCTGTGGTCTCCAGCCCCTGCATCCTGCTTCCCTGCAGGGTAGGCTAGGCTGGTCTTTCATTCTGTGGAGCGTGAAGACTTAAGCCTACCGCCATGTGATCTTGTGAAAAGTCACCTCCCCTCTTCTGGAGGTTGGCACAGTGCTGGTCTTGGCTGGGAAGAAAGAACTGCTTTCGTTCCGTTAGCACCACATTGGGATGATGCTGTGAGCTAGCCTGCCTCACACCCAGACTAGCCATGACCAGGTTTTGGGAGCAGCTGCCTCTGTCATTGGCTTTACAATGGGCTGATTAGGAACTACCTCTTCTGTATGAGGCTGAAGGGACTGAAGGCTTAGCATCTCTCCTCTATAGGGCACTGCCGTGCCTCAGAGCATCTAGGCAATGCCCTGCTTGGAAAGAACATTCTAGAATTGTATTGGCTAATCTGGTTAAACTTAAGCTGATCACATTGGTTAAACTTAAGCTAATTAAAACTCAGTGATGTCACTAATTTATTGTCTTCATCTACACTAGCCTCCTTTCAAGCACACGATGGCCCCGCATAGCCAGCAGGTGCCAATGGTTAGAAAATACTAAAGACAGACCATCTCTAATACGTCAGAAAGTTATAGTAAGCAGCTTCATTCTAGAATGCCGGGTCCAGAGAGCCCATCAGACGGAGTGATGTCCTGAGTGTCTTATGTCACTTGATTTACAATGTGGAACAACTGTCCCAGCCAGAGCATTTCCATGCGCAAATGATGCTGAGCCGCTAACCACTACAACAGGAGGAACTGGCGTGCTCACACAACTAACACTTCTGTGTTCCAGGAGCAGCTGGTTGCCTGACATTCACCATCCTGTTGAATTCTGCAAAGGACTTTCCCATTAGTGACATATCTCCAAGATTCAGGTCCAGAGAGCCTGCAGGACGCAGGCAGAGTGGCCCAGCCAGGATTGGCTACAGAGCAGATCTGTGGCCAGGTATTCGGAGTGGGTTTGCCCAAAGGGTGAGGATGTGCTTTGTCTCTGCATTATCCAGCTCCTCTGGGAGCCAAGATCCCCTTAAGTCCTTAGTGTGGATATCATTCATGCTGTAGGATTTCGAGGGACCACTCTGAGCCAGTGCTTTCCCAGGTCACCCAGGCCCCAAGAGGAGCGGCTATCCCCCCGGGGTCAGTCACTATACAGAGATTATGGACTGATTTCTCTGCTATAGCCCTCTGCAAGGGTCAGGCCAGTGGAACTAGAGGAGGTATAAGTGCCAGGTGATGCCCAGTGCCATCTGTCTGAGGTTAGGGAGTGTCTGCATGTTTCTGTTCCAATCCACAGCCAGGGTGCACGGCAGAGAAGAAAGTGGGGCAAAGGACCGGCCAGACTCTGCAAGAGCCCAGTGCTTCCATCTATTAACCATCCTCAGCTGTTTGTTGAGCAAAGAGGGATTGTTGTAAGTCATTGACCCCAGGGGCTAAGTCTGCCTGGTAGCCCTGAGGAGACTCTTTGTGGACAGTTCCTCTGGGCCACAGAACACTCATCCTCCACCCCAAGTCCCTTCACTCAACTTGACCATCTCCTCGTGACAAACTCATAAGTCTGGCGCCCTGACAAGTGACCACCCACGATAACAGGTGGAGAAACTGAGGCCGGGAGAGCCCTGGCATTTACCAACCCTCCACTGTCTTGGAGCCTGACATTGAACCATGTCATATGCTCCCTCACGTGTCCTTTCAAAGAACGGTTCCCACCAACAAGGCCCCTGGTGTGGTCTGTGGCTCTGGACGCCAAACGAAGAGGCCTCTTTCCCATTCAGGCATCTTAGTGTCCCCTCCTCACTGCTGGCTGCCCAGGGACCCAAGTCACTGGGTGAGAGCTGTCACTCAGAGAGCATTTCTTCTCCTTCCGGCACTGGCTTATTTAGCAACTCAGAACCGCTAACCCTGTAATGGGTCCAGGAAATAGGCCTGGACCAAAGAGCTCCCACTGCCATTCAGGGGTTCACCAAGGACTCACCAGAACCGGTCTGCCAGCCTCAGAGCAGTCTCCTGGCTGGACTGACTTCTCAAGCCACTGGCATGAACTCATTGTGATGGAAAGACCCAGGCAGGCACCCATGCTCCAGGCTGAATCAGCATATGGGGGCAGCCTGCAGCTCCACAGAGGGCAGAGGGAGGCAAGCGCCTCCCTAAGACCTCATCCTGCATTTGTCTTGCGGAAGCCCTAGGACTCCAGTTTAAGAGCCTTTTTATAGACTCCTATAAAGGAGAAAGTGAACTTTTAACATGTTTGCACTCTACTAAGTCAATACACATAAAAGGGATGACAGCCGGGCTTCCTCTGCCCACTCTCAGCCCGGCCGGCCAACGGCAGTATGTGCCCTCAGCTCCTGTGGGCAGCTCGAGGCTGCTCCTTGTCACCCCAGGCTGGAAGACGGCCTGTACTTTGAAAAGCAGAGATGGACATTGGCGACAGCAACGGTGGAAGCTCCACCCCGTGGGCTAAAGGGGGGGCAGGGAGGTTGAGGGGAGCAGTTCCTGCCCTCGCTTGGCAAGACGGGGGCAGGGGCGGCCCCCAGATTCATAGCTTTCATGGCGTAAAGATGGAGAGGAGGGAAGGCAGGAAGCTGTAAAGTTTTACTAGGAATTCTCCACCATCCTCCTTTGGCCCCAACACGCACACTGCCCTCCCATTTAAAGAGAGCTTCCTTTTGGCTTTGAACTCCTCCCTTAAATATAAATCTAAGCAGCCCTGTCTCGTCCTTCAGGTTGGGGGGGGGGGGTCACCTCCACAGATGCTCGCCTGCCTGGGAGGAACAGCGAGGAGACTGCTTAGGGCACTGCTTACCTTGGGACGTTCCTAGAGGATACAGCCTGCCACCTTGACTCTGGTGTCCCATCAGAGTGGAGGGAGATCAGGGTTTGATGCTTGAGGCCTGGTGACACCTCGGGGGTGGGATTGCAGCTATGAGCACACAGGCAGCCATTTGTTCTTCTATTCTGGGCAGCTCTCACAGGCAAGTGACAAGAATAATGGCCTTGCACTATCCCATCGGCGGTCGCTGTGCTTGGGTTCCAGCCCTATGCGTTGCTAACTGTGCTTCCGGGTCTATTACTTAGCTTCTCTGGGTCTGTAATGTACCTGATCTTTTTTTTCTTTAAAGCAATACTGTGATATGCAAAGACACATGACCACTGTGAGGTAGCTGTGTAGAAGAAACTGGAAAGCCTACTGCTGCTTCTCACAAAACACTGACAGACTCGCCAAGATGGCGTCTGAGCCACTGCAGACAAAGGCAGTGAGCGAGGAGAGATGAGACCCTTGAAACACTGCTCACAACACAATGACCAGCCTCAGCCAGAGCCATCCGAACCCATAGAAAGAAAATTTAAAAAGAAAAGAAAAAAGGAAACAATGTAGCTTGGGACCATTCCTAAGGGACCAAGTGCCACATGGATGCGTAGGTGCTGGATGACCAGGGAGCAGAGACCAGTGTACTGGAAAAGGCAGCTACAGTTGTCAACTTACGTCCAACCATTGTACTTTACTTTGATGAAATAATTACCACGTCAACTTTGGTGCAGACTCGCCTTGTCTGTCATCCCTTCCATGTGAGCAACTGACATTCTCCACTAAGGAGCCTTCTCTTCTGTATCAGGTTCTACCAGTACAACCCATTACCATGACAGCATCTTAACCCATCAACACGACAGCATGCTCTGATGCTCAGACATCCCATGTTGGACCAGGGAGAAGCCCTTCAAATTGCTCAACTCTCCTTTTTATGAAACCTCATTCATCTTGAAGCCTTTCCTTCACTCCTGCCTGACGTTAATGAAATGCTCTAAGCTCATCTTGAACTGTTACTGCCCAGACTTGCTCCTTGCTCTCCAAGGAGTTTTGATTTTATGGAAAATGTCTGTCTGTCTGTCTTTCTTTGTCTCTTTGTCTCTCTGTCTCTCTCTCTTTCTGTCTCTTTCTATATATATGTGTATTTTCTATATGTCTTATGTCATGTATATATGTGCATTTGTGTGTGTGTGTCTGTGTGTAGGCTAGTGGTCAATATTAGGTGCCTTCTTTTATGGTTCTCCACTCTATTTATTGGCATTTTTGAGACATAGACCAGGCTGTTTCAGAGATCAACCTGCCTCTGCCTCTGGAGTGCTGGGATTCAGGACAGAATCTCTCTCTAAACTCTGATTCAGCGAGGCTACCTAGCCAGTGAGCTCCAAGATTCTTCTGTTATACCTCCCAGCTCCATGGTTACAGAAAAGCGCCATACCTAACTTTTCACCCAGATGCTAATAATTCAAACTCAGGTCCTCACATGTGCATAGCAAGTGCTTTACTGACCAAACTATCTCCCATTCCATAACTAAACTATTAAATGAGAAAGCTGCTGTTCCACCCAGTCACCTTCTGCCTGGTCATATTATGTGCTGGGATTGCTTAAATTCATTTTCTTAAAACCCTAGCAAATTATAAATTGCTTACAATGAAATCAAGACAGTTGAAAATCGTAGGTGAATGTATTAAATTGTATAACCTTTATCCCAGGCTAGCCCGAATCCCCTCTATCACCTACGACCTGAGTGTTCTTCCATAACCTTCTCCACCCCTGGGCAGTCACAGTTCCCCTCACTGGCTCAGTAGACCTGCCTTTGTAAGGAATCACAAGTAAAGGACGCCATATACCAGCTGTGATGGTTTGTATATACTTGGCCCAGGGAGTGGCACTACTTGTAGGTGTGGCCTTGTTGGAGTAGGTATGTCACTGTGGGTGTGGGTTTTAAGACCCTTGTCGTACCTTCCACTAGCAGCCTTCAGATGAAGATGTAGAACTCTCAGCTCCTCCTACACCATGCCTGCCTGGACGCTGCCATGCTTCCACCATGATGATAATGGAGTGAACCTCTGAACTGTAAGCCAGCCTAATCAACTGTTGTCTATGAGTTTCCTTAGTCATGGTGTCTGTTCCCAGCAGTAAAACTCTAAGACACCAGCCCTGCACTCTGTTTGGCTCAATTCACGCAGTCATGTTTGCAGAGTTCCTCCATACTGGGACACATATAATTAGTAGTTCCTTCTAATCATCCTTCTAAGCACAGAGAGACATCACTCTGTGCTTACTGAATGTCATGCGTCATTCATCCGTGAATCAGCCGATGGGCACTTAGGTTGTTGTCAGTTGGTGGCTGATATATATGGCATTGCTATGAACAATCACGCACGAGCCCTTACATGTCCACACATTTCTCCTTTATCTTGGGTAATGTGGGGGCCAAGCAGTGGGCATGCATAGGTCGCTCATCAGCTGATGTTAAGGATGCAAAATGATCGGGACTGGTTAGTATTATGCCCATCCTCTTATCCCCAGAACCCATGAACATTATACTGTATGGAATTAAGAGCTCCATAGACTGGAGGTTGCTGATCAGCTGTCTGTAAGGAAGTGAGGTCACACTGGATTATCTGGGGAGACACAGTGTAATCACATGGACTCTTTTTTTTTTTTTAAAGATTTATTTATTTATTATATGTAAGTACACTGTAGCTGCCCTCAGACACTCCAGAAGAGGGAGTCAGATCTCGTTACGGATGGTTGTAAGCCACCATGTGGTTGCTGGGATTTGAACTCCTGACCTTCGGAAGAGCAGTCGGGTGCTCTTACCTACTGAGCCATCTCACCAGCCCCACACGGACTCTTAAAGCAGGAGTATGGAAGGAAAAGTCCATGATGGGAGGAGACCTTGACCCACCAGGCCTGGCCTTGAAGTTGGAAAAGGCCCAGAGCCAAGCAGGACCTGGGCAGTCTTAGATGCTGGCAGAGAAAATGGAAAAAGGTCTTCCCGAAACTTCTGCAAGCAGTGCAGCCTGCTAGCTCACACCTGACTTTAGACCAAGGAGGCCTTGCCAGACCTTCCACGCCACCACTGTAAGATAAGACATTTTTACTGCCTTAAGCGACCCTCTTGGTGATAATCTGTCATAGTGAGAAATGAGAGAAAACCACTGCAGGTAGGTACAGAAGAGTGGATACTGGGTTAGACAGTAAATTTAGGCTTAGTTTTTTGTTTTGGGGTTTTGTTTTTGTTTTTTGTTTTCAGAAATAAACTTTTTAAAGTGGCTGCACCATTTTACAGTCTTACCAGAAAGTGTGAGTTTGGTCCTTTCTTTCTTTTTTTTTTTTTTTTTTTTTTGGTCTTTGGAGACAGGGTTTCTCTGTATAGCCCTGGCTGTCTTGGAACTCACTTTGTAGACCAGGCTGGCCTTGAACTCAGAGATCCACCTGCCTCTGCCTCCCGAGTGCTGGGGTTAAAGGCGTGCGCCACCACACCTGGCTAAGTTTGGTCCTTTCTAGAGCCCCGAGACAACCCTGTTTACTGTTTTGTTAGTTTTATTACTGATTTTCAGGAGAGAGGGGTTGCCAATCTTCTCACTCACCATCCTAGAGCAGAAAGGCTTATTGATGAAGGAATAATCAAAGAAGGAAAGATGCAAGGAAAGAGCAAATGTTTCTTATTGATTCACGGGCACTATCAGAAGGCGAGAGAGCGAGCGTCTCACCGTCCTCTAGTTATTCGCTATAAGAGTGTTGATCCCAGGATTTGATTCCTAGCTCACTCCTGGAGATAAGACAGGTGATCAAGCAACTAACTTCCTGACGGCCATGATGGGCAGGATTAGGAGAATAGGTCAACTTCTGCCTGCTCTGACCACCCAAGGAGACAGAGAGGGAGACCTGGTAACAAAGAGCTTGGGTTCTTGAAACATTTAAAAATGTCTCATTTGATACATTTCCTGAGCCATCAGTAGATCTCAGGAATCTAACTTTGTATATTAATTTTACCCAGTGGTGAGTTTTGTTGTGATCCCATTTGTCTCTGTAGCTCTCTCTTGCCTTGCCTTTCCCTCTCCTTATCCTTTACCCTGAAAGCCGTGTTTTATAGGCATGTTCCTCCCTCCCCTGCCACCTAGAGCCATGCGTGAGAAGCATGGGGCATCCATCCCTCTCAGCCTAGTTTATTTCATTCAACATGGTCACTATTTATCCTGTTTCAGAAACAAAATGATTTTAATTTTCACTATGGAAGACTAGTGCCCCGTTGTGCAGATATTTCACATTTTCCACTGATGGACATGGGGACTGACTCCCTAAGTTGGCTACTGTGTGTAGTGTTGCAGTAAGTATGGATACATCTCTATCCGGTATGCTGACTGTATTCCTTAGGAAATGAACTCAGGAGTGGCAGAGCTGAACCATATATGTTCATTCTCTCTCTCTCTCTCTCTCTCTCTCTCTCTCCCCCTCTCTCTGAAGGTTGGCACTGGTTTCCACAGTGGCTGGACTAGTTTATAATCCAACTCATAGTATAAAAGTGACCCTTTCCTCTCCTATGCTCCAAAGTTTGCTATTATTTTCCTTGACTCCCAGATGAGATAAATCTCTACATAGCTTGGATGTACACATTTTGCTCACAGCTAACGATGCTAAATAAGTCTTTCATGTATGAAGGAGCCACATACACTTTCAAAAAGCATGCATCCAGCTCACTTGCCCATGTGTCGGCTGGAGCCTCTGCTCTTTGGGGGCTTGAAGTCCCTTATACCCTCTGGGACCAGTCCTCTGCGGGATGACGTGGCTTCCTTGCCCTTTAAAACTGTCTCTCCTCTGTCCTTTCCTTTTTAACTGGCTGCAATCCCTCTTGTCTTGTCTCTATTACTTTCTGAGCTGCCAGAGTCTTATTCAGAAAGTCACCATCTGTGCCTGTGCCTTAAAAAGCAGAAACCTAAAAGCTATTCGGCAAATCCCAAGAATCGCCCCTTGCCAGCAAAACCCACACGCCACATCTTAATCCCCTCAGTTCTGTGTGACTGGACAGGACTGCACACTTTCCCACATCTCAGCACTCAGTCCTGCGGTCCCCAAGGCAGCCCAGCGAGAGATGGACCAAGAGTCATTCTACTTGGCAGACTGAGAAAACTGAGGCTCACAGTTGCTGAGAGTGCTTCACGAAAGACTCTGCGGAAAGAAAGTGACAGCTGCTGGTAATGTTTTAGTTATTTTATTTTATGTGAATGTGTGTGTGTATGCTTGAGTGTGCAGGTGTCAGCGCACCTGGGTATGCATGTTGGAGAGCAGCACCAGGGACCCTCTTGTCTCCACCCCTCAGGTGTTATCAGGCATGTGTTGCCACACCCAGCTTTCTCTGTGGGTACTGGGGATTTGAACTTCGGTCCTTATGCTTGCAAGCACTACTTTAACAACAACCATCTCCCTACCGCCCCAAATCCTGTTTCTTCTTGGTGTCAACCAATGTCACCCACAGGGATGGTTTTCAGCCCTCTTCACCCACTGACCATGGGAAGGTTATGCGTCATCCAATCCAGAGCTATTGCTAAGGTTGCCAACAGCCATGAGCACACGCAGATCTTGTTATCTTACCATTCGTCTTACTGGGCGCAGCCACGCATGGCATGGTAGAGCCCATTCTCCATCACAGAGAGGAAGCTGCACTTCGGCTAAACTGGCATCCGTTCTGAACCCTTTACTGGTGTTTTTAATGCTTTTGTAATGATGGAAATGAGTGGAGGTCTCCAAAGCGAATCACACCTCTCCCTGCCTCCTGTCCCCACCCCACAGTGAAGGCTCTGCCCGTGGATTAACAGGTCCTGTCCCCAACCTTGCCAAGACCAACCCTTCCTAAGGAGTGGCCTGCTCCCCCCTACCCCCACATCAGCAAAGTCTTTAATGGCCGCATACCCCAAGGCCTGTTATCTTCCCCCATTCTACCACAAGGAAGCAGAAACCATGAGAGTTGGGCTGGCTTGCCTGTCACACAGCTGGCAGCGAAACCCAAGTCTTAAACTCGGTCCACTGAGACTCACTCTGAGCACTTCACTTCTCCCACAGTGGCCTTTGGACATGGAGACCCCTGCCCTCTAGCCTAGCCTTCCTTGCTATGCACTATTTGGCCCAAAGTGCACAGAGAACAGCCTGGATGCCTATGTCGTCGGGGTTGGGGGTGGAGGTGGAGGTATGCAGAACCAGGCAGCCTCTACCCACCCAGGCTCTGATCTGAGGCCCACAAAACTAAGCTGACTTTGAAGCGGAAGTCGTGTCCATTGAAAAGCAAGGGGCACTCATTCTGTTATGATTTGGGGTGGTGCTACTCTGGAGAGATCTAATCCATTAAATGAGCCATACCTTGTCAGAGGGCATGGCAGCGTAAAGGAGATATGGGGAGACTAGGAAAGAGATGTGAAGTCATGTCAGACCCTGTTCCAAACCCAACATGAATGGCCATGTCTGTCTGTCTGTCCATCTTCTCACGATCCCAGACCTCACGTAATTGAGTTGGAGGACCCAGACAATACTGGCTCAAGGCCTCCTCTGCAAGCTTTGTTGCAACCCCAGAGAAAAGCAGGCCCCTCCCCAACTTAGAGCTCTCTGGTCATAGTAGTACCTCAAGTGGACGGCCATACCTGCATATCTCCAGGACACCAGAAAGGGCCAGGATATGCCCTCTGCTCACGACTCCAGGAAACCAGAATTGTGGAATAGTCATGGAATGGGTTACCCTGAGGGTACTTGCCAGTCGGGGCTGCTCACCACATTCTTCAGGGCCAGGCAAGGCTGGGTGATTGAGAAAGGGAGCAGACAGATACTCCAATCCCATTTTAGAAGGACAGCCAGCCTCATTCATTCGTTCATTCATTTCCTTGTAACCTACTTTTGTGACAGCAGGAACTGTGACTAGCATTGGCAAGTACTCTGCAGACTCCAAAGTCTCTTACATGACTCTTTGGTGACTCTCACGACATTGAAGCAGGGTTGGTTTCCTTTCAGTTTCACAACTGAGCACACTGATACCAGGAAGGACTTGTCCTGAGCAAAGTAGCCGAGTCATGCTAAAACCTGGAAAGGAGGTGTGTAGATGGACTACACACACCATCTAGAGACCTTCTGGGTCCTCTTGTGACAAGATGGATGTGCTGAAGCGCAGCGTACCAGACATATTTCATGCCCATACATATTTATAATCTCAGCACTCTGGAAGCTAAGGCAGGAACATTGTGAGTTCAACATCAGCCTGAATCAAAACGACAAACAAAAGAAGCATGTATCCTGTGTTTATGTGTTTGTGTGTGTGTGTGTGTGTGTGTGTGTGTATGTATGTATGTGCAGGTATCAAGAATGTTGGTGATCGGCACACCTCTCCCAGCCTTTTCCCTCAGGACTAGAGCAATTCTGCCTAACCCCTTCCAGCCATCAGGCTTCACTACTGTGTATCTAACCAACATCATTTGCATACAGGATACAGCAAGCATCTCCAGCATCTCCATACCAAGAGGCCTCCAGTGGCCGAACAGGAGGATGCACATGTCGTTTTTGCACATGCCATCTCTTCCATACACGTGGCACAATGCATGCTTCACAGGACACTTTAGGATGTCCCTCGGTACCTGACCTGGGGGGTGGGGGTGGGGTGGGGTTCAAGGATGTTAGCCTGGATTGAGCAGATTCCCCAGGTCAGTGAACCAGTTTTCTCTGTGCCCTGGCCTCCCAGGAAGAGAAGATAAAGATGGAAGGAGGAGAGGGTGGAAGAGGCGTCCAAAGGGATCTGTGGCTGCCCGGTGCCCATGCGGTCCCTGTTCTCGCCTTTGTCTGCACCCCTGTAACTGAGAGGCACGTCTAGACTGAGCGGCTACTGGAAGTAATCCCAGGGAAATCTCCCTGAAATTTGATCGCTCCCCTTATCGAGAGGCAGGCAGATTAGTCTGACTGACTGACTGACTGAACAATGGACATGATGTCTTAGCAGGATCTCCATGTGTCTCTGAGGCAGAAGAGCCCACAGCCCACCTAGTGGAGGAGCCTGTCCCTTGGGGTCAGCACCCTGCAGGTGAAAGGATGCAGGCGAAGATGATCCTCTAGGGTGTCATCTCTAACCTCACCGCCAGGGTCCCTGCTGGGGCTTGAGGGCACCATACTGTAAGTGCCCAAGTTCTTGGAACACAGAGAAAGGTGCCCAGCCAAAGCAACTCACTTAAGGTCACACGAAGAACAGGGTCAGCCTATCTGTTTGGCCAAAGCCAGAGCCCATCCCATCTTGCCCTTGGAGTCAGCTAGCCAACCGTGGGCCTTGTCTGTGGCTCAGATGATATTCTAATGCCCGTCCAAGCTGCTTCACAGCCATTGCAGCCCCTGGTCTGCTGCGCTCTCTAAGGGGCATCCAAGAGTAAGATCAACCTGTATCTGTGATGCAGATTACATTTCTCAGAACTGCTGAAACTCAGAATTGATTTCCTATTCATCTAAAGCAACCAGCTAGCAGCAGTAGGCCGGAGAATTGATCTCTATCCAATCCTCGGAGAGCTTCATATGGTACTTGGGGTGGGGGAGGGAAGGGGGCAATCACCGCTCTGAATACCACAACCTGTGAGCTGCTTTAATGTCATGCTAGGGCTTCTGTCCGCAGATCAGGAGACTGGGGCTCCAGAAGAATTCATCAAGGGAATTAGATTGCTCTCCCTCTAGGATGCACCTGAGGGGTTTCCATGACAGCACTGTCAGCTCATTAACTAGAGTGGGTAGCTGTGATCTCCCCTAATACCTCTGAGAGTTTCTGCAGCCTGAACACCCAGCCAGGGCCCTAATTCATTTCGGCGAGTGGCATCAAATGTGTTTCTGTCTCTGTGATCTCAAATTGGATAATCCTTGTCCTGGTGGCTTCTCATTGGCCAGAGTATCACCTGTCATGCCACAATGACCTGTTTGCTTATGTGTGATGTGATTCTAACATCCCATTCGGCACCCCAGAACCTCTCTCTGCAGGACTGACCAGGGTGAGCATGATCCAGACTCTCCACTCAGGATCTAGCCCA
The DNA here is from genome assembly GCF_000001635.26 of Mus musculus. Lineage (NCBI taxonomy): Eukaryota > Metazoa > Chordata > Mammalia > Rodentia > Muridae > Mus > Mus musculus. The sequence continues at coordinate 56,053,890 of NC_000079.6, read as the reverse complement.
CTTCATCTCTCAGGCTGTAGTTGTCTGGGTCTTCTGTCACCTCAGCTTGCTTGGGCTCCAGAGTGCATAGGCAGAGACTTCATCTCTAGCCAATGGCCAGCTTCTTCATGTATCTTTACAAGAGGACAAGGAATACCAACTGGGCCAGGCATACCCTTAAGGATGGGGATCAATCCAATGGGGGAGGGCCTGAAACCGTCCCATCTCATGAGGTGGGGGAGGGAGAGGCGGCAGAGAAGAGCTAGGCAGTAGCTGAGGGCAGAGGAGGCAAAGAGGCAGGTGTTGCCATGGAAGGTAGTTGCATATCCGAGCCCCCTGCATAGCAGTGGGACAAACTTTGATCACTGGCTGCTACCCACTGACTCAACTCAGAAGACACAGGAACAGTTTAAAGATTATCATATCAGATGACACATGGCTGAGTTCTCAGACCACTGTGGTGACAGGGTAGCAGGTAGACTAGGGTTGGGGCAGAAAGAATGGAACCGTCCATCCAAGAGAAAGGGGAAGGGGCAGAGGAAGGAGGAGAGGGAGGGGGGAGAAGGGGAAGGAGGAGAAGGGAGAGGGGGAGAGGAGGAGAGGGAGAGAGCTTGTGGTTCCACTTTCTGTACCATTTATATGCTGTGTGGCCTTGGGTAGGATACTTAACCTTTCTGAGATTTTAGTTCACTGACTTGAAAAGAGCCTGAGAAACAGTGGGCCTGTCGTGAGGATTAAACTTGATAATGCATAAAAAGCACTTGGCAGGGCGCCTGGCACACAGTAAATGCTCAATAAATGTTTGCTTAGAAAAACAAAAAGGCGAAGGCTGATTCCAGAGGCCTCTCCCTCCCCCAGTCCCCTCAATCAATAAAAGCAACCCTTTTATCTAAATCCCCGGGACCAAGGGGAAACCAAACACGGCAGCTGCAGGCCTGCCTTCAGAGCCCTGCACACCCCTGCCCTGCCCCGGCTGCTCCAGCTCGGGTCTCAGTGCTGCGTGTCCCAGGGAAGAATGCTGGCGCTGTGACCTGGCCGTGAACCTCCCCCAGCCTCAAACGCACACAAAAGCCATTGCCCTGCCTCACAAATGCCTCACTCAGCCCTAACCTCCCTGCCCCATCAGGAGCCTTCGGACACATGGATAGAGCCCGGCAAAGTACCACACCTGCCTGGGGTTGCTGCCTGACCCTTGTGTTTAAGGAAAAAAACCAACGTGTTCTTCCTATTCATTACTCGAAGTGGTAATTTTTTGTGCTCTGTGCTGACGCCTACATAAAGCAGGGAAATTCAATCCAGTGTAAAATACACTTCGTAGAAGATGGTAACACAAGCTCTTCACACCCTGGGAACTTTCTGCCGGACTTTTCACGAGAAAATCATGGGGTCTTTCTGGTGGCATGGGAGGTATCTAGTTTGCAAAATGTGTGTGTCTGGGCAGGGGCAGATTCCCCCAGAGACTCCAGGACTTCTGAAAGCTATCCTACCGGCATGTTGGATGGGGCGTGGGGGTTTCCAGTATGCTCATCAGATACTCATATGCCACAGTCACAGGCAGGCTGGACGCCATCTCGGGTCTAAGAGACAAGGCTACGTTCTCGCTTGCCTCTGGATTATAGTGCATCTTCAGAGATGTGCAGCAGAAACACCCTAGGGTCAGGAGGACCCCAAGCTGCAATCCCAGTTTTTTTGTTTTGTTTTGTTTTGGTTTGGTTTGGTTTAACCACTGAAAAAATCCATGAGGCTTCCTCTATCTGACCTCAGTTTCGGGGTAAGGCTGAAGGAGCTGCCAGGTGCAGGCTGTAAACCAAAACAAGACAACTGAGCCTGTCCCCAGCATGCCATAAACATCTGTCCCTTCCCTTCTGCAAGTGTCCATTTCAGAAAACAGCATATCTGAGCCACCCTCCTCCCCAAAGTAGGCCAGTGAATCTATTATGTAGATAGAACAAAATAATTTTTAAAATGACTATTACTAGATTAAGATAGCAGGGATTTTTTTAAAACTTCCATGGATATTATCTAAATAAGCTTCAGGTTTCCCGCAGGTGCAATAAACAGACAGATAAGCAAGGAGCCTACTGGGCCCGGATGAAACCTAAGCCCTGGTCTTACTTCCAGAAAATGGAAGGATGACTCTCTTGCTTTTCCAATCTTCTGTCTCACAGTAACTGTTCAATACGGGGAGAACCACATGGAAAAAAATCGATGGGACGGTGCAAAGTTCTTGTTAAAGTGGAAGGAGCCATAAAGCTCCGTGAATGCTCTATCTCTCACTTTTAAAAAGAAAGAGAATTCGGGGCTAGAGACAAGGCTCAGAGGTTAAGAGTGCTGGCTGCTCTTCTAGAGGACCCAGTTTTGATTCCCAGCTCCCACATGGCTCACAACCATCTGTAACTGCAGTCCCAACAGATCCACACTCTCTTCTGGCCTCTGTGGGAATCAAGTATATGTGCCACTTGCATGCATACACACACACACACACACACACACACACACACACACACACACACACACTGGAGTGGGGAGAGAGAGAGAGAGAGAGAGAGAGAGAGAGAACACAAAAAGTAAAATTAAATTTTTTTTTTAACTTTAAAAAAATTGGTTTTTCGAGACAGGGTTTCTCTGTATAGCCCTGGCTGTCCTGGATCTCACTTTGTAGACCAGGCTAGCCTCGAACTCAGAAATCTGCCTGCCTCTGCCTCCCAAATGCTGGGATTAAAGGTGTGTACCACCACGCCCGGTTCATAGAGGCTTTTCAAAACTGGCTTATGATCCCAGTTCTTAATTCAGCATATCTAAAGGGAGAATCCCACATTATATATTCCCCCTAATAACGTGCTGAAACCAAAGGCTGCAAAGGTCTTGGTTGGTGCAATTGTCTTACAAATGTAAAGCGAAACATTCCAGCTTTGACTTCAGCTTTTGTTGAATCTTGATAAACACAGACAGACCGGGAACCCAGCAGTCAGACAAGAGCAGGGATGTTCTGTTTCCACAAATTTCCTTCAGCTCCTCCACAGCCAAATCCTTTGCCCCAGACAACGGTTCTGTCTGTTCGGGAGAGTCCCATGAGAGCATCCTTCTTCCATCTAGGTGCAGTGGGATACATCCTGTGTGCGCACCATTGGTGTGTGGGTGTTTTGTTTTGTTCAGCTATTTCTTTCTCTCTCTCTCTCTCTGTGTCTCTCTCTCTTTCTCTCTCTCTCTCTCTCTCTCTCTCTCTCTCTCTCTCTCTCTCTCTCTCTCTGTGTGTGTGTGTGTGTGTTTTCCAAGTAGTATTTCATGGTGCAACTGCACCACAATCTGCCCATTCACTGACTGATGAAACTCGGGTCACTCCAAGTTTGCGACTCTGGTGAATGAAGCTGCTATTAATATTCATGTAGAAGTCTCTCGGTGAACATATGTTTCCATTTCTCTTGAGTAAATACTCGGGAATGGAATCTGGCAAGTGTGTGTTTTACTCTGGAGGAAATGGCCAGCCCCTTCCCCAGAGGGGCTGCCCAATTTTACACTTCAACAAACAATGTGTGACACTCCCAACTCCTCCTCCCACGGGCACATGGAATCACTGGTTTTTCCTTTATTTTATTTTTTTTTTAACGTATGAAATTTATATATCCTTACTTAGATTTATTGAGGTATAAATCACAGGCATTAACATTTGCTGGCTTTAGGGACACAGTTTGATTAACTTCAGTACTTGTATATAGTTATGTAACCATAACCACAATTAATCTACAAATGAATGGTCAACCTTTCTACTGTCCCCTTAAAGATCCCTCTGCATGTTCTCTGCAGTCAGGTGGTCCTCTGGCCTTTGACTCTGTCCCCCACTGATCTGCTATAATCTGCTTTTCACAGAATTTCACGTAAATGGAGTCATACAATGAGTGGTGTTTTTTTTTGAGATCCAGCCATTTCGTTGTATGCAGGAATATTTTTTTTTATCAACCACTATTTGACAGTATAGGTCCATCACGATCTGTTTATCTATTTGTCATTGGGTGGTCACTGGGCTGTTCCCAGCTTGGGACTGTTATAAATAATACTTGTAAGGATATATGAGTCTTTTTTCAGTATCCTTGGGTAAACAAGGATTCCTAGGAGACTCCTTGCTCCCATCTGAGCTGCATGGTTATTTATGGTCTGTATTCCTACCAACATCCTAGTGTCCTGAACTCTCACCCATTAAGCTCTGCACACAGCATTCTAGAACTTGTCCAGCTTTGCAACTCCAAATGTTCTCGAATTGATCCCATGAATCAGTTCCAAAGGCCAAGGAACCATGCCGTCAGGTTCCGTTATAGCGGAGACCCCCATCCCTGAGCCACTTTAAAAAATGTTAAGATGCCTTTTCCATCAGCGTGACCACATGCCTGACAGAGCATCTTAGGTGGGAGAGATGGTTCTAGAGAGTGTGGTCCATGGCTACTTGGCCCCACGTTGCCTGGGCAAAACCATGGTGGTAGGAACATTCGGTGGGGGAGCTTTTCACCTGGGAGGGGGCAGGAAGGAGATGGGGTAACAAGGCAGGACATTATCCCTGAGACACACCAGTAACTCACTGTATCCACCTAGACTCTGTCTTCCACAACCTCCCCAAAGAAGACTATGTGTCCAACATGACCCTGCGGGAAATAGTGGTTATTCAAATGATGATATCAACTTGAAAAAGAGGAAAAGTTTACCTGGGCATATGGCTTTAGGAGTCTGAAGCCATGGCTGCTCAATCTGTTGCCTCCAGGCTTCTGGCAGGCAGTATATCTTGGTGGGGGCGCAGGACAGTGGGAACTCTACCACCCAGTAACGTCTTGGAAGTGAAGACAGAGGAGAAGGCTCAGGCGACCCAGTATTCCCAGTAAAGAGCATACTCTGGCAACCTAACTTTCTCTAACCACACTCCACCACTTATAGGTTCTGCTGTTTGATAAAGGAAACTGTTCATGTGGCAAAAAAAAATATATATGCAGCCAACCAAACACAGGGAAAAGACACAGTGGGTCTCTCTTGTCCATGAAGAAAATGTACCAAGATCCCCATTAGATGCCAGAACCATCATAGTACCAAACATGCATTACGTTTTCCCATGCATACATACATACATACATTCATACACACATGACATTTAATTTATAAATGAGGCACAGTAAACAATGTACCTCAATCATTAACAATTAATTGTTAATAATTACTAATAATGATAACTAATAATAAAACAAAACAATTAAAACAGTCCATTAGAACAGAGTTATGTGAATATGGACTCCCCTTCAAAACATATTACTGCAGTGTAGATCTTAGATCTTAGCAACTTCAGTACACAGTGTCACAGTCAGAAACATCCCAGAATCAAAACTGTCAACCCATCCTGTGCCAGGCCTCTGGATGCAAAGCGCCCAGCAGAGACCTTCCCAGATTCTCACCAGCTATTGATCCATAGACTATGTGAGGTGACATCACTGCCTAAGAGGTCATGTGTCACAGGGCCTTTTACTGCCCCCAAACAGAACAAGATGATACCGCATGGAGGAAAGATGGATGAGTACCTTCCTGGATGGTATTTTCTCACGTAATGCTCTGAGAGATGGCTGAATTCACACCACTAACAGGACCCTGATTCTGCCTGATTCTGCCTGATTCTGACCCTGATTCGGGGCAGAGTCCATAGAGAATAGTGAGAACACCAGACAGGACATAGAGCCTAGAACTATCCCAGCCACAGCCACCGGGCACTGGGCTTCTCTGAAATACAATTAGGATAGTGACATTCATCCTGGCCATCTGTTACTGAGAAACTGTGCAGTGCAAACTGCTTCAGACACACCACGTGGTGCATAACCATTCGCTGACAGAAACATTAGCACGGACCATCTTCTTCTTCCTGTCCCTTCTCCTCCTTGTCCCCTTTCTCCAATCTCCTTGTGTGGCTTTTCTGGGAGAGACACCATCAAACATCTGTGCACTCCAGAAAGGCATCTAACAACAAACCAAGTGCTTGGCTCCACCTAAAGTTAGCCTAGTGAACCCCACGGTTTCCTGGGGTGACTTAGGTAGTAAGAGAGAGGGGTTACTTACAAATCATGGACAACTCAAAGGTGGGTACAGCACAGAAAAGTCAGAGACAACTATGGTGGCCACAAGAACAAAATCTGAATTATAAAAATTATTTATTATGTATACAGTGCTCTACCTGCGTGTAAGCCAGAAGAGGGCACCACATCTCATTATAGATGGCTGTGAGCCACCATGTGGTTGCTGGGAATTGAACTCAGGACATCTGGAAGAGCAGACAGTGTTCTTAACTCCTGAGCCATCTCTCCAGTGCCAAAGTCAGAATTTTTACAAAACACTCCACATTCCTTGTGGCTTAGGATTTTATTTTATTTTATTTATTTTTTTAAAATAATGTTTATACGTGTTTGCCTACATGCATGTATTTCACCACAGTGAGTGCCTGGTGCTCGTGGAGGCCAGAAGTGATCATCCAATCTCCTGGAACTGGTGTTCAGATGCCTGTGAGCTGCTACATGGATGCTGGGAATTGAGGTCATCTAGAGAAGCAACCAGGGCTGCTAACTGCAGAGCCGTCCCTCTAGCCTTGAAATCTGTCATTCTAGTTGGGACCTGTCCCTGAGAGAAAAGACAGTAGTAGTGTGGGAAAATACTCAAATTATTTTCAGTATGAAACTTTGGAAAAAAATCATATATGTGTATCATATGTGTGTGTGAAGTTACACAGTACACAAGACAAACAGACCTCAAACTGAGTAATGTTAAAGAATATCACATCCAGAACCAAAAAAGCAAACAGCTCAAGATCAAAATATAGGAGGAAAAAACAAACCCTAAGAGCAGCTAGGAAAGACAACGCTCGGTCTGTGGGGACAAACATTGGAAGCTCTGTTATAAACCTGTGTGCTTCCACTCAACTGGCTCTGGACAGGCTCCCACCTGACTCATCAATAAATGCTGTTGAAAGAGCTGGAAGGCCACAGGCAGAAGAAGATGGTGCACACCAGATATCAAAACCAACTCCACGCCGTGCGTGGTGGTGCACACCTTTAATACCAGCACTTGGGAGGCAGAGGCAGGCGGATTTCTGAGTTCGAGGCCAGCCTGGTCTACAGAGTGAGTTCCAGGACAGCCAGGGCTACACAGAGAAACCCTGTCTCGAAAAACCAAAACAAACAAACAACTCCAAGGGGATTAGACATAAGTGCAAAACCCAAGCTCATGAGCACAGCTGGAAAGAAGACTCAGGCAAAGCCCCTAAGCAAGCGGTGGTCAGGATGATTTCGCTGGATATGATCTCAAAAGCAAGGGTTTTGATATCTGGTGTGCACCATCTTCTTCTGCCTGTGGCCGTCCAGCTTTTTCAACAGCATTTATTGATGAGTCAGGTGGGAGCCTGTCCAGAGCCAGTTGAGTGGAAGCACACAGGTTTATAACTAAAATAAACAAACAAAAAAATCCTACACAGCCCCAGGGAGCTGAGATGGATACAATGAAAAGGGCAGATGGATGAATGCATGCTAAGGAGGATGAATTCGTGCTAAGGGGGATGCAGGCACAGTGGACCCGCATATATTACTGGTGGAATGCAAACAGAGACCCAGTGTGAACAATTCAGTAGCTGCTAAGAAACTTAAACATCAGATCACCATACAACCCCAAAATTCTACTCCCAGGTATAGCCTAGGAGAAGTGAAAACATAGTCATGGTTTGCTCATGAATATTCAGAGTAGCAAAAAAAAAAAAAAGAGGTAGGAAACCATATAAATGTGTATAGCTATGGAGGGATAAGCAAAATATAACGTATCTGTACTATGGGAGTAGTACATAGCCATAAAAAGAAACAAGGAATTGTTATATGCATTTTGTTCCATGATTTAAATATGGACAGATCATAAAAGAGTATGCTTTTATAAATAAAAGAAATTAGGTACAAAGTGATCGTAACTCAGGACTCCGTTTCCACACCACGTTCAGAATAAGAATCCACAGAGACGGGGGCAGCTCTCTCCGGGAGAGAGGGGAACAGGAAGTGACTGTCCATGGGCCTGAGGCTTCTTTGGGACCAGAAGAAAAAAATTCTAGAGTCAGATAGCAGCAACGGCTTCACAACCTTGCAAATACACTAAAAACCACGGATTTGTACATGATTTTGAAGGTGGTAAATTTTATGGTATATGAACTATATCTGAATAATAAAATGAAAACCACAGACCGGTATTTGCCATAAAAACACATGTAAAAATGCTTTAAAATATTAGCAAATGGAACACAATACTATATAAAAAGGCTAATAAGGCCATGTGAGGTTTACATTAAAATCTATATAATTTACCATATCAACAGAATACACGCTCGCAACTATGTAATCATCTTACTGGAGTCATATTGGCAAGATTTAATGCCAATTGCCATGAAAAAAAAAAAAAAGAAGAACCTATACAACACATCTGGAAAGAAAAGAAACAAGGAACAAATATTGTCACAATTTCCAGTCAGGAATCTGGGTGTGGCTTCAATGGTGGCCGAGGCTCAGGTATCATGGTAGCAGTGAGGCGAGGTTGCTGTCAATCTCCTCTGAAGATTAAAGTAGCAATGACTGCCCTTCTGAGTCACTCCATTATGTCATTTGGGTTTAGTTCCCTGTAAGCTATTGAGCTCAGGACCTCTCTAGTCCCCTGAGTATCCACAGGAGCCTTCTGTCGGGTTTTTACAATGTGGCCAGCTCACAAGGCTTCCCACACAGTAAGCTAGCAGGAGAGACTGTGACCCATAACAGAAGTCCCGATGTTTTAGTAAACAGCTTTAATTTGATATTGATACCCCATCACCTTTGCTGTGTTCTGGTCACTGAGGCAGGACAGGAAGTCCATCCAATATGGAAGGAAAGAGCTCACACAGCAGCATGGAAAGCAGGAATTTAGATCTTTGTGACTGCCTACTACCAGAGGCACATGCAGAAAATGGTAGTTAATGGCACTGATGTTATGTTTAGTAGCTGAATAATGAAAGCTTTTCTCTCACTAAAAAACATAAATTCTCACTGGCTCCATTTTGGAGGGAATTTAGAGTGAAGGCCAGCAAGCAAAATGTGAATTGTCTGCCCCGAGGATACAACTATTTATATGGTAAATTCTATCAAATACACCCTTCCCCGCCCCCCCAAAAAAAACCCACACCCTTTACTCCTTTACTCCTAGTACTAAGAAGGGAGATTTTCCATCACAGAGTAAAAATCAAAATGCAAAAATCTGTTATGCTGCTGCATCCTGATATCAAGCAATTAAAGATGACACTTAAGACAGAATACGTTCTGTATATTTTACCACAATAAACACTGAGTGGGAAAAACAATATAATTTATGGCTACATAAAACACAAAATACCTAGCAAAAGACATGAAAGGCCTCTAAACAGAAAATTAGAATATAATGATGCCAGAAACTGAAGAAGCCTTAGACAGGCAAAGAGTTCTACCACATAAATGTATTGTAAGACCTGGGTGTGGTGGTTTGAATACAAATGTGCAGGAAGCGGATGCGATACAGTGTTTTAGCCCTTGCCCTAAGTAGAAGTTAGTTGTATTAAGAGAAGCTGTTGTAAGGGGAGTTTTGTAAGAAAAGCTGCAAGAAGGAGAACAAGTAAAGAAGCTGTTGTGTGAACCCGACTTGGTGTCCGTGTCGTTCCTGTCGCCGCAGGAACGAAGGACCTGTAGCACAAATGGCCTCCACAGACTCCTGTGTTTTAATGCTTGGCCCACAGGGAGTGGTGCTATTAGGAGGTGTGGCCTTGAAGGAGGAAGTGTGTCACTATAGGGGCAGGCTTTGAGGTCTCTATGGGTAAGATACACCCAGTGTGGCACACAATCTCTTTCTGCTACCTGTGAATTAAGGTATAGAACTCTCAGTTCTTTCTCCAGCACCATGCCTACCCAGATGCTGCCATGCTCCCACTATGATGATAACGGACTGAACCTCTGAACCTGTAAGCCAGCCCCAATTAAATGCTTTCCTTTATTTTTTTAAAATTTTTATTTCATTTCATTTATTTATTTTATCATTATCTATTACATATGGAGCCTGTTTGTAATACAAAGAGGAAAGATATATGGTATAATCAAACATACATTGAGATGTAGTTGATGGTATTGTAAGCAGTACCTTTCAACAGCAAAGACTTGGCAAAGAAGATGGAGCAAAGTCTTCTACAACTGGTGATTCTGAAGCTGAATACGAAATGAGAGTGCGACTTCACTGGGACTGGGAGGAAGACTAAGAAAATAAGAATGGAGAGGGGTCTTATACTCATAGGCTCTACTTTAACATCCCTTCTTTTTCATTAAATAATTGTATCATTTAATTGCTCTTTTTGTTTGTTTGTTTGTTTATTAGATAGTTTCTTATTTACATTTCAAATGTTAGCCCCTTTCCTAGTTTCCCCTCCGAAAATCCCCTATCCCCTTCACCCTCTCTCTGTTCACCAACCACCCACTCTGCATCCTGACCCTGGCATTCTCCTATACTGGGGCATAGAACCTTCACAGGACCAAAGGCCTCTCCACCCATTGATGACTGACTAGGCCATTCTCTGCTACATATGCAGCTAGAGCCATGAGTCCTACCATGTGGTGTCTTTGATTGGTGGTTTAGTCCCATGGAGCTCTGGGGATACTGGTTAGTTCATATTGTTGTTCCTCCTATGGGGCTGCAAACCCCTTCAGCTCCTTGGGTACTTTTTCAAGCTCCTTCATTGGAGACCCTGTGCTCCATCCAATGGATGGCTGTGAGCATCCACTTCTGTATTTGTCAGGTACTGGCAGAGCCTCTCAGGAGACAAATGCTTTCCTTTATAAGAGTTGCCTTGGTCATAGTGTCTGTTCACAGCAGTAAAACACTAAGACACTGTTACCTTCAAACTGAGCCAGTGACAATTACTACTAGCAAGCTCTTTTGTGGAAATTGGCAAACTGTTTATATTATCTGAAAATTCAAAGGATGTGAATAGTCCAAAAACAAATATAAAGACCAAACAGGCAATCCATGCATGTTCACAAACACACACAGTACTTATTCTGTCCATGTTCACAGGCACACACAATAGGCATTCCATCCATGTTCACACACACACAATAGGCATTCCATCCATGTTCACAAGCAGAGTACATATTCCTTCCATGTTCACAACCACACACAGCAGGCATTCCATCCATGTTCACAACCACACACAGCAGGCATTCCATCCATGTTCACACACACACAATAGGCATTCCATCCATGTTCACATGCACACAATAGGCATTCCATCCATGTTCACAACCACACACAGCAGGCATTCCATCCATGTTCACAATAGGCATTCCATCCATGTTCACACACACACAATAGGCATTCCATCCATGTTCACACACACAATAGGCATTCCATCCATGTTCACACACACACAATAGGCATTCCATCCATGTTCACACAATAGGCATTCCATCCATGTTCACACGCACAAACCGTAAACATTCCATCCAGTCCCACTTCTGGAGAATCCAGTGGCCTCTTCTGGCCTCTCTTGGCACTGCATGTATGCGGTGCACAGACATACATAAAATGTTTAAAAATGTTTAAAATATGATGAGGCCACTATCTCCTTGATACCACAGGGAAATACACTACAGTCTCTGTGGACACAGATGCACAAAATTCCCAACAAATACAAGCCAAGAACAGACACTAACACATTAGAAAGAGTGTTCATAATAACCAAGTGCAATGTCCCCCTGGCATGCAAGCATGCTTCACACATGCAAGCTAACAGATGTGATACGTTGCATTGAGGAATAAAACCCAAGGCACACCTGGCTACTCACTCAATGAAGAAGCATTTTGTCATTCTTAACAGGAGTTTTCTCCAATTTAGACATGGAAGGAAACTTCCTCACCATAATAAAAGTCCTTCATGACAAAGCCTGAGGCTCACACCATAGTCAGCAGAGAAGACTGCTTGAACTCTAAGAGTGGAAACAGACGAGGATGCTACTCAGGCCTCTTCTGTCCACTGTGACATGAACACATCAGTAAGAGCAACTGGATGACAAAAAAAAAAAAAAAAAAAAAAAAAAAAAAGAAAAGAAAAAAAAAGAAATAAAAGGCACATCAATGGGGAAGATGGAAACAAAATTGTTCCTACTTGTAGACACCAAGACCCCAAAAATGCACAAAAGTATGAGACTAAGTGAATTTAGCAAAGCTCTGTGTTAAATGATTAAAAGTCTTCAAGTTAGTTCCATCTCTGTTCATCAGAACTACCTAAAGGAAACAGGACAGTGCAGGAGTAGGGATGGGGGGAGGCTGTCTACTTTCAAATGCTTCAAAATCAAATAGAATGCTTTAATAAAGGTAGCCAAGAAGGCCAAAGAGCTACACACTGGGAACTGTGCACTTCTGATAGAAGCTAGGGAATGCATATCTAAAAAGAAAGACCCATATCACAAAAACCATACTCATATGTTGGAACATTGTTTAAATGTCCACACAGCCAAAAGCAAAATCAACATTCACAGTGGTGCCTACCGAGCTTACTTTGATATACTTCATAAGAATAGCAACAAAGATTCTTAAGTTTGCATGAGACCATCAAAGATCCGAGCAGCCCAAACAATTTTGAAAAACAAAAACAAAGTTGGAGGCAGCACATATTCTGGTTTCAAGGTGTACTACAGAGATGGCAATCCACAGTGTGACCATCATCAGCATGACTTACACAAACCAGCCGCAGATACCAGGAGACCAGACTCCAGAAATAACCCAAACATAGCCATAACTAATTTCTGACACCCAAACTGGTGACATCAAAAAGGCACAGTATGGGAAATCTTTTCTCCTCCATAAGGTGCGATGGGGAGAGGGGATGCCCACATGTGAAACAATCAAAGCAGACTCTTTGTATACCACACACACACACACACAAAACCAACCCCAAATAAGCCAAAGACCAAAATAAACAGGTGCTCAACAGTCTCAATTGTCATGGAGACGAGAGAGCCAAGCCATGATGAGATAGTACCATATGCCTAATAGGGGAGGTTTGCATAATCAGCAGAGAGGTAGTAAGCAGTGTTGGCAGAGGCATAGAGGAAATGGAATCCTCATCTACTCTTGGTGGGGACAAACATTGGAGCAGCTGCTATGGAGAACACTGTGGGAGGTTCCGAAGGACATTAACAGTAATGTAGGAATGAAAGAGCCCCTAATTAAAAGTCCCATGTTTACTGCAATATTACAATAAGCATGTGGATAACAAGACTAGGATATCATCTGTGATGTGTGTATGTGTGTGTGAGAGAGACAGAAAAAGAGACAGAGACAGAATCAGAGAGAAAGAGAGACAGAGATGGAGAGAGACAGAGACAGAATCAGAGAGAAAAAGAGAGACAGAGATGGAGAGAGAAAGAGAAACAAAGACAGAGAGAGACAGAGACAGAATCAGGGAGAGGGAGAGGGAGAGGGAGAGGGAGAGGGAGAGGGAGAGGGAGAGGGAGAGGGAGAGGGAGAGGGAGAGGGAGAATATATTATTCCACCTTTAAGAAGAGACTCCAGGGCTAGGGAGATGGCTCAGTGGGCATAGTGCTTACTGTGTAAGCATGATGACCTGAACTTGGCCACACCCATGTAAAAAACGTCAGGTGTGGCAACTTGTGCCTGTAATACCAGCACTGTAAGATAGAGACAGGAGCATCCTGGGGACTCAGTGGCTAGCTAGTGCAGTAAACCAGTGAGCCCCAGTGATAATGAGAGACCTTATCTCAAAAGATAAGGTGGAGAGCAATACAAGACAGCACACAACATCCGCCTTGGAGCTCTGCGAGCCCATGTATGGAAGCATGTATCCCCTGCCACGCTCACAAATATTGTCATCTGCCACAACTCACATCAATTTAGAGGAGCTGAAGTAAGGCCAAGTCCCATACACGACCCCACTTCCTTTTCATTCCACAAGGACTTAATGTTATGTTGAAATTTGGTAGCTTGCTGGCTTATCTTGACTCTTGACCATGAGTAAACATATTAAGTCATCACATGGTCCACCAAAAGTATTTATTACCGCACTAAAGATGCAACACTGCCATCACATTTAGAGAACGGTATTACCTGGTGTGAAGATTTATTTTACAGCTCTAATAACCAGGATGGTTCAGCACTAACGAGAAGATTATCGAATACAGGAGTGGAGCAGATCGGAGTGCATGAACCAGAAGTACACTCACACAGAGAGGTTTTGGTACAAGAGGCAAACCAACCCGTTTAGTAGGACAAAGCCTTATTTTAAAGGAAACACTGCGAGGTCACTTTTAAATGGTGCTGAAGTGACTGGTGTAGATATGAAATGAAACTGAAGGCTCAAAAACAAACTAACCCACGATGGCAGAGATAAAAATAGTTACTTGTTCCTGGTGGGTGAAAAAGAAGGCTCAAGCCAACTTCCGGTAGTCCAGGCAACTTCCGGTGGACATGGGCATGCTTGTGTTTGGTGGCGGGGTTGGTCCTGGGTGTATGTTTTTCTCAAGATTCATCAGGTTTCACACTTTGTTCCCACGAGTTGATAAACTTGACCTAAATTCGAAAGAAAAAACCTCTTATGCTGGCTGCCGTGTGGAGACAAGATGGGAGCTTGGGAGCGATGAAGCAGCTGGAGCTATGGCAGGAAGAGCAGACATGGTGTGGACTGTAGTGCAGTCTGAGTCAGGTTTGAAATAGTAGTCCCTTCTAGGACATATTTCTTTTAGGGTGACATCGTCAGTCTTCTCCTATGGCTTCCAGTGTGTACCAATGGCCCCATTATAACTGCCTCATATACATGGCTAAGTGCCCTCCCTATGCCAGGTCATCACCCGTCTTTTAAGAGGAGGTTTTTAATAAGATGGCATCTTGCCTCCATTCTAAGCTTCCTTCGTCCGCATGCTAGTTATATCTACACCGGCTTGTAGCTCCTGGAGGTTTTTATGAGGACTTGGTATAGAGGAAATACTGTTTATTCCTAATTCTAAGTAAAACACTACCTGCTATGCTGCAGGTACTTACAGAATTCTTTTTTTTTTTTTTTTTTTGGTTAAAAAAAATAATGCCATGAGGCAAAATCCTACGCAGAAGGGGGTTGTGGGTGCAGATTTGCTCAGCTGGAAAGCACCAACAGAACCCACAAGATCTTAGATCATATAAGTCTGCATTCATTAGAATGCTGGAAGTCCAGGTTTCAAATGAGGTTCATATTAGTGAAGGGTTGGTTCAACTTTGTGTTTAAAAAAAAAAAAAAGTACTTCTAGGGCTGGGGAGATGGCTCAGTGGTTAAGAACACCAACTGCTCTTCCAGAGGTCCTGAGTTCAATTCCCAGCAACCACATGGTGTCTCACAGCCATCTGTCATGGGATCCTATGCCCTCTTCTAGTGTGTTTGAAGACCGAAACAGTGTATTCATATTAATAAAATAGATAAATCTTTTTAAAATGTACTTCTAAATAAAATCTAGGGGAAAGACATGCATGAGAAAAGCTAATCAATATGGATTTAAACTGTACACCACGAAGTTCAAAAGCAACAGGAAGACTGATACAGAGATAGGCTCCATTCTACTGACAATAAATTCAGCTTCTAAATTTTGGAAAATGAGCTCAACCAAAGGAGAAGGTTCTTTGTTCACCTCCAAGCACAAACCATTGTTGAAGTTCACTAAGTGTCCTTGTGACAGATACTGGGTGAACTGCCCATCTCTTGGTCAAATGGGGGCAGACCAATGTCCCCAGAGACCAAGGAGACACACCCCTTGGCGGTGGGACATTCTGTGGAACACCAAGTTGAAGGGAATGATGGGTCTCAGGGAAGGGGCTATCAGTCTCCAGATAGACAGGGAATGAACAAGCATGCACAAACCCCAACTCCATCCAAAGCCACTGCCCAACTACAGTCCCCAGGGGCAGAGAGAATTCAACAGCAAGAACACAATAAGCTGGACAATTGGTGACAGACAAAGCAGAGCTGTACAACTAAGTCCCACACCAACAGTCATGGAGGTTAACAAATCAGGGGTGAGCACCTGCAACATCTTTGCAGTGTGCATCTACAGCAAAGAAGGCTGCTGCAGACTGTTGAAGACAGCCCAGCCATCAGTCACCATCCTCCTCCCTAAGGCCACCACTGCAAGAAGCACCGATTGTACGTTCTGGAGAATCAGGAGAGAGAGAAAAAAAATGGGATCACCAAGCCCAGCTAAAGGTAGAAAAAACAAAAAAACAAAAACAGAACAAATTAGAAAGACAATGAATGACAGCATATTGTTACACCCAGATAAAGGTAGAAAAAAAAAAACCAAAAACAGAACAAATCAGAAAGACAATGAGTAACATAGCATATTGTTGTGGCATTAACTGCGTCACATTCCTTCGGAAAATATATCAAAGAGCTAACCCTGAATAGGATTTTATGTGGAGATAGAGTCTTCAAAAGAGGTGGTCAAGATGAAAGGATGCTATGAAGAAGGAGCCCTCTGAGATAAAGTTTATCTCCTTATAGAAGAAAGTTAACCACAGAAGTGAGGGATCTGTCTACTTGCGCACGGAGCAAGGTCACAGCAGGACATAATGACAGCATGTGGTATCTCCAAGGCAGCAAGAGGCCTCACCTCAGACCAGTCACACTGGCTCCATCCCAGACTTCCAGCCACCAGAATGTCAAGCGATCTCAATAACGAATGATCCCCAGACAGCTGAAGAGGGATGTAGGAACATCAGTCAGATTGAGAAGGTCTTAGGAGGGAGGCCTTCCTCCCAAGAATTGGTAGAACAACGTCTGTAAAATACAATCTCGAAATGAATTTGATTCTCCTGAGTGTTTGGTGTTGAATTCGTGATACTCATAAATAACCTAAGCAGAGCTGAAAAAGTCTTCCTCCTGGGAGGAAATGTGGGTCAGGAAAGGACGTCACTACGGCTCCACTGGAAAGGGTTTGGAAGATCGACACAATGTAATTGCAGACCTCCGTGCTGACCTGATAGATGGACGGACACTGTAGGGTCTGGGAATGAGATGGGAATCATGGTGTTGACAGGCAGAGAAGAGCAGTAGCGAATTCTAACTCCATCTTCTCTAGTGAGAAGTCAACAGTCGCTGTGAAGATGGGAAGCTCAGATAGAGAAATGCACACGTGTGTTATGGATACAGGCGGGGGAGGGTGAGTATTTAAAAGGCTACATTACTAAAGTAGGTGCCTCTGGGAAGCCGGGAGGGGGAGAAAGGCTGAAAATATGCAGTGTGAGTGTGTGTGTGTGTGTGTGACAGAGACAGACACACAGAGAGACACACACACACACACAGATCACTTTTTGAACTATTAGACTCTTTAGGTATAAAGGTAAGTTTTATTTTTAAAATAAAATCCAACAAAAAACACTAAGAGGAAGGAAAAGAGCTGAAAGACAGCAGCTTGGAGACCTCTGAAGAGCAGTTACTAGAGCCCTCAGGAAGGTCTGCCCATGGCACAAACTGCTTGTTCTGAAGACTCCTACCTTGCTAACTCCAGCTCTGGCAGGAGACCCTGCCCCTCCTGAAGAGGCAGCGTACATGAAATGCACATTGCATGTGAAATCTCTGGATAACTCTCACTGGTTCTGTAGGCCTGCTCACCTGTTTACAGGGCTTGTTTTAAGCAAATTTACCCCAGGCCAACCTGATCCTCCTTCTCAGGACACCTGCTTCTCAGCATTGGAGTAGGTTTGAGGAATCAAGATCACAGAACCAGATGTCTATTTTTCTAGCTCTGGGAAGACAAGGTCCCCTGACTCACTGGCCAGCTCAGACCAAATCTATTGATTCTACTTCAAGTTGATCAAAGCACACAGGGTCCTACTTCTTGCTGGGACTGTCTAAACTGATGCATTTATTATTAGTTATTTTACTTGTTGCTGTGGTAAAAGCAATTTTAAGAAAGGAATGTCTTGAGCCATTCATCTTAGCATTGGGATTGGGGGGGGGGGGGAGCTGAATTTGTGTGGCTGGAGCCTGAACTGGTTGGTCACTTGCATTCACAATCAGAAAGCAGGAAACAATGAATGCTTAAGTTCACCTGACTAGATCCAGCCTAGGGAATGGTGCTACCCACGGTGGGAGGTCTTCCCAGTACAGTTAATCTAATCAAGATAACCCCCATAGGCAAGGCTCATCTCACATGACTCTAGATTTCATCACATTGACAGTTGAGATGAATTATCATAGTTTGAGACAAATCCTGAAAGTCATTTTTAAAGGTTAAGAATTACAGATGTGTGTTGGGTACTCTGAAGGTGGTCAAGTGGCTGGAGGGAGACCCACTCATCATGGAAATTCACGCATGGCCCAGCTTCAGAGCTTCTTCAATCCAAGTTTTACTTCATTACAACCTTTTCTTTTTCAGTCTGAACAACTTATTTCTCAATTTCCCCATTATTTAAAATCTCGACAGACTGATCTCACCTCGTGACGAGTTCAACACGTTTGTCACCTGAGCAGAGCCTTTGGAGGGCCTTGTTCACATTGGCCAGATCATCCACAGTATGTGCCTGAGATCTGACTCTGGAGGTGCCATTCATGAACACGAGGATGTCAGAAGGCCTGAGCCCACTGTCGGGGTTAAGGCTGCTTCAGACTCATGATGTAGTAGGGATATACTCCATGGCGGCTTTTCCCCTATCCCCAGGTCCTGTTGGTGACCATTTATGGGTCAGTATTGAGATGCACAAAGTCCATGTAGATATTGTCACCCAAAGCACAGATCTACACTTGGCTTTTTTAGTCTAGTGACCTTTTTTTCCCACAGCAGGAACAACAGTGGCCCAGTCTCTTTGTGTGACTGTGCAGAATTCTTTCTGATGAAATACACCATCAACTTTAAAAGTCTTCCGTATTCTTCCCATGTTGAGAGGAACTTTGAAAACATGGGCTTGAGTTGCTTCTTGTTTGCTGTGAGCTGTTGTCTTGTGAAAACTTCTTTTTCTGTGAACTTCTTCATTACTCAAATCTGCACGTATTTCTCCACTGGGCTTTTTAAAAACTCAATCTTTAGAGGGTACTTAAAAACCCAGAAAATTAATAAATTTGGAACCAAGTTATGCGCCTGAGTATTCTAACTGCCACATGGAAAGGGCATCGCCCACAAGCAGGAATGAATGCGGTAAGAATGGTAGCGCCATCACCAACATTGACCAACTGTATGAGCCTAGTGAGCTGCCTGTTCTTAGGTCCCTTACCTTGACCTTGAGAGGAAGCAAAATGATGTATGGACAAAGGAGGTAATGGTCTAAGGAGGTTAAGTTGTCTGCCTAGGGTTACCTAGCAGAGCTAAGACATTGGCTCATCTGATTCCAGAGTCTGAGAAGAATGTCTACCATTTAGTTCCCAGTGACTGGCAAGAAGGGACTGAAGGTCACGTTGGTCACTCCAAATCAAACGTATCCTGATACTCTGGTAACGCAAACCCACAGCCCAGCACATGGGCCCCAAAGGCAGGGGGAACTACGTGTCTTATTATTCCACATCTGTCCTGCTCCCTGATATAAAGCAAGTATTCAATAAATGGTGGCCGTGTGAAGAGTGAATGGATGGACATGCATCTTCCCAATGGACCATGAGCTCCTCAAAGGCTGACACCAGGCTTGACCTTCCAAGACCCCAGGCTTGACCTTCCAGGACCCCAGGCTTAACCTTGACCTCCCAGGACCAATTCATGCTGTGAGACAAAGATGACAGTGCTGGATGTTGGGTACAGTATGCCTTGCTCTAGTCAAACCTCTTCCTGCCAGCACCAGCCCAGTCACATGGGAGAAAGTCTATGAACCCTGAGAAACACTCTGCTCAATCCTGGGCACGCCACCATGAGGAAATCATTCTGTCTCCCAACACAGCTGTACGCCGTATGCCCCGTTACTGTCTCCACCAATGATGGAAAAAGGCCCAGAGGGGTGACAAAGCCATTCGAGGGCAAAGCAGCAGAGCCAGGACTTTAACCCAAACAGATCGCTGAGCTCTTGTGGCCCTGATGCAATCTTTACACGCATATGACAATGTGGAAACTACCCTGCCCCCAGCTCTTAATTCTGCCCCGGTCCCTGGTTCTTGGGGTCCCCTCTGCTTGACTGGTCATTGTTCCTGTTGAGTTTTCCACAACAGGGATGGTCTGGCCTTGTTATTCATCTACTTGACACAGAGACAGCCTTCTAAGCTCTGTCCTCAGCACCCTATACACACCTCAGGTCCTTCAGGGTGCAGGCAGGCATGTGCCCTGGCCCTGTACAGACATGAGCTAAAACACAGTATCTAGATGACTTTAGATCAGTTATTTAACCATACTTGGCTATAAGACAGAGATAATAAGGCCATCTTTCCCACATCCAAGAGCTTGGCTGAGCATACATTATTTTTCCAAATCTGTGCTGCTGCCAGACACCAGTGAGTCTATACAGCCCTGCGTGCCTACTCTGTGGAGGTGATACTATGGAAGCAAGCCCCCAACTAAGGAGCCTGTCTGCACAGCTCCTCCAGGCTTGCTCCCATGGAAGCCTCTTCACCTCACTATAAGCCCACAAGCTTTGATGAGCTAAGTGCTTGTCCCCAGCAAAGCCCTAAACTCAGGGGCAGCTCAATTCAGTCACTACTCCCGTGCCTACTTGACGGCTGAGAAGGGGAGCCATGATGGAGGTGCTGTGTGACGATGGCTTATCCTCCCACGGAAGCTCCATTCTCTGTTGTTGTCTGTCGTGCTGGTCCCCCGTGGGCCTCACCTGTCTCAGGAGTGACAGCAGCTCCTGGGTATCCCTTGCCCACGCTCGCTCTACCCTCTTCCCAGAGCTCACCCGGGCTCGATCTTAATTAGCCCAGCAAAGCTCAGTCATCACAGGGAAGTCCTTGAAGTTGGAGATTTCCACAAAGCTAAACCACTAAATCCCAGGGCCGCCAGCCTGTCTTCATAGCTTCTCCAGTCTGCCAGAAATCCTGCCCACTCCCACACAGAAACCGCAGACCCGGGGTTCAGTGTCACCCCATCCCAGGCCACCTTATCAAGGCAGGTCCAGCCATCCTTTATCTGCCTGCCTCTCTAAGTGCTTCCATCACCCTGATAGGCCTCATAAAAGCTGGTAAAAGACGCAGCTGCCTGGTTTTGACATCACTGACTTCAAAGGCCTCAAATTAGGTGGGGCCGGTCTGGCTGCTGTGGCTGAGTTCAGAGCAATGTTTGGTGCTCCTGGGGCGACCCTGTTGGCCTGGAGATCAGTGCAGGAGCCCTCAAGCTTATCAATAAATACACAGGGATGGTTATGAGCACGGACTCTGGAGCCAAGCAGCCCCGGCTCATGTCCTAGTCCGTTGCTTGGTAAAGGGACCAGTTGATCACAGCTTCTAACTTCTGGCCATCCAGAGACCACCAGGGCTTAGCCTCCAGACCCCTCTCCTATAGAGGCAGAGAGTCTGTCCCAAGAGTGTGGGCAGCTACTATTTAGCAGATATAGGACTCTGTTAGGAAGATGAGAAGGTTCTGGGGTTGGAAATTCTGACCATATATAGCCATATATATTTTCATGCAAATGTGCTTAATCCCACTGAAGAGTGTATTTAACATGGTAGAAATGGCATGTTTACATTAGGTAATAATTTATCTCTGACTTTTGAAGTCAGAGTCCATCCCCACCCGAAGCAAAATGTCAAGAGCAAGAAGCGAAGGTGTTCAGCCCTTCCTCAGGCTTTGGCTGAAATGAAGCACAAGTTGGTCACCTCCTACCAGCCCCAGTCCAGTCCTGTGACACATCATCCCCTTATCTAGATGCTGAATATACCGGGTACAGGCAGTAGCACCCCCATAGGTGTCTGCCACACTCATTGTCCTGTCTCACAGAAGCCCTGGAGTCCAGTTGTGCCTGACTCATGACTACTGGGACAGCTCCTCAAGACCCTTCTCCCCATCCCCCTTCTCCCCCCCATCTCCCTTCCCCTCCCCCCTCCCCTCTAACAGCATCCCTGGACAAAACTAAGCACAGAAATGTGGACAAGAAGGCGGGAGGATTAAGTCACCCTTAGCTTTTCTCCTCAGTTAAACAGAGCAGAATTAAGATGCCTTTTGGGCTCACTTTTGGGAGATGAAAATATTTGTTTCTAAGGCTCTTGCAATCCTGGATGAAAAGCCCACCTCGGTTGTAACTCACTGTGATCGAGCTGTTCCGAGGCAGGCCCTCCCCCAGCCCAGGCCCTCCAACTTGTTCAGATTTTAGGCAAGAGGTTCCACAGTCACCCTAGGGAAAAAAGTGGGACCCCTGTCCCAACCGAAACTGAATTCACTCAACCAGAATTATCCCCTATTGGCACCAGTGGCCCCACTGAGTCACCACAGCAAGTTCCGTGTCAGCATTTCTATATAAGCCAGGGTTTGCTAGGATCAGCCCACAGCCATAAACAAGTCTGCTCTAGGCACTGAAAAGAAAGCCAGGTGACACCACCCCCAAGTCTCCCAGGACAAGGATGAAGTCTGTGGTCCTCCTTTAGGGCATCAATTTAGGACATCAACTACAGTTGTCAAAATTCAAAATTGGTTCTTGGCTTGGTGTGTGTGTGTGTGTGTGTGCACGTGTGCACGCAGGCATGTGAACTAAAAGGTATTTGCTGCTTTGAGAACTTAGAAAAGGCCTGAGTTGAGCGTGTGCGATCCAAAGCCTTCTCCAGTGAACAGCAAAAGCAGCAGCGACACTGAGCCAGGCAGGGACCAGGACTCCTGCTGCCAACACCTACCTTCTGTTGGAACAGCGGTTCTGCCTCCTACCTCACAGGGAACAAACACTCCAAGAGCCAGGCCCAGGGACCTAGCCATGGGTAACCCATGCAGCCAGTGGGAAAGGGGTACCATCTAGTAAATAAAACTAGGCCCTTCCGCATGCTGCGTAAAATAATTATACAATGGTATTATATAACAATTATATTCATATCTTTATAGTATATAAACATAACAATTTTTACAATTATACAAATAGCAACTATACAGAACACGATGAGAAGATCAAGCGAACGTGTATATAAGCAGAGAGGGGTTCCCACTCTCTGACTCCTAAAAATGAGAAGTCTTTTAAAGAAAGGGGTTGCAATATTTTAAATTCTAATTGGTCCTGAATTTTTAAGAAGCTACCTTTGTTCACACACAAGATTGAATAAGATACGGGTGAAAAATACTTGCTACTCGTACATCAAGGGTTTTATATTTTGCTGCAGTAAAAGATCTGTGCAAAGAAAAACAAAATCACAAAGAAAAAAAATCAGAAGAAATAGACAATCGGTATGGAGAGGCAGCTTAAGCCTCTCCATAACAAGCCAATAGACATTGTCAGCAGTGAAAATATGCAGACTACCACTGGTAGCCAGGGGAAAAGCAGATTAATAGCATTGAAAGAAATGAGCTCCTCGTGCTTGCTGAGGATGCGCGGCAAAGAGCTCTCAGTGACGGCTAAGGAGTGATAAAACATGTGGCTGGTGGCATCCATTAAAAGATAAAATCCCAGAGAGGCTGGGGAAGGTAAGGGCTGCCAAGAAGCAGAGTGTGCTCTATGGACCACAAGCTGCCATTGATGTGTGAACTACGTGAACTGCAGGTTGGGAAGGCTTGAACGGCTGGACTGGACTCAGTGCCTCACGAGGGTGTTCGAGTGGGGGCCCGGCGTGCAGTTGGTACTTTGGTCTGAAAAACCACTTGGCTCGTTTTGAAGTACTGTAAG
Source organism: Mus musculus (assembly GCF_000001635.26). Classification (NCBI taxonomy): domain Eukaryota; kingdom Metazoa; phylum Chordata; class Mammalia; order Rodentia; family Muridae; genus Mus; species Mus musculus. The sequence goes on along the minus strand of NC_000079.6, from coordinate 56,030,130 downwards.
GAAACTTGGTAACTAACTAACGTCTGGTGCAGTGTCTAAGAGTTCAATTCCACCTTACCAGCCATGCGACAGAATGGAGTCCCACTTACCCAGAAGAGGACTTACCCAGCGGTGGCATCTTTTGCTGATGTTGGATGGATAGCCATAGAAGGAGAGAGCTCAATAAGACTCAGGGCAAGGTCAGGTCCAGACCTCCCCTTCCCTGTTTTGAGAAGGCCACCTCAAGCAGGCATACTTCCTTCCCAAACTTGCCTCAAGGCAAGCCTCCTTCCTCCAAAGAGGGCCTAACCGAAAGAGCTTGCAGCCCCCAGAGCTCAGACTGCCAAGATGGTGACCCTGCAGGGATAACAGAGACTAGTGGAGGTTCTTCCACATCTGTTACTGTAGCATGCCCACCTCCTCCCTCCCCCCACCTCCCTTCTCTCAGCCCCCTCCATTGGTGCTCCACCAAGTATGTCTGCTCCTGATCTGATGACAGATCGAAGAGAGCAAAACCTCAATGCTAAGAAGACTTGGACTAAGAGACACCCAAAGCAGCCTAAAATATAGAGATCCTTAAAGATATGAACGATGTGAAGCCATGATTGCTCAAGAGGTCAGAGAAAGATGGAAAGCCTAGGCCACTGGATACTACTGACCCTGATGCTCTCAAAGCAGAGGCTTGGAAAAAGAAGCTTGCTCTTGGGCATCAGCACAATAGCCAAGGTAAAGTGGAAAGAGGAACTCCGAGGCCCTGTCAAAAGTCAGCTTTGACATTCATGGGGTAAGCTGAGACAGGCAGTGAGGTGTGGTGTCAGTGCTCTGGGTTAGTGTGGAGAGCAGCTGACAGGGGTCAGCACTGAGAGGGGCTGGCAGGTTGGTCTAGGTATCAGCCACAGGGGCTGCTGCCTAAGGCAGCCAGCAATTAGAGAGATGACTCAGCAGACTTTTCTCTGGGGGAGCAAAGCTTGATTCACTGGGGCTGGCACTCCCTGTGGGCAGCGAAAAGCTCTGAACTCTTTTAGCTCTTAGGAGCTGGCAAGAAAGGAGACTGAGAAAATTCATGGACACACACACACGCACACACCGAGTGGATGAAGCAAAAGGCAGACTCCAGTAACTTCATATATACAAATACATGCATGCATACATACATACATACAGACCTACAGGCAGACATATATATGTTCACACATAGAATGGATGGAACAAAGCTCCAGCAAGCAGGCTCCAAGCATATCACATATACACACATATATACACATATACACACATATACACATATATACACACATACCTGGTGGGTGGGTGGAATAAGTTCCAACACATACCCACACAAGTTTTACATACATACGTACATACATACATACGTACATGCATACATACATATTTGATGGATGGAACAAAATTCCAACAACTTTAGTTTTTCTCCCATTGCCTATAAATCTCAGCAAAATCTTTCAAGCAGTATAAAATTACAATGTGATTTTACTTTTCTTCTAGTAAATGGTTACAAAGAAAAAAAAAAAAAAAAAAAAAAAAAAAAAACAAAACCAAGCCCAGTGTGTTCAATACCTCTACAAGAAATAACACTACATAGTGCAGGTAAAAAAAAAATTATTCCCAAGAACCCACGTTCATTTGTAACTAAGCAACTTGTTATAGATTAACAAAGTATAAGCAAGCAAGGTAGTTTTCTTATTGGCAGGCAGCAATTTGCGGTTACAAAGATAGGGTTAATTATTTTATTATTTATCTTCAAAAGTAGCCTCATAAGAATCTTAAAAGAGTCACAAATCTAAACTTTTACATAAAAATCAATCATATGTATTTTAAATCCCCAGAATACATATCTAGCCATCAGCAGTTCTTATTAAATCATATCAGGAAGCTGAGGGCAAAAATTAGTACAAGAAATTAGTCATCCCCAGCCCAGCCTCAGTGAGGGGCGTGTCAGCCAGTGCGGCCATTGTTCTTGTTCCTTGACCTTAAAAGGTCCCTAACTTGACCATTTAAAAGTGTGCCTTTCTAGCCGGGCGTGGTGGCACACGCCTTTAATCCCAGCACTTGGGAGGCAGAGGCAGGTGGATTTCTGAGTTCAAGGCCAGCCTGGTCTACAAAGTGAGTTCCAGGACAGCCAGGGCTACACAGAGAAACCCTGTCTCGAACCCCCCCCCCCAAAAAAAACAAAAAAACAAAAAAACAAAAAAGTGTGCCTTTCTGAACTTCAAATGGTTCCCTAAGGTGTTTTACATCAGAGGCGGCAGCAGAAATATTCTAACCTAGCTTCGTTAACAATTTATTTTCCCAGATGCTTTCTAAGGGTGGTGGTCATAGCTGACGCTCTGTCTCTAAGTTCTTCCCTAGGGTGGTGACTGAGTCATCAATCTGCTCCGGCAGGGATGCCTTGAGTGAGATCGAGCATTAGTATTGTGAGCGCCAGAGATGCCGCCCAGTGAGGGGTGGAAACCTCCTTAGCCTTTTCATACAATTCTTAGATGAAGAAGGATGTGAAGGCAGCAAGCAGGGCAGATCTCTGTAACAGCATGAAGTCCTCGGGCCATGCCTGTCAAGGCAAAGCCATCATGGCTGCGCTAACCATTGGGCAATATCCCACAAGTTCTAAAGTTCTAAAACCATTTGCCGTCCCTCCTACCCAGCTCTCGGCAAAGGCCAGAAGTCACTTCTGAGCTGGCCCGACTTGGCCCACATATATTGATGTACGTAAGGAAAATGAAGGCTTTAATTGAAAATGTTCCACACTCCTAAGGGACCGTGTGACCAGCAAAGATGACACCTTGCCTGTATTTCTATTTTTCTCACTATAAAGTTAGTTGTTTGTTTGGAAACTCAAGACTTACAGAGAAGCATGGGTAAGAAGGCAGAGTCTACCCCTGGATTTCACCGCATAGCAGTTTCCAATGGTAACATTCTTCCTCCAGGGTTTTATTTATATTTACGTATAATGAAGTGAAGTTCAACCAATAACATTTTCATTATGACAATAAAGAAAAGATAAAATCCCCTGTGTTGTTTGATCCTTTTAGGCATTTGCTCCATACACCCCACAAGGGGAAAACATTAAACTCAAATGATATCCACTACTTGATGTGGAAACTATAGTCTTTGTGCTACAGCTAGAGTCAGGGAAGGAAAACGGATGGTGATTTATACTGACTAACATATAACACACAGTGGATCATCCCAGTTTAAATTACTCCTGTGTTAGAACACATTCTCCTTAGCTCACCCTGTGAGTCGTTCTTTTATATCACAATATTTCAGAAGCACTGCTATGGTCATAATGTTGGAACCCATCCACATCGCTGATGGAGAAGGGTTCCTTCAAAAAGGCGTGTACTGCTTTCGTCAACACTGCAGTGTTAAAGAGCAATGTCAAAGCAGGACCATGTGCTGGAGCACAGTACTAAAAATAGATGGGGGGGGGGGTGGTGGCTGAGGGGATGGCTGGGGGGATGGCTCATCTGTGGATGCAAAGTGGGCAGAGGACCCTTAGTCAGGTGGCACTCTGTATGTCTAGAGCTCAGACAAGTCTTCGTAAGGCTCACGTTCCACACTGTATGAGCACAGTAAAGCCAGCTATGAAGAGAGACACACCTTGCTTTTAAGTCCCCTCTCCTAATGCTCATAATGGTCCTTTCCTGTTGAAGAAACAGACAGGCATTCTTGGTGTGGCTCCCAAGAACTCCCAAGAGACTCATGTCCCTTCTCCTGCCCGCTTTCAAGACACACCTACGAGGATTCGCTTTCCTCTGCTTAGTTTGCACCGAGCCTGTATCCTAGCAGGATGTGTGTACGAAAGCCCTCACAGATGCATATCAGGATGTGTGCACCACAGACCTGGCAGACACACATCAGGGCCCCTCCAACTCAACCCTTACTGTAGCTGCATAGCTAACTCAGCTCAGCCGCTACAAAGCAGGTGTGTGTGACCTGTTTTGTGGTCTCACAGCTGCTCCCGCCCCCCATCTACCTTCTCCCCAGGAACCCTGAAATCACCACAGCTGCTTCTTCTGGGGGCAATTCTCAGAGCCTGAAGAAAAAGCCTGGCTTGCTTTCTTAGTGTCACAATCCCTTGGTTTTATGAAATCTGTGCTTCCTGCTCAAGAGAGCTGGAAGACCCTACATTTGCCCCATAGACTTCCAGGGAATACTGCTTACAAGCCAGGATCTGGGTGCAGCAGTGTATGTGGGGGCTGGGGGGACAGGCAGAGCTGTGCTCTCCTGGTATTTAATTTTTAGCATAACAAGCAAAAATCAATTCATAAATACCTAGTTTAAGCACTGTAAGACCTGGCAGGGCTGTGGTGGGCTAGGTTGGGAGGAGTGGGGTTGACAGGGTGTTCTATGAGGTCCCCTCCCTACTCCTCTCTGTGGGACGGTTACGGCTCTTAAATGTTGGGGCCAGAGTGAAGAGTTCATCTGTAATGGGGTTATTTCTCACCCTGTTCGATTTTATTACAGCCCCACTCTCTGTGCACATGAGACTCCAACTTCAACAAAAGCATATCTGGGTAATCCGATATAAACTAAATTTAAACTTTGACCTCCAACAATAAAAATGCTACTTTCCCCTCTCTGAAGACCTGAAATGCGGATGAAGGGTCTGCTAGCTTCATGTTCTGGGTCCCTAGCTGACTTCGAATTCCATTCTAAGTGTCTTAGCTCAAAGCCCGCTGGGGACAGGTCAGACCTGTGATGGGCAGCTAGCCTGGGCAGGGGAGGGGGGGCTTTTCTAGAGAGAAATCACACACTCCTGGTTCTAGCTTCTGTGTGATATTTGCTCAGGGCCAAGAGAGAGCTCAAAGCACAAAATCCAACCACTGCGTTCCACCGTACACAAATCTGTGCCGATTCCCATTTTGCAGGAACCGCTTTAATCCCCGATGTGGGTCAAGGTTAAGTGTGGGCTTACTCCACGTCTCCTTCTAATTCCTATAGGTTATCTGACTTGAAAACAGAGACAGGCCACTGCAGGTCCACATGAGGGCTGTCTGCAGCCAAGCCTTTCCGAGCCCCTCCAGCAGCCGCCTCGCCTGCGACGGCTCATCTGCCACTTCCTGAATTCCGAGCATGGCTCGTGTTGCTCAGGTTTGCCGTCTACAAAATTAAAGGCTTGCTTTTGCTTTTGCTTTTTTTAAGAGAGAAATTAAATGTCACAGCCTAGAGCTGAATAAGCAGCCGAGCCTTCGGATTCAGGATGCCCTGCATTAATAACTGTTCACCGTGGAAGCACTTCCTGTTTATACGCGGAGCTAATGAGTATCCATCACGTCTGTCAAATACACTGAACGCCAAATTCAAATGTCAAACCAAATGTAAGAGGTCACACATTTCCTTTGCTAACTAAAAGTGTAATTCATAAATATTATTGCTACCAAGCTCTCCCCTCTACATCATTTGTTTAGAAATATGCACATGTAATATAAATTGTGATTGAGTTAAATGGGTATATTATTTCCTGTTTTAAGGGCTAACAGCAGCATGAATTATGCTTCACTGCAGAGAAGGCTCGAATCGGCAGCAGCTCTGCCTGAGCACAGCCCCACGTCTTACACCTCCAGGCTGGGCTGTGCACATCCATTGATAAATACTTTACATTACCCAGCCCCGCTGATAACTTTCACTCCTTCGGCCACCTTATAAAATAGCTCTTACCACGGAGAAGGCCAGCTAAATGGACGTAAACTTTGGACCCTGTTACATTAAAAAAAAAAAAAAAGTGGAAGGGGAAAAAAAAAAAAACCAACAAAGCAGTCTTACAAAAAGCTAGGGTCTTCAGCTCCATCCGCAAGCCCATCTCCAGAATCCTAACTAGTCTGAAATTTCACGTCTGCGCATGAGTGGAGAGATGTGACAGCTGAAAGCCACCAAGTGGGCACCAGCAAGGAGCCACAGAACTAGGGTGCAACATTTCATTCCACTTTTGTCTACCAATTGATTCATCTACTGTCCTCATTTAAACACACACACACACACACACACACACACACACACACACACACACACTCACGCCACTTTTTTATACTGTTTTAGGATGCAGTGCTTTCCAAGGGACACAAGGAAAGCAGAACCATAAGAAGTGGGTTCTGATCCAAAACCTTAGAGTAGCACTCAGGACATGCAGGTAAAAGGACAGACACGCGGAAGACCAGGATCCAGGCTGATCGTTACTGGTCATGCTCTGTCAGTGAGCAGATATGCTCTTCAGTCAATGAAAATTACCACAGTGACCCCCCCCCCAACACACACACACACATAAATATAAACACACGGATAGCCCTTCCCTTCCCAGGCCTAGTCTGATGGAGCTGCTTCAAGAGGCAGGCTGGGAGCTTAGATTCAAGTCTCAGTACAGCAGAGCCAAGCCAGACCATATCCAGACAAGCCAGAGAACTCAGGCCACCCTACCCAGGGACCCCTGGGCCAAGCCAGGAGGAGAAAGGATGGGTAAGAGAGTCCAGAGGAAGGCTGACTCATCATCCAGTCTGATCCCTTGTAAACCTTCCAGAGAGAGCCTGTTGGACACCACCGTGGCAGATGGTCATGCAATGAAAGCGTCTTTGATGTCACAGATGTCACAGACAGGGCAAAGGCTAAGCTGGGCTTCTTCGAGAGATAACCAAGATGACTCCCAGCTTTTGAAGTCTGCTGGTGATTGTTCCGTAGGCTCAAGCTTCAGAGGACACAACAAACAGACAACAATGGTGCTTGCTTTTTCTGGACATCACTACGATAGCTATTCCAAGGCCCAGGGCAGGGGTGGCCCAAATCTCTCTCGCCCGGTGGCTTTCTTTGAAGGCTTAATGCCCAAGGAGATAGTGTGAGCTCAAGAGCAGGTGCTGACGCATAACACATTAGGAGCGCACAGCGCCTGCTGAACGGGTTAGGTTTGGTTTCCTCCTGTAGATGTATCATGGCACTCCCACCCCACTGTAAGACAGTTTGGGGGATGGAGAGATGGCTCAGAAGCTAAGAGCATTGGGGTTCTTGCAGAAGACTGGGACTCAGTTTCCAGCACCTAAGTAGCAATTCCCAACTACCTGTCACTCCAGTTGCAGGGGGAGCTGACAGCGTCTTCTGGCCTCCACAGGCACTGCATGCATATAGTGTACACATGTGCAGATGTAGGCTGACCCTCATACACACAAAATAAACATAAATATACCTTTTTGAAAAGATAATGTTATACCATTATATTTGCTACCTGTGATTTAAAGGTCGGTAAGGGAAAATGGCCTTTGCATCACATTCTTATCATGGGGATTTACATAAGATGAATGCAGAGGTTCTGTCTGTGTGCTTGCTTTTGCTGTGCTAGAGATGGGGCACGTGACCTTGCTTCTGCTAGGCAAGGGCTCCACTACCAATCCGTGTCTCTGAGCCTCTGTTGAGTTTTGATGAACACGGGAAAACACAAGACAGACATCTCACGCCCAGGAAGATCTTCACACTTCCCAATCTCTCCCCTAGAATCAGCCTTGATTTGATTTCTGCCACCATGACACATATATGTTTCCTGTTTTACTCTTTCTCACGGATAACTTAACTATGCAGCCTTTAGCATCCAGCTTCATTTATTCACATGCTTGGCATTCACCGATGGGACTGCACATCCTAAATACTATGCCATCTGCCCTGGCACGCTGTGGTATGCCCTGACCAGTTTATATGTTCACTGACTTGCTTTTTTGTTTTGTTGTTGACTTAGGAGGAGTTTTTATTGTTTTTATTTACTGTGCTAGGGCTCAAACACAAAGCCTTGGCCACACTAGACAATTGCTCTATTACTGAATTACACCCCGAGCCTGTTGATTGTTGGAGATAAGGTTTGGTTGTGTAGCCCAGGCTAGCCTGGAACTTACTATAAAATCCCAGGTTGGCCTTGAACTCTCAACTCCACCTCCCTTCTGCCTTCTAAGTGCTAGGATGACAGGCGTCTAACAAAGCACCATGCTTGACCCACTTTTAGAATGTCGTGAATATTCTTATTCAAGGATTTATTATGGTAATGTGTTTTTATTTCTGAGGTTAATAGCTAGGATTAGAGTTTCTGGGTCACAGGATATATGTATTTTTAACTTTGAAGAAAATGCCCAGCCACGCTGGGTTGTCATGCCACTTCACACTCCAGCCAGTAATGTGTTAGCATTCAGTTCTTCCACACCCTGCCCCATAGCCAGGGTCAAGTGTTCTCACCTCAGCCAAGGCCTTGCCAGTATCCAGTGGTGACTCACTGGAATTAGACTTCCTGCTTCCCCGATCCAATGATGTCAAACCCTTACTCATGTGCTGCTGAGTCTAGATACTGTCTATGATTGTTCAGAGGGATCCATGTGTCTAAAGCCCGGTGTGCCAGTGTGGCATGGCAGTGTGAGAGGTGGTAGACCCTGCTAGAGGTAGGGTGAGTGGGACATAAAGTCACTGGGAGCCCTGTCCTCAGATGGGTTCAGTTCTGGCCTTGCTGGGCAAGTGAGCTATGCTCTGGGAGTGGGGGGTGGGTGTTTGGCCCAAGTCTTACTTTGCCTCTGCCTGCCTTCCTTCCTTCCCACCACAGGCACTCTCCCAATGTGTGTGTGTGCATGTTTGTGTGGTGTGTATGTGTATGTGTGTGTGCCTGCCATGATGATTCTCTCATTATCTGACATAGCCAAAGGGGCCTCACCAGACACTAAAGCAGTTGGGACGTCCACATTGTGTCTTCCAGCCTCGCAGGCTGTGAGCTGCTGAGATCTCCTTTCCTCAGAAGCACCTGGCTTTATACACGAGTTTACTAGCCATGTATGCTCACTAGCCACACATGCTCACAAGACTCCCATCTCCTTTGTAAAGTTTCAAGTTGTTTCACACACTCTTAATTTGACGCTTGTCATTTATGGTTTCATTTTTAAATCTTTCATGTATTCTAAATGGAAATCGTTTGTCAGCCGTTGCTGTTGGCAAATCGTGGCTTACCTACGAACATTCTTCAGAGTGTCAGTAGAGCTGAGATGTCTAATCCTGGCAAGGCTGAGTTTATCAGGCTGTTTCAGCTGGCAGGAACTTCTGTAACCTCTCTAGGAAGTTTTTCACTACCCCGAGGTCCAAAATTATTCTATCTTTTTAAATAATTTTATTAAGTCAAAAGAATGACTCGCACTAAACTGACTTTATATATAGTTCAAAGTAGAAACATATAAATACTAGTTTAATAGATATTCAGTTGTATTTATTAAGTTATTCTTTTTCTATTGAATTCACTGGATATTCTTATCAAAATCACATGCCCATGTATTTGTGAGTCTGTGTGTAAATGCTTTTATTTCTTTATGTATTTATGTACCCTGTCACCAGCACCACACTGCTTGGTGACTACAGCTGTGTAGTCCCTGTAGACATGTCTTCTGTATATGTTCTACTGTTTCAGTATGTTTAAGCCACTCCGGTTTCTTTGCCTTTAGAAACTAATATTTAAAATCATTGTCAAAGAAAATACCTTGGAATCTCATTTAAGACCGAGTAGCTTGGGACAAGTGACCTATGTGACCTTGGTTACTTTTCTGTTGCTGTGATAAAATGCTGACCGAAACACACATTGGGGAGGCAAGGGTTTACACTTCCAAGTCACAGGTCCTCGGTCAAGCTGAGGGAAGCCACGGCAGGAACTCAACCACAGCAGGAACTGAAGCAGAAACCATGGAGGGACACAGTCCTTACTGGCTTACTCCCCGGGACTTACTCAGCCTGCTGAAACCATCTAGGACCTGCTGCCCAGGGGTAGCACCTTGCCTAGAGGGATAAGCCTTCCCATGTCAATTATTAGTCAAGAAAACAATCTAGCAAAGACTTGTTCACAGGGCGATCTGATGGAGACAATTCTTCAACTGAAATTCCTTCTCCCTCTCAGATACATCTAGGCTTATATAGAAATGATTTAAAAACCCGTAGGAAGAACAACAGTATCAACCAACTAGGCCCCCTAGAGCTCCCAGGGACTAAACTATCAACCAAAGAGCACACATGGAGTGGCCCATGGCTCCAGCTGCATATGTAGCAGAGGATGGCCTTGTCAGACATCAGTGGAAGGAGAGGCCCTTGGTCCTGTGAAGGTTCTATGCCCCAGTGTAGGGGAATGGCAGAGCAGGGAGGCAGAATGGGTATGGGGGGAGCACCCTCATGGAAGCAGGGGGACGGGGAAGGGGGTAGAGGGGATCTGGGAGGAAAACTGGGAAAGGGGAGAATATTTGAAATGTAAATAAAGAAAATATCCAATAAAAGACAAAACACCCAAGACAGCGCCTTAACTAAGCAGAGCGTCTGACTCTGGAACCCCGGGTAGCTCTGGGTACCTCTCTCATTTGCCTGCTTTTCTTCACTTTCAGAAGCAATCTCTATTTCTAGTCATGTATCTTCTATTAAATTTGATCCCTAAGCACTTTAATTTTTAGATTTTTTGATACATATTTTAGATGTTCACTGCAAATATACTGAATTATACCCGGTATGTCATCTTTTCATTTTTATTGATTTTTAAATTCTCTCCTAATTCCCTCTGAGATTTCTTCTCTGACCCATGATGTTGACTTTAGCGTGTGTTAGTTCATTTCTAAGCACTAGAATAATTTCCTAGGTATTTTATTGCTATTATGTTAAAACAACATATTTGAGGATTGAATCCTTAGAAATGCTGAGAATTATTTATGGGCTGTTCTGTGTTTTGTCTTTAGTAACACCCTGGGTTCCCTGAAGAAATGTGCTATTTATTGAGTGGTATGGCTTCTAATTGTCAGAGAGAGAGAGAGAGACAGACAGACAGACAGACAGACAGACAGACAGACAGACTCTGGCTCATGGTCTCAAAGATCTCAGTCCAAGACTAACTTGGATCCAGTGCTTTGAGTCTGAAGCCAGGAAGAAGGTCATGGGCGTGACAGTATGTGATAAGGTGGCCAGGAAGGAGAGGACAGGGAGGGAGAGGGGAGAATGGGGAGAGGGGAGAGGGAGGAGAGAAGTGGGGAGAAGGCAAAGAACTAGAGAAACCCTTTAAAGGCACACTGCCCGCCGTCTCCTTATGACTAGGTTCTGATCACCATGTGTCCCGCACCTTGTAACTTTCATTCCAAGACTGGATTCACAGTGGATTAAACCATTGATTAGGCTAGAGGTCCTGTGACCTGTGGTCCCCAGAGAGCCTCAGAGGCATCCAGAAGATTCCTTATTAAGCCCCAGGTGTCCCTCTCCGTCACACTCCCACATGCTAATTTTTCCGCCTGTCAGTTGCTGAAAGAGAAGTATTAAGTTCTTTAGCTGTGACAAGGAAGATATGTACGCACGGCACTGCTGACTTTTGCTTCATGCATTCTGGTTCTTAGGGATAAATAGATCTTTTTCACTGATTAAACCTTAAATATTATCATAAAGTGCCCCCTTATCTCTATATCATCTTGAAGTCTGCACTTTATGTCTACACTAGAGCTCTATTCTCTTGTGCATAGTATTTGATATACATCTTAAAAACTCTTTTACTTTTGATTCTGTATCTTCATGTTTGATGTATTGTTTTTTATAAGATACATACAGTTGGGTCTTGCATCTTTTTTTTTTTTTTGTTTTCGAGACAAGGTTGGGTCTTGCATCTTTAATCTTTGCTTTTAATTGGGATAGTTAGTCTACTTACAATTGATGAATTTACTCATTTCATATATATACACACACATATATATGTGTGTATATGTATATATGTTTATATGTATATATAGTCATATATATATGACCAAATATATATAGCATATATATGACCTCATGCATATCTCATATATCTCTTGTATATGATCTCACTATGAGATCATATACTTCCATCCATAGATCCAAATTTGAAATCTACTTTATATGTTCTATCTTACAGTTTAAGAATTCCATATGTTGGGCTAGAAAGATGGCTCAGCAGTTAAGAGCACTGACTGTTCTTCCAGAGGGCCTGTGTTCAATTCCCAGAAACTACACAGCAGCTCACAACCATCTGTAATGAGGATTCGATGCCCTCTTCTGGTGTGTCTGAAGACAGTGACAGTGTACTCGCATACATGAAATAAAGAAATACATACATACATACATACATACACATGTCTTTTTAAAAATACTATAAAACATGTCTTTTAAAAAAGAATTCCATATGTGCATATAAAATGTTTTGATCAAATCAAATCCAGCCCTAACGGCCCCCAATCCCCCTCCCTGTTCTTTTTACTCTTTGCTGTCTTCTCCATATAACCTGCATCCTCGGGACTTTTGTTTCATCATCTATATTATCATTGTGGTCCTACATCTCTGAGTTGTACTTCTAGAACTTATCTTCATCACAACTTAACCTTCGAAAATATTCCATTACCACACTAGCCATTTAGAAACTCTGTGAATGTAAAGACTGTCATATGTGTGTCCTGTTTATTTATATGTTCTTAAAGACTGGAAATTGACACGGTTCTTTGTTATTTTTATTTTACATGGCCAGTTGCCTCTAAAGAGTTTTTGAAGGTACCTTTAACTCATCTTTAATCATCTAATTACTTTTTTCACATCTGCCGCCAAAGAGAAACAACTTTCAGGAAGGTTAGCTCTTAGTTTGAAAAAAAAAAAAAACAAAAAAAACCCAAGAGTCCATCACGGCTGGAAAGGCTTGGTGGCAGCAGCAGCACAAGGCAGTTGCTTCCCCACAGCTCCAGACCAGAAACAGAGATGACAGGAAGTGTACGAGGGTATGAACCGTAAGACCCACCTCCAGCTCGACCCCACAGCTCTCAAAACCAGTGCCAGCAGCTGGGGACCAAGTGGTCAAACACATGAGCCCGCAGGAGTGCTAGGCATGCAAACAGGACACACGCTCCTCACTCGGGTAACTCCTTCCTAGCAGAGCAGGTTTCCCTCTGACACCATCTCCTGTCTGCTTCTAGAAGTATCTTGTCCTGACCACTAGAGACACGACTGTAGCTCTTGTCTCCTAAGAGGTCTTCTACATTCATCTCCTCATATCTTCACTAGGGGTCAGCTTGCCAGGACTTTCCCTGTGTGTCTTTCCTGGCATGCTAAAGCTGGCGTGTCGTTGTCTACTAACTTCTGCTATATCTGATAAAAAGTTACTTTTATCCTTGGAATTGCTCACATCTAACTTTTCTTTCAGGCTGATTTTTTTTTTTAATTTAAACAAAAATAGGACTTTTTCTCCTTCAATCTTTGTTTTCATCAGTTTGGCCATGATCCTGTTATGGATTCTCTTTCCTTCTTGAGCCAAGTGGTTTTGTAGTTTCCTTAGTTTTACTAACCTTCTTATCCTCCGCCCCCTCCCCTCCCCCCACTCCTGATCTCACCACCTAGCTCTTCTGCCATTTTCTCTTATCTTCCTCCAGAACTCTGATGCCATGTTTGTTAGACCTCCCAGAACTCAACAGTATTTTGGGGTTATGTTTGTGTCCTATTTTGCTTTCTGTTGCTATGATAAACATCATAACCTAAAGCGAAAAGGATTTAACTTTATGTTACAACACCCTGGTCATAAATCCATCACTGGTGGAGTTCAGAGCAGGAACTTCGGTCAGGAACCTGGTGGCAAGGACTGAAGCAGACACCATGAAGGAATATTGCTTATTGGCTTGCTCAGATACCCTTCCTATATAGCCCAGGCTCACTGGCCTAGGGAATGTTACCACCCATACTAGGCTGGACCTTACATATCAATTAGCAATTAAGAAGATGCCCTATAGGTGTGTCCATAGGTCATTCTGATGAATCTAAATGCTCAATTGAGATTTCCTCTTCCCAGAAGTGTCAGACTGACAACAGTATTCGCCATCACAGTTTGGTTTCACTTTTTGTTCCAGCTTGGATCATTTCTATTGATGCTTTCAACTACTGAGTCCCAGTCTCCCAAGTCCATCAACAAAAATGTTCATTTCTGTTATTCTGTCTTGTAACCCTAGTATTCTTACTTCATATGTTGTCTAGATTCACAACTCTGTTGTTCATACATGCTGCCTGTCTTTTCATTAGATCTTCTGGCATATATATATATATATATATATATATATATATATATATACATACATATATATATATATGTGCATATGTATTAATATACACATATACATATTCCATGTCCAGTGTTTGACAATTCCAGTATTTTGGACAACTTTCGTGTGATTATTTTACATCTTACCAACCATATCATTGTTTGTGGGGTGTGTGTGTGTGTACTTGGTAAGTTTATACCAAATGTCACATATTATGTTTATAAAAATGTAGTAGAGAAGAGGCGAAATACATTTTAAAATGGAGAACTCTCTCAGTCTGTTCATGCATGAAGATAACTTAGTGTCTGGTTTACACTGAGCTGGATTTGAACTTGGTTGTTTTAGCTGCATTCAGTGGTAATCACCCCCCATACACACACATACCCATTTTCCTGTATATGACAGTCTCTCTCAATTCTCCTATAGCAGTGTGGTGGCTTGGATGAAAAGTGGTCCCCAATAGGCTCATATGTTTGAATGCTTGGTCCCTAGCTGATTACACTTTTCGGGATTATCATGGAACCTCTGAAAGGTGGGGTCTTGTTGGAGAATGTCTTGAGGGAGCATGCTTAAGATTTTATAATCTGACTGTACTGGCTGGTTTTGTGTGTCAACTTGACACAGGCTGAGCTATCACAGAGAAAGGAGCTTCAGTTGGGGAAGTGCCTCCATGAGATCCAGCTGTGGGGCATTTTCTCGGTTGGTGATCAAGGGGGTGGGGCGTGTGGGTGGGACCATCCCTGGGCTGGTAGTCTTGGTTCTGTAAAAGAGCAGGCTGAGCAAGCCAGGGGAAGCAAGCCAGTAAGTAACATCCCTCTATGGCCTCTGCATCAGCTCCTGCTTCCTGACCTGCTTGAGTTCCAGTCCTGACTTCCTTTGGTGATGAACAGCAATGTGGAAGTGTGAGCTGAATAAACCCTTTCCTCCCCAACTTGCTTCTTGGTTATGATGTTTGTGCAGGAATAGAAACCCTGACTAAGACACTAACCTTGCTTACTGTTCTCTCTCTCTCTCTCTCTCTCTCTCTCTCTCTCTCTCTCTCTCTCTCTCTCTCTCCCTCTCCCCCCTTTCTCCCTCACATAACACATCAGAAAAATATCTAACTCAACATCTTGCTCTTTGGTAAACTCTGCAGATAGACAGGTCTATCTCAGCATTACTGCCCATCTAATAGCTGACTGCTGCCAGGTGCCCAATGTGAGTCCCCTCAGTCAGAGTTTATTTAGGCAGCCCAACTTCTGGGCCTTAGAAAGAATCACTGGTCTCCACCTTTCTCTCAGCAGCAGGAGCAGATAACTGTGGCATCACACTCAATGAGGTCTTTGGCTCTCATCCACCAGGAGACAAGAACAGCCCCATACTCCGTGAAGGTTCTAAGTGAGAGCTAGTCACCCCCACCCCCGCCATCCTCCAGCAACACTGTTCCCCAAGCATGGCTCAAGGTGGTTTCTCTTGTTCTTCTGCTCTAGCTGCAGGTGGGACCTCAGTACCTGTGCCCTTGCCACTAGCAGACAACCTCACTTTTTACTCTCAAAGGTCAGAAGCAGTGGGTGGTTCTGTTGGTTTTCCTGCTTAACCATGCCCTAGAGTACTCTTCAGCACTGGCATCCTTTATCCCCTGGCCTGCCCCAACGCTTTCTTCAGGCTCAGAGAGGCCCGTGGACCAGACTGAGATAATGGAACACAGCCTGCCTGTGCCTGCAGCTCCCAGGAGTTCTAAATTGTGCTGTGGCTCTCATGAATCCATCACACTTCCAGATGATGGCTACTCACTTCCTCCACTTCCTCCTCCTCTACTTCCTCTTCCTCAACTTCCTCCTTCTTCACTTCCTCCTCCTCCACTTCCTCTTCCTTCTCCTCTACTTCCTCTTCTTCAACTTCCTTCTCCTCCACTTCCTCTTCAACTTCCTCCTCCTCCACTTCCTCTTCCCCACTTCCTCCTCCTCAACTTCCTCCTCTACTACCTCAACTTCCTCCTCTTTCTCAACTTCCTCCACTTCCTCTTCCTTCACTTCCTCCTCCACTTCCTGTCTCTTCTTTTTCTTTCCTTCCTCTTCCCTACTCCTCTCATTGCTCTACTGAAGATAAAATAAGCAAGTCTCATAAGAGGTCTGGCTTTTCAGTTTTAATCCTTTATGTCACCTCATATCTTCAAAGCTTCTCTGTAATAGACTAGACATGATTTTGTAAGCTGTCTGACTTTTTTTTTTTCTTTAGTTATTAGGGTAGGAGCACTATTCTCTTATAGATTTTACATTCTAGGTGGAAGCCCTCACTAAGTATGAGTATTAATAAATAATAATTTGTCTTGAGGTTGTATTTACAGGATTTTTAATATGTTTATTTTTCACACATTACTTTTTATTTACTGAGATCTCTCCCTTCCCTGTGAGTCTTATAACTGTTTGCACATGGAGCTGTTCACATGATGGAAGGACGTCATGCACTATCAACATCAGAATCATAACTACTAAGTAACAGCCACCATGTGCTGGACACACGGCAGGCAAAGCAAGTAGTGTTTTATACACATGTGATTTTGTTCCTCACAACTCAGTGAACTACATACTGGCTATGAGGTGAAGAGGTTTATGCTGGGAGAAATTAAATGACTTACCCGAGCCACAGGGCTACTTACTACCTGTGTGAAATGTAAGACCTGAGCCTAAGCAGGCTGGATGCAGAAACCACATTCAACCTTTACGTCTTGAGGAGGTGGGTGTGGTGGGAGCATTAAATATTTCCTTAAACTGAGTTGAAAGACTGACTGTCTAGAAGAGCTCCACAAGTATTTGATCTGCAGGTGAGCTGCAATGCACTATAGGTCATCAGCTAACAGACCTGAAGAACAAACCTGTGGTCTTGAGAAGAAAATGTCACCTGACTACACTTGGAATTTACCAGCAGTATTTCCCAGAAGTGTGGTCTAGAACAGGGCTTGGCCTTCTTAAAACAGTTCTAACTGTTCAAAGTGGGATTCCCTTCCATCATCTGTAAACAGACAAACACCAAGGGGACAAGAGATCAAACGTACCTTAATCTCCTTTATCAGCAGGCAGCTACTTCAAGTCTGAGAATATGCCTTGTGCTGCTTCCTGGTCAGCCCGGCCATCCTTTCCTTGGGTACCTGGGATCCTGGAAAAGCAGAAATATGTTTTTACTTACAGAAGTCTCTATCTCAGACAGATGTGTGGGAAGATAACCAACAGTCCAATCAGCTCCTGCTCTGATGGCCGCCACAGGCTATTTCAGAATTCATCTCTGGGATAGTTGCGATTACTTTCTTTAAAGAAGGATCAAAACATTGACATTCATCCAAGAGCCCTGCTGTGTAACCTGAGAGCAGATGATGTTCATTAATAAGAAATGCACAAGGCACTTACCCTCATGTTCTTAAGATTCCCTCAACATTCCTCGGGGAGAAGTGGGCCCCTTGGCTGTAAGCCCCTCCTTTTATAGAAGGGCTTGTGTCACAGGCTAGCCCTTCCAGGATTACAAACTTAGGCCATATGAATAGACATTCACCTCTAGGAACAAGAAAAAGGAGGTTGTTCTTGCTTGTGTTTGGATAACTTCTGCAAAGGAACATTGCATTCTGGGCTCTTGGTGGGCTTGAAACACTTAGAGTAAGCCCATGGGTGAGTGCTAAGAAGGACTTGGGGGTCCAGGACATATGACACAGCATAGGGTCTGGATTTATGTGACCTGCTGGCATCCTTATTTTTGCTGCTGTTAACTGGTTCTCTTACCCTCTTCAGCTTCACTCTGAGTCTCCTGAGGTCAGGGATGCTAAAGGGCACCACTTAGCAACCAATGTACCCAGAAAATACTGGTTGAATGAGTCAGTCAAGACGTAATCAAAAGGGTAGCCGTGGGATGCCAGTGTCTGCTCATCCTATCTCCATGGGGTGAAGAGACGGTCCTACCCCTTCGCTGAAGTAAGCAATAATTACAACGTGCCTCCCACTGAGATGCCAGCAGCTAGAGGATCAAATACTTTATGGGTCTGCTAGCAAGGCAGGATCCCATACAGAACTCCTAACAATGGGGCAGAAACAGTAGATTGTGCTGCTGTAGGACCTGAATTAATTACTCAGCAGTCTCTCCCTCTATCTCTGCTTCCTTTAGTTGTCACATGCCTGTTCTTGCTTCCTTTCTCTTGCTGTGATGAAGCACTCTGACAGAAAGCAACTTGCAAGGAGGAAAGGGTTTATTTGGCTCCTTTCAAGTTCAAGTTCATCACTGAGGGGAACTGGGGTGGGAACTCAAGGAAGAGCGGGAGGTAGAAACCACATAGGAATACTGCCTGATGGCTGGCTCACTAACTTTCTCACGGGCTCACCTTCAGCCAGCTCTACTTCTCAGGACCACCTAGCCAGGGAATGGTGCCGCCCACAGTGGATTGAGTCGTCCTATTTTGACAACAATCAAGACAATCCCCACGGGCATACACATAGGGCAGTCTGATTTAGGCAATCTTCCCATTAAGACTTCATCCTAAGGTGACCCCAGTCTGTGTCAGGTTGACAATGGCTAAGAGAAGGCAAGCTCACAGTGTGGCTGAAAGAATTGAATGAGATGCTATCAATAAAGAACTCACACTAAAATACACCCAGGGCTCTAACAGTAAGTCAGGAGAACAAAGTGCATTCTAAATGCTGAAAATGCTCTCGCCTAGAGCACAAGGTGCATGGGCTACACCAAAGAGGGCGGAAACTCCTCACAGTAAGCAGCCCACCTGGATATTTAGGCTGACACCATGACCTTAGCCTGGAAATGAGGCTGCTGGGGATCTGGGGAACCCTATGCAGGGTACATACATTGAGACAAGAGGACAAGGCCACTGTTGTGTTGTTCCCAATACAGCCTTGTTGACACGCCTAGCCTCTCATAATTGCACTCCCTCTTGCTGGCTGCTAGGAGGATCAGAGTCTAACTTACAGCCTTGTTCCACCAGGAGCATGTGCCCTCGGCGTTTACCATACCGCAGGGCAGGAGGCATGGCTACCTTGATATTGCCCTTCCTCATCATGTTCACAGATCTACAGACACATACCGATAACTTCCCTGGCAGGGAACCCTTGGCTTAGCTTCCTTTTTCCTCGTCCCGGTGTTTTCTTATTCAGTGTCTGTCCTAATACAGCGCGTGTATTTCTCGGACCGCTTCCGATCCTATTCTGTGTGAAGTGGGGCACAAGTAAGAAGAGCGAAGAGAGCCTGGCCTGTGAAGGAGCCATGGAAGCAGCTTTCCCACAGCTTTGGCGATGGAAGGCTCTGCTGACCTTTCCTGCCCCATCCACCTCTGGGAAGATACTGGCAGTGAAGGTCCCGTTTGTCCTTAAGAGGCCTTGCTACCAGGCTGCTCCTGGGATTGTATTACCTCCAGGCCCCACGGAAAGGTTGCCTAGCAACACCTACCAGCTTCATGCCTCTAAATCCCTCATTTGTGTCTTACATGCAAGCAGCACACTCTTCCCTGACCCTGGACAGCAGCCAGCCCTCCCACACCACTCTCTCCAGAGCAGGGCTGAGCCTCTCATCTGGACAGGTAGAAACCCGGGGCAGGACCTTGCTCCCTTTTGGAGCGAGACTCCAGTCTGTTGACCATAAGCAGAGATAAGCAAGCAGACGCTCTGAAGCTTTGGGAGCCGACATGCATGTGCTAGGGGGACAGCAGAGAGAGAAAAGAGGGTAGCCAAAGCTTGAATCCCAAACAGCCATTCCAGTACCTGCTACCTCATTCAGGCAGTGTTTCATTCAGAAGGTTCAAAAGCAAGCAGGCATGGGAATAAATGGAGGCTTATGTAAGATGGCATCTCAACGGTGGGAAAAATAAACACAGTATTCTAAAACAAGACGGTGTTACACATCTGTGGAAGCAGAGACAAGAAGCCATGTGGGGGGAGAGAGCTTTGCAATACGCAGATTTCACCTTGCAAATCTCAAGGAGCTGTGGGGGGCTGCAGGGAGGACCCCAGTCATATACAGTAGGCCCAGGTGTAGACAAGCTCTTGCTAATGCCTTTTCATGTAAGAAGTTTGCCAGGCTGCCATCTTGCTGCCAGGACTCCAGATTCACCCTGCCCCACCGGGCATCCTCTGGATTGGATTAACTTGGGCAATATTGGAGGAGGCCAAGGTCTCCAAAGGAAAGCGTCTTTCCTCTTGTCACCTGGAGGAGACGCTGTTCTCTCTCCTGCTGGGCCTAAAGCTAGCCAACGCCATCTGGCCTCTGTCTCCCAGCCAAAAGTTAAAACTCTAAACATTACGCACATAAAAAGCTAAAGAGTCATTTTAGCTCTCTATGACGAAATCTATTTTCAATAATAAAATGAAGACCAGACAAGGAGAGAAGGTCAAACCAAGAAAACTCCGGAGCTCTGCTGTCCAACATGGCCCCCGCTGGCCACTTAGATCTGATTACATTGAAATTTAATTAAACTCCAATAGCATTTAAAACTCAAGCCCTTTTAGCTCAGCAGCTGCAGAGACTATTTCAAAACCTGAAGCACCCTGCCAGAGTAGTGGTTATCACACCAGAAATGTATAAGGTTCTGCTGGCTGGACGATAGTATGTGGGAACATCCTGTGAATGGGCTAGGGTCACAGTGTCCTGGTGACAGGCCCTGTTGGATGCCCACGTGCCCCTGACCATGGTTCTAACCTGAGCCAAGTCTCCAGTTAGAGAAAAACTCTGCAGCTGAAGCCCAAGCTATTCTGGAACTTGTTCTACCATTAATTCTCTCGTTCTGAGGTGAGAAAGAACCTACAACCTCTCTCTCTGAAGAAAAAATATTCCCGTGTTGCTTTGTGGCACAGTGAGCAGAATGCCCCACCTCCCCCCAGTAAATGTATGCTTCCCCAGGGTTTGTGAATGTGAATGTATTTAGAAAAAGTCTTTACAGAAGTACTTAATGAATGCTCATAAGACCTAGGCCATGCTGATATACACAGTTGTCCCAGGTCTTGAGACCTAGGCCACACTGATGCATACAGGTATCCCAGGTCTTGAGATCCAAATTATGCTGATGTGTACAGTTGTCCTAGGCCTTAAGATCTAGACCACGCTGATGCACACAGTTGTACAAGGTCTATTGTACACAGTGGTCCTTAAGTCCAATGACAAGTGTCTTCAGAAGAGGAAAAGGCATAGACCAAGAGCGATCAAGTGGCTCCAACACCTGGAGCTAGGCAGCTCGGAGCCAAGGAATGATGGCCGACAGCCACAGTGAGCCTGGGACAGATCTCTGCCCAGAGCTTCCATAAAGCAAAGTGCTGCCAACACCTTAACATTTGACTTTTGGCTTCGGGACAAGGGCATAAGAGATGGTTGTTTTTGTGGCAATTCCTTGTGATAAATCCTAGGAGACCCCTATAAGAAGTTAATGGTAAATGAAAAGTAATGGGTTTCCTCTTCCCATACAGACATGGTCAGCATCTTGCCTGGCCCTGGCTGTAGGGTCCACAGCATGAGCATAGATGCAGGCAGTAGATGAGTCTTGGCGCCTGCCTATAACTCCCGTACCTGATCTGCATGCGCCAAGATGAAGCATCTGTGAGGAGTGACAGAGGGGAGAGCTTGGGCACCATGGGGCTTACTCTGTGGCTCTCTCTCCCCCACTCTGCTGTAGAGGAAGCTGCAACCTCTACAGACTAGACTCTAAAGCACAGAGTATCTCACCTCTGCTCCCCAAGGCCCTTGGCTCTCCATGACTCCCTCCTGTGCACCATCCTCACTAGCATGCATACATCACTTCTCCTCCCTCTCCTGCTGGCCTCTTTCCAATTCTCACTCTATGATTCACCTCAAAACCCACCTCCTTCAGGAATCTCCTCAGACCATCCATTCAGTGGGACAGCCTCATGACAGGGCAGTGATCTTGAGTTCTAGGCTTGCTCCTGCCACATCCTCACTGTAACACATACGCGCATGTGCGTGCTCATGCACTCATGCACACACTCACACACACCCTGCCCAGAGCCTCTCCTTCTCCCTCTCCTAGGCCTCAGTATCCCCACCTGCAGTGTGACAAAGGAGGGATGTGATCCAGCTCTTGTGAAGCAAGTTCCCAGTTCTGCACTATTCATCCCATTCCCATGGCATACTACGTAACGCCATTAGTAATGGCGACAATAACAAAAACTGGCAATTACAGAGCTGCTCATGATGCTAAATGCTTTACAGGCAAGATCACACCAAACCGGTGCTCTGGGGTGGACAAGAGAGGATGCCTTCTAGCCAAGCACCAGACTCCCAGAAGCCCACACTCCTGGCCACACCCAGCTCCGGCCTTAGCATAGCTCCACTGCACAGCAAATATAGAGAGAGGCTGTCAAAGAACCGAGAAGAGGAGACCATGTTTAGAAGGTCTTTAGATTTGAATGGGACCCTCCAAGGCCCAGAACTTTGGAAAGGAATTAGAGTTCTAAATCTAAGGGCCACCAGCCATAAGCAGGCCTGGGTACAGATGTCAATCCCCTATGTCAGGGGACATGATCTTCTCCTGTTCTCTTGCCTGAGCGCTCTATCACATGGGGAAGTCATGAGCCATAGGACCAACAGCACTAGCCCCAATGTCAACACTGGCTAGGTGTCAGGAAGCCACTGGACCCCTTGTAAGTCTCCTGGGGTGACCACTCCCTTCCACCTTGGCTGACTTCCCGGGTGACTCCATTTCGTTGCCACTTGCTATTGTAAGCAACCTGATCCCAGAAGCCTGAAGAAGGTATGGTAGATGCAAAGACCCAGCTGGAGAGGACAGGATGGCTGTGCCTGGCCCTGCCCTTCATACCCTACAGAGAAGAGTCACTCACTCACACCACCCTGCCCCCAATCCTCCACTGGGGCTCAGGGCTTGAAGTCAGCTCTGGAAGCTTCAGCCATTGTGGTCACAGGGACTCTTTAGAGCTTATTGGCCTCTTTCTAGCCAAGATGGCAGACTTCTGGCATGACCAGAGTGGCAGAAGGAGGAAGTCTCACACCTTAGCTCAAATAAAAATAATGTCAGGAGACTAAGTATTCTGCGTGATCATTGGACTTGGTGTTTTCTAAGCATATGGTACTGGCAGCCATGGGCAAGTGGCCTGCCAGCTGCTGATCCATCCATCACTCCCCAGAATACACGTGACTTTATTAAGCTGGCATGAGTCACTCCCTTGCCTCCTTCCTTAGCATTATCATGAAAATGCATGGCTCAATCATTTCTTCAGGGCCTGTAGGAGCTAGAGATGTAACAAAGATTTCTGTCAACCAAAAGGATGTCTGGGCAAGGCCAGGGGCTACCGGACATTAGAGACTCAGGCACGGACTGGCGTATAACACGCTCAGCATTGATGGGCACCAGGCATCTGCACACAAACCAGGGGTGTCACAGCAGGGAGGCAAGGAAAGTCATGCATACCTTGGCACACAGGCCTCTGGTCACTCGCTGCTAACAGACTTCTAGCAGTCTGTAAAGTGATTGCTATCTCTGTATTCCTTCCCTTGCTGGGAAGTTTGGAGCAGTTAATCTACTTGTGGCGGCTTCTACTGTTGCTTACTCCAGGAGCTGCTGTGTTAAGCGAAAAGCAAGTAATGGCATTCCCCAGAGAGCCCAGTGCCATGTGTCTGTTCAGAAAGTGATCGCCAATGCCCCGCTAAACCTGAGGAGCCTTCTGTCAGTCCTCACCCAGATACTGGGAATGTGGACATCCCTGATCCACAGCAGAAGACAACTTGATCCCAGCCCTTCATCCTGGGCCTATTGCCCACCTAGACTCCCATCACCAGCTTCAGGGCTCCTCCCTGGACGGACACCCCTGGCTGTACCTTTTCTCCAGGGCTGCTCTTCTCAGGTTCTTTGACCTATACATCTTGAACACACCTCCAACCTCTGGCCCTTCTCTTTCTCCAAAGACCTAAGGATTACAAGAAATAGCTTCTTCCCTAAGGCCTGAATTGCCCCAACCACTCACCCCATATTCCCTGAGGATAAGGTCTAAGACTGTCCCAGGCTAGACTCTCCTAATTCCCTAACAGATGTCTTCTGTCACCTCCAGAGAAGCCATCTGAAGAATCAGAGCTGAGAAGTGAGTGCTCCGAGGAGTCAGAGAAAAGTCATATGCACCAGAACCTATAGGCATTCTGCTCAAATTGAGCAATGGGATGGCTGTGTGCCCAGTACATGCATCAGATCTGTATTGTTGAACACTTACTGAAAGCCTGGGCATGCCAGGTCATCTCCTTCGGTCTACACCACACTTCTATTAGGCAACCCTCCACCTCCACCTCCACCTCCGCCTCAGGGCAGAAGGAGGTCAACATGTTGCAGAGGGAGGGGTTGAGGGACCCTGCTGAGGCTTGGGAGGAGCTGGGGGTGAGGGACAGAACAGAGCCCAGTGGCTGCTCCCAGAGAAGGAACTTCCCTGGAGTTCAACCTCCCCATTCCAAGATTCCCTAGGTCCCCTTTCCAGTTTCATCTCTGATGCCCGAAAACCAATGAATGAATATAAGCCCAGGGTGGGAGGGCAGCAGTGGTCCCCCACATGCCAGCAGGTAACAGGTAACTGGAGGGGTGTCCTTTGCCAGGCACTCAGGAGCCTGATGGGACACTTCTACCTGGAGGAAACAGCACACACAAGCCACAGGGACAAAGTTCGGGCGACTATACTATAGGTGACTTATTTTCCCTTCTATTTGTTAAATGTGATTTAAATTTAAAACGGGACAAGAGAGCAAATATCAAACGTGGACAAAAAAAGGGGAAAACTTTTAAAGGAGAGAGAGGAGGCAAAGGGAGAGAAAATCAGATGTAAGGAAGATGGGGTTAGAAGAAGCCTTAGGGTGTGTAAGGATGCTCGCCTCCTGAGGGGTACCTCCGGCTCACATTCTCTACAGAAGGGATGTGAGCTTATTGACTGGCAGGGTCTGAAGCACCTGGGGCTTCCCTACCATCTAAGTCAGAAGAGACCAGGACAGGGACAGAGCCCTCTAGCACAAGCTACTATTCAGAATGAGGAAAGTCCGACCAGAAATGGACAACCAGGCACCTAACCACCTTCAGAGTCCCAGACCCCAGCTGGCATGTTAAGCTAAAGCTCTGAGGTCCCCTTGGCGAATTCCTGCATCTATGGACTTATCTAATGATGACAGGAGTGCCCCCAGATTCTGACCCTCTGAGACCTGGCCCTTCTCAGGCTTACTCCGACTCTGACCCTGACCACCACTGGCAACAGAGAACTCCTTTCAGGCAGCAAATCTCATGTCCTGGTCCCATGAACAGTAAGAAAAGCTCTTGCCGCTCTCCTCTCTCTATGCCCCTCCTGTAGGCTTCACACACTGTGACTCCACCGCAGACACAGACATGCAACTACAAAGAGGCAGGATGGTCAATGACTTTCCACAACCCAGTTGTGATGTCTGCCTAGTCTCTCCCTCTAACGAAAGAACAAGAAGGGCCCAGGAAGTAACAAACAGGTCATGGTGGGGGCCGATTACACATGCTAATAACAAATTTGTGCTGGGCCAGGAGTCACCCAGATGGAAGAGGGATTTATGGCCCAAACCTGATTTCTCAGAATCCAGCGAACTCAGGGACAGAGAAGCAAAACCTGACAGAACACTCCCCAGGTCTCACAGGGAGCCCGTGTGTGTCTGAGGGCTTCGGCCTCGCCTGCTCGCTGTACTTTATTGCTGGCAGAGAGATGGGAAATTTATTGCTTTACAAATCATACCATCCGCAGCATAAATGAACTGTCTGGCCGCAGCACGCTCGAACCCAGATGATTTGCAAAATGTCTAATGGTAAGCGGGGTTATGCTATCTGCTTACGGCCTCTGAGACAAAAGGCAAGCCGTGACGTGGAGCATCTGCGCAGTGTAACTCGAGGTCGGCAAATTGGCTGTGACTCATAAATGTTGGCTCAGCAGCATTACATAACTCAATGTGCTCCGTCAGGGACTCAGAGGAGCAGAGAGCTGGCCCTGACAAGGCTGCAGATGACAAGCAGGGTACCGCCAGCAGGTTTGAGGGCCCGAGGTCATGGCCAGGCTGAGTTCCAGAGCCTGGTTAGTCCCGGGGTCTGCTAGCTGTCAGGAGGCTTGGCCTACCCCAAGGCCTGCCAGGAATTGCCTTTCTGCTCTGAGTTCCCCAAACTTAGGCTGGGGGAGAAGGTGTTGAAATTCGTGACAGGAGTTAGTCAAGGGTCACAGCCCATGGGGTGGCAACCCTTTGCTGACTGGCCCAGCTGGTGACAGGCTCAGCTCAGTGCCTGGGACTTTGGGTATCACCAGAAAAGAGGGGAAAGCACACATAGTTTACAAAGGAAAATAAGCCAGGCACTCTGCTTCAGGTTCACACCGTGGTGGTACAGGACCCGAACCCAGGCTATTGGAGTCTTGCTCTCCTGCATCTAAGATACCCTGACAGTTTACAGTCACCATCTTCACAAAGCCCTCAGAGCGACCTGGGAGATACGGAGCTCACTCCGATTTTAAAGTTGAGCAGATTGAGGCTTGGAAGAATCAAAGTGGCTCAGTCAGGTTCACATAGCAGGACAGCGGGGCATAGCTGAGCCAAGCTAAATACAAGCTCGGGTTTTATTGTGAACCCCCCAACTTTTTCCTTCTGCATTTCTTACATACCCCCTCCCCCAATCCAGGTGTGATTTTGGAGCCGGTCACCACCTCTCACTGTCAATGATGCCCAAGAGACATGAGGCGGAGCCTCTCCAGGAACCCAGGAGAGTCTGCATGGAAGGCGAATAGAACAGCCTACTCCTTAAGCCAGGCTTAGACAGACTTGCTAGGATGCAAGCCAAGCTCTGCCATGGCCCGGTCATGTAGCAGAGACCGTGCTCCAAATGCAAGTGCCCACACTGGTTCTAGGACTCAGATGACCTTCCCAGGATGGTAGAGGGAAGCAGTAGACCTGGTCTCTTTAGAGATGAGCCACGGGGACCAGCCTCAACCCAAAATTCAGACTTAGAGTACAGCTCTGGCAAATGCTAACCTTGTGTCGATTCTTAACCTGGTAAAGCCTTTAGCCAAAAGGGGAAAGCAAAATTTTCCGGATGTTGATTTTTAACAGGGGGAATGGTTTGAAAACACCGCCATCTGTAAAACTGACAGGACTGTCTTGATGATGTTCACGATAGTGAATATTGACCATGCTACTGGCATTAGAAATAAGAGGCTAGTTACTGAATACTCATACATACAAACAAGTACATACATACATACATACATACATACATACATACCAATCTCCCTTATTTTGTAAGAAATATGCTTGGCCCTACATAGCCTTTCCTCCCTCCCTCCCTCCCTCCCTCCCTCCCTCCCTCCCTCCCTCCCTCCCTCTCTCCCTCCTCCTTCTTCCCTCCTCCCTCCTCCTTCCTCCCCTCCTTCCCTCCTCCCTCCCCTCATTCGTTCATTCACCCACCTACCTGTTCCACAGAGCTAATTGTTCCCATCTCAGGTTTGATCCAGAGAGAGAGAGTCCATGGGACTTTTCAAGCCCGTGTGTCAAATGCCAGATGCAGATTACGCCCCACGATCTCTGGAGAAGCTTAAATTCAGCTAATGGACTTTTTATAGCATGTAAATGTCGCCTCAGTAAGGAAGCCTATTAGACACATAAATAGCACGCACATGCCTACAGTCTGCACAGGAGGAAGACGGCACCCACGGTCAGCACCGGATCTACCACCAGGAGATGGCATTCCAACCAGGAGCAGCCAGTGTCTCTATCAGAGCCTTCCAGCATATAACTGAGACCATGCATGACAGCTGACAAGGATACAGTCACAGACAGCCTGGTCTCTTAAGAGGAACTCTCAAAGCTCTAGAAGCTTGGCCTCAGCCTAGACAGGAACCCACAAACAGAATACTAGAGATGCACACCCAAGCTGGCTGGATGCATGATTCCTACTTCTGCAAAGAGCCAAGACACCGGGGAAATTTGTTATCTCAAAGGCACAGCCTTCAGGAAGCTATATGGTTCCTTGGTGCAGCAGGGACTCCTATGGAATGATGGGAAGAGGAAGACATATGCATTTCTAAGACAGGGTCCAGCACAGCAGAGGAGACTAGAAGGAACCCAGCCCATGCATGAGACATCGCCTCCCTTCTTAAATCTCACTCTCTGTTTCCTTAACGCATTATACTGTTTGGTGGCAGCCCCCAGGAACACGGGAGGAAGGACAGACTCTGGAGAGCCTCCATGCTCCTTTAAAGGGCCAAACACAACCACCTGCTCCACAAGTCTTACAAGCTGAGGACACAAGAAACTGGTTCAAACAGCTTCAGGGAGCTGAGGGCTTTTCAGTGACTAGACGGTGGAGAATCTAGCAAAGGCATGGAGCCCTCCCCCACAGAGAGACTCATAATACACTGCTTCTCATCCAGTGTCAAAGGGTCCATAAATATCAAAAGCCTCGAGTTTTTGCCATCAAGGACCAGGACATAACTCAGAGTTAAGAGTACTTGCCTATGCTGGGCATGGTGGCACACACCTTTAATCCCAGCACTCGGGAGGCAGAGGCAGGCGGATTTCTGAGTTCAAGGCCAGCCTGGTCTACAAAGTGAGTTCCAGGACAGCCAGAGCTATACAGAGAAACCCTGTCTCAAAACACCCCCCCCCAAAAAAATAAGAGTACTTGCCTAGCGTGTGCAAGGTCCTGATGTCTTCTCCAGCATGTCGATTGAGTGGCGGGGTATCTGTCTCCCTCTATCTGCCTTTCTCTACCTCTTTCTGTCTCTCTTTTTCCATGTCTCTTTTTGATATTCTATCCTTGACATGCTTAGAACCAACTAACAAGGTTCACACACACCCCTGAAGCTCATTAGCAGACAGGATGGTCTTTATCTTGCAGCAATCAATTCCCTTGCCTCTGACTCCCCTGTGCTTAGATTCAAGCATTTCTTCTGCAAAGTCCTTTGGAAGTGTAGGTTTGGGCCACTGTGGAAAAGAATGAGAGGAGGGCTGAAACTCCTCTAACCCAAGCTTTTTTAAAGTGCCAGCTCCAGTGCCGGCCACTTCCCCAGCTTGTCACAGCTCCTAGCAATCCAGGGCAGCAGAGACAATGCAGGCCAGGAAAAGTCCAACCATGCAAAAGGGTGGACATGTGATGTAAACCGAGTTCTGCCAACCTACTAGATTTCTGCAAAAGCCCTGTGAACTCTTCACTCAACTTCAACCTCAGGTGGGGGTTGGAGGAATGAGTTTGTTCATTCAGTAATTCCCCAGTGGTCAGTAGTTTATACCATATGCTTTGAAACAATGTAGCCTAAGTCAGGGGAGAAGTTAAATAACTTTCAAGGGAAGAGCCAAGGACTATCTGTTAACCTGGACAGGCTCCGCAGCCTCCTTTGCAGGCTAGCCAAACCCCCTCCCCAGAGGCTGGGGCAAGGCTCTGGCTAGCACACAGCCCTGGAGATGCTTGTTAGCAGACAGTGGCTTCCCTAGCATCCCCATCAAGAAGACTTGTATTTGTCTCTGGAGAAACCCTTGTCTCCAGCCAGGAACTGGGGTATACCAGGAAGTATACCATCATGGTCACGCTGATCTAGGAAAGGTATGCAAAGCAGGCTCCCTGCTCAAAGGTTAGTCCCGGGCAGGAAGTTGTGGGAAGAATCCTTTTAAGAGAAGATTGATGACTGTAGGAATCTTCAAGGGCACCTGGTAAGTTCCAGTCCTTCATCCTGCTAATATTTATTGGGCATCCATTACATGCCAGTTTCACTGTAGTAACCTCACCGTCCTAACCTCACGTATGACAGTGTGTAGACCATGGGGAATGTGTGGAGGGTACCATGACAACAATCATCACATATGGATGGCCTCTTCTGGGCCTTTCAAGTAGGCTCGGTCACCCTGAGTAAGACACCACTGACCCAGTTACTCAGATAAGGAAAGGGATGGTCCAGTTGCCCAGCTGTGACTTGGGGATTTGGACTCAGGGTAATCTAGCTTTTGTCACTGCTTCCACTTTCATTGTTATCGTCACCTCCGAGTGTCATGACAGGGACAGATTCTATATGATAAAAGTGTATGAGCTGCCATTTCTCTGTCCCAGTAAGGATGCCCGAGCATGACAGCATGAAGCCGGGGTCTGAGCCCAGAATTCAAGGTCCCGGCTGCCCTGCCCCAATGGGACTCAGAGACGCTCAGAGAAGCTCTTACACCATTTCCGGTCTTCCTGTGTCTTCTGCTCCCCTCCCTCTCCGTTAGCAGTAACCTCTGTTGCTGGGGCTTGTAATCCCTTAACACTCGCAAGTTCAAAGCCTGATCCTCACGGCAATGGTACTGAGATACTGGACCTTTGAGAGATGGCTAGGCACAGAGCACACACCTTTATCACAGAGTTGGGGCTGTGGTGATTTGAATGAGATGTCCCTCCTCAGTCTCAGGCATTTGAATACCTGGTCCCCAGTTGGTGGCTGTTTGGAGAGAATGAGAAGGTGTGGTCTTGCTTGAGGATCTGTCACTTAGAGCCACTGGTCATCTCCACTGTACTCTCTTTGCTTCCTATTTTTTTTAAAGATTTTATTTATCTATATACATATGTATATAATATGTATATATACATACATATATACATATGTATACACATATATGTATATACATATATACACATACAAATATGTATATACATACACATACACATATACATATATACACTGTAGCTGTCTTCAGACACACCAGAAGAGGGCATCAGTTCCCATTACAGATGGTGGTGAGCCTCCATGTGGTTGCTGGGAATTGAACTCAGGACCTCTGAAAGAGCAGTTGGTGTTCTTAAGCACTGGGTCATCTCTCCAGCCCTCCTTCCTGTTTTTAAATTAGGATGGGGGGGCTTAGCTCTGCCCCAGAGCCATGCCTGCCTGCTTGCCTGCTTCCATGCTCCCTGCCATGATGGTGATGGGCTCATCCCTCTGGAAACATAAGCCCCTAATAAACTGTTCCTCCTTTAAGTTGCCTTGGTCATGCCCTTTTATCACTGCAGTAGAAAGGTAACTAAGGATCTGTTGTTCTTCTAAGGCATGATGGCTTTTGTCAGGTTGGAATACATGAAGGTCCTTCCTTACCAGATATGACATCTTGATCTTGGACTTCCCAGCCTGCAGAACTTCCAGTCAAATAATAAATCATTAGCCAGTGGGGATCACCCAATCTGTGGTGATTTATACCCATAGAAAACAGAGTGAGCAAGTCGCCCATAATCAAAGGAAGGCATACCCAAATGCATTGTCTGCAAACAAGAATCAATTCCGTTGCCTGCTCTTCAGTAACTCTGCCTCTTCACAGCCTTGTGGCAGGGACAGATTCTATATGAGACTTCAGCACATCACCGGGAGATCATGGCCCTTAACGATTATCTGCTTTATTTCCAGCATGATACCTACGGAAGAAGCTGTCCTTGGCATCCTGATAACAACTGTCCAGTGCCTTTCTTCCCTTCCATCTTCCTCCTTTCCCACCCCCAACTCAGGCCCCAGAAACCCAGGAATGAGCAACAGACCCCAACACCTGCAAACAAGATAAGGAAGAAGAAATGCTTTGTACTTTTGACAGGGTCTTTCCTTATTGATCCTTCCTGTAAGCCACGCAAGACGGAAATGCTCAAGAGATACAAGGTGACTCCTCTCGGCAAAGAACCGCACCAGCAAGTGCCATCGGGAAAGATGATTCACTTCCAGACTTGGAACAAATGACCCTGAGTATCCCAGGCCCTTTCTGGACCTAATTCCTACCTCCACAGACAGGCACTTCAAGCCGGATCTCTCTGGATTTTCAGGGCAGCCTAGCAAGTGGCTAAGGAGCAAACTGGTACCAGAGTGTGGTAATGAGCACACCTGGTCAGCTTGTGCGTGGGACAGAGTGGACCAAGGGTGGGGAAGGCTGCAGCAATCCCACACTGCATATCGCTACAAGACTAAACTTCTCCCCCACAAGTGGTGGCACTGCACAGCCCCCCCACCCCCCTGGCAAATTTCCTGTCAATCATCCTAAAGTCAACAGGGACTGGGGAACTGTTGCCTCTGTTGCTTCCTTTCTAGCTGCAGGAAATCTTGGCTCCCTTGAGCCTGAAGTCTGCTTTCCACATGTTGAGGGAAGATCTGGGCAGTTCAGATGAGGCCTGTCCAGTGTCCCGGGGAATGGCTATGCTTGGCCCCATCCTATCTAGTTATCTATTAGTCAGTCTATTAGTCTATCTATTAGTCAATATTAGCATCCACTGAGAGACTGGACAGTCATGGAGCCGCCGAGCTCTAAAAGGCACCTGCCCCTAGCCTTGGCCCCTGCCATGTCTCAGATCCTAAGACCTCAGCTATACCTATGAACAAATAAATGTCTTAACCCCACTCAGCTGCACGAGTGTGCTGCCTCTCCCAGCTCTGCCGATGACCCCAAAGGCAGGTGCCAGACCAGCAGTAGCTGAGCACTTAGGGTAAGCAGAGGCAGACAGAACCTATCCCATCCTTCTAGCATAAGGGACGTGCAGAAGGTGTGATAGCCCCCAGGCCACCCTCTCCCCATGAGAACCAGCCAGTGAACACAGGATATAGCGATGAAGGATGGATATGAGTTTCAGCGCCATCGGATTCTTTAGGACGGCCACTGAAGCGGCAAAACTTCAATCTTCTGCGGCTTCGTTGTGGGACAGGACTTAAGTTCTGAGTCACTAGCTCAGCCTCCTGCATGCTCCCTCTCCCTTTCCTTTCTCCTCCCTCAAAGTGCAAGCCCACATCCAATGGTGTACCACCCACCAGGAAGGGCATAGGGCCACAGTCAGGGAAATCAGGCCGAGCTACAGGGGCTCCCCTTTAGTGGCATCTCGTACTTCTGAAGAACTAAGTCCTTCAGCTAAAAACACTCACAGGAACCCCCTGAAACATGCAAAACCAAAGGCAGGGTCAGAGGATGTGAAAGGAAGGGGCCGAAGAGCTAGTGAGCCCCATCTTTGCAGGGCACAGAAGTGAGCCTCTGGGCAGTATTAGAGAGATCACTGCCTATCAGGGTCGAGCTATGCATAGCAAGCATTGGCTTCCCAGGGCTGTGTGCCAGAGATGTGTCTCGATCTACAGTCCATAGCGAGCTGTGGGGTCCTTCCTGACCCCGAGGCTTCTGTCAAGAGCGACCGCAGGAGCTGCCACAGACTTGCTGACACACGGACAACATTTATCATACACATTCTAGTATTCAGTAATCAACACTGTCCCTTGAAGACTTCGAATCATAGCTGTAACTCTCCAGACAGACAACCCTCTTTGGCCGACCTGAGGTCCTCCAGCCAACATCGCCCAGCCTCGTCATCTCTCTGCAGTCCCTATAGACAGATCTCCACGTGCTGTGTGCAGTTTTCCCTTCAGCAGTGGCTTTCAAGGTGTGGCCCTGGCTCAGCACCATGGACATCACCTGGGAACTTCAGGGAGCTTCGTTCTCAGGCCCCACCCACCTCCTGAATCAGAACCCCCGGGAGTGGAGCTGGGTGGAGCGTACAATCATCCCTGTGGATGACTGTAAGGTAATCGTGTTGACACCACTTCTCTAGAGCCTTGGGGAACACAGACTTCAGGGCAGGGAGGGGTCCCATTCAGACCCTGCCCTGCTTCAGGGACCTTCTTCCCCTAGGTTTGTCCTCCTACTGGCTGATGATGGAGACTACTTTATGCTGCAGATTCCCCAGCCCTAAGTGAATGGATAATCTTGCAACATGCCAGTGGACATCAAATTTTGTTTATCACATAATTTAAATATTAGACCACAAACAGAGATCATATCTTTTTCAGGGACTTCATACTTGGCTGTTTCCAGATATAGAACTCCTCACCCAGGCAGCTGGCTCTGCTGCCCTGCATCCTGGGCTCTCTCAGCAAATGTTATCCCTCAGACAGCCCCGTCCCGACCATTCTATTTGAACCAAACTCACCTGCTCTATTCTCTGGCCTGGCTACTTATATTTCCTCTTTACCTGATTCTGGGTTATAGGTTACTCATTTGTGGGTGAGTGGGTGAACTAATGAGTGAGCAAGCAGGTGTGTGTGTGTGTGTGTGCGCGTGCACGTGAGTGCGTACTCCGTTGTTGTTGCTTTTGTGACTACATTATAAACTCTATAAGGACAAAGGTTTCACCTTCTTTATCTGTGCTGTATCTTCCAGTCATATGGCAAGAATTCAACGAAGACAATAGGCAAATGACTGCATGTAAATATGAGGACACAAATTAGAGCCTAATATAGCTACCCATATTTATCACCCTGGAACATATTTTTTAAAGCAAAATTAGAAATTAAATACAAATAAAAACAACATCAAAATCAGCTGGTGAGCTTTGCTAAAGCCAAATGGCCAGGAATGGGTTTAATAATATGTAGGTGATGCCTCCGGTCACACTGCCTTCTGTGTTTTAATTAAATTAATACCAACACGGGGGGAACAAATGGCTACGAACAGTTGTATGCTGATGCACAGAGCAGTATTAATAACTTGAAGGCTTTGTTTTCAAGTTCAGGATAACTAGCCTTGGTACAAAACCAAAACCCTGCACATAATAACCCTGAGGCTCCCATGTTAATGAGGGATTACTCGACAACTGTAAAACTGTCTCTTTCACCTCGTGGTGGTACTAAAATCTGCCTTCCACAGATGGTCTACATCTTCGGGATGCCAGCAACCTGTTCTTCTAGCATGCTGCCACAGGCAGATTCAAGATCCATTTGCTATCTGCATGTAACCCAGGCCATTATGAAACAATACCCTGCTCCTGCACCACACACCCTAATATGCCTTTGCTTCTCTATCAGAAATGATGCAATCAGATTGAATCTCCTTTGTTCGGCAGATTGGGGTTGGTCACCTTGGAGCAAGCAAGGCAACTGAATACACAAATACCTTCATGAAGGACCGGAAGGAATTTTTCTACCATTCAAGTCACAGCTGGGTTCCCAGGTCACTCTGCAAGATGATGACACAAATTTCCAGATAGTTATCAAAATGGAAGTGAGAGGCAGGGCCACCGGTTTCCCTGCCTGTCCCAGGGCCTGGGCGCTTGTTACCAAAGCAAAGCTGTGACATGCCAAAAACACATTGCCGGGACCAGGCACAGCCCTACCAGCCAAGCACAACTGTTAGGCCACCACAGAGTCATTAAAAAGTTCCAATTGCTGCCATGGGCTCATGGATCATCTCGCTAGATTCACACGTTTCAAATGGTCCTGTAGTTCTGCCATCCACCCTGGCTCTCCAGGCAGAATGGGTGCCAAAGGTTTAATTAAAAACATTTACGGGTGAAAAACTTACACTTAAGGACATTAGATTCACTCTCTTCAGTGTGGGGTTTATTTTCCTTGCAAATATGGACAAGAGTGCCATGATTTCTGTTTTATGGGGAACTTCTAAACCTTGGGCCACTCAGCTGGGTGGCTGCCAGAGGGTACAGAGCTCTGCAGCAGGGCTGACCTGGGCATCCTGCCCAGGCACTCATCCTGGGCCGGCCCCATGCTAGGGGTGACAGCAACATCTCTCCTGTGAGGCTGGTGCCTCATTTGGGTTAGCAAGGGTTTGGGTGGGTCATCTCCCATCACCTACCTCCAAACAGATCTCTAGCAAAACCACAGGCTTAATGGACTCTCTGAGATCAGTTCCCCAGTCTATAGACCCTACGGCTCCTTTGCTCTTGTACCTCCCTCAGCTGTTTCCTGCATGTGCCTAGCAGAGTGGTAGTTGAGAAGAGGAAGGACCTTCCTTGTCCGTTCTATACACTGAGTTCTCTCTGAAACTCCAGCTAGGAAAATGAAGCGTAGACATCTCCCCACGTGGACTTCCAGTCAGCCATTAGCCTCCAAGGTTGCACACACATGCCTACATATGTAAACACACATAAACACACTCTAACCTGGCACAATCCCTTCTGCCAAGGATGATCTCCAAGGAGGGAAGCTGGGTATGTTGAGAAAGCACTGTCCGTCTGTCCATCTCTACTCAGCACTCAGGTAAAAGGTTCTAGGACAGAGTTATGGACACCCAGGCAAAGCCAGGGGCAGCAGACAGTCCAGCCCCAGGGCCTGGCTCACACAGAGAGAAACAGGCTGGAACTAGACCTTGAGCCAGTCACAGAGCGACCTAATGCCTTGGTGTGAGAGTAGGTGGAGAATGGCCCCCTACCCCAGGCCTGCAGGACATGGCTTCCAGCATGCATGCATGTGCCTTGCCCGAGTCCAGGAGTCTTCCGCGATGCACGGGGCCAATGTTTTGATGGCAGGCCTGATTTCCAGCTCTAGGACACCAAGAGCCTGGGTCCCCAGGGGAAGAGGGGCTTTTCCACATCTGCCTCAGCATGGCTCAACTCCTGATGAAAAAGCCAGTTCAGCATCCATCTACATCTTAGCTAGCCGCCATATTTTTTCATATCTCTTCTATTTGTTCTCTGAGAAGCAGACTGACGGTAACTAACGAGAAAGGTTTAGAAGTGAGAGGTGTGTGCAGGCTGCTTAGGCACCTACCCTGTGTTCCCAGGACTCTAAGCCAGAAGGCTGAGAGAGAAGACATGCGACCCAGCCCTTTAAATGACATCCCTGACCACATAGGGTCTCTGTCAGGTGAGAGATGAGGCTTTGACTTGGAGACTGTGGGAGAAGGTTAGAGACCGGCTATGGGACTCACTAGCGTAGGGACAAGTGACCTCACACGCTATGCCCCTCATTAAGCATCCTCCTTCATTCCCTCCCTCCTCTGACAAGGTCACCAATTATAAGATGCCATTCCCAACTGGCAGATGGGCAGCCATGAGACTCAGAGGGAAGCCCAGATACTTGCCCTCATCCAGCCAGCAGGGTGCTCCACATTCCTGAGCCATGCCCTCTGCAGTAAAGCAGACAGCTCCCTGCAGATCTGAGGGACCCATACAGGGACACTGACTAAGCCTGGTGGTCCTTCCTGGGGCCACTGTCCCAAGCCAGTCCTCTCTCCAGGATATTAGAAGTCATGTAGAGTCAGCCCACCCAATCCCACCTTGCTCTACCCCAACTCTGGCTCTAGCTACTCAGTCATATTCTGTTCACGCTGCCTCTGCCTCCTCTGTGTACCTTAGTGGGTGTAACAGAACCTCCACAACCTCCTCCAGGCCTAGGGCCTGCCATCTTGGCCTCCCCTGGCACCTCTTCCTGCTGAGTCACTCTGCCTCATGAAGGGAGACAACTAGCACAACCACAGCCACATGACTCTCGTACAACTTGGCACCAGGTCTGGAGTGGACTCGGGATGTTTTTGTGAGCCCCACCCAGGGCAGGTCTCCACACCGGCACATGCCTCGTACTTGAATATTAGCGGCTGCGTGTGGTGGGGTGTTCCTGAAAGGGACACAGGTCTGACAGTACGACAGTGTGGCTTTCATAAGCTGTCCTATCCGGAGGCCTCTGTTTGGACCACAGAAAGTCCTGGGACCTGAACACACTGGCTAGGGGACCAAGATCTGATATTCCTCTCTGCCACCAACTCACCGTGAGTTAGGGAAGTCTCTGCTCTTCTCTAGTGACTACACACAGTTGGTGTCTACACATAAGAGAACATGGGCAACTTCCCAACTTAGTTCTTACAAACTGAGTTTTTAGGTTTTCTCAGGGACCATTCATTGTTTCTCAGCAGAAACTTGCCTGTGGCTGCTATGGGCCTGGTAACCCACAGGGCCGGGCAAGTGTTTCCCTTCCTAAGAGAGAACTCGGACCTCACCTCACCCTTTCTTCCCACTCAGGGCCTTCCAGGAAGCTCCAGAAGGAGAGACCTTGCCCAAATCAGCAATCCCTCTCCCTGGGCAGGGCAGGGTGAGGCAAACGAGGCCAGACAAGTGGAAAAGCCACCAATCAACCTGTGGGCACTGGCAGAGACTCAGGGGCAGGTCTTACCCCTATAGGGAGGGAAGTGCATCATAGGTGATCTTGGGCCTCAGTCCAGTCCTGGGGGATGGAGCAGGCAGGGTTTTAGAAGTCACCAAAGCCACAGAAGCCCAGGGCCCAGGTAGGCTGAGGTTGAGCCAGACATCTGGCCAGAAGGTTTCCGCAGTCTGGCTTAAGAGAGGGTACTGCCCTGCCTATCCCTTGTCCATTCTCAGCCAGGACCCAAGCGAGAAAACAGCCCAGAGCCCCATGCCCTGTAAGTTAGCACGATGCACCAGGTACGACGTCCAAAAAGCTACAATGATAGTTGTGTGCCAAGGCTCATTGGCATTAAAATCAAAAGGAACAAGAGCCAAGGTCACCCGTTGTCCTTAGTGTGGACCAGCAGAGCCATGGGGCCAGGCTGATGCTCTGTATGGAGCAAGGTAAGAAGCCCAGGCTGTTTCCCTGCGGGTCCAAAGCTGTCCTGGAAGGGCGGATGGATGAACGCACCCTGGTATGCTCTGTGAGCCTCTTGGTCCTAAAATCCCAACCACATTTCTTTCCAAGAAAGAGAAAGACATTTCCAACTAAATATTCCTAGATTATTTCTTAGGGGAATATATGCTGTTTTTAACTCGTTGGACTGGACATCTGCAAGGAAAGGCTCCCATCTGAAACCAATCTAGGTCCAGCCTGACCTCAGAGGGCAAAGTGGGCTGGGAGCTCCAAGGTCTTTGCTTGCAAAAGCTTCTCACTGAGAAACGTGCTTTCAGACACCGCAGACAGAAAGATGTTCGCATTGCCAAGTACACAAAGCCCTGGCTCGGCGTCAACTGTCCCCAAGAGTAGACAGATATGCTCTCGTCATTCTACCTCCGTCCTGACACCCCTGTTCTCGGTGTCCTGCAGCACCCTGCAGTCCAGAGTCAGGGCAGCCCGATCGATCAGGGGCCATCCGAACGCTGTCCTGCCACTCACGACACCTGGCAGTCAGTCTTCTTCCCCTTCAAG
The DNA here is from genome assembly GCF_000001635.26 of Mus musculus. Lineage (NCBI taxonomy): Eukaryota > Metazoa > Chordata > Mammalia > Rodentia > Muridae > Mus > Mus musculus. Next base: position 55,991,222 of record NC_000079.6, on the reverse strand, counting down.
ATACTTCCAGTCAGCCGCAGCCATGATGTGAATAGTAACATCACACACGCAAAGCAAGCGCTTCAAATTGGGGCGTTATTGTACTTCACCCTGTTTTGTTTCGCCCTCTCTCCCATTTTTCCACTGGAGACCTATTTGTCAAATCCCACTATACACGCCTGGATGAAGTCTTTGACACTCTGGACCTAGCCTCCCAGCACTCCCAGCCTCCTGCCTTGCCACTTCCTGTCTTACTCCACAACTGTCCAACTCCTTCCCAACCTCTTACCACACCCCCAGATCTCTACCTCAGCCTCCTGCCTCAGCCCTTCCTTCCCAGGCACCAGAGTGTAAGTGTGCGCTATTTAGACCCAGCTACGTGACCACAGCCAGTCACCTGCCTACTCTGTTCCCTCACAGTCTCAGCACAGTGCCCGCCCTGAGGCCAGCCTTCAACAGTACTGTTCTCTAGGGGGAAACTGCCCTACTAAGAGACAGTCCTGGTGACTGGAGTCTGGTGGTTAAAACCAGAGTCCCCTCTGTAGGTGTGCAAGAAGGTCCTTCAGAGACAAGTCAACAGGGCCTGACATGTTCCCACCCCAAGGCCGGTAGACCACACATTCCCTCCTTTCTGCTTCATGAGCCGTTTGCCCTATATGCCAGGGAGCAACAGGAACAGATGTGTGTCAGTGGGTTAAGTGACATGCGTCCAAGCACCCACCCCCTTGCTGAATGAACCGCATCTATCAGCCAGACCAGACGCCACTGTCCAGTCACACAGGAGCGATGCTCACTGAGATATGAAGTGAGTACCACACGTCCACATGCCTCCTGCAAGTCTAGAAATGGGCAGATGGACAGGATCAAGCCAGAAGGGGTGGGTGTGATTTCTTCCTCCTACGATGCTCATAGCCAGGGCTGGGCTGGGCCTGCTTCTGAGACAGCTTCAGCAGGTGCCAGAAATGGGCAGATGGCATTATTTACCTCTCATCTGAAGCATTGCCCAAGTTAATCTCCCAAGGTCTCAGTTTCCCTTCTCTAAGAAAGGGAGACAACAAAGGGACCTCATACTTAAGTTATTTTTAAAAAAACAATAAATCAACACTTCCAGCAGGTTTGGCACACAGTAAGTGCCCAGTAAGTGCTAGGTATTAATTCCCTTCATTTTACACAGGAAGAATTCATTTTAAAAGGCAAACCCAACAGGCATAGTTTAGAGCTTCTGCCTCATGTCCTTGAAGCCGTCCCTCTAAAGGGGTCTCCCTGGCTAAGTGCTCCCAAAGGGAACTGCCAGCCTCTACCTAGTCTACAAACAGCAAAAAGGACTGTGTGGTGGAGGGGCCACATGGCTTGTTGGGACTTTGTGGAGTATCCCCTGCCGAATCTCAGGTTCGCTCACAGTTTGGCAGAGACTGCCAGAGCATCTGCAAGGGAAATGGGGGACACACACACACACACACTCACACACATACACACACACATGCACACACACATGCACACCCACATGCACACAAATACACACTCGCGTGCACATACACACCTGAAGGAGGAAGAGACGCCACAGATGTTTCTGCCCACTTTTCAGCTGAGCCAGAAGCAGGGGAGGCATCTAAGCCCTGCCCCACATGCAGCAGGAAACCTAGAGAAGCAGGCTTGGCAGGGAGATGGGGAAGCCACTGGGCCACAAACCAAGTGGTCCCATACCAGGCAGCAGGAAAGAAGAAAGTGGTGGCCTCTGGGAGATCAAAACGTCTAGATAATGAGCCAAATTCTTCTCCCAGAGACACCGGCTAATAAGAGAGTGCAGGAAGCCCCGAGTCACCGGGCCCAAACTGTTTACACAAGTGTTAAAAATACATTTCAAAAGAAAGCAGGCGAGGAAGCCTGAGGACAGGCCTCCATCATCCTTGGAAAATGCTCTCTGAAAAACCACATTAATTTGTTTTCCAAAAAGGTGTTTGAAGTCTCTCAAAGTCCCCTTGGGCAACTTTAATTCCACCTCCTAATCCTCTATTAAATGTGATGTTCACTAACACAGCCTGCCTTGGGGGTGCTGATTTTTATTCTTAATTATAGAGATACATATTTGGGGCCGTGTGAACTCCTATGTAAATTAAAAGGCCACATCGTCAGCCACACTTCCCAAAGAACCCAAAATAGCCCACGCTTCATTAAGGCACGAGGAGGGATTGGAAATAAAGTTTAAAGGGTCAGAGAGCATAATTTAAAAAAATTAATTTCCTAACCTCACAGCCTGGGATGAAGGGTTCATGGGAAAGTTGAGAAGCTATAAGAGGTAAGGGCCACTTTTGCTGTGCCTGTCAGAGAAAGAGACGCTAGTCACCCAGCCTTACTGTCCCGGCCCTCACAGGGATAAGGCAGCAAGGCAACGGAGACGTCTAGAAATAATTGTGAGCGTTGTTGCCAGCATCATTAGCAGGAATTTCTGTCTCTTGAACACCTACTACGTGCCAGTGGTTGTATTTAACTCTTTACATGACTCAATACATTAAACTCTCTAAGAGAGACACTATCCTAGCCCCGTACCTCAGCTAGGAGGCATGAAGAGCCATGGTGTCCCCGGTGTGGCATCTCAGTGAAGAAATGCTCCAATCCCACCAATAGGTGAACACAGCCCCACTCCTGTCCTCCTCCTGTCTCTGAGCAATGTGAAGAGATCTGACATTAATTCACGACAAGGTGACATTACAAATGTCAAAGCCCATGAATAGGGCCATCATCAGTGCCGATGTGACTCTGTGGCACTGAGAAGCTGGCTGGTTTGTGTATGAATGCCCACATTCTGGGCACCACCCACCCCGGTGCACGGAGCATGAGCTGCGCATGCGCACAGTGGACACAGGGCCCCAAGAGGGGATGGTATCCTGGAGCAACCCTGGCACCAATCCTTGCCTTTTCCCAGTGTCCCTTCTGACATGTAAGGGCCTCTGATGCCATCAGGTGGGCCTCGCCCCAGATGCCATGAGTCCTACACGCTATAGTCAGGACATAGAGCTGTGCTGACCCCTTTGAAGGCTGTGAATTCCAGCCACAGACAGACAAAGCTGGTCCACCCAGACCCTGCTAGCAACCGAGGAATTAGGAACCTCCTCCCATAGACAGGTTGCCTGCATGTTGATCCTGAGCCACAGGAAACTGGCCAGCTCAGAACAGTGTGCAAAGCACACAGTCTCCTCATGGTCCACGTGGTGTCACGTTATCCTGACCAGAACAACCTTCCTAGTGCCAGCAGCATCACTGGCAGCCCAGCCTGCTCCACGAAGATTTCCTACCTCCTACGCGATTGTTACCCACCCCTCCCCCAACCCCCGCAAGCATTTGGGCAGCCCAGAGAGGAAGATAGAGGGGGGAACTCTGGTTTCTGTTTATAGCTGGTGATCCTGAGACCACGAAACATGTAGAATTTGCCCATGACCACACCTCAAAGTAAGTAGGAGGCATGTAGAAAGCCAGCACCTGTCTCCAGAGGCCATGTTCTTCCATTGCCTCCATTTTGGACAGATGAAACCCCTGCTAGAGAGAAGCTGGTTCTAAGGAGCCTCTATCTGTAACAATAAAAACCAGAGCTTCTCTAACTTGTCCAGGCTATTCTAATGGTTTTCAAACCCGTGCTATTGTCTGTGGTTTGGACATTTAGCTTTTACAGACATCAAACTGAGGCCCATTTAAGTTCTGACTCGCTGACATTCATGTGGAGCATCCCAGGCAGGGGCCAGATGTTCTGACTGCTAGTCCAGTCTCCCTCTGCAACCTTATGTGAGCACCTAACTCCATCCCAGTGCCCTGCCGACACACAGTTCCTTGGCAACTATTCCTTTTCCTTTCTGACCTCAGCTTACTGTCCTGTAGGTACAGTAGAATCCCTTGGGAGAGAATATACCTGTGAAATAGTTCAATAATGAGTCCATCCCTTCTGATGTATGTAGCACACAGCCATTGATACCTCTCAACCATGGGGAGTAACTATAAGCCCAGATGTGGGAAGATCTGACTCAGAAGCTGCCACACAAAACACACAGACCCCAAACTCAGGGTTTGGGCAGATCAACATTATCCATCTGCCAGTCTACCAACAGCATCTAACAGCTCCCCCATCTTTTCTGCAGAGCCCAGAACAGAGGCCTCTCCAGGCCTAAGATCTACCCCAGATAGACAGTTCATCCCCTACAAACCAGTGTCACCTTGACCATTACTCTAGGGCGAGCGACTGATATACTTTCTTTCACCCCATAAGCAAACACAAAGCTTCAGGCAAAGTGTATGGCTAGTAACCAATGAATGGCTAGTAACCAATGGACCTAATGGCCCAGGGTATAAACACCGAGGGCATTGAAGCCTGATGAAGCAGAAGTTGGGGCTGGAGGAACTCAGCAGAGAAGGAGTTTCCAGAAGAGGACATGAATCAATACCAGAGTGGACGAGGCATATACTCACACAAATAACTGGAAGACAGAGGCATCTATTAGGGACAGACTCACCTGGCCTGGCAGGAGAACTTCTAAAGCATCTATAAAACCTCCTTTGTCATCTGCTTCCTGTCTCCACACACAGGTCTCACCATGGACAGAGAAGGATGTTAGACCCTGGGGCCACTCTGGCAGTAGGGAGAGGACATGAGACTGCCGATCTGTTGACCCCACTCTTGTGGGGCTTCCCAGAATGGGAGCAGTAAAGGAGACCTCCATCATCCTACATGTTGGCTATGTAAGGACCATGAGGAAGAGTTCCTTGCATTCTCTGCCCAACAGCAGGAAGAGTTTACCATAACAGAACCTGGGGGTGGGGGGAAGGTGGGGGGTGGGGAGAGGAGAACCCCACCTTACCTGACCCAGTATCCCTGTATGCCCAAGCTCCTCCTCACATGGACAGGACTCAGAGAAAACAGGGATGAGGCGGCTCTGACAGCCTGGTACAGGTCAGCCCGGTATGTGAGGGTGGACAAGAGGCCTTGAGCATTGTGGGAGGAGTCTTTGGCTTACCACTCCAGCTGCCTGGCAGAGGGTCTTCACTTACATAAATATGGTCTCTTCTGAGAGGACCATACAGTACGGAGCATGCATCCAGAGAAAGTTCAAGAAAATGAGTATCAAATTACATAATAATGTCTGAGGTGCACAGACAAAAAAAAAAACACAAGGAACGTTCTCCCAACCGTGGAGACCCACTGGGAAAAAGTCAAGGCAAGATGACCAAAGCCTTGATGGGTCTTTTAAAGTTTTGTTCAGTTGTAATGTTTGCTCTGATTTTAAAACTTTCTCTGTCGCAGATAAAATTGTTCTCTAATTTGGTCATACATTTGGGTTTCATTACTTTCAGAATGTATTCCAGACATCTAAAATTAAACAGATGTCATCAACCCCGCTTAGACCTAACAGACTTGTAACCAAACAGTGACTTCAACCCTGATACAATAGCGACTTGGAACATCGTGTTTCAGTCATTAAACATTTTCAAACTCTGCCCCATTTTTCTCATTTCCTATAATGAGATCTGTCCCTCTCTCTCCTTAAAATACTCCAGTTCTTCAAGGGTCAGTGGGAAGTCAAACCAAAAAGTGAAGCAAATTTAAATATGAAAAGTGCAGGAATTGTATTGCGAAATCCTCATGTCCTAGCCCTCTCTCTCAGAGAGGAAGCCTGGCTGGCGGCAAGCTGCTTCAGTAGTGGGGATCGCAGAAACCCAGCGAGCGAGCCCAGGAAGGGGATTTGCTTCTAAAGCCCGAGCTGCTTTATCGTTCCTTTTCTGACAGGGATAAGATTAGTGAGAATCCTCCAAGCCGGAATGGTGTCCGGGGGACACTTAAGAAGAAAAGGCAGTTATTTCTCTTCTCCATCTTCACCTCTGTGCCTGTCCCAAATGAATTTGTTAAATGGTGTAACCAGGGCAGAGGAAAGAGCCTGTTTGAGATGCCCAGAATTCACAATCAGGGACACCTGACCTCTTAGAGAAAGCTTGGGGAAGGGGCCTGGGTTTGGATTTGCTTACATTTGTGGTCTGGACTGTTTGGCTATACAATGTCTTTATTAAATTGTCTAAGCAAAATGTAAAGAAAAAAGAGGAGGGGAAGACAGAGACACACACAAAAGGGATCGTCACCGACAGCCTCGGACCTCTGACCATTCGAGCAAGCAAACCCTGTCCTCAAGCCCAGCCCCCAGACTTCACTTAGGTAGGTGATCTACATCCGCTGCTCCACCACAATCACAGTGGCGCTCAGACACACCCCTCATGATAAGGACTCTTATAGGTCACTCTAAGCTTCCTGAGACTCCTGGGGAGACAGCTACACTCCCTGCCTTCCTTCTGCACACCCAAGAACTCCCTGTACCCAGCCCTCTCCCAGGGCACCTCTGACCTCAAAACCTGAGAAGCCAGCACCCAGGCCTAAACAGGACCTATCAACTTCAGGATGACCAAGGATCCATGGGAACTGGAAAACTTACTTGGGAAGGCAAAGCCTTCTCTTAAAGGCACCCACCAACTTTGGAATGCACAGAGAGGAACAAACAGGAACGCTCCATTTGGGCTCTGGTTGGACCATTGTCCCAAATGTGAGACTCCATCTAAACAACAACCTGCCTGAAGCGCATCCAGCATTGTGTCTACCTATCCCCCAACTCTGAGCCAGGTCCAGCGCCCTGGGACCTGGTCCTTCCACCTGTTCCATCCCAGATGATTTCTGAGTAATCAGCCCCCAGGAAGCAAGTCTGCACTGAGGAACACCGACTGGCTGGCCAGGTTATCTGCTGAGAGCCCTGTTCTTGGAGTTTCCTTGTGGTGTTTGCCATAGTTGTGGTAGCAGAGAGATAACAGCACCATTTGCCAACAACGCACAGTAGGGAGACGGAGGCCAAGAGAAGTTCGGTGAACCAGGTGTGGATATGCCTTAGAAACAGACACCAAGCTTTAAATAAACTCTTACACTGCAGAGCCAGCCATTTGTCAACTGGTCAATTTAGTCCTTGGAGAATCTCTGGAGCTAAGCCGTGATGCCCTTTTCAAAGCCCTCGATCTAGAGCCAGCCCTATCCACGAGGAACTGATGCTTTGGCTCCCACACTAAGCCAGCAACAATGCCTGAAAGAAATGTGGGGAGCCTCTCTCTATTAGACCCTACCTCATCAGTCACAACAGTATCAATACGCAGCCACTGGGGGTGCCCTGTAACCCAGAGAGGCGAGGATACAGAGAAAGATGAGGCAGTTACCGTGCTAGAGCAGAGCGAGAGCACACGGAGGGCAGTGATGGGGTACTTGTGGGCACCATCACATGGCCATTACCTCATTGCTGAAGCTGGAAGGGAAAGCAAGATACAAGCCGCTGAACCTGCTTCCAGGGAAGACTTCCAGCCAGTCAACAGCACCCTGTTTTCAGAGACAAAGCTCTTTTAGTACCTGCAATCAACTAAGTCGCAAAAAAAAACAGATTAGCTGCTGTTTACTGCAAATTATTCACCTCAACAAAAGATTGCTGGCGTTAACCCCTGAGTCCTTATAAATAGCAGAAGCCCTTCTGACATTGGGGAATAATCCCACTTACAAAGACTGCAATACACCCAGCCCCCCAGAAGCAGAAAGCTGCCAGCCACAGCAGAACCTGCCGGCTCTCCCCCGGGAAAGCATCTATGGAATAGCATGCCCCCCCCCCTTAGCTGGTCCTAGAGCTGAGGGCTTCTGGGTAAGAGTGAGTAGGACCACAGAAAAGATGCCTGGACTCCAAGAGAATCCCCAGGAGCCGAGCTGGGACAGCTGGAGGGCCTTGTTGAACCTCAGAGATAAACACTCATTATGCATGTGTGGTTGGAGTGCCTACTGTGTATGGAGTGGAGTGGGGTGAGGTGGGATAGGGTGGGGTGTGGGGAGGGGAGGGGTGAAGCAGATGAACCGCAACCAGTCTTGAGTTTAAAGGGTGGTTCTGGGGCTTAAGAGATGACTGTAGGGCCAAGGTAGGGATGGGCAGTCATCTTGCTATTCAAGTGAGATCTGGGAGGCAGGTACTGGGCCAGGCAGGGGAAGAGAGAGACAGGAGACAGGGGGAGGAAGGAGGAGCTGGAGTTTTCAAGACTGAGAAGCCTTGGGGTGAACTGGAAGTGGGCTGGAGAGTCAGGATACCAACTAGCACCCAGCTGTGTGGATGGGGAAGGCAGATGGGGTCAGGTGGTAGGGTTAGAGTATAACCTTAGAGGAGGCTTAGTTAGCCAGAGGGGAGGACACCAAGGGTCCCACAAAAGACATGGGTAGCCCTGGAGTTCCTCGATCACTAGGAAGAGACATGGCACCCTATTCACCCTATAAAACTCCCGACATCCTGCTCTGGATTCTGCCTACATGGTAATCACAGAATCACCTTTCCTGGGGTGACTTCGAGGGTGTGCAGCTGGCCACAGGGCTCAGACACCTCCGCACACAGGAAATCCTTACTGTTCTTACCCCCAAAGGAACAGCAAGGAGAAACACACTTCACATCTGGCGCTAGGGATTAGGGGAGACTCTTGGGAGAACTTCTTGGGTCTCAGGGTGTGGCATTTGTGCTCTCCACACCCTGAGGGCTCAGACAGGGCGAGGACTGTCCTTTGGATGCCTGCAACACAGTCAGGGGTTTGCACTGGAGGCAAATGGGGCTCCCTGGGCCTCAGTGACTAAACCCTAGCCTCAGGCATTCTCTACTCTCAGTAATAACAGCTCCCTTTCACCAAGCGAAGGCAGGACAGGACTGGACCACATCCCATTATCTGATCCCCTTTGGGAGCATTAGCCCCATAGGAAGGTGCAGACAGAGAGGCAGGAGGGGGAGGAAAGGACCTTACCTGAACTCACAGAGAGCAGGACACTCCTGGGGTGCAGACACTTGACTCAGCCCAATGCCCACATATTCTCCACTCCCTTCTCTTCTGAGATTTAATGCTGAGAAGAGCCTGCTACTAATGTGTTCTTAATATCATAGACCTGAGGCAGCAGAGAAACAACCTGTAACACGCCCCATGGTGCAAATCCCTAACATAAATACAGTAAAATTTATAACAAGTATGTATGTAACTTATCTCCTGCAAAAGGGAAATCAAACTGCTTCCAAAGGAATAAAGGATGAGGGGTAAGGTCTATGAGGAATTAAGTTTTCTAGGCATAGACACAAAGATAAAGCTGTGTGTGTGTGTGTGTGTGTGTGTGTGTTTTAAAATGCCTTTTAGAAATGTTATGAGCACTGTCACCCAGCGATAGCTGAGGTTCCATCTTTCCCTGACCTTATGAACGAACAAAACACTCATGATGTGTAACTCAGGTGTTGCCTTCCTTGTCTATCATGTGAGCCAAGCATCACTTCTATCTGTTCCTTATTATTCTTTACATTCTTTTCTGGAAACTCCAACAACCTAGTTTACAAAGTTATTGCAATTTGCCATCTAGAGAAGAGATCAAAGGCTGCTTCATCTGTGAAGAGCTCTCTCTCTCTCTCTCTCTCTCTCTCTCTCTCTCTCTCTCTCTCTCTCTCTCTCTCTCTCTTTCTCCCCTGCCTCTTAACTCCATTGCCCATGGGTTAAGGATGCTGCAGTGTCTGGGTGTCTGGTGATTGACAAGAGAGAATCCTCTAAGGGCAACAGTCCTGGCTCAAGCCCTGGGGTCTCATCTAAAAAGGCAGCTGCTGACTGCTAGGTATGGGTTGGGGTTAAGCTAGTAAAAGTTAGTGGTCAGTGAGTTCCAGTGCCCTAGAGCGTCACCTGCTCAGGCCAAGGCTGGAACACTGTCATCCTAGGCCTCTCCATAAGCTAAGGCCCAGTACTCCCTGGAAACGGAGTCTGAAGCTGCCTTTGCCTCTGCAGCAATCTGGCCTCTCTTCCCATGTTGCCCAGTTATTCAAACAAAGGCACGTCTGGGAGAAGAAGGGTGCTCATATTTAATAACCCTCAAATCTGGCTCCACATATGGCTATTGTTAGGCGTATTTAAACAGCAATTACAGAGGGACCTCCTTCCTCCTCAGCAACAATCGAGGCCTTTAATCCAGCTAAGACCCAGAGAGTTTAGGGCTGAGCTCACAGAGATGAAGATACCAGCTTAGGCAGAGCCTGCTCTGGGCTGGGGGCTGGGGGGCTGGGACACGAGATCACATCTCCCTCCAAATGTGTTCCTTCTTGCCAGCAAAGGGTGGGGAGGGGGGGCGGGAGGAGTAAAAGAACAGGCTGCCTGTATGGATGCTGTAGAAAGAAAGTATGTCTTGCAGAGAACCCACACAGGGAACTTGCAATGTTGAGATTAACAAGTTGGGCATAAAGGCAATTTGGCTCCATAAGAACCCAGAACTTGGGCTGAGTCTGGGGTAAAGATTCCGCCATTCAAAACCCTTGGCACTGGAGGTAACGTGACATGACCAGAGCAGAAACTACAGTCTCTTAGGAAAAGAGTGATCAGAAGCCAGGACCAAGTTTGGAAGCAGAAGTCAAATGATGTCTTTCAACTCACACATTGTCCACATTCCCACCTCCCCAGAGGACCCAAACTATCTGCTTGCCCATCTCCTCCTTCCCTGCCAGGCCCAACTGATCTCTGTATGAAATGTGTGTGTGGTGTGTGTCTGCCTGGGCCAGCAGGGTTTGCAGAGCTCGTAGAGCATAGCCAGCTCTGGATCTCCCTCCAGGTGTGGAGAGAGCTGCTGGGAGGCAGAAGGTAGAGGGCCCCTCTGATGCCCAGTAGGCTAGCTCTTTAAAAACGCAATCCTTTTCTAGTTTTCATGTTTCCAGCTGATGTAATAGCACACACTTATGGGATACACACATGTACAGTGGGTGAGGGTTAGATCAGGACCGCTTTCTACGGTTGCCATTTCTCTGTGTTGAAATGTGAGAAACCCTCTCCACCAGACAATAGGGAAGAGTAGGTATGAAGATAGAAAGGAAGTTAGAAGTGGGAGGGCAGTGGGATTGGGGGCAGGGAGTCCTTTCTTTGTCCCAGTAACAGAGGAGAGGCTTGAACCCCCTTGCTACCACTGGATGGTAAGGCTCTTTACTAGGGACATCACAGGACGCCAAGGGACACTACCATCTCCCCTGCCTCAAAGACTTAGAACAGCCAGATGAGTCAACACCTCTCCAGCTTCCAGCTTTCCAACCCGGGCTTCCTCATATGAGTTTTCTGAGTATTATTTGGTTCTGTGTAACTACAAAACAGTAACAGAAGCTGTTGGCATCATCCACAATCTTGACCAAAGGCTCATTTGAATCTAAAGACACAGAGGGACAGCAGCCGGCAGATCTCGGGAGACCAAGGGGAAACCCACACCTTTGGGAGGCAACCGCTTAGGGGTACACAGACCTGGACGGGGAATGCTGCTTCACTACCTGGCTGCATGACCCTAAGCAAGGGATTTCATCCCTGGAGGCTTCATTTCCTCATTCACAAAGTGACAGGAGCCACCAGGTCAATGGATCAGCAATGATGACCAGAGCAAAATGAAATCCCATAGCAACTGCCAAAGTGAGTCCCAGGGCCAACCCCATCTCTGCACCTCCTAGGAGCTTGTGAGAAGTCTTCTCCTTAGACCCACTATGGATCTGGGAGGTCTCCATGTCCCCTTTTAACCAGGGCCTCAGGAAATCCTGCTCGTATGAAAAATCACTGTTCTGAAGTGACTAGTGTCAAGGGAGAGGGGACAAATGTCCTGCAAGCAGGTTGCACATGATAAGAACTGCCACCTGACCTTTTCTCTACTCCCCAATGAGCCCCAAACTCATGAAGACCAAGTCACTTCTTCAATCCAAAAAGCTCCACTAATGTGACAGGAACCCAGAGGCACAGCCTTCCCTCTAAGCTGTGCCGTTAGAGCTCAGCTTGTAAGGTGAGGCATAAGGTGAGGCATAACCTTCCCATGAGGCTAAGTGGAGGACACTATGGCTCAGAGCTCTAATTGCCCACACAGCCGATAGACAGGGCAAAGAGGCTGGGGACAGCCATTGGCCCTTCAAACACTTACACTTCAGAGCCTCTAGAGCAGCAAAAGGCTCCTGGTGAACAAAGGAGGCAGTGGGGCACGCTGTCGGGCACCTAGGTGCCTCCGCACTCTAGGGAATCTTTGTGCATTGATCCCACTAAGAACTTTCCAAACATGAGCTGCTCCGCTAGTCAAGAAGCTCTGCTCTATTCTTCTGGCTTCAACTTCTCCATCTGCAGATAGCAAGGGTGGGGGAGCACACGGAGGCAGAAGGGCTTTCTCCCTTCCCAGCGGCACCAGGGCACCCCCATCTCTCTCAAGCCTTAGCCATCACTGCAGCAAGAGCCCAGCAAGCCTAAGCCCAACACTGCCAAGTAGATGACACAGACACTCAGGGACATTTCGCAGGGATCTCAAAGCCAGTGTGGATGCTGTTCTGCCTCTTCCTGGTCGTGTCCTCTACAGTCAAAGTCGTCCTGGCTAAGCTGAGCCTGCCTCAACCCTCTTCCTGGCAAGAACCAGGTTGCAAATAATTGTCTATGTAACAAGACACGTGGTGCAGTAAGCCACTCAGGTTTGTGACAGCCCCCACTTAAAATCTGCCCACCTACCCTATCAGCAGCTATGCACCTATGCCTGCAAGCCTGGTTTGCCTACTCTCAGTACACGATGCCCATGTTGGTGATTTTAACTACCCTGGAGATCATGCTCTGTGTGGTGGTTCGGATGAGAATGGCCTCCACAGGTTCATATGTTTGAAGATTTGGATCCTAGTTACTTAGGAAGATTTGGTAAGGGTTAGGAGGTGTGGCTTTGTTAGAGGTCACATGCCATCAGGGGAAGGCTTTTAGGGTTCGACAGTCTGTACCATTCCCAGGAAGTTCTCTCTACCTCTCCCTCGTGCTTACGGATCACAATGTACGCCTCAGCTATTGCTCCAGTGCCATGTCTACTTGCCTGACACCACGCTCCTCAGCGTTCTAGAGAGGAGGGTCACAGACTCTAACCCTCTAGAACCTTAAGTTCCAAATTAAAATCTTTCTAAGTTGCATCAGTGGTGGTTGGTGTCTTGTCATGGCGAGAGAAAGGTAACTAAGACCTTGGTTTGCCCTGAGGACTTTGTGTCTGTCAGCCCCCTTCAGGAAGGTTCTTCTCCTGAGGGACTTCCTCTTTAGCCTAGAGGTTGCAACTCAAAACCATGTCCCCAGAGAAGCACTTCCCCTGCACCACATGGTCCTGCTGCCCCCTGCTTCCTGCTCTCCTGACAACCAGTTCTTATCTTTTTGTCTGTTTACTCAGGGTTCATCAGAGTACTCTCCCTCGGGGGGGGCGGGGGGGGGAGTCAGCCCCAGCAAGTGGGGACCACCTTTCTACCTACTTACTTCCAGTGCCTAGAACACTCTGTGTGTGAGGTAAACACCTATAGAGCAGGCCCATTGATGGATGAATTTGCATGAATTGATCAGTGAAGAGTTTTCAGAGGAGGGACAGCAAACCAGCCATCACCATCACGAAAAATCAAAGAAGGTGGTGGCATCCTCACTTGAGGAGAGGAGCGTGCAGGCAAGGAAGGCTCCAGCCTCCCTTACAGAGACTGGCCAGGGCAGACAGTGGGTAGCATTGAAGAGCTTGCCATAGGAATGGTAGTACGTTCATTCTGTCTACTTGTCATCAGTGCCTGCAAGCCAGGGTTATCTCCAAGAGTCAGGGGTTGGTGACAACTATGCACAGGCTGGGGCTGAGCCTTAAAAGAAACTTTTCCCTCCTAGACTACCTATTCCTTGCCACAACCTGTTGCAGCTCCATGGGTGGTGAGCACCCATAGGGAGCTTCAGACTCTGTGAGACCTCATCCTCTTTCGGTCTCCAGCTTTTGAGTTCCTGGAGGCAGACGGCTGCCAGATTCACAGAGCATTTGCCTTCCATGGGAGCCCACGAGTCTCCCTCCCAGGCTTCTATTTGAAACACGCTGTGATGGATGTTCATGCTAAGGGGATGACTAACAGCTGCGCTCTATGTACTTAAGCCAGGAGAAACCTCTGTTTGCCTGTTCACCAGCTAAGAGGCAGCCATGGCTGTGTACAGACCTGTACGTGTTGTGGCTTCCTGCTAGAGCCACTACTTGTCTGAAGTCTTCTCATGCCGCTATCTCGTTCAAAGGAGGGGCTGTGGACGACACAAGCCTTCCCTGCACTCTGCCCTGCTCCCCTGCGCCTGCCAGAGAGTATTTATAGAGCTGTGCAGCCAGGAGGCTGAGCTCCATTAACAGGGTGTAAATAGTGTTTGCTCTTCAAAGGCCAGGGCCAGCCATTCTGTGAGGTCTGAGTCCAGTCTCCCGTTTCAGGCCTTATTCATCTTCCTGATAACTTCCATAAAGGGCCAAGACCGCCTTTTTGGTATGCGAGGCTTGCCAACAGCACCCCAGCGTGATTTTCACAAGAAATTGATTTTTGCTGCTGCTGTGATTCTGTCCAAGCTAAAGCAGAAAATGTAAGCATGACCCCGGAGAGAACACAGCACACGCCAAACCACACAAAGACGCCAGAATACAAAGGCAGGGTCATCAGGGATGGCAGGGGAGCCAAGGGCATATATGTCCCTAGTGGTCAACGGACTTCTGCCAAAAGGCAGGGGCCCGGTAACTTGGCTTAAAGCTCTAGGGTTGCACTTTCTCTGGATGTGGGGAAGGAGCCTACATGAGATGGATTATACTCAGCATGGTGACTGACAGTGGGTGCTCAGGAGCTGTCTAGAAAAGGCAACTGGGGACGCTCTGCAAATATGGCCAGTTTCTAGCCTGTCACCTACTGAAGGCTGCCTTTCAATCCAAAGTCAGAGGAAGAGAGTCAGATGCCAGGCTCCAACCATTCCCAAGAGTGGAAAAGTTCACCCCACAAGAATCTCCCTGGACTTTCAAAACCCCGTAGTGAATCAGCCTCTTGGGGAAGACTGCTCCAAAGTCCAGCCCCGGCATGTCCTTCCTATCTGGCAGCCCTGTTGCATCTGGAGAGCTGGGCCTGAGCATGTCTGTGGGGCAGGACCCAGGGGCCGTTCCAGGAAGATGGTTTGCTTCTTGCTGAATGTCCGGCTTTAATAGACTCAGGGAGAAGGTTGTGGTATAAAAGAGGGGAAGATCATGCTGTCTGCTCTTAGAGGGACCAGTGCTGCCTCCTGCATCTCATTACGATGCACCTTTCCTCACCAAATGACGGCCAGAGTGCACAGGCAGTGTTTCCTACCATAGGGTAAACCCTCCCTCCCCGGCACATTCCCAGCATCCCCGTGGGCAGCAGTAGTCATGTGTTTGCAGAGAAATTGAGGCTCAGAAAGGGCAAGTTCCTTGTCCGTGGTCACACAGCAAGATGGCAGCAAGGCTGGAACCCTAACCTACAACATGCCTAAGCCAGTCCTTGCTGCCTTTCCCACCCAGCTGTCTTCCTACCAGTGCAGACTGCCAAAACCTAGGGCTAGACAGATAGAATACACACACACACACACTCACACCTGATCGCAGCTTTTCTGTATTTGTGTCAGTGTGTCTGTGTCAGTGTGTCTGGCCTTCTTCAATCCCTGTCACCCTCATCAGGTTTCCATGACCGAGCCATGAAGGACACATTGAACAGTCAAAGAAATTATAGCATGTCCACCACTGGTGACACCCCAGCCTCAAGAGAACAAGTTGTCTTGTGCCAGCATTGGTAGACCCACAGGGCATCCACGAGTGGAGACTATAGGTAGGCCAGCAGGTAGTATGGCCCAGAGAGGTTAAAAAGCCAGGAATGTGAAGACCTGTTCTCTACCACTAATCCCAGCCCTGCCCTCTGGTCTGCCCTCCAGGGGGGCCTGCAGGAGTGAGAGTCCCATGGTTGGTGATCCTGCCTCCTAGCCACAAGTGCCAGCAAGGCATAGGCAGGAGACCGAGACTGGAGTAGTCACCCATCCCAACCATAGAGTCTGGAATGGGCTTACCACCTCACTGTGCCCACAGGGCCCAATTCGCTCCTGCAGCCAACCTGCAGCTTGCCATGCTTGCTAGATGGCCCTGCCGATGGCGTCCCATGCTTTCTACACTCAAGCCTCTACTTATCCTGGGGGAGGTGCCCTCTGTCTCTAAGATCAAACCTGAGGAGAGGGTGACCAGGGTAGGAGTGAGGCCGAGAGGGGAGCCTAGGTATCTGCTAGTCACTGTGGTCCGACAGGGATTCCGTGCTGCTTACTCTCATTGTGCAAGATTTCAAACACAGAGAGGCAAGCATATCAAGGTCCCAGGTACCCACTGCCCAGCTTCAGCTCAGAGCACAGCCCCTGATCCCCTGATTTCCACCCCAAGATCATTTTACAACACCTTGAGATGATGATGGTGGTGGTGGTGGTGGTGATGGTGTGTGTGTGTGTGTGTGTGTGTGTGTGTGTGTGTGTGCTCACACCTATACAACAGTAATGAAGATGTCAATAATTTGAGAGAGGGCATGGGAAGAGTTAAGAAGGAGAAATGTCGGTGAGGTACAGTACTCACATATGTGGGTTGTTGTTATTTTTTTTTAAATAAAATGTTTATGTTAAAAAAATCTTTACTTACACCTCTGACTTTAAAACATTCTTTTAATATAAAAGTATTTATAAGAAATGGAGTGATAAGAGCCTATGGACATTACCAGTGGGGACAGCATCACCAAGAAGTAATAAATGTGCAGCGGCCATGAGGAAGGCCACCTCCTGCCATCTGTGACATCCTTGTTGGTACCCAGAACCAAAGTTCCTCACCCACATAGGGAGAGCAGAAGGGGGCTCTACCCGAGAAATTTTTTTACACTTAAAAAATTACCAAATACTTAACAGAATGCCAACAACGGAGCCTTCAAACCACGCTGCAAAGGCCACATCCACACAGCCAGGCTTTGGGGGCTGTAGGAGCAGAAAGGCCTCCCCTCCTGGAGAGGTCAGCTTCTCACCATCAAAGAGAAGTTCTCCAAATGCCCCACCAGGGGGCCTGCGGGCCACTGAGCATAATGCATGAGAGTATGATCCCCACACCCTGGCCTCATCGGCACTGAATATATTATTCCAAGCAATTTTCAAAGCATTTGCTGAAATGACAAACTTTTTTTTGAAAGCCAGTGTTTGCACTGTTTAAACAGCAATAAGTCTGGAAGGTCATGGTGGCCTCTTAAATCCAAACCTCTCCTCGCATCTTAGTAAAACAAAACCGAGACCAACAAGGCACACAACCGCACGTGACTCATGCCTTCAGGGTTGGTAGGATTCATATATGACTATAAATTTCAAATTACATGTAAGATTTAAGTACCGAGTGCCCGCACAACTACATTCCTGGGATCGCAGAGGGCAGTAGCAGGGATTCCCAAGGAAGTTCCTGGAAAGCCAGGCTTGGTGGCACATGCCTGTAACCCTGGCACTGGGGTCTGGAGTTCAAGGACCCTCTGGGCTACATAGCAAGACCTTGTCTCAAAAAAACAAACGCTTGTCTGTGGGACTAAGGGTGGGAGCAACAAAAACAATCAGAATCATTCAGAGAGAGGAAATCCAATACTGAATAAAATCACGAACCTAAGTCTCAGCTTACTGTTTCGGTTTTGTTATTTGAACAACGGCAGGGCTGGGCTTGGCGACAGGAGTATAGCAGAGTTTCCCCCAATTAATTTAAACATTAATACATCAAGAAGCCTGTGATTGGACAGGGAAAAGGGAGGCAGGGCTAAGAGTTAGAGAGAGGGAGGGACAGGAGAGAGGAGAGAAAAGGGGAGGAAAATGGAGGAAGAGAAAGACAGGAAGGAGGAGAGGAAGAGGAAGGAAAGTGGAAGAAGAAAAAGACGATCCAAATTCCGTGGGGCTTTAAATAGCCACGGGTAGCTATGAATACCTTATAAGGGATGGATAATCATAGGACAATTTGTCCTATCTAGGTGGGCAGTTTACATCAATATCAATTGGCTCTGAGTTCTGTCTTCAGACACACCAGAAGAGGGCATCAGATCTCATTACGGATGGTTGTGAGCCATCATATGGTTGCTGGGATTTGACCTTCAGAAGAGCAGTTGGTACACTTAACCGCTGAGCCATCTCTCCAGCCCCCAGTGTGGGCGTTTTGTAGGGTGAGAATTTACTGATATAAATCTGACTTATAAATTATAAGCCTCTAGAGTTTTGATTTTACTGGGAACTGGGATTTGGGACCACTGACCACAGGGTGTGGATGGCTGGGAATGTGACCTGGGAATCTGCATCATGAGAACCTCGGGAGATGGGCGGTCTCTGCTTGGGGCTAGCCATGGAGGCAGTGGGGTTGCCAGGGACTGAGAGTAGCCCAAGAGTAGCCAGTGATAGCGCGGGATGGTGCATTTTTTATTATTTCCCACCACATGGGAGAGCATCATTGCTTTAGAGAGAAGAAAATTAATTGAGAAAAGCTACGTCCCCTCAGCTTAGGGATGTAGCCATAAAGGGTAGGGGGCACACTGAGTCCCTGCCCCACTCTACTGCCACTGAACAAATTGCACTTCAATACACTAACGAAAGGGGGCAGTCTTGAAACACCCTGCAAAACACGTAGGAGTGGTGGGGGTGGGGTCGGGGGTGGGAGGTGGAGGGAAATCTCAAGACTAGCTCTGTCGGAAGCTGCTGCAATAAGAAGTAGAGAAAAAACACAAGGGTAACATTTTGCCTGGTGAAAACTCTGCACCCAGAAGTCAAGTCAAGATGAAGTAAGATATAACATAATATCCCAAATGGAGTTAAATATTATAAAGCACAGATTTGAAGTTTATCAAAAGCAACAAAATCTACTCCTTGGCCTTTCAGCTAAGATTCAGGGCATTTCATGCTCTCAGTAGGTACTTCCTGCCCTCAATAGGTACTTCCTGCTCTCCATAAGTACTTCCTGCCCTCAGTAGGTACTTCCTGCTCTCCATAAGTACTTCCTGCTCTCAGTAGGTACTTCCTGCTCTGTGCAGTTACTCTCCAGCTCTGGAGCAGGGCTTGCTGGCTCCACCCACTCCATACCACCTCATAGTTCATAAGGGTACACTCCTCGGGGGAAATTACCAAACAATGCCTCCCCCCACCCAGCCCTCACCTAGCCCAATCAACAACTAGAATCATATATTTAAAAGTAAGAATGAAAGGGATTTTGATAAGGAAGAAATGGGACTGGGGTTGATATATTTTGGGGAAAATATTGAATAAAATGATCAAAACTTCCCTGGAAATAAAGCACAAACTACAGGATGTTCAAACCAGATGGGCTCCGATTAAATTGTACTACAGAACATTTTTGAGAGATAGTCAGAGAGAATCATAAAGTGACAGGAAACAGGCTGCTGAAACACAGGACAGGCAAAGAAGGCATAAGTTAAGAATAAGTGGAGAACACCAAGAAAAAAAAATAGATCTAGGAATACTATTCCCTTACATAAAAGAGATGCAAATCAATGCACAGAAAAAGCCCACTGTGTGCCTTAGGAAACTGATTAGCAATGTACACATCTGAAATATACTCTAGTATGCACCACAACATATAGAAAGAATGTTCAAATTCTTATTCGGGTAAGAAACTCAGGCTGTGGAGAGGCGGCTCAGCAGTTGAGAGAACTGGCTGCTCTTCCAGAGACTTGGGTTATATTCCCAGCTTACAACCCTCTCAAACTCCAGCCCCAGGGGATCTGATACCCTCTGCGCTTCTGCAGGTGTCAGGCACACACTTGGCACACACACATACATGCAGGGAAAACACTCATACACGTAAAATAGTTTCAAAGGGAAACTAGGCACATAGGATTTCCTAAGGACGACACAAACAAGTGGGCCAAGCAGAAGTGTCAACATGTGTCCTGAATGCGCAGAGGAGATGGCACATGTGTCCCGAAGGTACAGGGGAGATGGCACATGCACTCCGACTCTCACACCTATCTGCCCCTATCTGCCCCTATCTGCCCCTATCTGCCCCTATCTGCCCCATCTGCCCCTATCCGCCCCTATCTGCCAAGGTGAGGGTGAGGACAGCTCACGTGACAGACATGTGACTGATTACATGGGGATGGTGTCGAAAAATTCCATCAACATGATACATTCTGAGAATATAAAAGTGTAACCTTAAAAACAGTAGCAAAATGTAGAGGAAGCAATAAAACATGGTTTTTATTACTCGTTCTTATTGAGGGTACAGGGAAGAGCCAAAAGATACCACACCAAACTGTCAGCGCGTTCTGTAAAGGTTTAGTAAGAAAAGGGTTTCCTTATGCTGATGTTACTATTAAAAAGTACGGAAAGCTGGAAGGGTGGTTCAGTGGTTAAGAACACTTGCTGGTCTTGCAGGGGCTGTGGCTTCAGTTCCCAGCGCCCACATGGTGGCTCCTGTCTATCTGTAACTCGAGGTTCGAGAAGTCTGATGCCCCCTTCTGGCCTCTGTGGGCAATGCATGCATGCAATACATAAAAATAAATATAATCTCCTTTTAAAAAGAAAATTAATATAATGGCAGCAACAGGATTAATGCCACAAGCATTCCTGAAGGGTAGAAGATTCTGACCATGAGGATAAGCCACAAACAAAGCCTGATACACAGCCCTGAGCCGACATCTTAGCTGATGGGTGTACTCCACAGACAAAGGAAAGCTGGACCCACACAGACACATCACTCCACCAACAATGGACACGTCTCCCTGCAACCAGATGAGAGGCAACCAAGAGGAGGTTTGAGAACCAGAAAAGGCAGGCAGAGACCTGCTGCCGTATATCTAGAAAATGCTACAGAAAAATTATAAAACTCAGAAAGTCTTCAAATTTTTGATGACAAACTCTTTTATACTCATATTTTAATGTGGTTTTTAATTTTTCATATTTTCTGTATGAGAACTTTAAACATAAAATTTTAATTTAAAATCAATGACAAATATGCTAATACAAAGAGCATATTTTCAAATGACTGTGAACAAAAATTATGGTAAAGGTTTTATGCTAATACAAAGAGCATATTTTCAAATAACTGTAAACAAAAATTATGGTAAAAGTTTTCTATTTTCATGAGTATTTTTTGCCACCCAGAGAGCTTTTCATATCACATCCTGCAATCTCTGGAAAACCTCCACCGTGTGCTGAAGAGAAAATTCAGAGAACAGATTCTGTCTTAGTGTCATTATGGAAATGGCTTTGTCCTCTTTAACCCACTAAAAGTATCTCAGGAATTGCCATGGGTGCCTAGAACCCATACTCAACTAACCCACACAAAATAATTCAGCATCAGAGGAATGCATTGGGACATAAAATTGATACCAAAACACAAAGCACAAGTAATACCTAATGTGATATAATAGAAGAAAAATTCTCATTTGCCCATTTACAGTAGCAGTAAGAAATTGGATTTTTTGAAATAAACTGAAGAAATGTTAAAATTAATTTTACATGAAGAAAACTGTGATACACTCCTGAACAGCTAAGTCAATGGATTTTTTTTCCTCTCGAGCTAATTTGCAAACTTATTAAGATCTTTTAAAAATTCAAAGGACCCAGGCTATGGAGATGAGCAGTTAACAACAGTATGTTGT
The DNA here is from genome assembly GCF_000001635.26 of Mus musculus. Taxonomy (NCBI): domain Eukaryota; kingdom Metazoa; phylum Chordata; class Mammalia; order Rodentia; family Muridae; genus Mus; species Mus musculus. The sequence continues at coordinate 55,969,743 of NC_000079.6, read as the reverse complement.
ACTCTGGCAGAGACCCTAGCTTAGTTTCCAACACACGTCAGGCTCACAACGTTTTGTAACTTTGGCTTCAGGGAATCTGATGCCCTCTTCTGGTCTCTGTGAGTATTGCACTCATATGCACCTATCCTTAACACACACACACACACACACACACACACACACACACACACACACTTCTTTAAAAAAAAATTCAAAGTAGATTTTTGGAACTAGATAAGCTGATACTAAGCTTCACACGGAAAATTAGCCATGTAAGCATGAAACCAAAAAAGAGCTACAAAAACAACAGAATTGAGCCTATCAGATGCTTTTTAAAATTTGGAGTCCTCAATATGAGGCCATCGCATGAAGCTGAGAGAGAGCCATCTGGGTTGCAGTAGAGATCCAGGATGTCAGACAAACCAGGGAAGACAACAAAGGTGGAGAGTCGGAACCGTCCAGGCCTTGGACCCCTATGCCGCAGATCCTGAACACGGAGCAAAGAGTTTGATGGTTTCCCTACCGTGTTCTGTCTGTCTTTGTGCGGTATTGTCTGTTAGAAGCTTATTTGTATACTATAGAATCAAAAATTAATTTAACAAGAATGGGGATAAAAATAAAGTAAAACTGAAAGCAAACAGGAGTAAGCCATACTGTACTTCAAATATGTCTAACAAGGGGAGAAGACCAAAAAGGCATGCTAAGGAAGAGATAAAGAACTAACCCAAGTAATTATTCTAGCAAGATACATTGATTATATACTGTCAGTATAGGGGAAGGGCAAGGTATACCCACCTCCTTATAATGCAGGTTTGAGAATATAAACATATAATAGTGTTAAGAGCCCAAGATTCTTACTGTAGAAGAACTGAGTTCCAAATCCAGATGAAGCGCCCGTGGTTTGATTAGACTTAGGGGTAGCAGTTTAAACTCCTACTTAAAGGTATGTGCATTTGTGCATGCATAATTTATATGTTTCAAAGCTAGGACAGATGTAGACTGTGTTCTGCATCTACCTTAGATCGGAAGCAGCCAGAAGCAAGGACCATCCAGTCACAGTGGGCAGACCGATCACACTAGCAAAGAAGTTAGTGTGATCCAGAGACTGGGGCAGAGAAGGTAACGGGTGATAGGACATCTCATCCGAGTCAGAAAGCCAGGAAGCACTCACAATTACAACGGTGGCAAATCAAGAGCACACAAGCGTGAAAGCCGAAGGGGACCTCACTGCGTAAATCTGGGTAGCCTGAAAAGAAAATAAATGATGATTGCACTGTAGCCCAGCGAGTGGGACAGAAAGCTGTGCTTCTCTATTAATGAAGAGGCTACAAAGAGAAGGCGAAGGGAGGAGACAAAAGAGGAGAACATAGAAGAGCTTATCACCTAATTTTGGGTACATAGAAGACCCAGAAAACCCCTCTCTTATGGTCATTGTTGCAAAGACTGACAGGCAAGAATCCCAACAGTGTCATTTATAGAGGGGAATGCCCTGTGAGGACTTTTACGTGTTTCTGTGTCTCCATGGCTTTAATGAGATGGTGATCAGACAGAGCAAGCAGACAGCACCCCAACAAAGACATCGAAGAATGGTGTGTGGAAGATACACGAATGGGTGTGGAAGATACCATGAGCTCCAGAGATGAGGTTCTGAAAGGTCCAGCCAGGGCTGCTTAATCAGAACCTAAGGACAGCACCAAGGGCGGGCTCTGGCCTCTTCCTGAGCAAAACCGTGCAGTAGGTGACAAAGGGGAACGGTGAAGTTTCCAATGAAGAGCTTTTCAGACTCGGTGCCATTTGCCCTTTGTTTGGGTGATCACGAGTGCCAAGTGTGACAGCAGACTAGCTTGCAAACCAAGAAGGACCACTCAGAACTGCAGAGTAAACAATACAGGCTTAAAACTGGCCACACCACAGCAACATCTTCCGGTTCTGACGGCAGTTTGAAGGGTAGCCCCTTGGTTCTGTGGAGGCTCGCTGACCCAGCGTAGGGGAATGCTAGGGCACCGAAGCTGTGAGCACACCCTCATAGAGGCAGGGGAAAAAAGGAAGGGGCTAGGGGGGTTGTGGAGGGGAAACTGGGAAGGGGGATAACATTTGAAATGTAAATAAAATAACCAATAAAAATGCTAAAAAAAAAAATCTTGGTTCAGCAAATGCCAACATCTTCTTCCCCCACCGTGAGGTCGCACTGCCCTTTGCCAGCGAATGAGCACAAACTGTAAGCTGGGGCAGCGAGAAGGCGGCTTGGAAAAGGCAGTTCCAGAATCATCAAGTTTAATCCGTCCAGAGAGCACATCTCATTTAAGGGCTTCCGCACTTCCACAGAGAATACACTTGGCAAGAACAGATCACCCCGCTAGAGTCACCAGAGAAGGCCTTGGCTAGGCAGAGGCCTAGAATCCCTCTGACCCTTAGCCAGGACAGACACAGCCCAGAAGGCAAAAGCCCAAAAACTCTCCCCAGCTGGAGCTCACTGGTCTGTGCAGATCTGACAGCAGGCCCAGGCTGCAGAAAGCCTCTGAGAACCCCACTCCCCAGGCCCCAAATCCTGGCCAACCAACAGGGGCTGTCAGCAGTCACCTCAGTGACTCACGGGACTTGAAACAGGGACAGAGGGGAGTGATTGGTGCCATTCAGATGTGGCTCTCTTCTAAGAGGTTAATTCTGGATTATTATACCTGACTCCATCTCATAGCGATGATGGTTTTTTTATGCAGAAAACAAAGGGCAAATGTGTGTGTTCGAAGCTTCATTTTATAATGCAGACTTATTTAGCTGGATTTTATCTGGCCTCAGGGTGCCTACAGCTCTTGTAAACTATGTTGGCAGGACACAGGAGCCCACACCAGCTGAGGAGCTCATGTTTGCTGTGTCTTCAGTTCTGGGCAGTGTTTCCAGAATTTCATAATATTCCCTCATGCCAGGTGAACACAGGCAAGGGTGAGGGGGAGCAAGAGAGAAAGAGAGGCCGCGGAGACTCAGAAGTGGAGCCTGACAGACACCTACAATGATGACTGGGCCATCTCCTTTAGTTCCAGCAGTACTTGTTCCTACGTGCCTGAATTTCACGTGAAGCAAACAACAAGGGCCTGAGGGGCAGAGGGCAAGACTTTGCGGCCCTGCTACGGGTCACACAGAAGAAACACACGGCTGCCCTTTATCTCTAAAATGGGGGTGATCCAGAGCATGTTCTCTCAGGGGATTAAGTGGCTAACAGTAATGACACTCAATGGCCGGAGCAAATGTGCTCTAAGTGATTGTTTGACGAGTTAGCCAATTGACTGTCCTGCAGTCCATTCTGTCTTCTCCTTCCTCTGCAGATAAACACCAGTGTGGACTCCCCAGCTGATAATTGCCGAGGATTCCAGCGTTTTACAAAAGGGGGGGGGGGAGAGAAAGAGATGTCTTATCAGCCTCAAATCCAAAGCGCCGCTGCAGCCTCATCACGTCTCGGCTCTGTTAGAGACAGCCAAATAGCCGAGAATGGCCCCACTTAAAAGCCTTTCCACACACCGCCTCCTTGGCCTCTGGAATCTGTTATCTCGGGAGGGAGAAAGTTAAAACAAATGAATTGGGGCAGCTGGAAAAAGATGGCTCAGGCCTTTTCTTCCTCCACACAGGCACAGGCGGGTTGGAAAGCCGAGTCTCCTATCAGGGCCACCAGAGGGAGGGAATGGAATAGCCACTTTGACCACAGTAAAGGTGGTGTTTCTATGACTGGCATGCTGTTTCAGTTTGCCATAACTCTAGACAAGGGTGCTGGGCTTCAGCTGTGTACAAAGAGGAAAATGGCCCACACTCAACCACCTGTTCTTCCTCCTGAGGAGTCCATGTGAGGTTTGGTCAGAGCACTCCCACAGAGCCAGCAGCTTGCTCGGTGGGGATCAGCTGGGGCACTGAGGAACTGCTCTGTTTGTCTTGAAGGTGATCACAGAGTGGGGACCCCATGGTTCTGTTCCTCTTTGAAGTCATTCATTCCCTTGCCCCGGCAGAGCACCACGGAGCTCTTGTGAGTCCCTTGGGCCTGGTAGGACTGCTTATCAGACAGGTGTCCTGAACTCTCCCGGGGCAGCCCAGTGGGCCGATTTTTAGAAAGTTGTGTTGCCACAAAGAGAATGTCAACCTGTTCGAATTCTTCTGGAGGGTGCATGAATGGAGACAGGGCAGCCAGTTGGCTGGAGGCCATTCTGAGCACAAAGGCGGGGACCAGCTGTGCCAGGTGTGTTTAAAGTTTGTCTTCCCTTTGCTGCCCCCCCATATTTCATGATGGACACTATTGTGGGAAGGCACATTCAGTCCGCTGTGTATTTCTGTCAGAAAGGCTAGAAAGAAAAAGGGGAGGTGCTGGGCGGGAGGCGGCTTTTGTGCTGAGGTAAATAGTCTATTGCTCAGACTCTTTCTTCTCTTCGTGTTCATGGGGCCAGGAGGGTAGACATTTACTGACTCTCCTACGTTCCTTCCTCTCCATAAAAGTCTGAGTCCTAGCTCAGTAGGATTTCCCACCCCACCCCACCCCTACCCCCGCCTCCCTTGGCTGCCCAACCTATAGCAACAACTCAGTGAGTCCTTTAGTTCTCTGAAAGCACAGAGCTATGTGTCAGGCTCTTGACCACAAGGCAGTCTCCATATACATTGCTCTAAAGCAGTAGGTACCCAGGAGAAGATACATCGAAGGGTTCCTTCTACCTTAAATTACAACAGAAGCTGGGAGGAAAGGGTAGGAATCCACTCAATTACAGCAAATCAGGGTTTCACGAGGCATTAGACTAAGAAAATTATTTTTCATGGCTAAATTAGCAACAGCTATTAGGTCAAATATCAGCACGGCTACGATTTTAGAGATGAAGCATTAAAACCATTTTGCCCTCAGATAATTTAGGAGGAATTCATTCACAAAGAAAGCAGTGGGCTCTCACATTCAGCTTCCTATCTGGGGCAAAGAACAGGTGTCTGGGGTGACCAGTTACTACCCATTAAAGACCTGAGGTTCAATATAGGCAAGGTACAAGTGTGGGCCAACCGTTCTTCATGGCTGCCCTGTACAACGCTCAGGGGTGGTGCAGGTGGCTGAGCTGAGAGTGGCATGGGCCTCTGTGCATAAAGCCCATGGAATAAATAAAAAAAAACATATCTCCAGAGGGACCCAGGACCACCTATGGGCCAACAGTGGCTTCAGACCTCCTCACACACAAACATACACACATCTAAAATAGGAATGCAGGCACCGCCGTGGCCTCATACAGGGCCTCTTCCCTCAGAAACGTGTGGTAGAGATTCTCAAAGTCAAGCTGGATCCATTGGTCCCATACTGGGCTCACAGGTAACGCAGGGAGATTTGTTGCTTTGTCCTGGGGGTGGGCAGTGTTTGTGTGTGTGTCCCAAGCATGCCTGCCACCCTGTCTTATACTCCTAATCGACAAATGACCACACTAAGAGCCACATTTTGTTAAAGACTGCCTGCAGAAATATCCCGTGGGTGTACCCAAGCTCGTATGCAGCTGTTAGCTAGGAAGACAGCCCTTCAGAACACCGCGGCTCTTCTGTGATATTTGGAGGTGATCGTTGACGTTCAAACGGGAGAAGGCATGGCTCTCTCTTTGCACCAGAAGTTCCAATACACTTCTTTGTTGTTGTTTTTTGTTTGTTTGTTTTTTGTTTCAAGAAAGGGTTTCTCTATGTAGCCCTGGCTGTCCTGGAACTCACTCTGTAGACCAGGCTAGCCTCGAACTCAGAAATCCACCTGCCTCTGCCTCCCAAGTGCTGGGATTAAAGGCGTGAGCCACTTCTTTTGGATCTCTAGCGGAAGTGCCCGATACAACCCTTCCATCCAAACCCTGAGAGGCTCTATACGAAGAAAAGAAAGGGAAAGGTCTGGGCAGAACCTCTGCTCAACGGCAAGAAATCCCAAACCATGCAGGCAATGTTAGAGGCACCCCACCAAGAGGGCTTAGCCATCAGAGGAGAAGCCTTGTCTATCCCAGAAGCGCTCTTACACATCAGATCTGTGCCCAACAAGGATGGCGAGAGGAAGCCAAGAGAGGAATCAGGATGTCCAGCTCAACTGTCAGTAATCTTTTCTACAGAGGCAGGGATCTGGATATCGCATTTCTGAGAGTGCTCCATAGGGCTGTTGCCGTGATCTGGTCAGATGAACGGACGAGGAAACCCAGAATGTGCCTGAGGGGTCATCAGGAGACAGGTATTGGTCCCCAGGCCCTGTGACCTTGGGCCAAATAGGAAACCAACCCAGTCTTAAAGGATCTTTGGATACGCAGCTCCTCCCATCGCGTCAGCACCAGCAGCGGCCAACAGGTGGCAGGAGAGCTTCGGGAAGCACTCACCTGAGGGCCATGCTGGTCCCCTCACTACAGCCGGAAGAAACCAAGGTCTGGCTTTCTCGGGTCTGGCTTTCTCGCAGAGCTTGAGAAGGACTGGAAGCCACCGGGGGCTGGAACAGCCTGGGAGAGATGCAGAGAGCCACTTTGGAGTCAGGGCCTTCGCTCTAGTCCCACCAGGCACCAGCAGCGCACAGCCTCCTCGGCTGGGTACCACGGATGGAGAGCAGGATAACACCCGCCTCATCCCAGCTGCGCCCACCCAGCCAACCCCCTAGTGCTCCGGTCCAACAGAGCGAGCATCTGGCTTGCCCTCCCTGGGTCGAGGGTTTTAAATTATTTATAAAGATCCAGAGTCAGAATGGAGGTGGCTGGAGGTGAGAGAAGCTGAAAATATGGGGTCCGGACCGTCATCAGGCACCCCCCTTCTTGACTGCCTGCTACAATTACTGACATACAATTACGGTTTTTGTTTTTTAATCTGAATGGCAACTGTGGACTTTTCCCCGCGTTTTAAAAATAACTAACATTTCCTACCACCAAATTCCAGAGCTGACAGAGGGAACCCCTCGGCATGGCCGCAGGGCTTTATGATGTATCGCCCCACGCGTTAGACAGCAAAAGGAACCCATCAGCTTTAATTTGTTCTGCTCTGGTCAGAATTGAGGTCTCTAGAAGCCCGTCCATATACTTTCCAATTTTAAGTTTGAGAACGCTAAACTAATGATGTGAAACTAATGTGGTGTAACTCCAAGTGCCCTCTCTGCCAGTAGGAAATAATTTCTGCAGAGCTTCTAAAAACCAAACCAAACCAAACAAATAAATCAAATGGTTTTACAATGTGGAAAAGCCGGGAGAGCCGACTAAGTTGAAGTCCTGTTTAGGGGGAGGCCGGAGGGCTTGAGCAGCATGGAGCCAGCGACTCAGTCCCTCGCAGGAGGCTGCTGGGCTCTGGGTGTCTGCAGCTGGGAGCAGTCCTTGCTCAAACTCTGGCCCAGCACGCCTCGAGAAAGCAATCTGGGTCACAAATTCAACATGACAGTTTTAACAAATACGATTTCAGCTTTTATATTTGGATTTAGGAAGGGGATGATGGCCTTACCCGGAATCACTATTAAATAGTAAGCTTATAACATGTTTGCTGACGGCGATATAGACCCTGCTTCTAATTAACTTTAAAGCATGCTGCCGATCCTGCTTATGCCGACAAGGAAAACAAAGCTGGCTGCTGAGCAGACTCAGGCGAGAGGCAAACGTACAGAACTTGTACGAAATGGACAGGGTTTTGTTTTTTGTTTTTTGTTGTTTTTTTTTCCTACCTGAACCTGCCAGAAGAGCCTTTAAAAATTCAAGCTACTTTTTAAAGATTTACAAGATTTTTTTTCTCCCTCTACCAATTAGCATATCAATTTTTTTTTAGTATTTTAAAATAGGCTGAAAGTGGCAGCTTCAGCTTTAAGACTACAAACTTTTTTTAATGAATTTGCTTTATTATGAAATCGCAGCGTTTGTTAATGAAAGGGAATTGGTTGCATCTGTCTATTTACAGGTTGATTTTTTAAAAAATATCTACTAGTCATTTAGCCAATGTAGAAAGCAAATAAATATTTCTCCCATGTCAGTTTTTTTAATTTCCTCAGAAACAGCATCTCTTTATTATCTGTGACAGACTGAAATGAAAATCATTGTTTAAACATCGCAGGTTTTTATATTTGCTAGAATGTTTGGAGTACAAAGCTGGCACGGTTTTGTTGTACACACATATAGTCTGACTTGACTATCTCATACTTAGGGCTTGCTAACATAGATCACTCTGAAAAAGACAAACAGGCTACCATAAAAGAGAAGAAATAAATAATGCCTAAGAATGCCTTTGGTTCCAGCGAGTGGCAAGTTACTATTATCCTAGTATTTGAAAACATTCATTTTGGAATTAACCAAGACTCTAATAATATAACTGCCCGACCCCATATGTCCAATGTGGGGTTAGGGAAAGAGTTCACACAACACTGAGTTTGGTTTTAGTCAAGAAATTAAGGTTATCTGAGTAAGTCAGCCCTGGTAACTGGGGTCAGATCTCGTTCTACTTACTGGCCCAGCAGAAGGCAGGCTTCCCAGGGAACTTTTCGAGTGTATGTGCCTCTGCATTTCTCAGAGAGCAGAGGTACAAAGGAGAAGCCTTCTAGGCTGTTGTTTAAAAATGATTACAGCTAATACCTGACCACGGCTGATTTTCCTGTCCTTCCCCACTTTAACATCGGAAGCATGTGATCCGCCCTCCAGATGCCCATTATTAATTGCACGCCCTTTGATGTCCAAACGTGGATGGAATCTACAAAGGCATTAACGTAAGAAAATATGCCTCCTAAAAAAAATTCCCAAGCCACTGCCTGTGATCTGTGTGAGCCTCTGTTCATTTGCTCTCCTCCAGCGGCACTGAGAACATGCTCAGATGCCAAACAGTTTGCCAGCGGATCTAGTAAAATGTAAGGAGGAAGAGGAAGGAGGAGGAGGAGGAGGAGGAGGAGGAGGAGGAGGAGAAGAAGAAGAAGAAGAAGAAGAAGAAGAAGAAGAAGAAGAAGAAGAAGAAGAAGAAGAAGAAGAATTATTATTTTAAGACTTGTCTAAATCTCTGCAGGCTATGATGGCACATTTGCTCATTTAAGAAGAATCTATGTAATTAAAAATAGCAAATATTTAAACTTTTATAACTTTGGAAATATACATCTGCAGAACTATAAAAAAAAATAGACACAAAGTAGCTACTAAAGGTTAAGCCGTTCCAATGGACAAGTGAAAAGAGCCCTTTACAAATATCCACACTTCGCTGATGTTTTTTTCTCCCTAGAGACAACTTCAATTTTTAAAAGTTTATTATGAGGGAAAATTGCTAGCTACACGCAAATTTCTTTTCTTCAGGCAGAAGACAAATAGACATGTTGCTATATAACCTGGCTTCTTGTGTGCAATTTCAAAACAAATAGAGTTTTGTTTTTACAAACCATTTATTTGGGGGGATTGATTTGAAGAAAAATTTTCCTCTGCAAAGAAAAATGTATAAAAAGCTACATGTTCAAGATGACTTGACCCACTGCCTATCATAACATCTTTACACACCTCAAGGATTTAGCATAGTGAAAGAAAGCAAGCACAGAGGGCGTGAGGGTGAGCCCAGCACCGCTTGCATGGATGGCTGCTTTCCTATGCGAAGCTCAGGGATACAACCATCCAAGAATTATTTGTTTATCATGAGTAAAAAAAAAAAACCTTTTGAGCCACTCACACTGAATTCTTGCACATTTGTGGGCTAGATCTTTTTAACCTCCAGAATGAAACATGTTAGCAAAGTTTGTATTTTTCAAATATTAGATTTTCTGTCCTTGTCTGGGATTCTTTCAAAGCACAGGCATGAATGAGCAGACTTTCTCAACACAGAGGTGCTGTGAGTCAGCCAAAATTAAGAACTTATAAGGAAAAAAATTTTCTTCCAAAAAATAAAGCTGAAAAAAGTATATATATATATATATATATATATATATATATATATATATATATATATACACATACACACACATACACAAACACACACACACACAGAGTCTTCAACTTTGTTAAATCAGGGCGTCAACACATCTCACCGGGGAGAACTGGCCGGGCAGCTCACTATCTACAAAGCTGACTAGTTAAAAGGTAAAAGCAAATGCTGTTTAAATCATTCTGATCTAAAGAAGAATTGGAAAATTAAACATTTACAGGCAGGACTCTTGGAATCTCTGCTCCTGTACTCTTTGTGGGGTACACAGTCAACAATGCAATTGTTCAAAGATTCCCTCCGCCAGTAACATCATGGCTTCTACGTGTGCAAGCACCACAGATAGAATGATGCATTAGCCCCATATATAAACTCTTGGGTTCCCAGTAAATCTAAACATGTACGAAATTAAAACCGGAGCGAGGAGAAAGCCCCGTGTTACTCCTTTCAAAATACTAATTTAATAACTCTCCAAGAAATAGAGTGTTTTAGGAAAGGCAGCCCAGATGTCAGCATATAAAATCAGGCTATAAAGTGCCCTTCAAATATATTTCAATCATTTTTAAATATTTACATTTAATAAGGACAAGTTTTTATGGCAAGAGAGAGGTAATTACACTTATCATTCATGGAAAAATGTAGTTTTAATGGCTTGTATATTGATTTGCAGAGGTGAAATAGTACCCTAAAATATGTCATTGTCTTCCCCGCCTCCCCCCCTTCTGTTTGGCAATTTGGTGCTTTCGCAAAATCAAAATATGTAATGTTAGCCGTGTGGCTGGTAAGCAGACACTGCTGATGGGGCATACACACAGTGAGCCCTTCTTCTCCAGGCCTCCTGTTCCAACAAACTGAAACTCCAAGAATCGGTGCTTCGGGGAATAATTGTAAGAATCTTATCAGACGTTTATAGCCTTTCCTAATGAGGCTCTTGATTTCTCAGACATCAATCCCAAGGACTGGTGTCACCGTGATCGGGATCTGGAACCTACCGAAACTCCCCCCTCCTGCTCGCTCTATACAAAAGCCTATCTTATCAGAAGGAGCCTAGTGCAGGCAGACCACAGCTTCTGAAAAGTCACCAGGGGTCAGACTTCAGACCAGAAGTCAGGCAGAATCAGGTTTGGCCACTGTGAGCCAGTAGCCCTGTTACAACCCAGACCCGTAGACTTCTGGGAAGAGGAGGAGACACGAGTCCAGGAAGGACCCCAGCCTCCAACTACAGGAGTCTTCCTCTTTATAAGGAAGCAATTACACGCTAGGGACCTCAGAGTATAACATGGCGTAGGCATCCTTGACTCAGCCTCGCCAAATGCTTACCTGTCCTTGAATACCGGCTCCTACCAACAGCCGCTTTATTCCGGTGCTTTAACATAATCCCAGAGAAAGAGTCTTAATTTGATTAAAAGTGATTTCAGATGAATCCATAAATAAAATCCTCTCACCTCTAGCAGGGAGGGCAAAGGGCTTTGCATGTCTGGACTGGGCAGTCCTGACACATTCAGGAGCTCTAAGCAGGGCAGACTAGAGAAATAAACAAACCATTCGGGACAGTGTTTCAAAGTCCGCCAAGATAGAATTCCCAGTCCACGGCTTCTGACTTCATTTTGGGCAACCAGGCCGGAGGGGGACAACCTTGGGGTGGGATGACAGGGGTTAGGTTTGCAAATGACCTAAGGTGGATAAATATTTGTAAAACATTTTGAAAAATTAACAAGCTGCATGAGCACCGCAGCTAAGGAAAAGGCCTCCGCTCTGTTGCCTGGGAGGTTTTCAGGGGAGACGTTGATATTTGAGGCTCAAGACGAAATGTGACCTAAAGGAGCAGACCCCTGTGGGTTACGGCCAGACTCTGGGTGGCAGAAGGCCCCATAAAGAGCACTCTATCGTGAGTAAGTTTGCCTAGAGAGCAAGGAATTTTTAGCCTCATTTTTCCTCGCTGTAACCGAGCAGCCCTTCGCCCTGGGTGAGCACCATGGCATCCCCACCTCCCGGGAACATGAGATGACCTCTTATTTCTGGGCAGGTTCTCAGGTCCCCCAGAATAAAGCCAGAGCAAAATGGCTCCTCTCAGAAGGCTGCCACCCCAACCCCTGCCTTTTCCAAACCGGGCCAGCAACACCCAACCCCTGGAAGAGAGAGCGAGCGAGGGAGCTAGCTAGCTAGCGAGAACAGTGTGCTGTTGGGTTAGCCCTGATCTCTTTTGTCTGAGACAGGCACTCTAACCACAAAAAAAAAAAAAAAAACCTACTCTTGCCATTGGCACTGCTTCTATTGCCATAGCAACTGGCTTCTAGAAAGGTGAAGGCATTGGTTTGAGGTTCACAGCCAAATGAACATTTCCACAGCTCTTGTCTGCTCCTCCCGAGTCTCTACCCTTCCACTGGGATCTTCAAGAGCCTAGTCCTGAAGCAGCTGGTTGGTTCTCACCGCTGAACTCTATGCCTGCTGACCCATGCTCCAGATGCCCACTCACCATCCCAGCTGAGACTGGTGAGCCCCGAAGGCTTCCCTTGGGCTTCTGTGCAAGAGAATAGCTGTCAGACTGTGGTCTCTGGAGGAGAGGAAGCAGGAAGAATAGTCTAGCATTCTCATGTGGAAGCAGCCAGTTCAGTGAGCGCCTTGGCCTCATTTAGCCAGAAAACATCAAGCTGGGCTCTGATCACAGAGTCAATGGGACCAAGACACTGATCTGTGTTAATGCTGGCAGCCTGCTAAGGAGAAAGACGATGAGGGCTCCGGCTGCCCAAATTAACCACACCAACTAGACAGTAAAGATTCTGCTACTCAGCAGCCCCAGTAAGGCAGCGTGTGAGAGAGTATGCACACGTCTTCCTCAACACTTCCCCAAATGTGGAGCTCTTTGGGACACTCATGTCCAGCCTCTGGCCCATAGAGGTGACACTTGGCAAAACCATGGAGAAGCGTGGCCTAAAATTTGGCCTCTTGGACACGCTTTTGGCTGCGTCAGTCTCACGAGTTAGGTGATAGTCGTTCCTAACTGTCTGGGTCGGTAACAATTTGCAGTGAGGACCCATTCCGCAAACTCGGAGAGACTGGAGATGGGCTATTAGCCTCAGCCCCTTTCATGTGAAATTACTTCTACTGGCGCTAATATGCCATCATTTGAAAGCCTTAACCCAAGTGGACGGCGCCCATCCCAAGCCAGAGCCGGGACCCAGGCAGCAGGTCCATGTGCTAGCTATTACAGGGTTGTTTGGGCCGTCCCCAGCCAGCATTTGCTGCTGCGCACGCTGAGAACTGCTGTCAGGAAATGTCCTTCTCTAAATTACATAATTGGGGTGTTGGGGAGCGTAGTGAAGGCAGATTAGGACATCACTTGTTCTCCCTGCAAGCAACGATTCCAAGCACATAAGCAAACACTTAAGCTATGCGAACGGTTTAATATTGATTAAACAATGATCTCCAGGTCTAAACTCTAAGCATGGTAGGTAGAAGGCGCTGGAAGGAGAAAAAACAAAGAGCGGCTTAATAGTGCGCATTGATTTACAGAGCAGCGTGCACTTTGACCTGACAGATCAAAATCAGGATTTGCAATGATTACCTGAAATAAAGCCCAGGGTCCCACCCCCTCAAGCTCACCGTGGGGCTGGGGGCTAAAATGATCTAGGTCAGGGGGGTCAAGTTCTTCTCTCAGCAAGACTAGCTTCTCACCCCCCCACCCACTTCCAGAAACTGAGACCCAGGCAAAGTGCTAGCTCAAATTGCATTTCATTTATTGTTTCTAACTACGGGCCACAGACTTCAACTTGATTAGAAAATTGTGCTGGTGCTTCCTGGGAAGAAGAGACCGCGCCTTCCAGAGGAGGTGGAGGAGAAGATCTTCCGCCTACACCAGGTTCTTCCCCATCTTTGGCAGTGCCTCTGACCACACGTCATCCCAGTGCCCAAGCAAGGGCTCAGCAGGAGGAGCAGCTGCAACCAACAGGCAGGCTTCCTGCCGGGAGGCTGGGAGGACAGACAGAGCCCCTGACTCAGTCCTGGGGATCTGCCCTGGTTGTTCCTGAGGTCTTTCCTGGGGTGGGGAGGAGACTGTTAGCATCCTCTGAATCCAGACTTCCTCCTGGCTCAGTCTTTGTGCTTTTACTCTCTGTCCCGCAGCAGAAGACAGAATGAGAAAGAGGCTGAGAGACACCAATCACGATAATAAAAACCAGGGGCGGGATTACTTCGTGCCAAGTGTCTTCTTCTCCTCGTCTGTCTGTCCATCACACAGAAAGCATCACAGGCAATCCTCTCTGTGGTAGGCATCGCTATCTGTTTTGTCCCTGGGACTGGATCACAAGTCTGAAGCTCAGTAAGAGTAAGCTGCCCCAGGATTTGCCACAAGTTTCATAAATTTTCCTAATTAAAAAGAATATATATATATATATATATATATATATATATATATATATATATATAATCATATAGCTTTTAATGTATACTAGGCAATATACTAAAACTTTAAGCTATGAGGTATAATGTTTAATACATCTTTCATTCATTGTTATAATGATTGTTTTCATCTTAAAATGAATAAACTGAGTCACAGGTGGGCTAAGTTATGTGCTCCAGGTGACATTCTGTCACTAAGTTAAGATTCTAACACTGTTCCTCTTGCTCCAAAGTCCAATCCATTCATAGAGCTGAATGCAGTTCTTAACAAAGGAAGGCACACACCGCTCACTACATCTGCTGTGAGCCTCTGTGACAGGACCCACCCGTGTAATGAAGGTAATGGGTGAAGGAAGGCTCTGCTTTGGGCCTCATACCCAGAACCTGATGTGGCTGCAGTCCAGGGACCACTCCCACCATGGTCTCATACTCTGTGCAGAGGGGACTCACAGCTTCTAAGTCTATCAGGAGGCATAGGAGCCTAAGGGTACAGGCTCTGCTCTTCCCTAGCCTCTCCCCCACCTCACTCCAGCTACACCTCTGGAGCCAAAGCCTGGGCGGTATGTGCTGGAAAGCCACCATTACCCTTTCCTCTGAACATCTGCTCAGAAGCCATCTCTACACACAGTCAACCCACACGGCACGTGGCATATGCTCGTCTCTACGGATGTCCTGCAAACCAACCTACCAGGTCAGGACTCACAAGGGACAGCAAAACTGGAGAGTCTGTAAAGATACATTTCTTCTCATTGGTAGGGTCACAATATGTCCAAAGACACTAAATGCATGCCTCCACCTACTGCACACACTGCTGTAAAGAGCTGCCACGTTTGCTATGTGTAGAAAATCCAGTAGGACCACAGGGGACATAGCCATCCATGCCCAGCAAAGCTCAGCCTGGGGCCTCTCGGCCACTAGACCCGGTCCTTAGGGCTAACAGTGACTTTCAAGGACCCTTCTGCTGCTCCCTTGTGACTTGTGACTCACAGGTACTTTAGTCACCCTCCAATCTTTTGTAGTCCCCCCTCGCCCCCCCTCCCCCGGGCAGCTGGACTAAGCAAACAAGCTTGATTTATCTGCCAAAGGCAACCTGATCCTTTTTTACAGATTTAGTATTTGCAAATTTGCATGCCCACTCTGTGTCGTTTGCAATTTGTGAGTCCACACTGATACCACACTCCTGAGCATCAGAAGACATGGGTGAGGAGTGAAAACCCTCTAACCTATTATTCAACATGCCAGTCCAGGCTGGTGCTGGTGGAGACAAACCGGTGGGCCTGCCTTCCTGTCTCAGCTGCTGTTCTAAATAAGTATCTTTCCTAGCACTTGTGTTTTTGTAGGTTTTATTGGTGATGTCACTATGTAAGTGACAACCGTGACCAAGGTAACTTATAGGAGGAGACGTTTGTTTGAGCTCATAGTTTCAGGGGTCCTGACTCCATACAGACAAAGCAAAGGCATGGCCGAAGGAGCTGAGGGCTCTGGTCTTAAAGCAAAAGCAAATGACAAAGGCACCAAGCTTCTTACACTCAAAGTGACGTTCAAGGACACACCTCTGAAGACTCCCCTCCCCCAAATACCACCAGCAACTGGGGACCAGCATTCAAATGCACAAGACTATGGGGGACATTTTTCCTTTAAGACAGATACTGTCCCTTCTGTGGCCACTCACACTACTGACCCTCTCCTCAGTCAAGCACACACAATACTTGGCATAAGCTGTCCACTAGCTCAAACCCCTTGAAACATGGGAGCTTTGGGTCTTACTGTTACACCAGCGTACCCTCCTCCCTCAACAGGATCAGCCTGTCTCAGCTGGGAAAGCTACTGCTCTAAGAGTTGTTGGGCCATTGACCAGGTGCTCTGAGATCACTGGGCAGCATTCCAGAGCATAAGCCTTGATAAATGTCTGAGAGGGTAGGCAGCCAAACTGGTACCTCTGAGCCTCAGCCCAGTGCAGAGCAGAACCATTGCTTTGCTGACTGCGGCAGGTATCCCAGTGACTTCCCTCATCTGCTTTTGCCTCTGGCAATCTGCCCATTGCTGGCTTGGTGTGATGGGGGTGACCAGATCCCAGCTGGGGTAAAGGTTAGGCATGCTACTTGGTGCACGGGGTGGAGGTGGGGGAGTGCTGGGATACTGTCAACTACCCCGGGTGGTTTTGAACAAGCATCTCACATCTCTAGCTTGCTTTGTCCTGTCTTGTAAGATGTCAGTGATTCTATTCCTGCTACCACCTTTTCCTTCCTGTTTCACGTTAAGGGAAGGCATGGCCACTGAGCACAAGCACAGACAGCAGCAGTTCCTGGGTCAGGATAGAAGTAGATGACTCGAATGACATTTTCGTGACAAGAGTGGAACTGGAGAGCCGGCTCAGCAGTTGAGAACACATACTGCGCTAGCAGAGGATGCTTGCTAGCAGAGGATGCTCCTTTGGCTCCCAACACCCCATCTAAGGACAGCTGCCAGGAACTCCAGCTCTCGGGGATCCATTGCCCTCTGCTGGTCTCTGTGGGCACCAGCAATCATACGCACAAATCATCCAAAGATACACACATATGCTCACAATACAGATACTTTTCAAAATTAAAACATGTAGAATGAATCCACCCCTCCAGTCAATATTTTCTGCTAATGGCAGGGTAAGCTAAACTACTCAAAAGGCCAAATTCTTTGAATATTCCCACTCCTGAGCTGAGCTTCCTTTGGCGGGGAGGTATGCAAGGCCCTCGCTGACTGGTCATAGCTCTAAGATGGCGCCTCTCAACCTGCCTATCTCTGAGACTCTTTAACATGGTTCCTCATGTCGTGGTGATCCCCAACCCTAAAGTTATTTTGTTGCTACTTCATACCTGTAATTTTGCGCCTGTTGTGAATCGTCATGTAAATATTGGATATGCAGGATATCGGATATAGGACGCCCAAAGGGTGTTGAGAACCAGTGCTCTAGGAAGAAAAGGCAGGCGGCTTCACTCCAGACAGTGGGTGGTGTCTGCGTCAGAGAGAAGCAGCAATGGACTTCCTTGCTAGCTGGACCACTAGGCTGAGCAGCAAGAGGAGGAGGAGGCTAGGACAAGTTACTCTTCCACCGAGGACTCTGGCATCCCACTTGACATACCTGCCTTTGGGCTGCCCTTGCTGGAAGCAGAAATGCCTGGACAGCAGGAACCCAGGGAAGCCACCCCAGGTACAGAAGTGGCCTTGGCCATGGGAATTCTTGTCTTCCCACGCCTGCAGCTAATTGCAGCTGCTGCAGAAGAACAGACCTAATTCTACAGACGTAGGTGTCTCCCACATAACCTGACCACCTCATGTTCCCATGTAGGAGTTACACCAGGTCTCTGCTCCAGCCCACCCCTAAGGAGCTCTGTTGTTCCCAAAGAAACCCTTCTTTAGGACACCCTTTGGGGGCCACCCCACAGCGATGCTCACTCCCCCTTGGCTTGCTGCATCTGAGGCATTTAGCCCTTATCCTTCCTGATGTAAATATTTAATCCTATACATTTCGGATCTGCCTGTCACCTAGTCCCTCCTCACCCAGATGGGCTTCCTGCCAGGCCCTGGGGGGCAAGGCTGGGATCTGAGGGGCTCCTTCCAGATCAGAGCTTTCCCCCATGGCCTACGGCCCAGCTGACTTTCCAGAACTGGTCTCAGGGGTGACAAATGTCCCGGTCTTAGCAGTTGTACAACTAAAGTCTCTGTGGGCTCTGGGGCTTGGTTTCTTACCCAGGATACAGATCTCGGGAGTGCCCACCTCACACAGATTTTTGGATATTAAAATCCAATGTGGTGCCTAGCACACAAAAGGGATGCTGTTGGCACTGAGAAGCTGAACTGTGAGCCACACGCTGGCTCTTAGCATTGCCACGGTCCTTTGCTGCCCCTCTGCACTCTAAGGAAAGTCTGGTGTGCCAGCCCATCCTGGGTGCCTCTGGGTGCATAAACCTGGGAGAGAACATGGAGAAGGACCAATCTGGAAAAGGACTTGGTTGAAGGCAGGGCCCATGCTCACAGAGAGTAGAGAGCTGAAATAAGCATACACAAGAGAGAAGGAACAGCAGATGGGGTGGTCCAGGATTGCTGCTAGGACTCCGAGTGCCACTGAAACTCAGGACAAGGACCTTCAGATGTCAGTCTTTCAGAAGACAATATGGACAGATTTCTAATCACTTCTAGCTGCCTATGCAGAGACAGGAAGGCCTGTGGGCCCCAAAGCTATGAGAATTGCATGCCCGATATCTTTCTAAGTGCTCATGACCCCTTAGAAGGCATATTTTTGTCCCTGCTGTAGAGTTGCGGAAGGAGAGGTTCAGACTCGGGGAGGTGCTTTAGTGGGTATACGATGCTTATTGTATACCGGGGTTTAATCCCTAGCACCCACATAAGAGCTGTTGGGGGGATATGTATTCAAATGCTCATTTCTCTGCCCAGACATTTAGTTACAGTCAGCAACTAGACAGCACGGTCAAGCATTTCCAGTCTCAGTGTTTTGTAAACACTGTCTTCCATCACCTCTGATTGGTTAATAAAGAGCTGATTCAGCCAAGAGTTGGGCAGGAATTCCCGATCCCAGTCTAGGGGTCACAAGAAACAAGCTTCTTATAGCTTGCTCAGCCTGCTTTCTTATAGAACCCAGGGCTACCAGCCCAGGGGTGGCCCTATCTACAATATTCTGCGCACCCCCACACACACACCTCAGCAGTCACTGATTAATAAAATGCCTGCGGGCTTGCCTACAGTCTGATTTACTAGGGCATTTTCTCACTGAAGTTCCCTCCTCTCAGTTGACTATAGCCTGTACCAAGTCAATCTAAAACTAGACATCACGAGGCCAGACTCAGAAATCAGCTCCATATCCCATCGTGAGAGTGGTTACAGAACGCTCCTACCATCAGACACATTTCCCACCAGGCAGCTCTCTTATGTCAATTGTGAATGACATGTCTCTAGAGAGGAGACGAGTTACTGAAAAGAATCATGCAGGGGCTGGCCAGACCACTCAGTGATTAAGAGCATGCATTGCTCTTGCAGAGAACTCAAATTCTGGTCCCAGCACCCACATCAGGCAGCTTGCAACAGCCTATAACTCTAGCACCCGGGGATCCATTCTCTTCAGGCTTCTGAGAATGAGTGTGTGTGCGCGCGCACTTGCGCATACATGCACACATGTGTATTTCCATCTCCCCATCTCCTTCTCCTTCTTCCTCTCTCCCTCCCTCCCAATCAATTCCTTCAAATTCTTTCTAAACCCGGCCCATCACCCACCATAGTAGACTGTATGTCCTTAAGCTGCGAGCTAAAATAAATCCTTCTTTCCTTCTGTTGCATTGGTCAGGAATTTTGACACAGCCTTGAGAAAAATAACTAATAAAGCCGTGAATCAGGAGTTAAGGTAGGGAACGCCCCAAAATTTATCACACACATGTACACACACACCTACACACAGATCCCTCAGACACATGCAGGTGTGGGTGCTGAGGCACAGACCTCTCACACTCATCCACCTAGCCAAGCTAGACACCAGCCACCAACTCAAGACCTGTTTTGATCTTCAACTGACCCTATTCCCCTCTAAGCAAGCAAGTCCATTGTGTCCAGACAGGTTCTGGTGTTCACCAGACTATGTCATCTACAGCAAGGTTTCAGCAGCTCCCTTCGGGAGAGAATGACAGCTGGATGACCTGTGGAAAGCGGTCACTGACCTCACACTTGTGTATCACACCAGAGCCACATGTTGGTAGAAGCCAGCCACAGTTCACTCCAGCATTAATCTATTTATCACACGTATTCCCTTGGTAGCTGGTGACGTTATCACACAGAGGCTCCGGAAATACCACCGAGTCTTCTGTGTCCTTTGGGCACGGAGTGCAGTAGGAACTGCTCAGGATGCGGGCCTGGCCAAGCCAGAGATCAAGGCAGGAAAGAGTAATGTAAGGCCAACGCCATGCCAGACGCCATGATTGGTTGGCACCTCACATGCCGATGGTCCTCAGAGCAGCTCGGGGCGACGTCTGACTTTATCCTCCTCATCTGTAGTGAGGTGTGAGGAACAGTCACACTTAACCTTCTGAGGGGCATGCAACTAAAAGGAGGGGAGCTGAGATTTGAACTCTGAGCAACACCTTCAAGATAATAAGACTGAATGGCTCTTCAGTCATGTGTCCTGTACCCCTTGAAGCTGAAGAAGCCAGTGGCCCTGGGATCCAAATAGATACAGCCCATGAGTCAGCGCAGCCATGACCCCTGCCTTCCCTTGCTTCCACACAATGTGCTGGCAGCAGCCCCTCTGCCATTCTATACTAAGGAACTTCCTTAGAACAAGAAAAAAACATACATATGTAATACATACATACATACATGCATGCATACATACATTCCTCACCTGTTCCTGAAGCTGCTGGATCGCCTGACTTCACCAAGGCACAAAGGCTCCCTCCCATCTATCATGGGGCAGCTTAGCCCTGCTATTAGGGTGGGCCTTGATGGGCGGGTGCTGAGGGAGAGAGGAGAGAAAGGGGGACCGCACCGTGCAGGTCTCTGTTGCCGAAACCACGAAGCAAAATATTTTCATTCATGAGTTCATCCGGCCTAAACATGCATCTAATCCCTGTAGACTGACAGTTCAAAACGGATCCCAGGTGGGGGGGTCGGGGGGAGACAAAGCTCTCAGTTCAAAGACAGAGGGGCCAGATGCAACCGCTTATCACACAGTGACCATCAGTGGAGCCAAGGAGAGCCTGGGATTAGTGAATCCAGGCCAGCCAGAGATTCCAGTTTCTGAAAAGACCTCACGCCATTGGCTATCAACCTGCCCTCTGGCCCTTTTGTCTAGCCCCAGGGCAGGGGGACACAGAGGGGGCCCTTCTGTTTGGTTGAGGCAAAGAAGAAGAAAAAAAGAAACCCTCACAGCATTTGGGGTTATAAATGGTTTAGGATGTACCTCCTAGCCCTGCTGACTCCTGCTTTGTGCCAGGAAGGGTCACTGGTGCCCAGTGGCCATGGAAAAGAGGGAAGAGGAGACAGAAATACCCAAAGCATTGCTTAACAGCAACTAGGCTCAGACAATGAGCAGGCAGCCTCGCAGCCATGCAGAATGAGGGCCAGAGAGAACTGTTTGAGCCACTCTAAGTCTCCAGAGCCAGCTCAAGGCCCTCGCTGCCAGGACTGGCTGTGTTCTGTCCCTGGAAGGCTGGTTAGAGTAAAGAACACCACCATAGATGTTTCCTGGGTAGACAGTGTTTACACAATCCAGAATTTGTAATCCCTTCTGGAAGACAGGGTTGCCCTTAGGGACTTTGAGTGGATCTAAAAAAAAAAAAAAAAAAAAAAAGGAATCCCTTTGACTAACAATTTCCAATTTCAAGAGACTATCAGGGAGAGTTGCTGTCCCCTGGAGGAACTCATTTCTACCAAGGCAGCCCCGGGCTCATAATTTTACAGGAGTCATAGATCTTTGTCCTGCAATGCGACAGGAATGGTCTCTGAAGTCTCTGGAGTTTTGCAGCTCTGCCCACTCCTTCCTAGCATGCTGGCTGGACTACTAAAGGCTGAGTGTGGACACTCGAGAACCCAGAGAACATTCCACAACCCAGTGTTCTTCCTCCCAATGTGTTCCCTTTACCGTTAGGCCATCATTTTCCATGAAGAGTCAAGGGGGAGGGGGTCCCAGAAAAGCTGCAGATGTCTGGGTGAAGTTAAGTCGCTCTGTTTCACAGGTGCCAGACTAGGAGCCCAATGTTTTACACCCTTGCCCTGGCTAGCCCTCTCCCTACAAGGCAGACCCCCCATTTTACATGAACGGCTGTCCTAGATCACACTGGCAGTAAATGGGAGCACAAGGCACCCCCCCCCCAAGGCTTCCAACGTTACTTACGATCATAGACAAGGCCCTTGAGAGAGAACATAACAGTTAAGGAATTGTGCAGTGAGGCTAAACACTGGTATCATGTGGCCCGTGCCATCACCACACTGTATTCTGAGGAGTCGGCATCACACACTCAATACCTTGCCTGTTGCCCCGCCTTGCTACATGGCCACTGTCCTTCACATGTCACGGAGAGCACAGGAGGCAGCCATCAAGCATGATGAAGGTGATACTCTTCCATCCGACAAACCTACGACGCCTGCTACCTCCCTGGCTGCCAAATCAGCAAGAAGAAAGACTAAAGAGAAAACAGAGCCCAGGGTCCTAGTCACGGCCATGAACTCAGTGAAGGTCAGTTTGCCCTTCCTTCTGAGGCTGCTTGTTCTCTTGTGAAACGTCGACCCTGCCGACCTCATCAGCTCATACCACTGATGTCAGAGCAGCCACAAAGACAAGACCATAGCTGGAATTGAAAACTGTGTCCCTTTGTTCAAGGTGATGTGCCCTCTGTGTATCTCCCCCCAGAGTCACCTCCTCTCCACAATGAAGCCCCAGGGGAAAATGCATAGGACAAAATAAGTAATGAAGGTTACCAAGTGTGCTCAGCCACCCAGTCATAAACAGCCTCGGGCCTGTGTAAGAGTCAGAGGAGGGCTTAGATCTGCTCGCCTAGCAGCAGTGTGGTATCAGCCATACGTGTGCTTTTGGGCATTTCAGAAACTACGGTCCCAAAAGTAAACAGGTGAATATAACCCTAGCAAGTGCATTTTTCTTTAATTTAATATATCCAAATATTACTCTAATCCATAATAAATGTTTCCAAGTTATTAATGAGATATTTTACATTCCTTTGGTGCTATGTCTTCACAGTAGTGTATATTTTATCCTCAAAATCCATCTCAACTCTAATGCCAGACTTTCCCCAGCTCCTTGATTAGAAGCCATACCTCATAAAACAAACAGTTGTTCAAGTAGGTTCACCTATCCAAGCCGGTCCCAGTGTCTTAAAAGTTTTCCAATAATCTTTGAATCTTTTTAATATTTTTTTCTCCCCTTGGCCCTGTTGGCAGGTTGTAACAATTCTTTTAAACCTGAATCAACTAGAATATTTTTGTTTGGTTTTTGATTTTTGAGACAAGAGTTTCTCTGCATAACCCTGGCCGTCCTGGAACTCACTCTGTAGACCAGGCTGGCCTCGAACTCAGAGATCTGTCTCTGCTTCCCAAGTGCCACCACCACCAAGCCACCACTGTAATCTTTAAGTATTAAACTTTATTTCTTCAGTGTCAGTTTATCATATTTCACATGCCGCAAAGCCTCGAGTGACTAGTGGTGACCATCCTGGACAGTATAGGCTAAGATGTCCCAGGATGGACAAGGAAACCTTGGGAGGTACCCTGTATGGCCCTCTACCCCCGTGGCAGAAATGTACCTCTTTGGGGCTGAAGAAATGGCCCAACGGTTAAGAGCACTGGCTGCTCTTGCAGAGGACCTGTTCCCAGCACCCATATGGTGATTCACAATCATCTGTGACTCCAGCTTCAGAGAATCCAACACCCTCTTTTTACATCTACAGGCACCAGGCACACATATAGTACAATATATACATGCGAGCAAAATGTGTGCACAGTAAAGTGAGTCTTACAAAAGAATCAGGCCTCTCCTGTGGGGACAGCAACAGAGTCACTAACCGCATGCAAGCCTCTTCTCGCACAGCACCTTCTGTTTCTCCAGTTCCATTCTAGAAATTTCCCACGCCACATAATGAAGCTACAGGGACCAGAAGAGGCTCCATAACACTGTACATGGAAGAGCCTCTACTCACAGCCCAAGACCTTGCTCACAAACAACAGCAGATCCTGGAACATCAATACAAAGATGGCAATATTTATCAGTTGCTAAATGGCCTTCATTAAGAACAGAAGCTGGTGTTTGATCATTTCTGCACCCATGCCAGATTTACATAGGTACAAAATTCAGGGAAAGGAGGGGCAGCTTGCTACCAGGGAGGACTACAGATTGCAGATCTCAGGACCCAAAAGTTATGTCCCCAACCATCTAGTGTCGGACAGTGTTCCCTGATCTTAGAGAATGGCTCAAATCACAGACTAGAAATCTTAGAGACAATTTGGTGTGGCCACAGAAGTAGGCCACACACTTTATTGGCTTCTGAAACAGAAAACCACAGTGCGGCAAATTACCACAGAAAAGTTTCTACACAGGACAGCGAGACACAGCCAGGGACCATGTTTCCCTTGGAATCCCTCAGAAAACTAAAATGTGACTCTTACAATACACTCTATATGGGTTTCAAAAACGACAGCAGACTTGTCAAACATGGAAACAGATTACCATTCGCTTATGTCTGGTTCTGTGCTGCCTGGACTGTGGACACACTGTGTGCTTGTTTTGTGCCATCTGACTTCCTTGGTGTCACAGAAGTGCCGTGCAGGCAGGGATTCTCTTGCACTAGCTGCTGCATCCCTGGTGCCTAGCAACAGTGTCTAGTACTCAGTACCTGGGAGAGACAGATGGATGGAGAGAAGGGAAGGGTAGATGGAATGATGGACAGATGTATAGATGGACAGTTGGACTCCAAGATGTCTCCTAAAATCATGCTACCCTTTTGTCATCCAAGAAGTATTTGTTTTCTGGTGTCACCTGCCCCATGTTTTATACTAACACATTTTAATAGAGAAAGTTCTAGATATCCAGCCTTAAAGGAAATCATATGTTGGTCACATGCCAGCCTCAAAATTCTGAGTGTCCCCAATACAGCAACTCTCTCCCCAACCACAAGTATGAGGGTGTCAGTCAGCAAAGGTGTTCCCCAACACACAAACACCCAGGCAATCAAGTTCTTCTGCACCACGGGAGCTGAGCACCCAGACTTTCCACCCTGTGCCCTGTCACCACAGGCCAATTAAACTTCACAGCCTCAGAACAGCCTCTTTTGTCTCAGAAGAGCCATGGCTTGAGAGTCCCACGTGACCTGTATGTGGTAGGCCAGAAAAATGAAGCTTCACTTTCAGCAACATTTATACCTGTGTTTAATTTCTGCTTAGTAAGACAAGTGAAGCGATCTACCCAGAGAGGCCAGTGACTGCGGGACACACATTTCCGGATTAAGAGCTCTGCTAGAGATGTTTCCAGCCAGCCCGTGACCCCCACTGTGATGGTTATAATTACATCCACATAACATATAAATCTCAATATACTTTTAATAAGCAGTTAATACTCTGATATAAAATATTTACATCTCAACCAAATTCATCCTGCATTGAGTAGCCCGGGTTTACAGAGTTATTAAAGCCACCACCATCAATCAGTCCTCCACCTTAACAGAGAACTAAGCAGCTCGAAGAAGCCTCCCCCTTCCCCTCAGCATGGCCAGTCCTCTAGGAGGTTTAAAAACACCTAGCATCTTCTCCCCGCCCTTCTCCCTGATTGACAGGACACAAGAGCAAATTGGTTCCTCCTAGCACCTAGGCTACTAGCTTGAGAAATGTGTGCGCCTCCCACCTCCAGTATTTCATTGGCTTATGAAGTGGTCCTACAGTATGGGTCCTTGGGATGCTGTCACTCTGATGTGGGACAGATAGGTAAAGCATTAGTTGATGCAGAATATGCATAATCAACCAAGCCATCGCTGCCCAAGTCTGACCTCGATGCTAGGCACTCTGGGAAACCTTTGTGAGCAGCCCTGCCCTGCCTCTCTTTACCATTCACAGCCTTTCCCTGCGCTTTCTACAACGTGAGGCCCTTGAGAATCCTTCTGGTTCCATTTACTTTCGAGTCTCCAGCAGCCAGCTCCAGGTCCCATCTCCAGCTAGTGCCAGGGACTGCTTGATGGAAGAGCCAGGGAATCAACCAATGAAATGGCCAGGTAGGAGCAGAAGCCTGCCTGACTCCACGCAGGTGGTAGGCTCGCTGACACTAAGCACCGCCCAAGGTAGGACCTGTCACGCTGGCTCCAGACTGAGCATTTCACTGGGACCCACAGAAGCTAGTACAGTTTGAAGAGATAATCCAGTTAATAATAGGATTAGTTCAGGCACATCCCCTAAACCATAAGCTTGAAACCTCTACCTGGGCAAATGTTTGGTCAGACTCTGCCAGGATCTCTACCCTCACCAACCACAGGTCCTTCCCCAACACACACAGTTCCCTTCGCTCTGACAAGCCAGCCGTGGGGGCATAGCTAGGGATTTGGAGATGAGCAGCCTGCTCATAGGTCCTGACATCCTCAGTGCCATGAGTCCCCACTGCGCGCAGCCCCGCCAACCTCCACCCCCATAATACCACCTATTCTTTCTTGTGCCAAGAAAGTGATTATATGCACACAGTGGGAAAGGGTTCCCAAGAGGACAAACTCCAGCAGCTCTGAAGTGGCAAGTGACACACAGTAGCACGTGGGGAATCAAATTCTAGGACTTTGCTATGGCCCGCATGGGACACCAGTGCTACCTGTCATCTCAGATGCCAGGACCTGAACCTACACCCAGCATGTATGCTTTTGATGTCCAATTAAGAACTCCAGTTAAATCCCCTTAAAGTCATACATGGACTCTAAAGACCCCAATCTCAGAGGTGTGGCCATCAAGAAGTTTTAGAGGCCTGTGGAAGTAAAGCAAGCTGAAGGCCAGATGGCAAAGGGATGACCATGGTCAAGAGGGATCGAAGTTAGGGAGAAGCAGACATATGCTCAACCCCAATACAGTCCTAACCCTTCCAGGTACTACGGTAAACCCCAGTCCACTTGGCCTATCAGAACTGTGCCTCTTAGGATAGTGGCTACTGGCCACATTAACTGTTTAAATGAAAATTAAATGTGAAAAAAAAAACTAAACAAGCTGTTTCTTGAGTCACACAGCCACATTTTAAGTGATCAAAGCCATGGGTCTAGTGGGCAGTACAATACAGGCCTTTCCTTCATCATGGACAAATAACACAGGTACTATGAGAAAGCTCAGGGCAGTGCCTAGAATACAGGGTGTGATTAACACCTTCGGCCCTTCTTATAAGCTCCAGTCAGTCCTCTGGCTCCTCCTGCTACCTCCTGCAAGTTCTCTTGGCTCAGCCCCACATGCCTATCTAGGATTTAAGAGAAAGAGTAGTATCCCCTCTGCTTTCTGCTGTCTCTTCACAATTTAGAACCATCTCTGCTGTCTCACGTCTATGCTGTTCCATTATACAGATAAATAGCAGCACTAAGCAATTTAGATCCCCCCTCACCCCCAATTAATAAACTGGATGCTTCTCAAGACTACCAAAGGAGCTTTGAAGTAGAGCCCAAGCAGACATCCAGGACTTGAATTCCAGAACGACTCCCAACTGACAGGCCAACCCAGGAAGTAGATGCGGCTCGAAGAATAATGGCTTCCCAAAGACAGCCATGCCCTAAATACTAGAACTGATGAATATTTGCATTTCACTGAAAATCAATAGTCAAGTCTGTAAGTCTGCTTACTCCACGGTAGGAGGTCATCATGGATTTCCTCGATTGGGCTAGCTAGTCACAAGGCTCCTTAGAGGCGGAAGATGCAAAAGTCAGTTTCAGAGAGACTCAAGGTGAAAAGGGCACAGCTAGTTATTGCTGGCCTGGAGGGACAGGTAAGCAAGGCAGAAAAGGAGGGTAGCCTTTAGAAGCTGGAAAACGCAAGGAAGTCATTGCTCTTCCAGATCCTTCAGAAAGGAAAGCTGTCCTGCTAACACCTCAGTTTGAGCTCATTTTGGACTTTTGACCATAAACCTTTAAGATAATAAATCTTTGTTGTAATAACTTATCAGAGCAGCCATAGAAATTTAATACTGGTTTTGGTACCAGAAGTGGGGTGGTGATGTAAGAAACACCTAGATGTGGGGATGTAGCTTTATTATCAAGCTATTGCATAGTCTCGGGAATTTAATAGAAAAACAAATTTCCCTGGAACAGATTATTAGGAACTCTCCTTTGGGTGGGCCCAAAATGAAGAACATGTTAGGGAAGCCTAAGCCGCTTTGGAGATGATGTGAGTTGTTGTAAATGGACTGTTATAAAATGAGTGCGCTGCTGGAAGAGACTCAGAAGACACTGGGAACTGGAAGAGAGGGGGATCCTGTTCTACAGAGACAAAACCAGTAGGTGAGCTCCCTGGAGTCGTGCGGCCTCTGTGAAGTAACACTAATGACATAGCTGGATATTTAGCCAAGCAGGCATGACATACAACAATGTGTAACAACATTATTCTTGCTGTTCAGAATAAAATAAGATATGGTAGAGTCAACAGAACTTAAAGGGAGTGTGGCTAGACAGAAATGATGCAAGGCAGTGATTTAGAGAATCTCTCGGTCTACTGAGATGGCAAAAATAGCAAAATGAGATTTGGTAGGAAAAACACACACACACACACACATACACAGAGGTGTGGTTGGGCCTTAGCTTGAACCTCAGAGCAGTCATAGTATTCAGCCACAGATAAGGCTCTTTAAGGGGTAACAAGATGGTCCAGGGGTAAAGGTGATTGTCACCAGGCCCAATGGCCCAAATTTA
Organism: Mus musculus; assembly: GCF_000001635.26. Taxonomy (NCBI): domain Eukaryota; kingdom Metazoa; phylum Chordata; class Mammalia; order Rodentia; family Muridae; genus Mus; species Mus musculus. Next base: position 55,941,103 of record NC_000079.6, on the reverse strand, counting down.
ATGTCTACGACCCACATGGTGGAAAAAGAGAACAGACTTCTGCACGTTGCCCCCTGACCTTTACATACACACCGTGGCACATTTACACCTCTCTCCTCTCTCTCCCCCATGACACACACACTCTCTCTCTCCCCCATGACACACAAACACTCTCTCTCTCTCTCTCTCTCTCTCTCTGTATGTTTCTCTCTGTCTTTTTCTCTCTCACACACAGATGCATGCACGCATGCACATACACACATGCACACACACACATACTAACTTATCACACGAATGCAATGTTTTCAAATGTTAAGGGAAAGATTGTGTAAATCTTTAATTCCTTTGAATCATCTCAGGAAACAAAGACAAACAAAACCACCAAAACCTAAAGTAGGAATGGATGATCCAGGAACGATCTGGGAAGACCTGTGGGGGAGATCTACAGACTTCTTAAGACTATCACCCTGGTAGAAACACTGCCAGGCTGTCCTGATGAGGCCAGAGAGCAGACAGATGAAAGGAAACTACAGAACTAACTTCAAGGCTCTCCAAACAATCAACAGACTGATAAAAACCCTTCTGCTCTGAGCACGTACTTCCTGAACGAGGAAGGATGACTCAGTGTAGACACCAGAGTCCATGTGGTAGAGCCAAGAATCACAAAGAAAACCTTAAAACTAAGTTGAGTCTATATGGCAAGAAGATTGATGGCAGTGGGGAAGCTGGGGGGATGGCTCAGTGGGTAAGGGCTTGCCGCACAAGCCTGAGGATGTGAGCTTGGATCTCTGGTGAGGTAGAAAGCAAGGTGGGTGTAACCCCAGTTCTGGAAGAGTAGAGCCAGGTGGATCCCTAACCAGGCAACCCAGCCACGGGCAAGCTCTGGGTTCAGTAAGAGAACATGTCTCAGAAAAGTAAGGCGGGGCTGAGGATGTAATTCAGTGGTACAACGCTTGGCTAGTGTGCATCAAGCCCTAGGTTTGATCCTTAGTGCTGCAGGGGTGTAAGAAGCCATTGACTTCAGGTGCCTTGACAGCACATTGGGCTGGGGAGATGGCTCAGCAGGTGAAGCACCTTTTGGACATCTCCAGTGTTGCACTTCCTGCTTTCACGCTTGAGGCCAAGCCAACAGGAAGGTGGACTCCGTTTCATCTCTGCCTTCTAAACCTTGCACAAATGTATCAAAGTATGGGATCCTTCTGTGTACAGGACTTCAACTATGACAAATCTAGAAGAATACTTTAATGCTTACACACACACACATGCACACACACACACACACACACACACCAGTATGAGGAGGAGGGCAGGAATGACATCATGTGCTGGCCCAGTTCACACGCTACAATCCACCCGTAGTCTATCTTTCCACTTAATCCTCCAAACAGCCTATTAAACCAGCACTAATGTTTTCCTCGTTTACAGGCAGGGAAATTGGACTTCACAAAGGTTATGGTGCTCAAAAAGATCCTACAGCTAAAAAGGAAGGGGGAAAAGCCTAAGTTTAAATCACTGCACACAAGAGATGGTACCGGCATCCCTATGCTTGCAAAACTACATGTGTACAAGAAAACTTGCTGTGCCCAGTTAACAAGGCGGAGCCCACCCCAACTCTAAATAACCCCCAGATAGATACACATCCAACTCTGTGGTAGGTGCTTTGGGACTAATGGTGACCAAACAGTCACAAACCCTGGCTCTGTCTCCATGGTCTGAGTGGACAGATGTTCACCATACTGCACACAAATGAGATGAAGGGTTTAGTAAGAGTAAGGCCAGTGAGGGGCACTCAGGAAGTTGGAGAAGGTGACTATGGAGAGGTTATGATCAGAACTCAAGAACTTATCCCCTTCAAAAGAGCTGGTTAAGTTGAACCAACCACCTGCAGTGGGTATCATATAATCCCTAAATGAGGCATATTTAATCTTTTAAAATCAATCAAGAAGCTCTTATAAAATTGTGAAGAATTGCCAGGCCAAAAAGCTACAAAAAAGAAGAAGAAAGAAGAGGAAAGAAGAAGAAAGAAGAAAGAAGAAGGAGGAGGAAGAAGAAAGAGAGAAGAGAGAAGAGAGAAGAGAGAAGAGAGAAGAGAGAAGAGAGAAGAGAGAAGAGAGAAGAGAGAAGAGAGAAGAAGAAGAAGAAGAAGAAGAAGAAGAAGACGAAGAAGAAGAAGAAGAAGAAGAAAAAGAGGAGGAGGAGGAGGAGGAGGAGGAGAAGAGATGCAAGATTGAAAACCAAGCATTCGAAGCTAATTTCTCCTGTTCAGGAGGAGAAGGTAACAAGCCAGTCGCATCCTCCTAGGATGAGAACCACAAGAATTTAAGCCTAAATTCCATTTATGGAAAATGAGCCCATGACAGGCTACGGTCTCGGAGCCGAGGGGCAGGGCAACTGAGAGATACACAAAGGTAGCTCTGAGTCTGCAGTTCTCATTGAGCAGCACACAAAAACCTTCTCTAAAATACTGCTGAGTGATACATGTCTTGAATTCTGGCACTGGTCTACATAGAGTTTTCTATATTAGCTAGGACTATATAGTGAGACCCGGTCGAAAAGTAATTGATCTATTAAAATAAAAACTCACTGATAAAATAATCATTTAACATCAATGACTAACGCACAGACAATAATAATCAGGCCCACGATGAAAAAAAGACCTCACGCCAAAACGTCAAAACCGGTCCGCAGCACTGCAGACAACAGAATCTTCTCTCCATCCACAGAACAAGTAGAACTAAAGAAACAAGACAGAAAACATCTATAGGAACAACCACCCTGAGAACTGAAGGGTTAACAGGAGTTAACAGACCGAGAGGGTGTAGGAAAGAATGTGTTCCCTGAAAAGAAGCCAGCACTGTTTATCTTTTATATCACCGAAGAACCAGCAGAAAACAAGGGTCGGAGTGCAGTGTGTGAGTGGGGAGCCAAGTAGAGGCTGGGTCCCGTTGAGCATTTTCATATCTGCCCTGAGAAACACCCCTGAAAGCAACTTCAGAAGATGTCAAAGGCTTCGAGCAGGACATGGGCTAAAGAAATGGGTCTTAGAAGAGCGTTTCAGTCTCCCACTCAGGAAGTCACTTAAAAACCTGCGACCCATGATGAGACAATGCCACTGACCCATGATGGTAGCACTGAGCCATCAGAGTTGGTGGCTTGTCTTAGGGCCCTGATGGAAACCAGCTTAATTCATTTCCTCTGGGGACAGCACAGACAAAAATCAGTGAAGAAAGTTCTGGCAGTCTACATGAGAGTTGTAGCCTTGCAGGGCAAGGTGGTCTGTATGCATGCACACGTGTGGGCACTACAGATAGACTGGTGCTTTAAAAAGACAACATTTCCACTCCAGCGCTGACCTAAGCCTGCCTGGCAGGGCTGTTTCCAGGGGATGTGAACAATGTCAAAGCATGTTCCCTTCGTCGGAGGGCAGATACACTACCTCAGTGGTGTGTGAAGCTCCTCCCACCTCATGCTGGATTGGAGGCATCACGGACACATCACCCACCCAGGGACAGCCACTCCCACCTGTACAGTGTTCGTCACCCCCCAAGCTGCCAGGCCTTTGTTCCTGCACGCCAAGGACATGCCAGCCTGTCCCTCAAACTGAAGCAGACTCCCATAGGATTGTACATAGGTCATGACCCCATCAGACGCTCCTACCCACTTCTGACCCATTCTTTGCGCCCACCAGAGAAGCCCCAAGCGGAGAGCAGGGAGACCACCTATGCACCCAGGCTCCTTCTCGGGCAATGGCGGAGCCTTTGAGGGGAAAGTTCGTTTTGTCAATCAACCCATTGTTGGCCTGCCAAGCGCAGGCTCGTCCTCCTCCGATGTGTCACTGGGTGCTGTTGACACAGATGTCAACTGTCAAGGGTGCCCTCCACCCTCCAACTCCCTCCTAGGGCATTCTGCAGGCCCAGCACAAGGGCCTCTGTCGCAATGCTCCCCACTGGCCCCTTGCAAGAACCATGGATTGCCACACCTTCGGAATTGCCAAAACTTGACTGGATACTTCATCATGTGGATTGGCCACAGAGGCTGCAGCTGACACGAACAGGTATGGCAGATACTTGACTATTTGCCAGGTGACAAATCCCAACTGAGTGAAACCTGCAGGCTTCACAGTGCACGCCTCCTCCCGCCCTCCCCACCAAAGTGGCAGGTAGTAGCTTCCTGGGACCCATTCCTAGAATGGAAAAAAGAGAGGCTACATTCCCATGATCTAGGCATACGTTGGCCCAGCAAGCAGGCTACGACCATGGTCCTGCCCGGTCTGCTGCTATTCCTTCCACATCTACTCAGACCTGCCTCTAGCCAGGGAGAAGCAGGCACACTGGGAATCTGTGCAGGGATACTCATTGGCCTCATTTCCATTGGTATCATCATGAGTCCCAGTATACCTCATGATAGGGGTTATCCTTTCCTCTATGACAATTACTACATGGTAGAGACAGCATGAGTCCCAGAGTAGAAGCAAGGCCCAAACTTTACTGAATTCTAGTTCCAAGGAAATCCAATACAGCTCACGTTAAAATAAGCAATCCTGTGGAAACTTACCTGGGTATGCCACCATGATCCGGCTGAGCTCAAAGTCTCAATCTGGGTCTCAAAAGAAATGTCCACCAACCATAGCTGAGCCTGTAGGAATGGCACAAGGAGGAGGCTGTTGGGTTTATCATCTATGTTATATTACAATATGCGCAAGTCCCTAGACTATAACCTAGCAAGCTTGTCACTAGACATCCTGTGCTCAAGTCAGCAGAGAGTCAAGCTTCCCAGCCAGTGTCTAGGGGGAACAGTGACTTAAGTGAGGTGGCTAAGGAAGTGTGTGGAAGTTGACACCACAGACCACTGAGACTTCCTGGTGTCACCCACCATCACCCCTGTTGTTCAAGTAAGTAAAGCAAGGCCTGCTGGGAAAAGGACTTCTGTCAGACCAGTCAAGTGAGGATGGAGGCCCAAGGCTTGGTTTGTGAGGCCAGTGTTCCAGCCACCATGATAGAACAGGTTTTAGACCAGGAGATGATGCTCAAGGCCCTTTCTCAGAACATGCTGTTATACATGGCTAGTGATTCTTCCCCATGATCAGGCCAGATTTCCTACCCAGAGGCCAATCCCGCAGAGCTGTAGCAAGGAGAGAGAGGGGGTGGGGGTGGGGCAGAGGTAAGCAGCCAGGCAACAGGTAAGCCTGGCTAAGGCCAGGGCAGGTTGACAGGAGAGGACTCTAGATCTCTAATTTTGAAATGTCTATGAAATAACTGTTTTGAAATCTTGTTCACTTTTGAAACTTATTTCAGATAAACCCAGATCTGTTTCTGATGAGTTGATTCCTTGAGGACTGGCCCAGTATGAGGATGTGGCAAGCAGTCTCCCCTGTCCTCATGACCTTGAGGGCTGGCTCGCAAGTCCCACTCTGCAGCCATCAGTGAGATGGGAACTGGCACTTCCTGGTGTTCTACCTTGAGACAGAGTCACTGTAGAAAAGCCAGCAGACACTGAGTGAGGAACAAGGTGCATAGTAACTCCCTGGGTCATGTTCAAAGCCCACTCCTGCTGGGTCTCATATGGTGCCTGGCCCACAAGGGCATCATGAAGTAACCCTCTGCTGCCACTGAATTCCTTACTGTAAATATGAAAAAAACAGTCAGATGTTGAGATAGCCTGTGATTTCCTACTCAAAGACTGCCAAAAGACCTTCAAGGTCTAGATTATGGTCTTCAACCATAATCTAGGTTTACATGTGTAAAACAAGTCAATGAGTGACCCAGGGACTGAGAAAGCTAAATTCTTTCTTTTTCACTAACAGAAGTAGATGTCCCAAGGGGCCCCGCAGGAAGCCACAGAAGAAACACAGAAAACTACAACAATGAGGCCAGCCACCCTTTGATCTAGGAGATCCTTCGGGGGACTAGTCTCTCCCCTCTCATGCCCACTTCCCTCATACTATTACTCTAAGACCAAGAAGACTGTCTGAGGAAAGAAGAGCCACACAGAAGAACATTCTAGAAGACTGGCCTACTTGTATGTCCAGATTTGCTCTTTGGGACAGAGAGACCAAGAAAGCCAAAATGTTGATCTACTTGAGTAGGATAATATCTTCCAAGGTTGGTATATATTCTTTAATACAGCAATGGCATGTCTCAGTATAATATGCCCTGGTTGACCATACTCTGCGTTCATTTCTTGAACCTATGGAAATGTTTTATGGTACATCAAAACATACAGCTCTACCTCTTATGCAACATCTGTGAGTCAGGATTCAGGTCCCATGTACACTGGGTAGTTGAATCATGTTTGAAAACTGTCTTCAAACACCATCTGCATGTTCAAAGAAATTCTTCTGGCCACCTGCTAGGTGTGCCCTGGAATTAGACTTCGAGACAGTAAAGGCAGATGAAGGGTTTCCACTGGGAAGAGAAGAAATAGAATCCTTGCACAAGTGTGCCAACCTCCAATCCCATAGCCTTGACTCTTCCTGATGACCACAACTCCCTCTAAGGCCAGTTTGAAGAAGAGACACCAGCTGCCAAGACACCGGAGCATGGCTCAGCCAGGCAAGCAGCATCTGCTCTCCAGGCTTCAGCTTCCCATCTGAATAGTGGGGGATAAAAGGAGCTGAGCCAGGCACTGCCAAGCGCCAAGAGGAAGGAAACCCAGCTATATGGTTGTAATGTTCTTATCACAGTTATGTAGTTGTTACAACAGAGGAGGGGAACAAGAGGCCAGGGTCCCCTCCTAGGTACGGGGAGCCTCCTTGTATCTGTCTTCATATCCTGACTTCAGCCACTCTAGCCAGCTCTCCTGACTGGGCCACAGCCTGAGAAAACAGCCTGGACAGAAAGTTAGTCACCCTCCCACCACAGGCAAAGGCCAAGGTGACACAACTCAACATACTTCTTAATCCTGCTCAATGCCAACAGTGGGCCATGGCTGGAGATGGGGGCATTCCTCCTCGTGTGATTCACCTGCAGCCAGGTCACTGCCCACATGCTAGGGATGGTCTGACCTGGAGGTAACCTGAAGAGTTGAAAGCACTCTGCCCCATTCCTCACCCTGAATGGCTCTCCTGACACCTACTATGCTGCCTTCAATCCATAATTACAGTAAATTTCTTTGGATGTTGAAGACTTTAATGGTCTCAATTTTTGTGGCTATTCGATCTTTTAAAACTGTATTTCTATTAGTTCCTTGATAACTCCAATAAATATATTTTCCTCATATTTATGTCTAACTCCTCCATCCCCCGTGGCTCCAACTTTGTGTATTCTTTGGAACCCTCCCTACTTCTATAATGGTCTCTGAATCTTGGGGGAGGTGATAAAGATTCACCATCATGTTGCACATGCTCACTGTCAGGTATTTTCTGCTTTTATCTAGTTGTTTCTATGTTCAACACTGTCCACTACACAAAGAAACTTCTCTGAGGAAGTCTGAAAGCTATACCAGTCAAGATATAGAGATAGGTATTTAGAGGACAGTTTGGTAGCATGTCACTTTAGTACCTTCTGATAGAACCTTTAGAATGGTCTAGTAGAAGAAGGTTCACTCCTTGAGCCTTTGAGCTCCCCAGCCATGGCAGATTTACAGTACTAGACACGTGTTTCTTCTTATGGAGCGGAACAGTCCTTAAGTCCCAAAAGTGTAGATTACCCCATAACATTAATGCCACCATTGCATCCACGGGCATATATTCCTACACCAGTAACTATTCTAGTTTACAAGGTTCACAAATGGATAAAGCTGTTGACGATATCTCCTGACCCACAAACTACACACCACCTTTGGTGCTATGAAAGCTAGCCAGCATGGAAGAATGCTGGTCAGTACCAATTCGACTTCGCCATATCCTGTGACCAGAGTATGATATCTTCAGCAATTGGGTCTTGCCACTAATTTCCAGTTGGCAACCAAGAGCAATTGTATTGTTTTGAGGGTCTGTAGGACATCTTTGACCAACAATTCAAAGAGAGTGATCCTACCTGGCACTGAGTTTTTTTCTTCATAGGCTATGGCTCTGGGGAAGACTGTTAATCCCAGGACAGAAAAAATCCAGTTAAACTCTTATATGAGTATGTGTGTATGTGTGTATGTGTGTGTGTGTGTGTGTGTGTGTGTGTGTGTGTGTGTGTGTGTTTGTACTTTTTAGATAATAGGTCTCAATTTTTAGAAAGAGCCCATTTGATAGCTAGATTTCTAACTTCTAATTAATTGAAAGAAATCAACCCAATGACTAGAAGACTTTTGAAACTCTCCAGGAAATTCACAACTCTACTTCAGGTGGTCCTCAGAAACAGACTGATACATGGCCCTTGAGTTACCTTTGACCCCTCACTAGCCATACCCTTATACTGAATGTCTTAGAACACCTACCTGGAAGCTATAAACAAACACTAATGCCACACTATTTCAACAGCTGAGTGGCCTATGACACTTTATCTGCCCTCCCTGGACTATGGAAACCTTGTTATTGGTATTAATATGTTTGGGGGGCTGAAGGCATCTCACCAGCTCGGCATCCTTTACCTTTACAATGGTGCTTGGCATGACTTCCAAGAAATCGTGGGTGAGTCTCATCTCTCATTCCTAGGAAGAACTCTTACTAGGCAAACATATGGTAGGGTACAGTAGTCACCCTAGTGTGATCAAGGTGAAGATGATATATAAATATGGGTCCCTTTTGTCTAGAACCAAGCACTTAAGATCTACTCTGACATACAGCAGAGTAGTCATTTCTGTCACCATTAAAAACCGCTTCTATACCCAAGAGGAACCTTATCTGAGCTTGGGTAGGCAGAGAGAGTGGTTCTGACTATAGGGAGCTCTGATCTCCTTTCCCCTTGCCTGGAGTAGGGTAGCTCTGGAGAAAGCTATAGGACTGAGGACAGTTTGAAAGTCGTCATGGGATACCCTCTGGCTTCCAGCTTCCTGAGAACCCCAAGAATCCTGGGATGTTGTGAGCAACTGCTAGAAAATATGTCACTGCTCATTCCAGGGGTCTCCTCTCCTTAGCCACCTTCCCCTCCTCTCAAGAAGTCTCAAGGAATAGCCATGCCCTCTTCCTAGTCTCTCACTTCTACTCAGGGAAGCCTAGATATGTTTTGTTTTGTTTCATCCCTGTGACCAAATTCCTGACAAGCTGCTGTAGGGAGGAAAGGTCTGGTTTGGCTCACAGTTTGAAGGGTACATAATCTCTATCATGGAGTGGAGGGTGTGTGTGTCTGTGGCTGCACTATCATGGGGTATATGTCTGTGGCTCACAGTTTGAAAGGTACACAGTATCTCATGGAGTGGAGAGGGTATGTGTGTGGCTGCAAGAGCCTGTGGCAGCCACTTGCTCACATGTCAGCAGACCAAGAAGCAAAGCTGGGGCAGAAAGTGGGACCCGACTATAAATCTCAAGCCCACCCACAGCAACCCACCTCCTCCAGCTTGTCCCCACCTCTAAAAGGGTGCAGATCACCATATATTAAAACACACACACACACACACACACATGCCTGTGGGGGAAACATTTTGCATTCAAACATTAACAGAGATGGTTATCAAAAGCCGAGGGCAGCAGATGACAGAGGTGGCCAAAAGGTGACCACACGGGAAAGAGACATCAAAGTAACTTGTTACCTCAGTCGTCACAACTGTGCCATGCAGAGCAAGCTCCCTGCTTCTACTCCCCTGTTCCTTGGTTACTTCTTGTGAAGATGAAGGTATCTCCCCCCTCTATCACAGACCCTACCAGTAGGCACAGCTCGCATAAGGCATCTCTACCACGTGGCAAGGCTCATGTATTTTGAAAGACTGAAAGCTCAGATTTAGTGTAAGGCCAAGAAGTACCTGTGAGAGGAGCACCACCCCCACCCCCAGAGAACATGAGGCGTCCCACCTACCTCTCCCCGCCAAGAGACCAATAACCTTTATCTTCCTTGACCAAAAATATGACAACGGACAGAGACTGGTGGTCTCAGGCCTGACCCTATCTCTGTCTCCCAATGTGGCCAAGGAGTAGAGCAGACCCAGACAATCCCAGAACAACGGTTTGTCCTCTACACAGACCTTCAGGATAGTCCCTAGGTGACCCTCCAAGGAAAGCCGAGTCCTTGTGAGGAAGATGGACGAGACCACTTCCGCTCTAGCGTCTCTCACAGCTTTCACCTGCCCTCCCTGGCAAATGCAGGTTCCGACCAGGCTTTGGCACTCCCCGCCCCCCACAGGCACCTTCACAGAACCCCACACTGGCAATTACTCCTAATTACATGATGTGACAAGGTGCTGGGGCTGGGGCACTTAACTCAGGCCCTGCATTATGCAACGTTTTTAATCCTCTTACTTAAGGCCGAAAACCGATATGGTGCTCCCAGCTCGCATGAATGACTGGAAAATAATTCTAAGAAATAAAAACATGGCCGTCGGGATCACCTTACCAGCTCCCTGAAAGGATTAAAAAGGACACATACCTTGAACCATCAGATGCCCTCTGCTGAACCCTCCAGGAGCCTCCCTGATAAGAAAGTGCCTCAGAGGGAGCAGAACCAAGCTGACATTCCCTGGCTCAGGGCTGAGTTCCATCACTTCGGAAGAGCTATAGCTGAGATGTCCTGGGCCTTGTATGTCCCCAGGGTATCAGAGTACACAGGCAAGTGCACTCCACAGAGCCCCCTCCCCCTCTCTTCCTAAGGCCTTCTTACCTCACAATTCTGACCACCAGTCTCTTCTCCCAGCACCAGTTGGGCCTAGCTTCTAGACATGACCATGGAGCCCACAGGCCCCAAAGAGAAACATGCAGTGACGACTAAGATACCTAAATACCTCAGACCCTGAGAAAGAGGAGAGGCCTCAGCACTCACTGGGCTCAGGCTGTGTGCTTCCAGGATGGGCCTTTATCAGCCCCTAAGAGGCGACTGTCCCACACTGAACTCACTGGAGGCCCCAATACACTCCAATTTGCTGCTCGGCAAAGTGGGCAGGTGGGCAAGCAACAGTATGGGTGCCTCCAATGCCCACACCCCAGTCAGCCTGGAGGGAGCAGCTTATACGGGCAGGTACAATTACAGTGGCTAGGCCCATTAAATCTTGGAATAAAGAGCTGGCCTGGTAATTGCCCCTAATCCCTTTTCGAGCCTTTGTCTGTTAGCAGTTCTGCTGTAAGCCTAATGGGCTGAGGTAAGTGGCCAGACTCCCAGCCCTCCCCAGGGCGCCTCAGGCAGGCCTGGGGTGGGGACACCCAGTCAACAAGCCCACCAGTATACCATTCTTAAAGGGTTCCTTTGACAGGACCCTCCACGAAGAAGAAGTCTGGGACGGGGGAGGGGGGGGAGACAGGACTAGATGACAGTGAGATGCCTGGGGCTATCATATGGTACCAGAAGAAGAAGATTCCAGAGCCCAAAGGGAGCTGAAACAAGCCAAGCCACGTGGTACCTGGACCCACAACCACAACCACGCTCTGGACACACTCAAACTGAACTTCCTGCACTCAGGAGCCACGCACCTGCCGCGTACACTGCTGGAACTTCAAAAGTGAGGAGGGATGTCCCACCTGCAGCCAGCACAGAGATCGCCCAGGGCTGTCAGCCTCAGCGCTCTTTGTACAACCTACAAAAAGCAGATGGAACTCTGATGACCCAGGACGAGTGACTTGTACCTTGTCTTGTGGACTCTGTGGTCCTCCATTGAGTGCTTGGATCCAGAGGCTCCTGGGTCCAGCAGTAATGGCAGAAGTGAAGCCCACCTGTTGTGTCTCCACGCTGGCCCAGGCAAAATGAATCCCCACGTGTGTGTTAGTCTGGAACAGACAGGCCTCTCAGCCTCTGTTCACCCTACTGTCTCTAGAGAGAAATTACTCCACCCCTATTTTTAAGAGGGTTTCCTGGGGCTGGGGAAACAGCGCAGTGTGCAAGAGTACTTCTTACATAAGCAACGAAGACCTGAATTCAAATCCTCAGCAACCCTATAAAAATGGTCACATGGCCTCTCTTGCACCTATAACCATGATATAAACAGACACTCAGAGATTGTGCTGGGTGGACTAGGGCAGGAGACTTCCTCCCATGCTACAAGCCCAAGAGGCTAAACTTGCAACTCAACAGAACAGTTCTATTATGTCCGGTGTTAGCTGCCTGTCGGCACAGAGAGATATTATTGCAAACTTAGAAATGTATGCTATGGTCAGGCTAGATGGCTCAACAGGTAAAGGTGCTTGCCACCAAAGCTGGTGACCTGAGTTCAATTCCTGGCACTCACATGGTCAGAGATAATCAAGTCCTTCAAGTTTTCCTCTGACCTCCACAAGTACAAACACAAACACACACACACACATGCATACCACAAATGTAACCACATGTATGAGCATACCATACACACATGTGCACACACACCACACATGCACACAATACGTAAGTGTAATTTTTAACGTATTTTATTATCTCACGCTTATTTAGCTTAGTAATCTAGGATTTGCTGCTAGATCCTCTTGTGTGTAAGGGTCTTCTGTGAAAACTACAGAAGATGCATCAGCCGGGCTATGTTCTCATCTAAGGCCTGGCGATGGGGAAAGACTCACCCTTTCTGTTACATGTGACTGTTGGCATAATTCTATTCCACGAAGCCCAGTGGATAGAGCTTTTCCCCTGGCCTTTGCATTGAGTTCTGAGCTAATTGTTGTAGACTGTCCTCAGCCCTTTCCCAAAAAGATGCATCCAAGCCTACAAGGATTCTCCAGGAGTTGACATCTTGTCATCTTTTACCCAGTCCACAAATAATTACAGGTCCTTCCTGACACATGAGCAACCAGTGGGAGGGTACTAAGGAGGAGGATTCTAGAGTATCCAGCACACGAATAATAAGATTTTTATTGCCCGTGTCCAAAAAGACCAAGAGAAATGAAGAGAACAGTAGCAGTGAGGTGTGCTGACATCACTCGTGAGTGACAGACACTGATCCTGGTCCCAGCACTCTCCAGCCTGCTAGGACTGCACTTGGGTCAACCTTTAAGACAAGTCTCGAAGGCAACTACACTCTAAGACAGAAAGGGCACCTTTAAAGCAACCCTCCCTCAGTGTATGGCTAGAGATGTAGCTGCAGACTTGTTGAATCTGTAAGTTGATCATTAAAGTCTCAGACTTCCAGCACACCCTATTCTGTCTAACACAAGCACTTTTCACGCCACACAGACTACTGGCTGCCTCAGAGACAAGTGTTTGTGTGACCCACAGAGCTGTGAAATTCACCAACCACTTGAATCATTCGATGCCATTTTTACTGGGTGGGGGGGGGGGGACAGAAGAACTGATAAACAATTTACAGCTATCTAGATGTAGGTATTTGGCAGGTGTTTTCTGGAAAATTAACTTAAGTTTGTTGATTCAAGGAAAATAGCCAGCAGGATTTGTTACTAGAGATAAAATTTGAGTTTTCAAGCAGTATTAGTGTTTGGGTAAAAGTAGCTACCCTGTGTACTTGAGAGCCCCTGAGTGATTCCTGTCCAGTTGAGATCAATAGCTATGAATCTGATTGACTAACGGCCTAAAAAGAAATGTGTTAACACTCAAAAGATTTGTGGCTTAGTGAACCCACCATTTTCCAAATAGCTGGTCCATGAAACAGAAAGCAGATGTACCAAATCTCCAAGTGTCTCCACACTGGCCTTTGCTGAGTTCTCCCTTGAGACTGAAAGACATTCAGAATTTTCTGGAAAAGCTATTGAAGACCCTTCACCTTTTCTAACTACACATGAGAATGAAACCACTCTTTCTTTATATACTTCAAGTTGAAACAGCATGCAACAGACTGAACACAGAAAGAACTGAGAACATACCTATCTTCTATCAAAATACGCATTTGGGGTCTGGAAAGATGGCTCAGTAGTTAAATGTACTAATTTCTCTCAGAGAGGACCCAGGTCTGATTCCCAGTACCCACATCACAGTTCATAACTATAAATAATGCCAGTTCCAGGATAGTGACCTGGTTTGTCCCCTGTGGGCGTCTGCACACACACACAGACATGGTGTATACACACATATATGTATGAATATATACATTATACACATACATAAGTATTTTCAAGCAAACACATTATAGAAATGATAAAAATATGAAATAGCTTTTCAGCACTCTTGTTTGGGCGAGTAAATTTTCACAAAACATTATGTTAGTAGATTACAAAGATTTCATTTTTTTAACCATTAAGTATTTTTAAGTTTTTCTGCATTAATTTCCCATATGGTAAATGGTATTAACAGACAAGATGCACATAAACTTTTTGGCCTTTAAGACCTTCATTCTAGCTGCCTAGAAGCCAGTATTCTGCTAGCAGCCTTCAGATGAAGATGCAGAACTCTCAGCTCCTCCTGCACCATGCCTGCCTGGATGCTGCCATGCTCCCGCCTTGATGATAATGGACTGAACCTCTACACCTGAAAGCCAGCCCCAATTAAATGTTGTCCTTGTAAGAGTTACCTTGGTCATGGTGTCTGTTCACAGCAGTAAACCCTAAGACAGGTGCCAAAAGCAGGTTGAAAGCAACAGCCTTAGTGGTACCCAGCTGTAGTGGGGCAGCTATAGCCTGCAATCACAACTACAGACTTCCAGTGAACCAGATGAGGAGAACAAGGATTCCCAATGCAACCAAATAACATTCGAGAAGATACAAACGCTGCTCGTTCTGCTGAAGTCATCACACATTGTATTCACATCTCAAATGACACCCACCGTAAAGGTACAAGTTTTATACACCAATTATTTTTTTAAAAAAATATCAAGATCACAAATACTTTAAAAAAAAAAACAAACCAGCAAATTCAGTGCATAGTTCAAATGAAACAAAAAATCTGTGTGGAAAAAGCAGACAAAGGGGGTTCCCAGGCTCTGATGGGGGTAATCTGCACACTTACCTACAGCCAGGCTGCTCACGGTGTTTCACAGAGGCAGGAAAAGTGAGTAGCATGACCATGTAATGAGAAGAGACGTTTTAATGGAAAGACTCCCTCCCTCCCCATCTTCCATAACTGAAAGTCAGCATACAAATACCATTTAAAAGCTCAAGGTAGACACACATTTGAAATACAGCAGAGAGCCAAAGAAACAGCTAGCAGTGCAGTTACCTCTAGAGAGCAGGAACCAGGAAGAGGCATGCAACCATGGTTGCAGATGTCACAATGCTGGCTGACGTTTGGATAAAAGTCTTCCTTATCAAGAGTAAAAACTACGTTTAAAAACTCCAGGCACCAAAGAACAGTCTCTGCTACTCCAAGCCCTGGTCTGACAAACATTCCTTAGATTTTTTTCTTTTCTTGCTACTTCTTCAGACCCAGAGCTGCCTGTCCTGCATGGGAGCATGCCATGACCGTGGTCTGGCCAGGAAGTACAGATCCCTATCCAAATGCTGTTGTCTCCTTGGACTGCCACCTGTCACTGCCCTAGTGGGCCCTCATGTCATCTGCACTTACTGTTAACACTGGGCTCTACCTAAGTTTCTCTGAGGATATGTCCCTACAAGTCCCATACCATCATTTGTCATCTTCTTTCACGGAAAGCCTATGCTCTCTGAGATGAGACAGACGGCCTCCTCAGGAAGAATTGGTGACAGTGGAGATTTGAATCTCAGAGCCGCCTCTCAAATATGCATTGTGCTCAAACACCAGCAGCCCTCTCTCTTCCTGAGTTTCTTTTTGTTGTTGTTTTTATTTTTTCATAATTTATTTTTCCACTCACACTACATCCCAATCACAGCCCCCTCTCTCCTCTCCTCTCATTCCTGCCCTTACAAATCCCTCTGCCACTCTCCATTAAGTTTCTCCCTTTTCTCTCTCTCAGTGGGTCATCTGCTTTCCTCCACAGCTGTTCCGGCTTCTGCTCCTCCGGCCAAATGCCTTCATTGATTCTCACGTGTGCCTTTTCTTCCCTTGAGGAGGACGGCCCAGAACAGAGAGAGAAAGGGCTAGCCTGAAATCACACAGCAGCACCCTAGGTGACCAGTGTCACCTTCTGGCATTGCTTTATTGACACCCCAGATCCAGATGCCCTTCTTGTCCCCATCCAAGTTTTGCGATTGGCCTATTTGCAAGAACTCCTACCCACGGGTTCCCAGAGGCAAGCTTGTGTCCATTCTTCAGTTAAAATGGTACCAAGCAGTAGGATGTGGTGGGACCTGTCCCCAGAGGGCTTAGCCAAGGTCCAGCAGCCTCCTCCAGCTTCCAGAGTCCCCTGTGAATCACAGCCTTTAAGGAGAGCCATTCCAGGAATCTGGGTGGTGCCAGGGCTGAGGAAGGCAGGAATGAGCGGCACCCCACAGCAAGAACCGAGTCTGTCTCCTTTCCCAGTCATCCTTCACAGTCCAGAGGGTACCAGGGAGTGTCCCCTCCACTCGTTAGCTTAAACACTACTGAAGTATTGTGCCCAAGAGTCTTTCCTGATGCTGACAAGCCACACCCAAGGCAGGGCATAGCATGGACACTGATGGATGCCTTGTAGGTGACAGTGGGCCCACACAGCCAACTGGCATCATTTGGCATCCGGCTCTGCCCAAATTAGAGGCTGTGGCCTCTTTCACAGAACAAGGAAATGTTTCCACAGACACCCAGGAAATGTCTCCCATTCCATCAAAGGCATAAATGATATTTTCAAAGCTAATGAAGTTTAGGTCATCGACCCAGACCATTCTCCTCCAGAGCAGTGATCTTCAAAATGTAGTCCCCGAGCCAATTGCACCAGGATCGCCCGAGTGTGTATGAGAAATGCAAGTTTCCAGAACACGCCCCAGACATAATTAATCATGAGCTCTGTGTAAGAACTAGGAAGGCAATCTGCTTTTTAAAAGCACAGTGGGTGGTTGCAGTGCAGGCTAGCTTGCAAACCACTGCTCTGAATAAAGGCCTCCAAGAAACATTTCTGATCCAGAGTTACTTCCTTAAAAAAAAAAAAAAAAGTCATCAAGGGTCACAAGTGAGTATCAAATCACAATTTTCCGACATCCATTTGTCCTCCTGTATCTCTGCAGACCTGATCTGATGAGTGTAGTTAACATATAATTGGGGGCAGGGTCATAACTTTTTACAGTTGTGTGTGTGTGTGTCCCCATCCTCTAGTTCCCCACTTACTTCCCCAGTAAATTTCCTAATCAGGAGAGTCAGTGACTCCTGCAGGAAGATTCAGCCCATCTGAAGCTAGAGGGAGCTGAGCTGGCCACCACTCTGCCCTACTTCACACCCAGCGCCCGCCCTAGGCTTACATTACAAGTAGTTTCTGCAAACTCCCTCTGAGGCTGGATAGATAACACAGTTCTCCTGTAAGTAAGTAAGTACGCTTACTGCTACTACCCCTTCCTGAATTCCCCTCTTCCTTCTTAATGAGAGGCACATCACGTTGTGAAATCCTGGAGCCACCATCTCAGCTCTGCCTCCCCCTTCCATCGCAGCCTCTGATTGGACCTCTGTGTCCGGCTCCTCCCATTTCTTCCCCAGACCAGCCTCTTCCATTAGCCTCCCCTGGCTGAAGGTCAGGTGCTCCACTACTGGGGATGGAAGGGTGGAATTGCACTTGTTTTGCACCACTTCAAATACTTTTTTGGGGTACGTGAGAACATGAAGAAGTTCTAGGGGAGCAGGCCATGGGCCTTTCCTAGCTCAAGACCGGGGCTTGCACCACGGACCCTCTGAGAACCTCATGAAAGCATTCCAGGATGTAATAAACCCGTCAAGTCCCGGCTAAGTTATATGGAAGCGGATGATTTCCCATTTTTTAGAATGTAAATGTTTACACTGTAGCATTCCCCTGCCCCGGCATCCGGGGCCCTGGCACGAGAGTGATGGAATCAGCCGCTTCCCCTCGGGAATCCTTAGATGGAAGAGCCACGATGCCAGCCGGCATCCGCATGGAGAAGCGTTCCGCCTTTAACCAGCCGGGTGTGCAAACCCCGCACCAAGGAAAGCCACTGCGTTTGCTTAATGTCACCCAGTTCCATCTGGCTCTTACAGGCGAGAAGTAGCACTTTTAAGTGTAAGCCTCAGAAGAGAGGGTGCAATTCTAACTACATAGCTACCCAGGGTCTCTTTGCCAAGCTTCTCTCCAAAATAGTCAATTACTGGGAGCTCTAATGATTTATTAGATCATTGTGTTGTAGAAATAGTGATAAATGGGTAGGAAACCTCAACACAGCAATCCAAGGAAACCATGCGCTTCGGCCAACAGACTCCCAAGCACCCCACTGTCCTCTGTGCGCAGGTCTGACTGAGGAGACTCCTGCCCTCTAACACTCTGGGTGTCCGTGAACAAGTGTGACTCCGAGTAAAGAGCCTGCACTTGGTCATGAGCCCCAGAAACTATCGAGGTCTCCTTGAATCCTAAGCAACGCTCACCCTGAGAGCAAGCAAAGAGGCCCTGTGATTCGTCACTGGCAACCAAAGCATGCCTGTGGTTCTGGTCCATAGACAAGCCCACATTGTATCCAAAAGGAACTATGTATGCCACCGGGCCCTTTAGCTTCCTCACTGGCCCGAGTGAGGAAGAATGCCTGACCCTCCCCACCTCTAAAGAATTGTGTGAGAGAAGTAAAAAGCCTTTCCCCCACCCAGGAATGGGAAGAGATACAAACACCTTGGAACCCTGGTCCTACGGTTACTACCATGTCTGCCTGTGCTTCCTTGGGTAAGTGCCTGACTTCCCTGAGCTCTGTGTTCTTCAAGATGATGGAGATGCTCTTCTATTGTACCAGTCTTCTAGCTACTAATAATTACCAGGTGCTGAGTTTTTTTTTTACTCTCTAGTCTACGGAGCAGTCAAAAGGGTACCTGAGACTGGACCATCTGCTGGGCAAACAATATCTTCCCTCCATGCGTGACGCCTGGCTAGTGACAGATAGTGCTCAGGGCTGGGAGGAGGCAGACATGACCCAGGGGCATTCCTGCACTCAAAGGCGTCTCTGGCTCACCCTGGCCCCATCAGAGGCATGTGGCAGATGCATGGATCAGCCATCATTGTGATGTACTCGACCACAGATCTCCATGCCTGTTCTCAGAATCCATGACAGAAGCAGGAGTCGGGCCCCTCTACAGCTGAACCAGGTCACCTGAGGACCAGGTCTCCAGGGAAACAGCAGAGTGAGCCTCCCTAGCCCATCTCAGCCTTGCTGGCATCTGAAGCTCAGAGGCAGCCAGCCCAAGGCCCCACAGCCACCTGTGTAGAAGACCAAGCCTAGTGTCTCCACCAACCTGAACCCATCCAGGGCTCAGCAGGGAGCCCTCCTCCTGTTTCCAAGAACCAAGCCTCAGTTCAGTACCATTTCCCTCCCTCTCAGTACCATTTCCCTCCCTCCAGGAAAAGGTAGTCAACTGAGGGCCCCTCCCCAGCCCACCCCACCTACCCATCCAGGCCTCTCCAGTCTGATTGTCTCAGAACACTTCCTGGCTGTTCCTGCTCCAGCCAGCTCTACACCTGCTAGACACTTCTCCTGTTTGTTTTCATCCTGGTGACTGTGAGTGGCATCTCTAGCCCCAGCTTTGGTGGGATTTAAGGAGCTAGGCACACACACACAGTGCCCACCAAAGCCACTGAAATCTGCCTTCTACCAAGGTCGCCACTAGATCCTGCCTTTTCCCAAGCTGCTCCTGGCCTTGCCTGCACAGGCGCTCCCTCCTCCCTAGGTACAGCCTGCTCAGAGAAGGGCCAAGAAGCTCAGCCTCTACAGGGCTCTCAACAACCCCCTTAGTGAAAGGCAGAATGGAATCCTCTTTGGATCCGTGTCCACATTATGGGTCATAAAGGCCTTTATGTGCCTATAAAGCAAAATTCCTGTGAAGTGTTTTTATTTCAACATGCTTTGTGCAGTAAAATGTTGCTGTATACACACAGCCCTCATGCCTGTCAGGGTCTACACACATGGATGCCAACAGTGTCACCTGCACTCACCTGGCTAGGAAGGTGTGCCTGGGGGTGGGGGGTCTCAGTCCCAGCCCTAAACTGGGTCTTTCACTTCATCTCACTGAGTAAGATGGAACACCCACCATAACCTCCTGGAGCACCCACCATCACCACCTGGAGCACCCATCATAACTTCCAGGAGCACCCACCATCACCTCCTGGAGCACCCACCATAACCTCCTGGAGCACCCACCACAACCACAGCTCAGTCGTCAAACTAATATAAAACTCGCTTTCCATTTTATCCATTGACTCAGCAGATGAACAAACACCTATCGGGTCATTAGCTGAAGCACAGGACAGCAGAACTTTGGTTGGCAAGCCCATGCTCTCTCCATGTGCCCATCCTCAAGAGAGACAATAAGAAACAGGTTCAGGGAGATAGATACCTGGCAGTTAGGATGAGGAAGTATAACACGTCAGAGCTGCAGGAGCCATGATGGGCTGAGAGGGAGGGCACATGATGCATATGGACCAGCACTCCTTCGAGGAGAGAAACCCCTCTGTGGCTGCGTTTTCATGGTTGCGTGGCAAGGGCACCTTGCATCACAGCACAGCGGGAATGGATGGAATTCTTGGAGCCTTACTAATACTGTGTTAGTTGTGATGGCTCCTAGAGACAGGTCACATGCCAGTCCTACAGCTGAGTCCTCCTGCCCCCTCCTCGGGGTGAGTCTCCTGACCCCTGACCTCCCAGCAACAGCTCAATAACCAGCACACAGCAGGTACCTGGGATCATCAGAGGCACAACTAGGAATCTGCTAGTTTCAGCCACCAAATCAGAGCCACCATGTGTAAGTGCAGAAGAAAGGAACCTCATTTTGTCCTTTGTGCAAATTAACAATGCCGGCCCTAAAGGGCAAGAAACATTGCTCATGACAACTGAGACTCAACTTCTTCAAGCTCATCTCCCACAAGGCTAATGGGCTCTCCTTACCCCCTATCCCTCTCCCTCCTCCTCCCTTCCCCCCTCCTCTTTCCTTTCTTTTAGCGCCTGATGTGACAGAGGTAATCCAGGTTACTGATGAGTTACACCTGTGTGCAGCTTGTCCCCAAGGGAAGTCTTGACACATCTGTGTCTGGTTCTGAGGGTCCAGGTGGTCCCTCTGGGCCAGAACACGTTGACTGGCCCAGGCTGAGCAGTGTGACTGGTATGGAATTAAAGCAGTAACATCCTGCCATCAGGGGCTGTGGGAGATGGTGACTCATGGCTTTAAGTCTGCCAGTGTCCACAGCACACATCCTACATAAGTATCACAGGGTCCTCCCTCTGCAAGGAATCATGAGTGGTGAGGCTTTGCAGCAGGCAAGCCCACACAGGCAGAGGGAGAGAGATTTGTTTAAAGGGCAGGAAGCCAGAGTAGATGGCGAATAGGGAGGTGGAGAACCATCAGTGGGTTGCCTCAGGCGATAGAGACCCTGCAGCCAAGCCCCAATGATGCTGGAAGGGGCTACCTTTGGGTACGAAGGATTAGGATGCAAGCCATCAGACAGCTAATCAGAGCGGGCCTGCAGAGCTAGCACAGTGAGGCAGCCAGGCCTTTCCTGAAGCCACAGGTAGTTGTATATCCAAAGGGTGGAGAAGAGCAGCCTGCTCCTGGAGTCTGGGGCATGTAGAGGCAGTAAGCCAAAGGGTGCCAATTTGTACCAACACCATTGCTCTTAAAATGCCCCCCCTCCAATGCCCAGGAACCAACCAAAATCGAGTATAGAACTGAAGAAGGCTGGTCATTCGTCAGGGAGTCCCCAGTGCTGTGGGGATAATGGGGCACAGAGAGGAGCACAGGAGGGTTGTAGAGCCAGGAGTGGTGTGGCCCTGCCCAGGTTGCCCAACCTGCTTTCCAACGCATGCAACAGGTGTTTTCACACCCAGCCTAAGTCGGGCACCCTTCCTCACCAATCTCAGGGCTCCAGGCATTTTGACAGAGATGCTTGGCCTCATCTCTCAGTGAAGCCAAGCCTGCTGTGACAGGAACAGGCAAGGAGGGATCACCATCAGCGCTGGAACCCTTGGAACTCACCCTTGTCATCTGGCGAGCACCAGGAGCCCTACATTTTAACATTTGGCAGTTGGGTCACAGCAACTTCAGATCGCAATCTTCAGGGAAAAAGAAAAAAAAAAAGAATCCTTCTCACGATGATCTAAAAATCTAATGTGATCAGCCATCTTGGCGTGGAAGGAGATATGCATGCCACCTCTGCTCATACACCCCAGGAAATGTAAGGCAGCCCCAGAACACAATTTAAGTTCTGCCCCTGAGGTCCAGGGTTTCCTCTTCAGGCTGACAGTCCTTCGGCTTTCTGCCTACACACACACACACACTCCATGATCACTGACTGGACACAGAGAGCCCATGTCTCTGGCAGTATACAAGGAGTCAGATAGAAAGAGGATGAGACCCCTGCTCTCGTGGGCCAGTGAGACAAAGCCATGTCCAGTCACTGGGGTCAGTGAGAGAAGCACTCCCATAGACACTGAGCAAAGGATTTTAGGAACAGAGCATGAGGCCACTGAGGAGACCACACTGGAAGTCACCACATGGCTGAAGGGGAGGAAGTATAATTATGGCCAGAGGTGGAGGGATCTGAAGACCAAAGCCCAGAGCCAGGCAAGGTCAGCTGAGAGCAACTTCCCTGGTGGCCACCAATGTCACCACTCACTGACTATGGTCCCTACCTTTCTCCAGGCTTCCTAGCTTCTCCCAACTTCTTTGTCATCCAGGACTCTCCTGTAGACATGTCAACTGGCCTGAAGGTGTCCAGAATCCAGTCACACATATATACACAAACATATACACAATCCCCATCTCTCTTATCTCCTGGAACTCTCTGGGCTCTGCCTGGTACTGGTAGAAGCTAATCCATAAATTTATGTCTCTTCTGTCAGCTCTCTAGATCCTGACATCAGATATATTGTAATGGAGTCATGGGGGTCTGTCCTTGAGAAACCATGGCATAACCCCTACTCAGGATACACAAAGACCCGGCTGCTGGTAGAGAAAAAAATAGGGCATCATGGTGCCAGTCCTTGGAGAAGAGTTTAGTTATCTTCTAAATACTGAGGTGGCGCCACCACCACACTGCCCTCCCAGAGCTCACTCAAATATTTATCAGACGCTCCCTCCATTGTTGGCACTGACAGAGGAGCATATTTCAAATTTTCTACCCTTAGGTGACTGCCATAAAAAACCTCCAATCCTTGTGTTCATTGGATATTTATGGGTCTTCTGTCATCAGCTAGTCCTGCCGCAGCCCCACACACTGGCTTTACAGACTTGCCTAAGATCATCTGGGCGGTCACCGAGCTGACTCTTTATAGAGGAAAGAGGGACTTTAAGGAGCCCCACCCACCCACCCAACCAACAGAATGCATGCTACAGAAGTAAAATCTTGTGATTCAATAGAGGGATGATAACGCAGGGCACTTAAAACTGAGCAGTCAAGATCCTCTGAGCCCTCACATCACTCAAGGGGCCTTATGCTCGCCTCTAGCACCACGGAGATGAGAACAATCACACTCTAAACCTTACTGGGCTGCCATCTGCCCTCGCTGGCCTAAGTCTGCAGCCAGGACCCACGCAAAGCACTTGGCCACCCTGAAGAGCAAGGAGAAGGGAAGCAGATCCCTACCCTACAGCCAAGAGGAAACCGGACACGTCTGAGAGGCAGGACCTAGGAACAGGGCAGCAGAAGCTGGTTGGCTGAATGCCTCTGGAAGTGATCAGTGGTGCGCATGCGCAGGTAAGATTGCGTATCAGCAGGCAGTGCTGCGCTCAGCCCTGGCTCCATCCAGCAATGTGAGCGAGGGCCTGAGAGTTGAGCTTTGCTATGACACACTCAAGCCGTCAACAACCCCCCACTGATGGGCACCCCCATGTCAGACACGGTCCCGTGGTTTTTTTCTCCCTTGTCTAGATGGACCTCCAAAGGTGCACGGAAATTCTCTGCTGTGGTGGCCAAGATCAAGAGATACCCATTTCTCCAGCCTTCTTCAAGACTAGATCAGCTCCCTCTGGTCTCTCCCTCCATGTGGGCCACCGAGGAGAGGACCACAGGCTCTGATGCAACCAATGCTCCTCTGGATTAGGCCAAGAAACTTCCCAAACCATAAAGATGTCCAAACATTGGCCCAGCTTCTCCCAAACAGACATAAACTGCCTCAATCACATCCGGGCCCACCACACCCCCTCCCCTAGGCTTCAGGGACCATCTGGCATCTCCACCCTCAGGCAGCCCATAGCTACATGGTGGTGGGAAGCAGGACCAGGAAAGAGGGCCACCACCACGCCCGGCCCAGCCCCTGCGGCTGAGGCTGGGCCTTTGATGGTGCCTACCCTCACCCATTGCTGCGCAGACAGCCGGCTTGCTAGCTGATGCCAAGTTGCCCCGAATCCAGTTATTTTTAGCCTGTTTGTGTATCCCATTTCAAGCTAACTCTGTCACCACTTGCTATCATAACAGACAGCACCTGGACGCCTCTCCGAAGAGCAACAAATACACTTTGGAGAGTGCCGGGGATTGCCAGGAGCGCCAACTACACTTCCAGCCTGACACCCAGCTGCAACAAAGCAGATTCCTTTCTTTCCTTTGCTCGAAAAGCCTAATCCAGATAAGCCGGCCGACAATGGCTGCCTGGCCTCGAAAGACTTCCCTTTCCAGGGTGATGGGGCTCACACCTGGTGACATCAGCCTGGCACAGTTCAGCCCTAGCTTCAGCCAAGAGTGACTGCCCTTCCCCCCACATTGCCAGTCTAGGACTAGCCCACCCTGCAACAGCCAGGACAGCAGGACAGGCTTGAAGGGTAGGTACTAGGTGACATGGTCATATCTTTAGGCTGAGAGCCACTGGGGAGCCCCAGAACACTGGCAGGCCTGGCCTTCTGCTAATGTGTCTGGATTGTCCCCAGAGTTGCCCAGAGGAGTGGATCCTGCAACAGTTGGTCTAGAACATTCTTTTCTGTGGTCTGGCTCCTGCCAAGGTCAGAGCCAAGTTCTCCCAGAATGTCACTCTTGCCATCAGACGGATGAGTACAGATGGAGGACCCAGTGACTCTCACGGGACCCTGGCATCGTGTGGACAGGCTGAGCTACTTGTCACTACCATCTTGGGAGCACTACCCAGATACCCTCTTTCATGTCTTACCCCAGGGAGCTGGCTCTAGTCTGTGTTTGGAGAAAGAGGATGACAGGCAGCCCTTCAGGAATGCCTTTCCACACGGGTGAATCTTTCTACACAGTTGTACCAAGATTCGGGTGACCTCACATGGAAACCTTAAATGGCTCCCACTCCTCATCATTCATCTGAGTGTCTGCCATATGCAGTATACTTCAGCAACTATGGCTCCAAAGGCAGGCCAGGAGGGACAGACATCCCAGGTAGGTATGGAGGAAAGCTGGTGTCAGTATCCAAGAGAGCCAGCTCTGCCATCAGACCCACGGCTTCCATCCCTTTGCAACCACTAACTTCTGTGTTAACTACTGTTGCTATAATAACACTACAAGTCCCTGGGATCCTCAGTACTGACCCCTCTGTGACCCCCGTGTGACACTAGCTCCTTGTCCAAACCCCTTGACTGCTATCTTAAGGTATGTGGTCAGTGGAGGGAAGAAGGAAGATGCTTCCCCGGGCCAGGGGATCAAATATCCCAAAGACCACATTGTCCATAAAGTGCTGTCTACCTGAGCCAGCAGATTTGAATGGAGATTGAATTTGGAGACTAGAGCAGGAAGCAGGGATCTGTGACTATAGGGGTGATTGCCACTGTACTTTGCTTTGTCTTTATCCATGGAAGCTTCCAGTTAGAAGAATCTAACCGAGAATTGTTACCAAGAGGCAAAGTTAGCCGAGGCAGCCATAATGGTCAAGACGGAAGCATTGGAAGAGCGAGAGCTCAGGCAGAAGCCTTGGGTGGCAAGCCAAAGCTGCCCTTGGTTGGGGGACAAGGGACTGGGGAGAAGGAATGGCATGGAGAGAAGAGATGGGCTTTAATGAGAGGCTCATGGGGGCAGGGGATCAGGTCCAAGCATCAGACTGGGATGCCTGGGAGATTCCTGTCTTAAGTACCACAGTTTAGGAATCTATGGACCACAAGGATGTCTACAGCCTAGCAGCTCAACCTGGAGTATGATTCACAGCAGATACTCTTGAACAGGTGCCAAGATCAGGAAAACACTGAGAAACACTGTGACATGTCTCTTCCTCCTCCTAATGAGCTGCCTACCAGACTAAACATGAGAAACGTGCATGCGTGCGCACATCTACCACACACAACCCATCACATACACACAACCCACCATGTACACAGACACACACCACAGACATACCACATGTGAGTGTGCACATACACACATATCCATACCTACCTTCCCTCGGTGTAAGAGCTGTTCTCCGTCACAACGGAGACATGATATCGCAAATGTCTGCTCCTCACAAGCCCTTGGTCTTCATTCCCTTCTTTCCCAGCTGGAAGATGCAACTGAGATGATCTGGTAGGAGCCTGTCTTCAAGGGAGGGCATGCCAGCCAATCACACAGCACTCATCTAAGCCCTCCTTGAGAACTGCACACAGCTATGCCACACAGAGAAGGCCTTTACCACATGTAACCAAATCAATCAATGCAAAGCAAAACTGCCTCGAGACAACTCCCTTGCCCTATCAGTGTGATGAAGATCTGAAGATCGGCATGTCTGATACCATCAGTGTAGGTGAAAGTGTGGAGAAATAAGTGTTTAACGTGACCCTAAGAGAGGAAGATACTCCAGCCTCTTTGACAGGAAAATATGACAATCCAATCCCCTTGACAGAGCAATATGACAGTGTCTGTCAAGTTGTAAAACTCGTGTGCACTTTGATCAGCAGGTCACCTTCCGGAACTTCTCCCGGGTATACATACATATTCAGCAAGACAAACATTTGTGCCCCATCATTTCTTGTTATAGAAAAAGGCAAGAAGAAATTGCCTTGCCCACCAACACAGCGCTGGTCAAAACAGGAAATATATGTATGTATGTATGTATGTATGTATGTATGTATGTATGTATTTATGTATGTATGTCTGTCTACATAATGGAAGCCTGATCAACTCCAAAAAAGGACGGCATGGCTGCATACAAGCTGATCTAGAGAGGGTACCAAGATGTGCCCAGTGGACAAGGGAGAGAGCGTGCAGAAGCCCCTGCTGTTGACCTGGAAAGTAGGATTCATGATGAGTACGGAACCCTCTTTACATGAATAGCTCATCTCTGGGAGGTGATGAAGCATGCACTGGCCACAAACAGATAGGGGGACCCGGTGGTCGGAGTCCACCCCTTTGTACTATGCACCCTAAGGCACCTTCTCCTTGCTGCTGTATCACTGTAAGGAAATCAACAAGCAAAGCTGCTTTGGGGACAGTGTTTCTCCTACCCACATCTATCTATGTTAGACTCTTCCCACACTGCCCTCAGCAGCCATATACAGTGCTGGTCTCCCTGACTCCTGGGCCCAGCCCTGTGCCTATAGGCACAGGATGCGACTGTAGGAGAAAGGCTGGCACTTCCGGTTCAAGGATCTCTGCGTCTTCCTGACAAGCTGACAGAGGCCACGGCTTACTTTCCTTCTCGGAGGTCTATGAGATCAAGTAGTGAGGCAGCAGGCCCCGCCACCAGCCCCACCACAGTACTTCACGGTGAGCAATGTATGCCTGTAAGGACCTAGAAGACACCTTCGTGTCTGGAAGGTGCACCAGCATAGGATGGTGCCCTCATGGTGCCTGTGACAGGCTGCCCTGAGGTTTTGGGGATGGTCTCTGTTGACTAATTTCTGTACATACGTACGCCTGGGATGAATCAGCAGGACTCCCAGGAATGGCGCCACAAGCTGTTCAGAAGGTGGAGAAAGGGGAACCCAGGGCACCCAGGTACAGAGAGAGGGGCTGGTGTAGGCTCCCTTGGTCAGGTCACATTCCTATAGAAGCTTCTATAGGAATCCATCCCCAGACTTTGTCAGGTGGAGAAGGAACCCTGCTCCTTCGTAGCAGAGCCAGGTACCCCCTCACCCCACGAAGGACCTCTGCTTCCCGCCCTGAGCTGTGTCAGCCCACCCCACCTGATGTATTCTGTCCACCCTCCAGAGGCAGCCAGGGTGACACAATGCTACAATTTATCAAGGCCTACATCCCCACACAAGTCACCATGACCTGGCGGTGGGCCTAGGGAGCTGACCCTTCCCTTCCCTTCCCTTCCCTGCTGAGCACCTGCCTGAACAGGCAGGCTTTTCCAGTGGCTCCCATCACACCCGGCATGTGCAACCTCAATCACCAGGCCAGGGCTGACATTTCTAGAACCTTAGCCTACGTGCCTGTCAAGTGAACCCATGGAAGTCATGGACCAGCACACTGGGCAGGGTGAATATAAGTGCTTGGGGTAACTGACAGATGTCACCAGAATGAGCATCCTTAGGGCCAAAAGAAGCCCATTCCATTCCAGAATCTTCCTCAGAGCACAGGGTCAGCGTCAGGGAGGGGAGGGTATGGGAGGAGAGGAGGTGGTCACAGAGAGAGGGCTTCTGCTGGGCGTTGGCACTTGCAAAGCCCGGTAGCATCACCTCCATCCGCACCTATGTTTGCTCTCCCTTCTCCTCTCCCCGTGCTGCCTGCCTTCCCGTAGCCCGCCCTGCTCCTGCAACAGCAGCATATCCTTGTTAGCAAACAGCGCATTAATTGCTTCTTGGCCATTTTTCAAATGATATCACAGAAGCGGGCTGCTCAATTTGAGCGAATGGAAAGGAGGAAGGAGGGGCGACCTGGCAATCCCCACCAGAGCCAGGGATGATGGGTAGCTCCAGTTACTAATTAATTGACTGCTCAGATGGAACAAATCTGAAGCCCCAACAGGTTGGGCGAGTGAGCCCTGGGCTCCCCGCCAGCCCTTTTTCAGCAGAGAGCAGAGCTCGGGTCCTGACCACCTTCATGATGGGAGCACAGGAATCCTGCTGCCAACCACCCAGGGGAGCCCTCAGCTCCTGAGGGCCAGTGCCCCGATCCTTACCAGAAGATCACTCAGTCCCTAATTAGTCACTGTCCCTCCTCATGCCAGCCTGTGAGCAGAATATGCCACTATGCTGTCAACTCTGGGAGGGCAATGATGCACCCAGGCCCCGGGAGAAAAGAGAAGGTTCGCAATTTGTACACATTAATAAGTAAGCAAAAGCTCTGAGGGAACTGTGCTCAGCAAACCCAGACTAGCCAGGCCTACTGACACATTCTATACAGGGATCCCTATCTTCTCCAAGATGGTAAAGAGGAATGGGCAACAAGAGGAATGGGCGTGTCAGATATAAAAAAAAACATCAAGACCACATACACACCAAGGTGCTCACTGGTGACATTTGTTCCTTTAATATCTCTCACTTTAATTTTCTCTTATTAGGGTGGGGGGTGGGAAACCACCCTGGGCCACAATTTCCGATTCTCCCTCCCACCCATCCCACCTTTTACAGCCCAGGTAGCATGTGAAGGAAAGCGCTCACCACCTCCTGCGTGACCCAGGAATACACCCAGCATGTAGGGGCCTTTCTTCCCCAGAGGTGTGTCTGACATCTACAAAGCAGTACATTGTTTTGAAGGGTTATTTTCTGTACTCGCAGTAATAATGGATGCAGAGTTCTAGGAACAGACTTGAAGCTAGCCATCTGCTTAGAAAGGAAGCTAAGAAGACAGAATCAACCAAAGTGTGCCTCAGCGGATGGGTGACAGAAATGGGCGCAGGCATGCAAAATGTTAGTCCACCTTTAGAGGAGAGGAAACCTTGTTATCAGGCCCTTTGTGAATAGAACAAGAAATGTTGTATTGACTGAAGCAAGGCATCAAAAAAAAAAAAGATACATAATACATAGTTCTCATTCTTTCGAAGCTAAAAAGTTGATCTCAGCCCAGTAAAACAATGGTCTCTAGAGATGGAGAAGGGTAGAGGGTAGGAGAGCTGGAGGGAGAGGTGGAGGGAGAGGTGGAGGGAGGTGAGACCACAGACACCAGAAGTGCAGTTAGGCAAAGGGAGCTATCTACACAGTAGGATGACTCTAGTTCCTAGGCATTTGTGGTGCATTTCAAAGAGACGAGATGACTCTGAGGGCACCCAACACACAGAGACGATGAATCATGAAGCAGCAGAAGTGATAATTACCCTGACTTGATCTTTACACACTGTAAACACATTTAATTATCACACTATAGCCCCATAAATACATGCAAATGCTACATGGCCATTAAAAATAAACATGCACCAGGAAAAAAAAAAAAACAGGGGAGGGGCTAGGAATTTGCCTGGAACTGCATTTGCATAGATCATAGGCAAGTATGGGGGGTGCTGTCTGTGGAAGAACAACAGGAGCACCCACCTCTGCCAAGGAAGGGCGTTACACAGTTTCATTTAATTCCTTGACTAACCAAGGAAGTATTAGCTCATTTTACAGATAAGTAAACTGAGGTCCAAGGAAAGGCTAAGAACTTGCCCAAGATCCTACAGTTGGCTTGGGGTAGGGTCAAGATTGGGACACAGGTCCATCAGATGCCACGTCTACTGCCACTGTTCAGTCCAATCCCACCCTCCTCCCCTCTGCCACATGCTCCACTCTCCCTTCCACTCAGGGACACCCGCCCCACCCACCCGACCACCCAGGCCGCCAGCCTGCAGCTGGAGGGCTTCAAACTTCCAGCAAATGGATTTCTGAGCTCAGTCTTTTTTTTTTTTTTTTCTTTTCCTAGTGGGAGGCTGAAAAGACTTCTGCTCTTGGTAACTGCTGTTCTTAGGCTTTCAAAAACATCAGGGAGCCTTAGACCCACCCAGGAGACCCTAGGTGCCCACTGGGGTCAGAGCCCCCCAAGTTCAGGGCTTCCTCAACTAAAGGAAGCCCAGAGCTGTTAGGACTCCCCTCCCCTCCTAGCCACACCTGCCAGGTTCTCTTCCAAGGAGGCCAGCCCAGCCCCAGGCTGCTCTGCACAATGAGCCCCCGCCTGCAGAATGTGTATAAATCCTGGGGCTCCACACAGGGAAGCCAGATCTCAGGGGCCTGGCAGCAAATCCCAGGATAAAAGCCGAGACCATCCTGCTGACAATTCATTCGCGCTTCTCCCTCAAATCCATCCACAACACAACTGTTAAGCTCATGTTTCCTCTTCTGCTGCAAACAATTGTAAAAATGATTGGTATCTGCCCTGGTGGAGAGCCTGTCTGCTTCATCCCCCGGGCTCCAACTTCCTGGAAGGGCTGTATGTGTGAGAAACAGGCATTCCCAAGACGTGCAGATAATAGCTTCTCACGGAGAACCTAATCACTCAGCTCAGAGAGGAGAAACGTAAAGACTGTTTCAACATACCCAAGAGCTCTCAAGCTGGAAGCCAGAAGCCCACCACAGACTCCAGGTGGGGCACCTGAAGGCAAGATGGTTTAAGGTATGTCTAGAGACTGAACTGTCCCAATGGGTATCATTCTGCTGCTTGGGACCCCGTGATGAGTCCTCTAGCCTCCTGCCTGGATCTCCTGTCTCTGTAGCTCTAAATGTCTTCAAAAGCAAAGGTGGCATTGAGGAGTGGGGGAGAGTGCCAGGAAGAGAACTCCAGCTGTTGACCAGCATATCTGTTTCTGACAGGTAGGGAGCTGATACCCACCAATGTCTGTACTTTCAGGGAAGAGCCTTCGTCTCTCTAGGCTTTGGCTTCTCATCAGGACCTTTGGAACAGATGCCCTCGGAACAGGTATGCCTGAGTGGCTCATGTGAAGTCAAAGATATTTTACATGAGGTAGCACTACAGAGCCAACAGCCAACCCCCAGTCAGGCCAGGCACTGGCATCTGTGCAGCACTGGGCACAGCTATACACACACACACACACACACACACACACACAGGGGCTCGAGCACGTGCACTGGCACACACTTTGAGACATCACATACAGGCCACAGCAACTCAAACAGAAGAGGGAAACACCTCTTCAACCTGAAGCAACCTGGAGTGGATGAGCCAACAGAAAAACCATTTTCCACCATGAGTTCAATGAGGAGTGCACTGCCTGTTCCTTCCCACATCCTTTTCCCTTCTCCCAGTGATGGCTCTGTCTCTCCCACGATGTCTATCCATAGAGGGGTCCATTTCTAAGCCAACGGATACATGAAGTTTCCTCCAGCCAAATTCACTCAGAGGAAGACCTGTGACCAGAGCCAGTCTGACCAGAATAAGCAAGGATCTCTGCCAGGGATGCTGGGATAGAGATTCTCAACCTGGACTGCTGGACCCAGTGTGATAGTGATACGACTACTGACGCCATCTTTACATTGTTATTTAAGTACATGTCTCCCTTCTTTTTTCTCCCTGTGCCTGTAGGAAGAGCCTTGGCTTTGGAACCAATGCTCAGTGCACCCAGCCAGCTGATGTGCCATGAGTCATCTCTCCAAACCTTCCCATTACAGCCTTCTGCACCGTCCTTTAAATTTGTGACCTCTTTTTTCACTATTATTGCATATACCTATTATACACATACATACATACATACATACATACATACTAAAATATAACATACTGAGTCCATATAATGTTAGTTATATGTCTTTAGGGCTGACCATTTGGCACTAGACAATGAATTGGTGTGCTCTTCCCTAGGGAAGACCATCTTACCAGCTTGTAGTTCCTTGTGTAGGGTTGAGGTGTCATGGGTTGTGTTTTATTTTGGGGGTTTTCTGTCTGGTTTAGCACGTTCGTTGGAGTCTTCCTTGTTCAGCTCATGTTTGGGTAGCCATGTTGTTGACTTCACAGGTATAGATAGCCTATGATGTTACTGAGAGACACAGTCTCACAGCAAATCTCTAATCCTCTGGTTCTTCCAATTTTCCCAAAGGTCCCTAGAACTGGAGTGTTTTGTAGATGTAGCCATCGGGACTGGGCTCTGCAGGTCTTTATTTTAATTGGTTGTGATTTTCTGTTCTGGTCTCTCTGTTGCAAAGGAATGTTTCCCTGGTGAGGTTGAAGACAACACTTGTCTGTGGGTGTACGGACAAGGGTTTAGAGATTGTTGTGAGGGATTGTGCTGGCTTAGTAAATTAGTGGCTGTAGATTCTGCCCCCAGTAAGCATGACCTCACTATCACTGAGGACTTAGCTAGGTTCCCAGTACCAGGCATGGGATCCCTCTTGTGGAGCAGGTCTTACATCCAATTACAGAACTGTTGGCTACTGCCAAAAGTGCGTGTGCCTCTACGGAATGGTTATTGCGTCATGCTGGTGGTCGATGTGTTCCTAGGCGTAAGTGTTAGCTAGGACTGGTGGCTGAAGCTGTCTCTTTTTTTAAACATTTATTATTTATCTTTTGTATATGAGTACACTATAGCTGTCTTCAGACACACCAGAAGAGGGGATCGGACCCCATTACAGATGGTTGTGAGCTACCATGTGGTTGCTAAGAATTGAACTCAGGACCTTTGGTAGAGCAGTCAGTGCTCTAAACCACTGAGCCATTCCTCCAACCCCCTGAAGCCCTCTTCTAGCCATATGGAGACTGGAAATAGAAGCAACTCTGTTTCAAGTACCCAAGCAATTGAAGAAAGTCCATTGCTTTCTTGCTCACTCATCAATCAGTAGACCATTGAGATAAAGACCATTAAAAGAACATCACACTGATTTCCTATGGTTCTAGTCTCCTTTGGTCAGCCTAGACCTACAAACACATCCAACCAGGTTTGGGAACTAGAAACAGATTGGTACAATCCCATGCTGGTGCAACTAAGATGGTATTTTTGCCATCAGGGGGATCCGAGGTCCAGTCCTCACCCTCAAGACTCATAGATGGGGCAACAACTCAGTTCTTCTCACAGAAATTCTAATTGCCAGTGGATGCTGTGGACACAGCATACGGTTACAGAGGAAGGGTATGAAAGACGTCTTCTAAGAGCTATCAAAAGGCATCTGAAACCCTCTTACATTTAAGATCTCTCAGACCTCTTGGACATCTCAGTGGCCCCACAGAAGCTGTCTAGGGCACAGACTTGTGAGGAAGTAACCCCCTCATTCAACAGAAAACGAGGCAGATTCTCATGGCAGGACAGAGCTAAGCAAAGAGGAAAAAGAGCCAAATCTTAGAAGGGTCACCCTATCCCATTTCATTACAGTAGCTGTTCCATTCAGTGGTTTTCCAGGACTCCAACTGTGGCATCAAAGGCTTAACCAGCTGTCCCAGATGCCTATGGTCCCTCAAGGTGGCAAGTCCCCACTGTGACACACAGACCCAGACCATGCACACTGGCAGGATTCATGCCTGCTGGCATCACACAGCACCACCAGACCCCTGATGAATTGCCCAGAGGAGGGGAAGATGAGAAGCATCTGGCTCACAGTCTTCATTCCAAAGTGGGTCCAGCCGGTGGATAGGTGGAATCCTCTCGTGTGTATGAGCAATGACGTCATCACAAACCAGGGACCGTAAAAGTGATTTTAAAAGATCAAGAGTTCACACTCAGGCAGCCCCACGTCAGGGGGTGTTCACTAAGCTGTGTTAGTATGTGCCTTTAAATTTCATCACCAAGGGTGGATGAGGATAGTTTAGGGCTTCTAAAACTCAGTTCCACATCAGTAAAATAGAGAGTGCCAAGTACCAAGAGGTGCAAACAGATATCGCCACAGCAACCACGGCTACATAAATGGCAATACCTTTGACTGATCCTAGAATGTCCACATACATCCACATATGCTGTCACACACCCACACACCCATAGGGGGGAAAAACTGAGGATACATTCAGGCAAGAGGAAAAAAAGAACCCAGTGATGCTTTCCCACAAAAGCAAACTACAAGGACATGATATTTAATCTCACAAAAGCAGCTAGAGCCCCTCACACCTCCAGAACCTGAAAAGCTGTAACCTCACTCCCTGCTGTAACACATTGAAAGCTCTGCCCACCAAGAGACATAGGTAAAGCCTAGAACTCATTTCCTTGGCTTCTGGGGGGCTCCAGCACACTCAACACACCAGCACTTGTTTGTCTTCCAGCCCTAGTTGTAGGATACTGTGGTATAGCTCCCTCATCTGCGGGTAGGCACACATCCTCAAGTATTAGGGTCATAGCCTTGGGAGGGTTCCCCACACAAGACTTCAGAAGCCTCTCCCCTCTTTTGTTTCTGACTTCTCACAAAAGTAGGCCTGGCTAATCATGGCATCTATCTGACAAGGGACTCGAAGAAGTCTCACAGCCAGATGACACTTGTCTTAGGGTTTTACTACTGTGAACAGACACCATGACCAAGGCAAGTCTTATAAGAACAACATTTAATTGGGGCTGGCTTACAAGTTCATAGGTTCAGTCTATTATCACCAAGGAAGGAACATGGCAGCATCCAGGCAGGCATGGTACAGGAGGAGCTGAGAGTTCTGCATCTCCATCTGAAGGCTGCTAGTAGGGTCTTAAAGCCCATGCCCACAGTGACAACATCTACTGTGCCAGCAAGCGCAGTCCAGTCCCATGAAGAGGAGGGCCAGGTTTCAAGCCAGGCCACCCCGTTCTAGAGTCTATAGCAGCAGACCCTGTACCATCAACACTCGGGGTCTCATCAATGGTTCTAGTACCTGAAAAAACATGGAGTCGTCCTTCTTGGTTAACACATACTACAAAGTGAACATGCCTCTACTATTAAATTCAAAGTTCCCAAAGAGGTTTCCCAAGGTCACCATGGGTACTCCTGGCCTAAAACAGATAGATACTCCAGGTAGCCCTAGTTTGGGAAGGAGAAGCCCAGGTATAGAAAGGAAGCTTTCTATTATTAGTTAGGCTTCTATTATGATAAAAAAAAATTTCCAAAATCAACCTTGGAAGAAAAGAACTCCATTCATATCACATTGTCATCTGTCACGAATGGGAGCCAGGACAGGAAGTCAAGCAGAAACCTGGATGTAGGAACCATCTGACTTGCTCAGTTTGCTTTCTTATGTACTCCAGGACCACCTGCCCAGGGATGGCACTGCCCACAGTGGGAAGGGCCCTTCCACACCAATCATCAGTCAAGAGCACGTTCCACAGGCCAGTCTGAAGGAAGCAGTTTCTCAAGCCAAGACTCCACTTGCATATCCATTCTGTCCCATGCAAGCCCTTGAGGGAGTCAGCGATGTGGAGGCCAAGTCCAGGAATAAGGGCCAGAGACCGCAGGGCCACTCCCTTCTCTAGAGGATATCCTGTGACCACATACCTCCCCTTCCTCTTCCTCTTCCCTCTAGCTGTTTCCATGGCAACAGAAGAGGATTCCATCCATAAATAGAACTGTTTTCTCAAAGGTCACCTCCAGTGAGCAGCTCCCATCTGCCCTTCGTTCAGGTAGTTGAATACCAGTCAGTATATCACGACTCAAGAAGACCTCCATGTCACAGTGGAGACATGGGTGTCACCTCACACCTGCACCTTTATACCTCAGCACGGTGACCATTACACAGACACTGCCAAGCACCTAGCTTTTCTTTCTGTTTTCTGGCCCCCTAGTCTTACTGGATCCTTCATATTGTTGCTTTTACAGGACACATACAGCATCACCAGCCATCCTGGAGAAGACTTACGCCTACTGCAAAATAGACAAACTTAAATCAGAAGAAAAGGTGGGGCCTTAGATGTAAAGGGTATTACATATGAAGCTCTGTGTTTCTGCTCATTCCCAGATAAACTATTTCCCAGATATGTGGCTTTACTATGGAGACACAACTGCTCTGTGTTAGATGGTATTTTCCCAGCATTCCATTAGGCAGGTCCCACAAAAATGCCATGTTGTCCAATAACTCCCAGCAGCCACAGACTCCACACTGAGAGTTTCTCTAACCACTCACCTTGCAAAAAAACCTGTCTGCTTCAACCAATCAGAGCAGTGCTCTAAGAGACCTGGATACCATCCTCCATGACAGCATGACTTAAGAGCTGCTCAAAATTGGTATTCCAGTTTCAGCAACACTGCTTCTTACTCCAGAAACATCTCATGGGCCTCTCTCCTCCTCCCTGTCCCTCACTGCTGCCCCTCCTTCTCCACTGTAACATGTCACAGCTGGAACACCAACACCGGCATTGCCACAGAACTTCCCGGGTGCAAGGCAGCCAAACATCATCTGTGTTTGAGACAGAAATACTTCATGTAGCGAAGGGCTGGGGTACATATTAAGGATCTGGCACTATTTTTTTAATGGAGGCTATTGTTGTGGTTATAGTTTGTTATTGTTTTTGTTTTGAGACAAGACCTCACTCTGTAGACCAGGCTGGCCACACACTCAGAGATCCACCTGCCTCTGCCTCCCAAGTGCTGGAATCAAAGGTGTGTACTACCTCCCCCAACAAGAACCTGGCACGTGTGAACACCTCCTCTGAAAGAAGCAGTCAGAAGGCTGTGGAGATCATCCTGTGCTGCCTACTTCCTATCCAAGGGCCCTCACAAAGCCAAGAGAAAGGACTCTTGATGATCTAAGTGTAGTCAGTTCTACCTCCCTCCTTGGGATGAGGCCAATCCCTTCAGGAGGCAATGGTCAGTGCCAGTCTCTTCATGGATACTGGGCCCCAGACTCTGCCTGAGAGGAAAACCTCCTGGGCTCTGGATCTAGACCACAGAAGGTCACATCCCAACCTGTTCCCAACCCACACCAGACCCCATGGTGCCTCGCGTGGCCAGGGCCAAGGCTACACACTGAAGCATCTCAGCCCCTCTCTATTTATCTATGGCCTGCCAGCCAACAAATCAACCCAGACACGGAGCTGTGGACTGGTCCAGCACTAGTAGTCCCTTCTTTCCACTAACACAGTGAGTACAGACTCAAGCCCTGACTCTGGAACCCCCCAAATCAGAAGTGGCTTCAGGGCTCGGCCTGTGTGAGCCCAGATATGGTGTAATTACCCACACCTGTAAAACATGGCCAGTAATCTCAGCCTCATAGACTATGAGGGTTAATGAGTTAATGTTGCAATGTAGCCAGCATGTTTATATACAAAGTAGCTTTACAATTTAATTTTCCTTGAATTATTGCTGCTAGTTCTAGAACAGAGCAATACCAACAGCCCTGAATTTTTGGCATAAAATCCTAACTTCTGCGATCCTCCTATAGCACACCAGGAACCACAGTGGTTCAGTCTTTGAGTCTCTCTACCCTGCTCCCTGCCACCTTCGCCCTCTTGCCCCAGCCCAGTACTTCATGCCACTCTGGGGACACACCTGATGCCTGGTCAGTGTCTGCTGAGTTGAACCACTACAATTCTAGATCTCTCCCAGCCTCATCCTTAGGCCCTTGAACTTCCTCTAAGCATGTGCTGCTTTATCTCTTTGTCCCCCAGAAAATAGGGCACCAAGGTTTAGATGGTTCCTATCTCAGGGAGTGCTTAAAAATGCTAAACAGAGCCAATAAATCGTCAAACTCTGGGAAGCAAGAATCATGAACAAAGCCCTGGGGACACAACCAAATTGTCTATTCTTCTGTTAGAAGTCAGAGATGGTCTTTCTTGAACCAGAAACATAGTTGGGCAATGAAAGCAAAGTCCTAGAAACCTACCTGCAGCATCTCAGCCCCTCTCTATCTATGGCCTGCCAGCCAACAAATCAACCCAGACACGGAGCTGTGGACTAGGCAGGTGCCACCCCCAGAATTGCTTCCCAACCAGATACGTGTCCGTTGGAGAACAGCAGGAGGAACTGCGAGTGCCCACATGTCCTCATCCTACTGCAGTGACAAAGCCTGTCAGTGCGGCGGCCCCACATCTGTACAGGCAAGCACATGAGTGTTTACATAAGGCCTGCAAGCATGATGTAAGATATGAGGCAGTGGGGTTTCCGCTGCTGAGGAATTCCTAGGGCGAGACCACAGAGCCCCTGACTTTCTTCTCAACCAGGATGCTCTGCAGAGCCGGGTGAGGCTCTCAGAAATCAGCTGAGGTTTCTTCTCTTCCCTGTGTGCCCCGGGGAGGGCCCCTGTTACCGGTGAGTGGCCACATTGTAACAAATTCATGGAGAGAGAGAAAAGCACAGGTCCTTTGTAACAAATTCATGGAAAAAGAAAAGCACTGGTCCTCAACTTTCCTGAGCCAAGGACTAGCTTCCCTAACAGCGCGCCCAACAAGCCACTGGGAAACGGCGCAGGCTCTGGAACAGAGTCTAGGTCAAGTTCGAGCTGAGCCTTGCTGAACTCTTGAGCACACGATACCTCCTAAGAAGTGCCAGTTAAATATGTTGATGAGAAGCTGCAACTGAGTGGGACCCAAGTCTTTGCCATTTTATTCAAAAATGTTTACTTCATGTTTCCCCTATTAAATATAAGCAACTTCCCCTTGTATATATTTGAATCACATCCACACAATGTGTTCCCCATCAACATTTGAGTTATGGGCACGGGCCCTGAAATGTTAGTTTTGTGGTAAGATAAATACTGGAATAATATTCACTCTGCTTTTGTGAAGTGCTCAGTATTTGAAGAGCTGAAGCACCATTTGCTTTGTTAAGTAACAAAAGGGTAAGCCGGGGGAAACCAGATCAAAATGGCTTCCCAGAACACTCTCGCTGTTCTCTCGGGGCCTGCAGTGATGATGCACCAGACACAGGTTCTCTGGTGGCCACCGAGACTCCCTGACCCTCCGAGCCTACTCCTGTGAGTATGGCCATGTCCCTGTGTGTGCCAGCCACCTGTCATCACTATAGCCAACGAGGTACAACTGAAGCCTTGGTACCAGTGCCAGCACAGGTTTCTCCATGCCTCTTCAAGGAACTGGAGAAAGAAAATGGAAGAAAGAAAAGGGAATAAGATAGATTTGGGGGTTGGGAGGCCAACAGTCTTCTCTTTTCTTGCTGTGAGGACACCACAGACCAGGAAGATGCTGCTGTGTGTGCCCCTCCCTCTCAGTGACTCCCTCAAAGCCTGTTGTAGAACTTGGGGACTATAGCAATCGGTCAGGACACCCACTCTGCTACCCACCATGCAATTGATGGTCCTGGATCTGAGGAGAGCACTCAACCAAGACCATGCACGGTCATCCCGCCCCACTGTGGTGATGCCTAGCCTTCTGGCCATTCTGAGAAACTTAATGTGCTCCAGGCTGAGTCTGGAGAGTTCCCCTTGATGATGAGGGACTCAGGGCTGATGGCAAGAGGCTGCTCTCTGCTCAATATTTCCACTGACTTGTTTGGTTTATTTATTTATTTGTATCACAATCTAAGTGTGTAAGAAAAATTGGAGTGTGTTAGAGAAACCCCATTTAACAGGTGTGGAAACTGAGGCTCAGAATGATGTCAGAGGTCTCCTCACAGATCCCTCCAATGAGTTGCATCACCAGCACCTCCTCTTCTGTCTCTGAAGTATGAAAAGGGGGACCCAGGCTGTCACAAACAACCTACCACATAGCTTCACAGGAACTCCATCCCCTCCACTACAAAATAAGGAGTTGCCTTAATTACCATCACAGTTGTTACTGCTCTCTAGGGTATTAGAGCATTGTGGTCCCTTCCAGCCCAGCTTTTAACCTCAGCATCCTTTTCAAACACAAAGGGCTATGCCCAGTGGAACCTATGCTCCTCAGCCAGGGAGCACCTGCTGCTATGGCCACTCACTTCTCACAGCCCCTCCGTGTCCTGTCTCCTGGTCTGCATCCGCTGGAACCGGACAAGAACACTGCATAGCCTGAACTGGCAGCTTCTCTCCATCTTGCAAAGCACACTCACTTCCCCAGTAAGAAAAACATGGTGCACTTGGCTCTGACTTGGGAAGCATTAGGGTAGAGTCATTTGAGCTCTGTTCAATTACTCCTATTAAATGCATGAGCGAAACACATAGCTGGTGGGTTAGATTCTTGTTAAGCAAAATAAATGGGTTTCAGTTTCAAGTTGGAAGACATCTCTAACCGAAGGATCCAGACCAATGAAGTAACTTAAGACCTTTCCTCCTCCGCAATGTTTCGATCAGAGGAGAAATGTGCCCCATTCACCAGACAGAACCCTGGGCCCTTTCTACTGATCCTGTCAGCCTAAACCCAGCTAATTAAATTAAGTCACTGCCACCTCCTTCCTAAATGGGTGAAGAGGGGGCCCATAAATTATTTTGCCCTGAGCTCCCTACAAATTGCCCGTCCCCAAAGAGGGCTTTGCCATTTGAGAAAGTGCATCTGAAAGCAGCGTGAGGTGGCGAGCCCCTCATAATTGGGCCTTGTACGGGCTGTGCCAGTGGAGAGATAATGAGCAGCCAAAGCCAGAGGGGCTGAGCAAGGCAAAGGGGCTCCAGAGCTCAGGCCAAGGGCCAGCCAGGCTTGCCCACAAGTGTAGTGATCCTCAGAGCCACAATGAGGAAGGGAGGCATTAGGAACTTCTAGATGAAGCCTTGATACACCATCCCATCATACTCGTCAGAAGCCACAAGCCACACTAGAAAGTGGTGATCTGGGCCAGCAAGACCTCTGTCTGTACCATAGGACTGCAAAGGACTGGACAGGCCAGCAGGCCTGCGAGCTGTGTGCTGAGCCGAGTGCTGTTAAGCCCTTGGCACTTGGAGCAGCAGCTTGGCTGTCCCTCAGGTCTCAGGAGCTGCCACAAAGAAAGGAAGGAACAGAAATGACCCTTGGGAATTCCATCCAGTCGCCAAGGGACCTTCACGAGCACTTCAAATGCCCAAGGGGTGCAGGGGTGTCCAGATCCCATCTGTTTCTCTGCGTTCCCAGCAGAAGTTACAATTTCTCTGCCAAAGCAAAGAAAGAAAGAAAGAAAGAAAGAAAGAAAGAGAGAGAGAGAGAGAGAGAGAGAGAGGAAGGAAGGAAGGAAGGAAGGAAGGAAGGAAGGAAGAAAGAAAGAAAGAAAGAAAGAAAGAAAGAAAGAAAGAAAGAAAGAAAGAGAAAGAAAGAAAGAAACCTCTCCATCACTTTAGCAACGGGAGTGGCCCCCATTATGTGCAGAAAAATTCCCCTGGGTGTGTCAGGGGGAAGATCAGCCGAGAAACATGCAGCCAGGAAAGTGAAAATGCAGGCAGGCCTGGGATGGGAAGTTTTCAGAGCGCTAATCCTCCTGCACCAAGGGACTGATTTTAACAAGGCAGGCAGTTTGCGAGGAGATGCCGGTTGACTCACAGGGGCTGCTAGGGCAGCCTCTCCTGCTTTGTTCTGGGTTCAGAATTTTCACATTTCAGGCTCTCTGATCAGAAAGCGTCTGTGCTGGGGAAGCCAGCTCCATGTTGCACAACTCCTCCTCGACAGGAGACAGTTTTATATGTCGCTTCTTTGCAGCGCACTGCTACTCAAAACGGCGTCAGGGATAGAGAGGGTCGCTCCAGGCCCCATCCGCATCCGCTTCTGCTTCTGCTCCCCTGTGAACTGGGAGAGCACCCTGGGAAAGGAGCCGAGTACCCCCACTCCAACCCCAGCTGAGGAACAGCCTGATAATTGGGCTGTGCAACTAGGAAAACCCAAAGGCCACAGGGGAGCCAGGGCAGGGCCCTCCCTAGGCTGCCCTCTAGAACTGCCCTCTGGGGATTCAGACAATAGCTATAAGAGCAACCATTACTGCGCGCCAGGTGCCAGGCACCGGGCCAGGCACGTTACACGCACCATTTCATTAATCCTCACGGCAACTCCGTGAGGTACCCATCATCCCCTCTCACAGACAAAGAAACTGAGGCTTAGGGGAGCTGAGAGAGTAGGCCAAGGGCGCACCACTGACCACTGATTAGAGCTGGCTTTCCATGGCAGGATTCATTTCCAAAGGCCGGTGTTCTCCTGCCGGTGTCTCCAGGGCATGAGTCTACCCCACACTCCGCACTCTGGCTGGTGTGGGGGAGGCCACCATACCCTGGCCGGGCTAGAAAAGATGGGAACACAGAACAAGCCATTAAGGCAGTGGCCTTGCCATTTTCCTAGGAGACCAGAGCCAGCGTGTGTCCCTCAGACAAAACTACCTCAGTACTTTCATGGGCCTCAATTGGGTAGCAGTGCAAGCCCCCTGTGGAGCCTGAGGAATAGCACCTGGCTCAGGGCCAGAAAGGGGCGGGGGT
This sequence comes from Mus musculus, assembly GCF_000001635.26. Taxonomy (NCBI): domain Eukaryota; kingdom Metazoa; phylum Chordata; class Mammalia; order Rodentia; family Muridae; genus Mus; species Mus musculus. The sequence goes on along the minus strand of NC_000079.6, from coordinate 55,898,224 downwards.
GGGGGGTGGAGGGTGGGGGGACGGGACGCACGACCTCCATCAGGAAATTGTTTTCTCTGTTCCTCCCCAACATGTGTACCAAAGGGCTGAAGACAGCAGGCTAGGCCACACTGTGAGTCAACAGAGTGGTGTGGGCGACGCCAGGAAATGGAGCTGACCTTCTCTCTGAAGTTACTGCTGACAGCGCTGATCATGTGACTTGCGTTGGCCAATGGCAAAAAGAGGATAAAACAACCGGTCCTGTGGATGTTGTGACCAGCATCCGAAAGTCCATAAGCCCCCGCTAGTAAGCACAACCAGTAGACAGGAGTTCACAAAGCCACTGCCATGACAGAAGCCAGCCCAAACAAGGGCAGCCTGAAGAGACAGCCACACCCTCCCTGGTCCTCATTTCTCTCAGCACCCCCTGGATAAACACATGCTAAATAACACTCACTTTGAAATCCCAATCTAGAGGCGAAATCCCAGGGTTGTCAGCACCAGACTCCACAACTTTTGTCAGGCATCACAGGACAGAGCATGAGCCCAAGGGTGTGGCCGCCCCAGCCTATGCAACCACGTCTGGTTGCATCTCATCTCTAACACAGTAGGTCTGACTTTCAACTGACCTTGAAATCCACAGACTCCAGCAGGGGAAAGGGGGAAGAGGGGATTGGAAAAGGGGAGATAGAAGACAAGAGAAAGCAGCTAAAAGGAAGCAGAAATAAAACAAGCTGGGGTCACCCCATGTCCCCCCAAATTAAAACCAAATGATCATATCAAAGGGCCCTTCCCCTGGTTCTAACACGCCCTTGCTTTAATCAAGCTGTCCAGAGAGAAAGTTTCAGGTGCCCACAATTCGCTACCTGTTTCACACCGGCACACCTTGGCCTGCGTCTAGGAGGTTTTAGGGGTTCCCTTTCTCAAATGCATGAGCTTTTCTGATCCCTCTCTCCATGCCATGCCAGACTCCCTGACAAGGCTCTGGATTTCCCTCTGGGGTATCTAGAAGGCAACAGAGGGGACCTCTACATGGACTCTGACTCAGACAAAGCAGGTCCCACAGATAGAGGATACCGCTGCCACAGGACAGGCAGAGGACGTCAGAACTTGGGAGTGCCAATTAAATAGAGGGGTACGACTTTGCCTCTATTTGCACTTTCAGAGGGATAAGGTATGGAGAGCTCTGATAGAGAGGTAGTAGGCCCACCCTCTTGAGTCAAACCTGCCACCTTTACTGTGTACCAAGCCACTCCTATTCCTTAATTGAGCCCTGGGTGCCCCAAAGGGGTAGGACTATGGAGGGCTCTGTTCAGAGAAGGGAGGTGAGCCTCCCAGGGCCACACAGGAGCCGGCCACAGCACGGGGATGAGACTTCTTGCTAGGTGCCTGTGGCAGGCTTCCACACAGCCCCTCGAGGCCATTCCATCTCTGGTACTTATTCATCAGTTCCGAGACGGCTGTGGTGTGGTGCCTGGGGGTTCTCCCGGAGAGTCGTCACTGTGTGTGTTCTGCAGAAGTCCTCAGAGGCCCAGTGTGGAGGAAAGGCTGGTGAGAGATGGGAGGCGAAAGGGCGAGAGCCACCTTGGGAAGGCCGAGGCCTTGTTTCCTGGCCCCATCCACAGGAAACTCTTTTCCTTCTTCATTCTGGAAACGTGATTGCTCTAATGAAGCCAATGGATGAAAAACCTGGGACTCAGAATCCATGACTTGCCCAAGGTCTTCCTTCAAGTTCAGGTACGACCCCAAGCACACAAATATGGTGAAGTCCCACAATACATCGGAGGCTTCCTTCTGCTGAGGTACTCACAAAAGCATGAACAGTCTGTGCAAGCATCTCTGTTACGTTACTGACGCATCTGTTGTTGAGGCTTGGTCTATGGCTAGACGTTGTAATGCTAAACTCTATACCCAAAGGTCTAGGCCTATGGATGACTTCTGTTGCTGTACGAACCTTGCTCCTTGATTTAAAACTATTGGTTAAATAAAATTGGCTAGAGCCAATTACTAGAGGGATTAGAGGTGGGTAGGTTTGGAGTGACCTGATAGGAGGAGGAGATCAGGGAGGAGGAAGAGAGAGGGGAAGCCACCCTGAGGGGAGATGGACGAAGAACACATGGCCAGGAGAAACAGCAAGTATCTAGGGTACACCACTGGGGAGGTAGCCAGGCCAGCATTTCGAAGGGTAGATTAGGGGTTACCCCCCACCCAGTAGTTGTCAGAGCCAAACAGAATAACCAAGGTCTGAGTCTCGCTTATTTGTAAGCTAGTCAGGGATAAGCTTAAATTGGTTCTACTACAATCTGTAGGCAAAGAAACAACATCAGAGGAGAGACTCATCCTGGCTCACAGTTTCAGAGTCCGTCACCGCAGGGGGTTTGGAAGAGCAGAACTACTCACATTGTACCAGCTGGGGAGCAGAAAATAGGAATTCAGGAAGGGACAAGGGCAAGATATAACAGAGGCCATTGGCCCTGTGACCTGCTTCCTGCCCATCCCAACCCGTACTTTTACCACTTCCCCAAAGCCTTATTATGAGGTTGCTCTTTTCATTAGGTCATAGTCCAACCACTTCCCTGAAACCCATCGTGACTCATAACCATGCCCCTGGTACAAGAGGCTATGCGAAACATTCCAGACCCAAAGCCTGACATCTAGGAACATGCTATGTATTCTCTGACCACCCAGCCAGTTGTATCAGGACTGGCATCAGAGACAGCTATCCTGCCACAGAGTGCCAACAGGCTGTGTCAGGTTTGTCTAGCACATAGCTGGCCGGCTCCGACGCAGCAGAATTTCTACAAGCCATTCATAGAAGAGGCTGGTAGCTGCCAGCCTGGGGCCCTATCATGAACAATTCCAAAGCAGCATTCCTGTAGTTCCAAGCCACAGTAGCAGCCCTGTGAGACCCTCCATACACGTGTGTGTTCTGTGGGGCTTTCCTCCAAACAGCCTTGAGGTGTGAGCACCGGAAATCCTCTCCACACAATCAACGCCAAGAGTGGCCAAGTCTCTCAAGGTCAGCTAGACCTTCAAGCTCATGGGGTCCTCAGCCCAAAAGAAAGCCCAACCCCTACCACCACCAAAGAGAAGCCCTGCTGTGGAAGAGTCACAGGCTTTGAGGCCAGGTCACCTGGTTGCAATTTTGCTCTAACCTGAGCCTGAGTATCAGCGTTATCACCTGCAGAGCCGGGTGGGGTGCCCGCAGAGTGGGGTGCCCGCAAGGGAGGTGAGGTGGAGACTTTGCTAGGAGACCTTAGAAAGAGTTGCTTGAACAAGAGGAAGAAACTAAAGAGGAAGAAAACTAAGACACCTGTGAAGCCAATAGATGCTAAACACAGGATGGATGGAGTTGCCAAATAAGGCGTATTAACCAGAATCCCCTTGGGCCGAATCACCAGCACTGACTGGCAGGTGATTCACCACTGCGAGCTCTGGGGAGGTGAGACTAACACCAGGAAAGAAAGGGCACAGGGTGGTCAAACTCTAAACATTTCTGAGGCACCCACAGAAAAGATGGCGCTCTGAGACTTGAGAGAAGTCACATACCCCGTGTGGTGCTCGGCTCAGTGGGCCTCCCTGTCAATGGCAGATGGCCAGCCTGCCCCACGGGCCTTCATCCCCTTGGAGGTCCATTTCCAAGGCTGCAGGACACTGTTTGGTTCCTCCAGGAGGACACCCCCGGACAAGAGTCAACCCTCACACACGGAGTCCTCCTCGTCCCGACCCTGGCCCTCGGCGATGCAGAGTCCCCGGCTCCATTCCGCACTGGTCTCTGCTCAGCTCCAGGATAACCCCTGCCACGCTCCGCAAGCACTATGTCTTCTCCAGGGCCTGGCTTGGAAAGTCTGTTACAAGGCAGCATGTGGAAGGAGACTTGGCCAGGAGCAAGGATGTGCTGAGGAACGTCCATCTTCACTCGCACAGGAACCGAAGCTGAGACTCATGGGGGGCGAGGGGGGCACCATATAGCTCCCAGTGGCTTGCTCGGTTACCTTTGATATATAGCCCAGGCCCACCCTCCCAGGGATGACACCACCCACAGTGGGCTGGAGCCTCTAGAGACATGCCCACAGGCCGATCTGATGGAGGCAATTTCTCAATTGAGGCTCCCTCTTCCCAGGTGCATCTAGGTTTGTATCCTTGACGAACATTATGGTGAGACCCGTGGAGGAAATGTCAGCTCTCCGCCGTGTCAGTTCTGTGCTGGGTTCAAGTCATCCGCCTGGCCTTAGCCAGTTTCCAGTAAGCTCCTAGGCCACAGCATCTTGAGCGGAAACTGAGGGACAGGGTTTGGGGGGGAGGGGGAGGGGCGGGGTTGTGTGAGAGCAGAGATCACCCGGCAGGTGCATCAGGGCCACTGTACCACGCGCAGGCCCAGTGGCCTCCGCAGTCCAGTGGCTTCTTGACAGTTATTGGCAGGGCCTCACCACCAGCAAAGAGAAGGGGGAAAGGAGGGGGAGGAAGAGAAAGCCAATTTTGTTTCCCAGGGAGAAACGATTGCTGACAGCTGTCCATAGGAAAGCGGAGGCACGTGCCCACGTAATCTAAACTCAAACAGCCCAGGTCTCCCCTCAACCCAGAGATGTGCTTGTTAGAAGGCGCTGGATCCTAGCCGTCTCCCTTGACAGCTTCCTTCCCCTAATACGTGCGGCAAATTGGCAACCTGTCCTCCGGCATTTGCATCCCGTGTCCCTGGAGGGAGATATCTCTATTATTCTGTTTTGGATAAAAGAGGCAGTTTGAGATGACAGGTAGCGAGCGCCTCTTTAATAAACCACACAAGCAGCGGAGGAGAAGCCAGGCTGCGGAGAGGGACTTGACAAATAGGTCGATTTGCAACCCTGGAGCATTAACAGGGCCAGCCAGAGCATCGAGCAACAGAGGGTTGGGGCTGTGAGATAAATCACCCCCCTTGTTATTCTGGTTTAACCATCTCCCTGCTGGAGACAATGTCTACCCACAACCCCACCCAGCAGGCTCTGGAAATGGACTCACACACTGCTTTCTGGCCCAGGCATTGCAGGTTGCAACTTGATTCTCTGAGCTCATCGCCTGCCATGGTGCGGTGAGACTTCCCGAGTCAGTCTGAAGATTTTTGGAGACGGGTCCCTGGCCTTCCCTCACCCCATCCCTGTTTTCTCTGATGCCGAATCTGCTACTGTCCTCACCAAAAGCCCCATTATAAGGAAAACAAACACTGAGTGTTGGCCATGTCCAGCTAATGTACTGTTCCTGGTCTTAGTAGCTCAGTCCCCTCTGGTATCCTCTGCCATGAGCAAATCCTCCACTGCACAGCTCCACGTAAGATATTTCTCGCTAGGCTCTCTCTTCTCCCCATTTGTTTAATCCAGAAGAGTGCAATGCGTCCTATCCAACCATGTACTAGTCTGTGTTTAACAGCCAGCTCTCAGAAAAATCAGATCATCCCCTGACATGATGCTAACTGCGGCTGATCTCCAGTTTCCAATGAGATGTTCTTGAGCTCAAAATTGGAAAGGAATATGCATGAGCTGTAGTGCAGGCTAGCCCCAGTACCCGCCCCGGTCTATGCCTCTTTGCAGGCTTCCCATTCCCCTCCACCCTCGGGAGTCAGTGAACACAGACCACTTCCTCTAGCCAACATGCTTTGCACATGTCTACACATGAAATCAAGGCTCTTTGCCTCGTACACCCAGGATTCGGGCCTCCAAATTATAAGACGCTCTTGGGGACTGGGGCTGCAGTCCAGGAATGTTCTTTGCTTTCATTTCCTCTTCTGCAAGTGGACATCCTAACCCACAAAGGAAGATGGTGTCTAAATGGGCCAGTGTGTTACCCAATACCTGGCTTACAGCAGATATTGAATAATGGCTGCACATTTCCTCCTCAAAAAAATCACTTGACCATGGCAACTCTGTCCAGGAGACCACCACTTTCTTGCCCAGGATCTTGCCACTTCATTGAGGGCTATTGGACCAAGACTCTGAGCTTGTTTGCCCCTCCAAGATATAGATATGCACTGTGGTGAAGCAGAGGAAAAGCCATGAATTCCATCCCCAACCCACTTCCTGCATTGCCAGCTCTTATAATGCAGCCATGTGCTGCAATCAACTGAGGAGACTGACAGATGTGTCTTGACTTGGTTCTCCATCTTGATCGAGGGACCTCTCCTGTGCAATAGCATTAGTTGCTGGCAGTGGTGGCGGCGGCGGTGGTGGTGGTGATATTTAATCTCTTCAGATTATTCTAATGTACAACCAAGACTGAAAACTATGTGAAGACTAAAGGCATGTGTGTGAGAAGCAGTTTGCAGCCAGGAAGCTTTGGCATCCATTATGGTGCCCCATGTCCCAGGCCACCAAGTCCCTGGGGCTGGAGTGATCCATAGAGGTGATGTTATAGAGAGGACCCACTGCCCAACCCAAGGAGCCCAAGACTTTGTGGTCTAGAAGGGTTTTCTATTCAGGAACACTGTGGCTTCCCCAGTGCCTGGGAGCTACCATCAGTGCCTAGACCAAGGTAGACTTCCCTACCCCAAGAGCCATGTGAACGGTGCCCTGGGGGTTCTTCATGCGTAATCCACACCACTCTACCAAGTGGCTCAAACCAAGGTTTCAACTACACACAAACACAAGAGACCAAGGACCTGTTTACCAACTTCAACCAGACACATGGACAGCACCTTCTCACAAACCGGTACGGCACTGCTGACTCCCGTGTGTCTCCCACAAACTGCTAGTTCCATGGGATGTCTGTGGGGAATAGGGGAGGGGGTCAACTTCTGTTCAAATACCTAGAGATGAATCAGCTCATTTGCTAGAGGACTTCTAGGAGCCACTGAAGTAATACTGTGGCGTGAAGAATCTCCCAGCATGGAAGATGCAACGCTTCCCAAAGTCACTAGATAGACCATGAGGCCACGGGCTCACAGTATCTCCAAGCCCAAAACATACAAAGTATGACTGACTTTGGGAAGTTCACAGAGCTAACAAGCCCCTGGATGAGACACGGTCCCACCAAAGGATGGTCACCGAGAGGAGAAGCTGCCATGGAAGCAACTCGAGACTTTAAACCGGGATCCACACTAAATCCCACAAATACTGTAGAGCAGACTCGGGCAAATTGTGGATTATGTAAATACGTATTTAGGGACTTTTTAAACACAGATTATTCACCCAATTAACTCTAATGGCCCCTCAGAGCTGAGAGAGACTATTGTGTAAACATGTGGGGTTGAAGTATGTGGGGCTGAACGTGGCCTTGCCCCAAGATTTCCTCAAAAGACCAGGTTTACGAGTCCCCCATAAGGGTTCCCTCTGGGCCCCAGCTTGGCAGATAAGTTCATTGCTCGGAAGGGAATTCTTACCTAAAATTTGGGAAAGGCAAGAAGAAAAAGAAGGACCCCGTCCTTTGTAAGTGAGCGAGGAGCTCTCTAATTAGACTCTATATACATTTTCATTTGCCATAAAGAATATGTTATATGACACAGGGCATCTGGAAGCCTCTGGTCACTCTTTCCCAATAACGGAAGAAGTAGAAGTTACTCTCCAGCAGTCAGTGCACACATGTTCCAAATGTCCCACCGGGATATACCATGCCTGGTTGGATTCAGCCCCATTCTTGCTTCAGTGAGATGGAGAAGCTCCACCCCCACTAGCCAGCCCACCTGTCCAATGGTGGGTACCTGCAAGAAGCTACACCTCTTCCAGGGGTTAGAGTGAAGATGCAACAGAGAGAGGCTCGGTGTCCAAGGACACTCATCCATGGCCACATCAGCCAAATGGTTAGAAATGGGGGCTAATTTTACAAACTTAACCAGGAACAAGTCTCCCAGGATCCTCCAGGATACTCAGGGGCTATAGTGGTTTTGATAAGAATAGCACCCTTAGGCATACTTGTTTGCGTGCTTAGTACCCAGTTGGGGAGCTGTTTGGGAAGGATTAGGAGGTGTGGCTTCATTGGAGGAAGTGTGTTGCTGGGGATGCACCTTAACGTTTCAAAAGCCCATGCCAAACCCAGCCTCTCTCTCTCTCCCTCTCTTCCTATCTCCCTGTCTCCTTGTCTCCCTCTCTCCCTGTCTCCCTCTCTGCCTTCTGCCTGAAGATGTAAAGCTCTCAGCTACTGCTCTAGCACCAACCATGCCTGCTTCCTTCCCACCATGGTGATCATGGACTCACCCTCTGAAACTGTAAGCAAGCTCCCGGTTAAATGTCTTCTAAGAGTTTCCTTGATCATGGTGTCTCTTCACAACAACAGAACAGAGGCTAAAGCTGAGACCCTATAGACCTGGTCCTCCCTTGGCCCTAATCAGCTCTCCACCTATCTTGATATGAAAGCTGTTTGCCTCAGATTCTCTCACTGTGTGTCCCACTAGTCACTTCAGCCTCCTCAACATCACTAAAATACCCCAAGGTCTTCTCCAGAGCTACACATAAGCTTTGCCCGGGAAGGCCAACCCTTCACTATCCACTATTTGGAAGATAAATGTGATTTTGGTTACATTGGCTCAGAACCATTTCCACGACTCGGCCGAGGGGGCTCTTGCACCCAGCTGCCTGTAACTCTCTTCCCGCCTGTCTTTCTAAGATACCATCCCCTAGTCCCCCAGATCTCCGGTCCAGGGTTGACTCCTGCCAGCATCCTTCTCTGATCCAAAACTAGCCAAGCTCTCTTGTAGCAGCATCTTTATGATTCTTTAGAAGTGGATTCCAAGGCTACATCCTGCCCGGGGTCCAGCACCCCGCACTCAGTGAAGGAATAGCGGGTTTGTCCTGGGTACATGTAGCCCCCTATTAAGTGTGTTGTACACTGGTAGCAAAGTCAGATTTTGAACCCATATCTTACTGACCTCAATGCTCACATTTTTCCTCAAGCCTTGAAGAGTCTCACTGGACAAGTGGGGAGCAGTCACACTGGGAGGTGAAGGTTACAAGGGGACCAAGCAGAGGTCTTAGCATGAGCAGAAGTAAGTCTATATCAGCCCACCAAGCAAGTACAGGAAAGGCAAATGTACAACGGGCTGGCAGAAGGTTCTGAGAACAGAGACCAAGAGTGGAGACCTCCCTTTGGAGCCACAGAGTCACTGCATGCCAGCCTTGGAGCCTATGAAGTATCCTGGATGATGGCAAGTCGTGAACTTCAGCCTGCCCTCCATGCCAGAGACAGTCACCAGCTGCTTTGTCACTGTACCAGCTGTGGCCTGTTTAGACCTTTTAGCAGGTCTTCACATATCACCAGCCGACCTACGATGAACAAACAAGCGGCAAGTGTGGGGCACGCCCAGGACGCTCCTCCGGAAAACGGACTCTGAGTTAACATTAGTGAGTCCTGTCTCTTTAGAACCTAAGTGGGGACCAACATCTGCCTCCTGGCACAGTCAGTCCAACGAGGACTTGAAAGGAGGGAGAAGAGGGCCCAGAAGGGAGTCCTTGAAAATGAACCTGACCCACTACTTTTATCCCAAAGCCTCAACCTTCCTCCAGGAAGCCTTCCAGAGTTGAAAACAGCCGTTGAGCTCCCTGGCCATTGAGCCCAAAGGTGGCCCCTCCCACGTTTTCCTCTCTCACCCACTGCCCACGAAGCCCTTTCCCCGAATCTTAGCAAAGAGAGCAATGCCAGATCTTAACAGTTCCCAGCCACCCTGTTAATCTCCCCCCTCCGCTCTTCCCACTGGCCCACGGACACCACGGCTTCTCCAGGATTACAAGCTAATAGGGCTGAGATGGGCCCACTTCACCCCTTCGGGTAGCAGCCAGCATGTATAGGCAGGCACCTAATGCCCAGTGAGGCCTGAAAGCCTTTCAGGTTCTGGCGGAGCATTGGCTAATTCCAAAACAACAACCATCAACCACCATTGCCTCTGGGCCTACCATGCACCAGATACTGAGAGGAACACAAGATGGTGGGAAATGGTGTCTGCCACCCTTCCCCCCCCCCCAATTGGATCGACCAGACTCCAGCTCATAAATAATCTCTGCAATGTAAATAGGAAGAGAAGGAAGGTTGAGAGACGGGCATGGGAAGACAGCAGAAATTACTTAGAGGATGCAGAGGATGCTCTGAGCCTTCAGGAGAAGAGAGGTCCAGGCTGGAGATGAGGCTGAGGAAGAGACTTCTTAGCAGAGTCAGAGATCCAGTCAGATGGTAATGTGCCATGCAGCCGACCAGAAAAAGAGCTCTGGCTAACACCGGGTGGAGGCAAGGAAAGACCATGGTGAAAGACAGCTGAGGCCAGAAAACTGTGCCCAAAGACCATTGCCCAGTGGTTTGTGATTGACCCAGGCATTACTGTGTGCTCCAAAGAATCACAGCCTGTGTGCGTGTCTCTCTGAGCACACACAGAGACACACACACACATACACATGAAACATACACATGTTATGTTTCACTGGCCAAGGGCATTATGTAAATCTGTCGCTGGACCTTTTCTCCCATGGGAACTAGCTAGCAGGCAGCACTTGGGATTCTCAAAGCGCAGCCAGGAGGTGCCAATCTCAACAAGCGATGCTTATCTTGTTCTTGGCGGATGCCCACGGTGTCAGCCGCAAAGACCATAGGAAGAAGAGGAGCCAGCTGAGGAGCCCCCTCCCACCATGCTACCAAGACCTTCCTAGCACTGTTCTGCGAGGCCCACGCTCAGAGCCATGCCTGTGTTCCAGAAGATTAGGCTGTAGCTCTACCTAACACCTCCATCCTTCTGTCTCTGACAGCCAGGAGCTGGTCCAACTGCAGTGCTTACACAATGGCCTCATTACACGCTGTGGGCTTTAGAGCACACCCCAGCTCACCGCAGCATTGAGAAAAGCCGGCACTGCTGTCCTCATAGCAGAAGACTTTGGGGGGCTTGCCCTTTTCTGAAATCAGCGTGATGGCCCGAGCATGGCAGGTTTGGATTCCGTGGTCTTTAGAACCAGTGTTTTGTACAACCGTAAGGCCCAAGGGAATCATAGCATTGCCCTAGACCCAGCAATGGGGCCAGAGTTCACCTGGGCCCCAGCACAATCTACTTATCTCTATGAGGAAGGCTGCCCAGCCAGCCAGCTGTGTCTGCAGAGGGACTTGTCTGTGGTAATAGCTCAGCGCCTAGCACACATAATCCCATCGCAATGCCAACAGGTGGGCTCTGTTTTGAAACTGATTTGGGAAGCAAGGTCAAATGGCCACATCCCAGACTCGGGCCTTCTCCAGCCATGCCTGTGGACCGTCAAAACTCTCTGCACCTGCCAACTTAAGGATTCAAGCCTGTTAACAGAGGGTCAGCTAACATTCCACTGATGTTCTCGAAGCTCCTTCACCACTGTTCACCAGAAGGCAAAAAGAGAGAAATCCCTGGGAGCAGCACAAGGCTCAGAGCCTGGCAAAGAACATAACTAAGCCATTCATGAAGCAAAAAGAGACAAAATGGCTACCAGTGATCAAATAAATGCAAACAGGCCCGGTAGTCTATGATCTTTCCCTACAGCAGACGTCCTAATCCGCAGTTTCCATATTTCAGTGACTCACAGTCAACCAAAGTCTGGAAATATTAAATGGAAAATTCCAGAAATAAACAAGTCCAAATGTTTTAAATTGTGTCCCCCTTCTGTCTAGGTAGCATGAAGAAGCCCCATCATCCCACGCTCTTTTACCTGGCACATGAATCCGCTTATTTTTTTTGTCTGTTGTATCCATAAAGTATACACTGCTCACGCCGAGTCACTATAAGTAGCCATCTTGGGCGTCAGACCAAATGTCATGCATGGTGTCCCCTGTCAAGCACAAGAGTAACGGTACTGACAGTCACACTCCCCAAATGGCAAGAAAGAAATTCCTTTAGTTATAAAGGTACTAAAAGTTATTCTGAGAGTGAACCAGACCGAATTCCAGAGTCTTCATTGTAGTGTGATTCTTCTTTTTTATTAGTTTGTGGCTAGTCTCTTACCATACCTTATTTATAAATTAAATTTTGAGCTGGAGAAATGGTTCAGCATTAAGATCAACCATTGCTCTAACAGAGAACCCTATTTGAGTCTCAGAATGAATCTTGGGCAGCTCACAACTGCCTGTAACTCCAGCTCTGAGGGATCTAACTCCATCTTCTGGCCCCCATGGGCACTTGCACTCACATTCACACACACACACACACACACACACACACACACACACACACACGCACATCATTAAAATAATAAAAACTTTAAACATCATCAAAGATTATGTAGATAAAAGGTCTGGCATGATCCAGTGAGTAGCTCAGAATCTCTCTTTCCTCATGGTAAGAGAACTACCATCCTAGACTGGCAAAGGTAAAAAGATTAATAGAGCTAGGTTGGTCAGAATTATGGAGAGACAAGAATTCTCCTCCAATGCCAATGCCCTATGTTGGGGCCAATTAGGTATTATTTTCAAAATGGCAGCTTTACAAAGCCTCGAAAAGATGTTTGCTGAGGTTTGCTCACAGTAAAGAAAAGCCATAGACAGAAACCTTTAAACATTTAGCGTTTGCACATGAGGAGAAGGCTGCCCAGAGGAGCTCTGATACTCACAGAACACTATAACCCTGGCAAGCAGCTGCGGAATTTCTGAGGCTGAGGGGATGTGGGTACTCGCTGACTCTCACTACATCTCCATATCCACGGCTGAACATTTAGTGGGTGGCTTCTGCTTCTGCCGACAGGAGCAGACACTCACAATGCAAACTATCTTAACACTGTGATCTTAATGCGTATGGGGGGTATCATCATCTAGGGTATTTCCAAAGGAAGGGAATTATAAACTGCAGGACCCAAGTCCCCAAAGGTGTGTGTGTATTCATGTGACAGTCATATGGCCACATTCCTAAGTATTGTGAATTTCATTTTGCTTAACTTTTTTGCTTCCTTGGTACTTTTATGTACTGCCTGAGCAACTTGTGTGACCATATGTTATCTTGACTTTAGATAGCACCTCATAGCACTGCCCTAAACCAAGCAAAAATGGATATGATGCTAGGGCTGTGTCTTTTCTGTTTAACATTATATCCTTGGTTGTTACAGTGACTCCTACACAGTAGGTCCAAAGCACATGCGGGGGCGGGGGTGGTGGTGGCTTTTTGTTTGTTGTTTGTTTGTTTGAATAACTTACAGCCATAAAGGACAACGCTGGTTCTCTTACTCAGCTCAACAGTTCTGTCAGCCGGAACTAGAAATGTCTGAGCACAGACAACAGACTCTCATTTGCCTGGGCTCCTCCAATGGCCTTTCCTCACTACCTCACACTGATACTTTGTTGTGATTTTTAACTGCCAAGACAGACTGCTGTTTCTCACCAGCTGCTCAGAACACAAAAGAGTCAGCTCTCTGGAAGGCATTAAAGGGAAGGTAGCGCGGAGGGCCAGGGACCACCATCCCAGTCAGACTCCCGGACACCATCACCCAGCACTGAGGCCACATTTTCCATGCACAGCAAGTCAGTCATTAATTATGGACTGATTGAGGAAACTGGATGTAAGGAAACAGTGACCCACCCAAAGCCACACAACTGTCAAACTGGGATTTAAATTCACACTCTGCAAGTCCCATGTCTACGCTCTTGAGCGTTGCTGTCCAAGAAAGCACAGAGAGATGGAAGTCACAGCCCTATCAGCAGATGCCACAATAGCCCAGCAAGACGGAGTCTGGAAGGTGGGGGCGTGTTTGAGCATAACCATCAGACAAGAAATGAAAATATTCTATTTGGCTCATGGGACAGAGAATATTGTCTACTGGACCTTGGAGGCCAATCCAGAGAACAGGCTACGTATGTCCAGAAAGGATGCCCTTCAGCTCTAGAATAGAAGGAAGATGAGCTTATGTATCACACCCTGATTACCCATCTGCCCCAGCGGTGACCAGCCAAGGGGTGTGCTGTGCCTCTTCTCTACCTCAGTCCAGGAGACTATCCCTTCATGCCAGGCTAACAGGGCGGCACTGGGGTCTCAGCACGTGGGTAAAGGCAAGCACCTTGGAGCTACACAACCCCAGGCTGGTGCTGGGTGGAGATCCCACACTGCTCAGATATGCCTGGGTACATTCATTGTTCCAGGCAGACCTGGGATCACTGGGCTACCTGAGTCTAACTGAGCCTTCACGTGGAGTCCACCATGGATGAGCAAAGGACACAGGTCTTCAGGCCCATCGCAGGTCAGGAAGAAAGTAATATAAACCCCTTTCTAGATCCTTCCATGCTCAAGTTCCTTCTTAGACTGTGTATTCAGGGGATCCCCGCTTCCCCCAAGACCTTCTCTAAGATCTATGTTCAAGAAAAGGGTTTGAAAACCTAGACTGTAGTGTAAATAGGCAGGAAGGGGCAGGGGCAGAGGGCCTACTGTGTGCCAGTTCTGAGCATGCTCAACCCTGAGAAAAGAGGGCTCCTTGTAAAGGTCTCATCCATGGAGGAAAGAGCCCTGTAGAGAGTAGTGGAGGGCCAGGGCTCACTTTAGCTTTGGATGGCTAAATCTCAGGAGGCCTCCAAGGCCAGAGTGTTCTGAACTCAGGTGTGGAAAACAAAATCAATTTAGGAATTCAAAGAACAAAGGTGTTTGCCCAGAAGCAGCGGAGTCCCCCATGGCCATCACAGACACAGTAACTGCATGAGGGTGTGAGAGTCAGCCAGTGGGACGTGAAGAGTCACGGAGAGGGTGCATGTGTGGTAGGACCAAAGACCCACTGAGAGGGTGCATGCATGATGGCCTGCCAACTCTGCATAGATGGGGAAAATGAGACCTGGAGCACACAGACATGGCAGAAGTTAAATCAACGCCCACAGGTCTGGTGTCTGGGGACACAACTCAGCATGGTCAAAGCACCGACCCCTTAGTGGGTTCCAATGCCTCATTCCCGGGAGAAGATACTTTCTGAGTCTGCAGAGAACCAGGCCACGGAGCCCCATCACAGTAGCCACTACAGACAGGCGCCAGCTCCCTCTGTAGGGTTGACAGAGTCCTGGACTTACTGTGGTCAGGTAAGAAGCACAAGTAAACAGGGAAAGAGCTTAGCAGAGACACCAGCACGTGCCAGACCCAGACAGAGGCCATGTCAACCATCAAGAACCATGTGGGGGGAGTGGAGAGGGTTCAAAGGTGCCTGTCACTGAACGTCACTGCCTGAGGCTGATCCCGGGACCCACAGGGTAAAAGGGAGAACCAACTACTCCAAGCTGTTCTTTAATATATACATGATATATATATGGATATATATATATATATATATATATATATATATATATATATATATGAAATGTGTCTATAATATATATGTATATTTATATATTTACCTATTTATATACTATATTTTATATTTATAGTATATATGTGATCTATACTATAAATAAATGAATGGAAAAAAGAATCATGGGGAAGCAGTGTGGGTACTCCCATCTTTCCTGGGTTGGAAATTAGTCCT
Source organism: Mus musculus (assembly GCF_000001635.26). Taxonomy (NCBI): domain Eukaryota; kingdom Metazoa; phylum Chordata; class Mammalia; order Rodentia; family Muridae; genus Mus; species Mus musculus. Next base: position 55,882,865 of record NC_000079.6, on the reverse strand, counting down.
CTCTTATCTCACCCATGCCCTCAATCTACACGGCCCCAAGAAACTTTCCTTAGAGAACATCAGGCCCAAGACATACTCCAAAGGGGCAGGACATGCTCTGCTGTGCTGTGCACACATCCATTATAACTGCCTAGACCATGTCTCCTCCATGTGATGTCTCCAAGCTGAGTGGTACATGCACAACAGCACATACTCAGCCTTGACTGATGGCTGCATGGCTAGTTGACCAGTGGGAAGGGATGGAGGGGAAAGCAACTGTCTAGTGAGAGAACATAGAGTGAGTGGCAAAGAACAGCTGACCGTGCCTTCCAAGTGCTGATTTACTGCTGGGTGCTGGTCTGGGCAGAATAACACAGTCATCCCAGAATAAGCTCTATGGCCATCATGGTTTATGAGAAAGGAAAGTGAGTTGCAGAGAGGTTAGGTTACCTGCCTAGGACCACATAGAACCTGATAGAGCCGGTACTGAGCCCTAGCAGATTGGCTACTCTCGACTATAAAGCTACAGAAATAAAAGCCGAGAGAAGCCAAAGCACCAAGGACAGAGACCAGGGCAATGGCCAAAGGTGAGGAGCTGTTGAGCCCAACCTGAGGAAGAGAGAGCAAAGGGGATCAGGAACTCAGGGGCCTGCGCTGCATGCACTGCTCCATGTGTGCTTGAGGCAGTGAAGCAAGGAGTAGGTGATGCAAATCTACACAGCTGATGGCTGCAGAATGAGCTCATGTGGCCAGCTGGGCCTCACATTTCCAACTGTTTACAGGCTACCCTCTACCCGCCTCAGCCTGTCTCAGAACACTGGATCCAGCGCTCAATCCCAGGACGGGCCCACCAAGAAAGAAAGGCCTCGCCCCGTTCTGCTAGGCTTCAAAACAGCCGCTTTCTCTCCATCCGCTGGCTCCTCCCTTCTGCCAAGTCCTCCGGAGTGCTGAGAGGATTTGCTTCCCAAACAGCTTTCAGCTATGCCTAAAGTGCACGCTGTAAGATGCTGCCTATTTATAACCTCAAATTCCCTCCCACAGAATCAAACTGGACAAAGAAAAGTGGCCACTCTATACTGTCTTTGATTTTTGTTTTAAATAACAGCTCTGAATCGCATCCTTGACTGTATCCAAGTTACTCCTTTTCCCCATATATGGCCAGATCCACTGTTTGCCAGGGCAGGCCATGTTTTCCTTATTAAGCAATATACAAAGTTAGCAAACAGAGTCTGCTCACTGCCCCGTGTCCCAAGACCAGTGGTCACAGCTGGAACAGGAACCTGACCAGGCTGCAGGGCTCCGCTGTGAGGCACAGACCAGAGCACTGAGTGAAGACCCGCGGCGTGCTAACCCAGTAGGGTCTCTGAGCATGGATAGCATACAGCCTGATCATCCAGGCTCTGAGAGCACTCACGTGGAATCCTAAAACTACCATAAGGCATGGTTGGGTTTTCTTCCCTGTCTTATGGAGAATCAGAACAGACACAGAGGGAATGCTGGTTCAAGGTCAAGTTCAAGGTCATCCAGCCAGGAGGCTAGAGATGGAGAGGCCCGTTTCTGACCGCAGGTCTTAGAGAAATCAAGGATGCTCTGTGGCCCACCTGATCCATCTGCTCACTTCCCATGAGTCCCCTTTCCTCTCTGGGTTTAGTTTACTCATCTGTAAGCCGAGATGGTCAGAAGGTATTTCTCAAGCCCCTCTGGACTTCACACTCATACCTGCTCTGCTATAGGTCTGCAAACCCTTTGTTCAAAGTCTGCAATAGATAAAGAGTCACAAGTATACAGAAACAGATGCCCACTCAGCCCAAGCCAGACTGTCAAGGTCTGTCTATCGTGCAGAATAGTCTCATCCCTCTCTATGCAGTGTTTTATGGTCCACAGAGCATCCTTGATCTCTCTAAGCCTACCTCCCTCCGCCGCTCACAGCATGCCCATGGCCTGCCCACAAGCTTCATATGCCTGACTTCGATTCCCAAGCCTCTCGTATCTGATACCAAGAACATATGGAGCTGAAGGAAAATGTTCCTCGGTCCTTACCTGGACCTACTGCACCCTGAAACAGCAGAAGCCGTGCCCTGCCTGGCGTCAGTGGGAAATGTAAAAGCAGCCTGACTACTTCTTCAGGGAACCCACTTGGCCTGAGGACCGTCTGGGAGATGCATGAATTGCATGCTTAACCATTACAGGGCTTTATGATGACATTGATGAGAACCACCACTCGGGACAAGACACACTGGCTTCTCCCACTCTCAGATGCCCCATTTCCCACCTCCTATTTCTGCCCCTTCTGTAGACACAAACACAAACCTGCAACCTAAGGATGCTCCACAGACCCATGGCTTTCCCTTGTAAACTATACTCTCAGATGCAATGTCTATTCGTCAGACAATAATAAACTCAAGCAACCTGCACTTTAAGGTGCTTTTTTATTCCACCAGGGAACCACAGCATCTTACTTGGGTCTAGAAAGTGGATGCTAACCCTCATGGTAACTGCTCTTCTGCCCATTGAGAGATGCTATGAAGTCAGGTCTGTGAACACAGGAATGAAGAAACAGCCTTCCAGCGAGCCAGCATTCGGCAGGTGATTTCACACTGGCCACAGCTGGGACACTTGGGTCACATGCGGCTTTGAATTCATGATGACTGGGCACTGGGATCTACACCTCAGGCTGCAACCAGACACCCCAACCCCCTCCAACTCAGATCAGCATCTCAGGGCCCCTACCCCTGCCACTGATTGCCACATAGGTGCTCTCTGACACCCTGTCTCCTTTGGTGTGTAGAATTAGAACTAAAATGTTGATCGCTTTAACGAGTAGTGTGATTGATTCCTTGTAAACACTTTCAATGACGGAAGAGCGGGATCTGGGCCTGGCGTGAGCGCCGAGGGCCCAAGTGGTGCATCCCCTTCCTCTCTGCCCCCAGCACTCTGAGAGCCCCTGGGAAAGCACTGAGCACTGAAGATCTGGCACAGGACAGTCCCACCTACAGTTACTGAGCAGCCACGGGCCACCTGGCGCTGCGTGGCCCACAGCAATGCTGTCCCTGACACGGTCACCACTCCTCACCCTAAGCAGTTTTACTCTTTGTGCCTGATGATATCTGTCTTGTCAAGGATGGTGGTTTGTCTCGCTGTTTCCCCGCTGTCTATTCCCCAGCACAGAGCTCTTCCATCCTTCTGGGATGCCATTGCAAGTACTCTCCTCTTTGACCCCCGAGCATCTTCAGGAGCTCCCACTGGCCTTCCTACAAGCCCTCGGTTTCCTGTCTTCCTAAAGCTACACAGACTTCCCCCACTAGCAGTCTTCTCTACCTTTGCTTTGCAGGATCCAGTCACCGTCATCCTCCAAATCCCTGTCTGACATGCTGTCATCCCCAAGACGATTCCTCCATAAAGCCCTCCCTGATGACCCGGCAGAGACTAAATTTCATGTATTTGACTCTTCTATAGTCCCAGACTCCTGAAAAATATGTAGCAGATATACAAGCCACTCAAGAATGATGTGTGGATAAATGGAGCACACATACATACATACATACATACATACATACATATGTAAGCATGCTGCCTCGTAGTCAGGGTAACTTGGAAACAACAGCTCTGGTGGAAAGAGTTAGAGTAAGACAGACACATAAGGGTCCTACTTACACCTCAGTAGACCTGTCTACTGGCCTACCCAACTCCTCCCGTTGTGTAGCCTCAGAACCTCCAGCCAGATCATGAAAACAAAGCTCGCCCATTTTCCATTAGATCTGATTCTTTTCCAGACTCTCTGAGCTCTAGGGTGGCTCCCTCACCACCTAAGATCCCTTTACTTGTTCCTCAGCATCCGTCTGTGAAGTTATACCAGTCCCACGCACCCCCCAAAACACACACTCCAGTCTGCTTCATTCCATGGCTGCTGCTCCCACCAGGATGAATTCTAGAGTTTTCTGGGGCCTGCCTGTCTCGGTGTGCCCACCGGAGGTCTTGTGACTCCCTTCCCCTTCTGCCTAGTAGCAGACAGAACATTCTGCTGTGGCATGACATCAGCTCTTGAGCCACTCAGTCTGTCCTGTTACTCACTGCCATCCCTTGCATGCCAGACCATAGGAAGATCCATGAAGTTAAATATAGAAAGGGCAGCCGGGAGGGCAAGGAGTGGAGGCAGGCAATATGAGGGCCAAGGCCTGTCCCTGCTAGAGACCCCAATTCAGTGCATTCAGCGCTGAGCATTCCAGTTGGGGCCAGGCTGGAGATCAAAGGGTAGTAGGCCATGAAGACACATGTTTTCTCACTGGGACATATCTCAGAGCAAAGGGCACACGCCCAGGCTCCTATCAGCAGCTCATATCCTCTGCCGGTCCATGAGGGGAGTCTCCCATATAAAAGACAGCCCTCATCCAAGCCTCGTAGGAGAGCAGGAGGCTACACCACACAACCTGTCCCTAGTCAGAACAGGGCAGGAGGACCAAGCTCTGCCATGGGGGCAAATATCCTGTGGTCAACCCCAAAACACCAAGTCAGCCACTCCTGGTATCCAGGCCCAGCCCAGAGCTTCACGCTGGATTTTTGGACTTGTTCTGCTCACTGGGGCCCAAAGTCCTTAGGTCTGGTGGTCCTTGGGACAGTGCAGAGGAAGGTCAGAGAATGGGGACTGACAGGCAGAACTCAATCACCTATTCAAGCCCCCAAACAAGACTACTCACCCTGAAAGCCATTCTGAGTTCAGCCTTCACCCCCTAAGGGGCGCCCCCCCCAAGCCGAGAGACCTGGGGTGAGCTGCAGGGAGAAAGGGCCCAACAGTCAAGGGGCAAAGTGCCAGCTCACTTGCCACAGTGCTATTAAGTCAACCGTCTCCCAGCATGGTGGTTATACAATGTTTGCTCTCTAGTAATTTGTTAAACTGAACGTTTTCTATACATGTTATATTTCACAATTTTTTAAAAGGGTTGCATAAAAGACAACTGCCTCCGTGAAATGTAAACCCAAGCAGATGCCAAAGCCATCAACCAGGACACTGACGCTGATGGCTGGCCATGTGCAGAGCCACCCAGAGAGCCACTCTGGCTGGGAGGACCCATCCACTGGAACAGGGTTGCACTGATGGGGGCACTGATGGGGGAGTCTATGCTCACTCCTGATAGAGTAACTCTGTATAGGAAATGTGAGACACTGGGGCAGGCCACAAGCTTTTCTCTCCCTTGTTCTCCCACTCGAGGCCCTGACAGCCTGCCCAGCCTGGGGCTAAGGGGTTCATGGAATGTGGACAGCAAAGCAGAGTCTGTGGGCTCCCTTCTAAAAGTGAGAGAAATCTGAATGTGATACCACAAGCCTCTGACCCTAGCAGTAGTTAGACGCAGGAGCAAATTCAGGGCCAGCCTCAGCTACACAAGAAGTTTGAGGCCAGCCTGAGCTACATGAGACTCTGTCTCAAATAAAGCAAAACAAACAGAAATCAAGAGTGAGTAAAACTTCGAAAAGCAAATGGTGTTCAGAGGAGTCACGTGGCCTTAGATGTGCACAAGAGCCAAGCCATGCTACACAAAGAAATGCTTTCAAAATGGCAGCAGGGCTGGGTGGCAACAGTTAAGTAAAGTGACAAGGACGAAGCAGGCAGGAAGAGCCTCTCACAAACCAGGAGCAGAATAAGGCTTCTCTTCAGGACAGTCTCGCACTGTCTACCAACACCCAAGGCCTCTGTGCCATTTGCCTTTCTACCCCCAAGGAAACTGAAGTCAAATAGGAAAATAATATTCAGGAAGCGACCTTTACAGTAATGGAAACATTTTAAATGCATGAATAAGGGACGGGGTAAGTTAGCTGTGGCATAGCAGAACACCACAAAGCTGCTCGGGAAGCAGAAGGCTGGGCAACAGTGGTAGAGTGCCCGCCGGGCACACAGGAGGCCCTGAGTAACCACCACAGTGGTAATACCAGCCCCCAAACTCAGTTCCAACCAGGCCTCCAGGACGGCTTCAGAACTCCCCTCTGTGCGTGTCTAGACTTTTCCCTTGGGGCTGCCCAAATTTCTTGGGTAGGATGGAGAAAGGAGATGTTCCAGAGTACTGTGTACCATGACCTTGTGCCGACCTAAACGTATATAAATATGATGTGTACTTCAGCATCCTGTTGCATGTAACTCACAAAGGAGAGAAACCCAGGATAAACACTGAAGAGCAGGTACGGAGTGGGCATGTTATGAGAAAGGCTTGCTTGCTGTAGATCATTTTTTCCATTTATTTTATCTTTATTTATGTGCATGTGTATGTGTGTGAATTTGTGCATAGGAACATGTATGCTTGCTACCCACTGAGGCCATCAGATGAGGGCATCAGATCACCTGGAGCTGGGATTACAGGAGATTGTGACTCACGTGACCTGGATGCTGGTACCAGAACGCAGGTCCTCTGGAAGAGCAGCAAGGGCTCTTAACCACTGAGACTTCTCTCCAGTTCAATAATTTTTTGTTTGGTTTTGCCCCAGGGTCTCACTGTGTGGGCCTTACTAGCCTGAACTTGCTTCACAGACAAGGCTAGCCTTGAACTCATAGAGATTGTCCTGCCTCTGCCTACTGAGCACTAGGATTAAGGGTATGCACCACCACACGGAGGTCAGCCCTGATAATGTTTTTAAATGATCACATACAATGGAAGATTTTAACACCCTTTAAAATACTATGTATATGTAAGAGATGGCTTTCCATAAGTCCACAAGGATGCAAACGATAAAGAAACAAGCAACGGCCACAGCATCTGGGGTGTGGGAAGGCAGGGGGATGAGAAGTGACTTAATGGAGAGATGTGAACTAAATCCTAAAACAGCAAAAAGTCAAAAGATGCTGTCATGGAATGAGACAAAGCTCTAGGGATTAAAGCTACAGGGTGTCTGCAAGATGAGGGGCTGTGGGCATGGTGGCTGGTAGGATGGCCCGCTGCCTGTGGCTGCCAAGTGACAACCCCTCTGCTCACTGAGAGAAGGCTGCAGGATTATTGACTGGGAGGTTAAATGGAGAAAATCTGGCTTTGAGGACATGGGTGCTACATTGGTAGGGGAAATCAGGTGAAAGTTTAAAGTCTGAGTGTGTATACACGTACACATCATACACACACACACACACACACACACACACACACACACACACACTCAGCCACAGGTCATCAAAACTATCAAAGGGAAAAGGCTACTCTGGGTCATCTAGTTATCCTCCTGGAGAGGGGAAAGGAGTGGAGGAGATTGAACACACACACACACACACACACACACACACACACCTCCCAACTGGCTTTTTAGTGAGTGTAAATGAACAGGCAATGAATAGCCATCGTGAGAGAAGTGCATGCCCGCACACATCCAAAGAAATAAGTGTAATATAAAAGCACAGAAATAAGTATAATATAAAGGCACAGAAGACCAAAACGGAGTCGTAGGAGGGAAAAAGGCTCCTGGGAAGAAAGCATAACGCAAATAAAGAAAAACAGAGGAGAATGCTAGAGAATAAGAGTTAGTGCAATAAGATACCAAAGGAGAGGGAGCTAGGATGGCCCAGGGTTCTATACTCAGAACAAAAGACGAAGAAAACAAAGTTAAGACTCCTGTGTCACAAGAAAGGGATGATGCGTAGCAATGACAGCACACAGGAAACCAAAAAGAGTTCTCAGAAATTCAAATCAGGATCAAACAAAGGAGCAAGAGAGAATGTTCAGAGAGCCTCCAGGAAACATGGAGAGTAAAGAGAAAAACCACAGGGCAGTGCGTGCGTGCATAGAGACCCAACATCCAAGTAACCTTGTGTACTGGTGACTGACTTGACAGATCTCCGTGACCAACAGGACCCACGGCATGCGTCGACAGGCACTTACTCCCAAGCCTCTCACTACAATGGTGGCAGAAAGGAAGAAAGAATCTCAATTGTTCACACGGCCTTCAGTCCTCTGCCTGCATCGTAATTACCAACACACAGTTGGCCTCAAGTAAGGACACAGCGAGCCCAGTGTCAGTTAGGAGGGAGCAGAGTTACGCTGAAAGGGCATTGAAGCAAGGAGCAGCTGTTTCTATGGTCCCGCACATTCGATCCACCACGTACAACTTTTAAAACAGAGACAGGAAATAGAAAGCATAGGTAGAGAAATCACTCTACCAACCATGCCTGGCTGCCCAGAAAAGAGGACAATGCAGGAGGATTACGAATTTGAGGCCAACCTGGGCGATGCAGCAAGACTCTGTTTCAAAACTGAACAGGGGAGACGGCTCAACAGTTTCGGGTGTTTCCTACTCTACCAGACCTGAGATTAGCTCCCAGCACCTGTGTTGGGCTGCCACCCCCATCACTCCACCTCCAGGGGATCCAACACCCTCACACACACACATATTTGTGGATATAAATAAAAATAAATCTTAAAAAAATAAAGACAAACAATTCTAGTAGAACTCCTAAAAACTAAAGGATATAAGTCTCTCTAAACCAGATTACCCACGGAGCCCCTAGCAGATAAAACTAAGCTTGATCATACCAAGATGACTTTCAGAACACTGAGAACACAAGTCAGAATGTTCCAGAAGCATCCACAGTGGAGGCAGTAGCAATAGCTTTTACATAAAGACAGAAAATCAAAGTAACATCAGAATGTACAATAACCACACCAGAAACCAGAATGCAATGGGCAAAGCCTTCAGATTTTTTTTTAAGGGAGATTATTTCCAAATTGGAACTCGGTATCCAACTGAACTATCAAGTTCAGTGTAGTGGGAAACAGTCCCTTGAGTGTGTAAGTATCAAAGGCTTTCCTCTGCTGCATGCACCTCTGTGATCCCCAGAGAATGCACTAAGACAAGTGAGGGAAGAAACCAAGAAGGCAGAAGCAAAATAAAACCAATTGCCAGGGAACCTTGGGAATACAAATGCACCCCAGGGGCTGAAGAGATGACTCAGTGATGAGTGAGAAGGCGCTGACTGATCCAGTAGAGGACTCGGGTTCCGTTCCCAGCCCCCACACAGTGGCTCAAGACCACCTGGAACTGCAGTTCCAGGAGATCGGGCGCCCCCTTCTGAGCTCTGTAGACACTGCACATGCATGGTGCATGTACACACATGCAGGCAAACACTCCTGTGCATAAAACAAAAATAAATAAACCTCTGTTTAAAAAAATGAAAATTAGGGCTGGAGAGATGGCTCAGAGGTTAGGAGTACTGGCTACTTATTCCTGAGGACCTGGGTTCAATTCCCAGCACCCACATAGTGGCTCATAACTGTCTGCAAATCCAAGATCCGACACTGTCAGACGACATATGTGCAGACAAAACACCTATGCACATAAAAAATAAATAAATGTTTAAAATCAGTGTATAGAAGGAAACTAGTCTAAACTGAGGCAAGTCAGAATGTTCCAGAAGACATTTCTCAGGAGTGTGAAACCTGGTAACTATTGGACAGGTCTGAATATAGAAAGAGAGAGACAGACACAAGAGGGCATAGCATGAAACCAGATAGCAACACATAGAACACTAAGCAAGTAACAATTACTCATTGCGGAGAAAACAAAGTGTGCAGCCAAAATAAAATGCTTGAAATTTAATAGCATACTGCCCAAGTAATGTAAATGCTGAGGCTGGGGTGTGGCTCAATGGTACAACATGAGCACACGAGGGGCTCAGAGTTCAATCCACAGCTCCACAAAACATAAACAAAGACTGAATACTGACCTGTCCAGATGTCCTACATTATAGCTCTCTTGTGAGTGTACAGGACAAGAATGAGAGCATGTGGAGCATATGGGGGAATATGAGAGCATGTGAGAGTATGTGGGGACATGTGGGAACATGTGGGGGCATATGGGGATATGTGGGAGGATTGGAAGCATGTGGGAGAATGTGAGGGCATATGGGAGAATGTGGGGGTATGTGGGAGCATGTGGGAGCATGTAAAAGCATATGGGAGCATATGAGAACATTAGAAGCATGTGGGGGGCATTGGGGGAATATGGGAGCATGTGAAAGCATATGGGGACATGAGGGAGCATGTGGAAGCATGTGGGGAAGTGTGGGAGCATGTGAGAGCATGTAGGGGCATGTGGGAGCATGTGGGAACATGTAGAAGCATGTGGTAGTGTGTGGAAGCATGTAGGAGCATGTGGGAGCACGTAAGAGCATGAGGGAGTATGAGGGAGCAAGGTGTAAAAGGAAGTGAGTACTCTCACACCAGAAAGAGAAATTAATGACAAGTGCAGAAATGTTGGCAAGATAGACAAATTGAAAAGCTACAAGCATGTTTGGTGAAATTGTTAAACAATAAAAATGAATCAGCTCAGATAGCTGCGGTTCCTGGTCTCTGGACAGTGGCGAATGGTATGGGACTTTCTGGTTCAGAGGTGTTATGAGGGATGGAGAGCTGACTCGGGAGGACGGAGCACTTGCTGTTCTTGTAGAGGACCCAAGTTTGTCTTTCAGCACCCACGTCAGGTGGCTCACAACCATTTCTAGCTCCAGCTACTGAGGACCCAATTTCTCTACAGGCACCCACGTGGCAAATGCTAACACACTTACACATAAATAAAAACAAATCATTTGAAGGATTGGATGAGTATTTATTTCTTCATACTAGTGTAAAGTTTTTATAACAAGTGAAAACTGAATGCAGAAAGCAAAAACTCCTAGAGGGAAAAAAAAAACAAAACAAGCAAGGGAGAAGCCAGAAGGCTGATAGCCTTGGATGACAGCTCAAAGGCCAGCAGGCAAGGAGCTGGCCCACTCTGAAGCAAGCAAAGAAGATGGAGGAACTGGAGGGCAGGGCTGGATGGAGGGCTAGGTCAGGAGGTCTCTGAAGACTAAGCATCGCATCATTTTAGTGGGGTTAACGTCTTCCAATTCATCTAAAAGACGCTTTCAAAACAGTTTGCTGTTTGCAATACTATTCAGGGGGAAGAATGAAGGACTGGAAACCTCTCAAAAAGTTTATCTACAAAAGACTCACTAAGTGGTAAAGAATCCACAAAGTAGAACTCAAACCCAGTGTCCCACTGGGTGCTTATGCCATGAAAAGATACCCAAAGCACTCGTGTAAAAAAAAAAAAATGCACATAGAAACACACAAGAGATTCACTGGGAAAATAGCAATAGTTTATTCGGCCAATTATTGACAACAGTTGTTTGAGTGTTTTCTAGATTTATTTTATTATTATATATATATATATATATATATATATATATATATATATATATATATATATATATTCATACGTCTGTCTAGGCATATGTGCATGTGCATGCAGGTAGCTGCAGGTGCCAGAAGAGGGCGCCAGACCCCCTGAAGCTGCAGGCAGTTGTGTGCTGCCTGCTGTGGACGCTGGGAATCAAACTCCGTCAGAGGGGTACCTGTTTTTAACTGCTGAGCCATCTCTCCAGCCCGGACAGTGCTTGTTTCTGAAGGCATAGCAAAAGAATTTATATTTCCACATATTATGTACACTCGTTCTTCAACTATTTACTCAGCACTTAAATATATTATACACTGTGCTGTTTGGAGTTTTCACTGTGAGTATCAGGAGGGCAGGGGATGAAGAAGTACAAGGCAGAAAATAATCAATGCTAAAGCAACTAATTCAAATAGGTTTTCACTTAAAAATAATAATAAGATGTGCCAGGCATGGTGACAGACATCTTTAATCCCAGTACTCCAGAGGCAGAGGCAGGTAGACATCTGTGAGTTCAAGGTCAGCCTTGTCTGCAAAATGAGTGCTAAGCCAATCTGCACAGTGAACCCTGTCTGAAAAGATAAAAATGGAAATAAGATGTGACCCAGAAGATATATATGCCCCATCTACCCACACTAGAGAGGGGCCGCTCCTGAGAACTGTGGCTGAGTCTGTCTACCTAGTTCCTAGGTCGTAACCGCAGCCACTTGACTCTGATCTCTCACAGGCTGTCTATGTAGCTTGGCTGAGAACTGAGAAGCTGAAACCTCGTCGGGTCTAGCTGGCCTGGACCTACTGAAGCGGAGTGGCAGTACTCACCATTGTGAAATGGGAGTGCTCCAGCACCCAGGAGCTGTCCCTTATGGCCTATCCAAGGCCTCAAGTGCCCCTCCAACCTACATGGATTGCTTCTCTGCTCTTTCCAGGTCTAAGCTAAAGAACTGTCTCTTGTCAGGAGCCCTAAACAGTGTATGGAAGACAGCTTGGAGTCCATGAGCTCTGAGCACTGCCACCAGCTGTAGCTGCCTTGGAGGCTCCGGGGCCCTTGTGAGCAAGGATAGATTAGCACTGCCTTCACTCTAGGCTGACAGGGGGACTGGTCAGAATGTTGTATCTGAAGTAGCCAGCAAAGGCTGGTATGTGCTAAGATGATCAACAAATCCATGTGCCCTCCTCAGAAAAGGATTCTGACCACAGACACGGGAGGATGGAGAAGTCAAAAGGCATGGTGGTAAGTGATGGCAGGGGGCAGGGGGAGTCAAGGGCCCAAGCAAGCCAGAACACCAGAAGTCCTGAGCAGAAAGCCAGAGGGATCTCACAGATCAGTGCTCCAGAAACAGACAGCCACAGGTATCCATGCAGACATGGAGACCTTCCTTCAACTGCATAAGGCCAGGTCCCACAGGAGATGAGGCCAACATGAAAGCCTAGGACAGAGAGGCCTGTGATGCCTGCCATAAATATCACCCCTAAGAACAAAATAAAACACATCACCAGTTTCAGGGGATATGGCGCCCTCTTATGGCCACCTTGGGCATTACATGCATGTGGTGCACATACATACATACATACATACATACATACATACATACATACACACACACACCAAAACACTCATGCATACAAAATAAAAATATTTTTAAAAAGAAAAAAGCTTATTGATAAGAGACTGTGTATTAAGGTGCTGCTGTGCTGGTGTGAGAAATACCTATTCAGATTAAGGAAGTCCTGGCTGTTTATATTAAAATGGAATATATATCCAAATACACACAACTAAGCCACGGTTTAGGGAACAGCGTGTGATTCAGACTTGAGGACTTGTCTAACACGTGTGAGTTTGGTTCACTTGCTCACACACAGCTCAGCCCAGGAAACCCATGTGGAGGGGTTACCCTGAGGAAAACTGGCCAGCTCAGCGTTCTTTGTGAAATAGAAAAGTGAGCAGAGATTTGGCTCTGGGGACTCTCTCTATAGTGTTGAGAAAAGCCAGACGAGAGTCAGTCTGTGTCTCCACCCACAAAGGACAGTTCCAACAGTGACAAGTGGGTTTGCACTCCAGAGGACACCGTAGAATGATGTTCTGCTACAGTCACAGGTGGTCACAGTCTAATCAGATGATATCAATTACACCAGCCCATTTTGTTTCATATTATATAAAAGTGGCAAAAAAAAAACTTAATTAGAAGTGCCCTTGTTACTTCAAAGTTTCTGACTTTCTACAATGTTTCCTTTTTAATAAGTAAAACTCCTTTGCTTGGGAATCAAGAAGTTTGCCTTTATTAAACAAATGGCCAGGCCAGACATTGTGGCTCTTACCTGAAATCCCAGCACTCAGAAGGCAGAGGCAGGAGAATTATAGGCATGAGTTCATTCCATAAATCATTCCAAGACGGCCTGGCTATCCCTTAATTAGTTTTCTGTTATTGTGATCAACACCAAGACCAGAAGCCATTTGGGGAGGAAGGGTTTATTTTACGGCTTGTAACCTATCTCAAAGAGAAATCAGGGCAGACATTCAAAGCAGGAACCTGGAGGTAGGAACTGAAACAGGACAGCGAGGAAGAGCTACTGACTAGCTTTCTCCCGAGGATCACTTAGCTGTCTTTCTTATCCCGCCAGGACCACCTGCCCAGGGATGGCATTGCCCATGGTAGATTCAGCTTGCTCTCATCAATTATTAGTCAAAAAAGTAAAACAGACTCGCCCAAGGGCCAATCTGGTAGAGGCATTTTCTCAACTGAGATTCTTTCTTCCCTGATGACTCTAGCTTGTGTCAAATTGATTTAAAAAAAAAGAAAGAAAGAAAGAAAGAAAGAAAGAAAGAAAGAAAGAAAGAAAGAAAGAAAGAAAGAAAGAAAGAAAGAAAGAAAGAAAGAAAGAAGAATATAGAGTTCAGGTCAGTCTGAGCTGGATAGAGGGGAGGCAGAGAGGATGGCCTGATAGTCTCTGAAGTGATCAAGTGACTAGAGTCAGTTGTGGAATGCAGTCAGATCTGGCTCACAGCCAGCATGTCCCACAGCCCCCAAGGAGTGACTGACTGTGCCCTGACTTTGACAGTGGGGTGCGGTCCACACCTGGATGTGATCTCCAAACACTGTCACCAAATCTCAGAAGCCCCTGTGTGACTGTCACTTGAGCCTCCAAGGGCACAGAGGCCAGGTTGGGCATGAGACTGTAAAAGAACAGGACTGTGGAACTTCACATCCAGGGCTCAGGCAGCCCCTTTCTGACCTGCTGGGACCCTGCTAGAACCCACAGCTCTCTGACTCTCTGCTATCTGTATATCTGATGCTAAGCCCCTTACTGCCTGCCCAGCAACAGCACTGATGGAAGGAGCAAGCGGGATGCCTATACTACACTAGACACTGACAGAGGGTTGTGTGGCTATGAGGTTACTTCCTTGCCTATTCTACAGAGCCCAAGCAGAGGCCTGGAGATGGCCCAGGAATGTGCTGAGGGACATTTCCAACCACCTCCTCTCCTACCCTTGCACCATACCCTCCCCACCCCCACCACTTCTCAGAGCACACCTGCTGCATCTTTCAAGGAAGTCAGAGTCCCAAAGAAAAGCAAAGCCCTTGGGCGGCTGCTGGAAGCAACAGTAGCCCTACTGTCCCCGTTATGAGAATCCTTCTGCAAAGAGAGTTTGACAAAGAGAAAGGCAAAGAGAAAGGGGGAGGGGGGGTTATGACAACAGAAAGGCAGAGCAAACCATTTCAAGTCCTGACACAGGCAAACTGGTTCTGAAAGTCACCTGTCTCTGAGCAGGAACTCGAAGCTCTGTCCCGTCATGCCGCACAGCTGGGCCACACCGTGCGCTGCCAACCGACTTATGTAAAGCTCGTGAAAAACCTCATTCGTTTGAGTTCCCTGTTTGTGCAAATAGTGTCAGGGGCACATCCGAGCACCCTGGCCATCCATCATCACCAGTACCCTGCCTGGGCTGAATATGACTCATCTCAAGCCGAACCCACACTGCACACTCGGTAGGCAGCTTCTGTCACCTCAGGGGAGGCCTTGCAGCCTGTGAATACCTAGTATCCATTTATCAAGTCCACAATGGCTACATGAGCAATGATGAGCCCCCCTGAGCAGGCAGGAGGCGATGAAAGGGCCAGGGTGACTGAGAGGATGTGGGTGTGTCTATTTGCATTTCTCAGCTCATGCCAGCAACGCCTCAGACAGCACATCTGCCCCAGAGAGGGAAAGGACCAAAGTTGGCGGGGGTGGGGGTGGGGGTGGGGGTGGGGTGTCTTCCCCGAAGAAGCAATCATACTAGCCCAGAGAAAGGACCGAAGAGCTTGAAGATTCATATGATCACCAGGTCAACAGCTTGTAAGTGTGAGAGGACAGGAGGGTCTGGCTCAAAGTCGGTAGCGACTCCCAAAGTCAACTAGTCACCCACAAAGGGAAAAATGGGTGAGAAAAATGGGGGGGTCACTCATCAGGGGAGAACTCCTGTAGCATATGCTATGCCCCAGGTTCAAGACCAGACACTACCACCTCCTCTCTAGAGAAAGGAACAAAGAAAACATAAACACTTCCAAACACAGCATCGGTCTCTATGGACCAAGAGGGGTCAGGGGCACACGCCATGCCCAATGCTACCCTCAGCTCTGGGTGTGGCTTATGCTGCTTCACCCAGTACCTTGGCTCAGTTCATCAATAGAAAACAGACAAGTTCCTCTGGCAGCCCTGAGGATGACTGTCCAGTGACTACTTACAAGAAATGACCTGAGGGAAGCCAAGCCTATAACATACCCCACAGTGGAACACTTTAAATTTATGCTTTAAGTGTTCAGCACACGCTTCTCTTTGTTGGTTATGCACATTAACAAATATAGACACGATTCGACATTCATAGCCAAGGAAGACATGCCAGCATTCATTAACATGAGCCCACTGATGCCACCCCTCCTCCAAAGACACCCATCCATCCCTCCCAAAGGCTGGGACAGCGCGACCCCAGGCAGAACCATGGAAGAGGAGACATAAAAACTGTAAGCCAGAGGACCCGGATGAGTACTGCTAGACGTGGCAGAAAAGCTGCACCCATGAATTGAAGCCATATAGTTGCTAAACAAGACCTGCACGCAGACTGTACCCATTGACATGCCGCCATATGGGAAATTTCACAAGGCCCCACCTTTAGATGAATAACTACAGGAACCAACAACTGCTGAGGAATTGGTTTCCCCCAGAGATAAGCTTCCTGATACAGGTTATCCAATCCCAAGTGGCCGGCCCTAAGTACGTGTACACACCAGCAATGCTAAGTGGAGTCAGTAAGCTGTGTGTGTTATAACAGAAATAATCATGTTCTTGATTTGAAGTCATGAATTTGAGAGGGGTTAGGAAGCATGGGAGGATGTGGCCTGAGTACCAGAGGTTTTCCAGGGAAATCTCTGGCCAGGCCTGGTGCGAGGGTTCCAGCAAAGGGAAGCGAATGCAGAGGTGGTTACTCACAGCTCTCTGGTCAGCCAACCGGTGAGCCCCAGATTCAGAGAGAGGCCGCCTCAGAGAAAGAAAGGAGGCTGGCCCCTGTGTGCATGAGTACACATACTTTTATTATTTATTTTCATTTTACCTCTCTGAGTGTTTGACTCACATGTGTGTGCACGACATGAGTGCAGTGTCACAAGCCTAAGGAGGACATTGTATCTCCTGGAACTGGAGTTACAGATGGTCACATAAACCACCATGTGGGTACTGGGTATCGAACCTGGGTCCTATGCAAGAGTAGGAGGTGTGCCAGGTGTGGTGGTGATACATGCCTTTAATCCCAGCACTCAGGAGGCAGAGGCAGGCGGATTTCTGAGTTCGAGGCCAGCCTGGTCTACAAAGTGAGTTCCAGGACAGCCAGGGCTATACAGAGAAACCCTGTCTCAAAAAAAAAAAAAAAAAACCAACCAAACAAACAAAAAAACAAGAGTAGGAGGTGCCCCTAATTGCTAATACATCCCTCTAGCCATTTTTTTGTTTGTTTGTTTGTTAGTTATGCTCTTCAGAGCACAGAGGGGTGGCTGGCAAAGGCAATGGGATGGTTTATATCTACAAAGCTCAAGAACAGAACCCAAGGGCCTGAGGAGATGATCAGTAGGTGAAGTGCTCTTGTGCAAGCATGAAGAGCAGAGTTCAAATCCTACACATTCACATAAAAGCCAGGTATGGGCATGGCTCTGTCTATAACCCCAACCCTGGGCATGGAGAACAGAGACAAGAGGACCCTTGGTGCTGGCCTAGCCAAGCCACCGAGCTCCAGGTTCAATGAGAGACCCTGTCTCAAATAATACAGTGAAGAATGACTAAAGAAGACTCCTCATGCTGACCGCTAACTCTATACATATGCACATGCAGGTGTGTGCGTGTGCACACACATACACACGTGCATACACACATGCATGTGCATAAACCACACAGACAAAGGAAGGAGCCCAGCCAGCTCAGCAAGATTGATACACCTCTCTCCTATTAGAAAAGGAGAGGGCGGGGCTCGGGAGGCACAGTTGGCAAAGCACTGCCCTTGCAAGCCTGAGGACCTGGGTTGGAGCACCAGAAGACACATTTTTAAATAGCCCAGTGTGGGCCACGGGTGTGAAAGCCCACCACTGGGAAAGGGGACACAGGTGGATCCCAGGACTTGCTGGTCAGCCAGCCTAGGCTACTTGGAGAGCCCTCTCCCACCTCCTGAGGCCAATGAGAGATTTTGTCTCCAAAAAAGAGGGTGTTGGGGGTGGCGCTTAAGGACAGTACCTAAGGTTGTCCTCTGGCCCAATCTGCATGCATACATGTGTACTTACACATGAACACGTGTGCTTGCACATATACACATGCATACCAAAGAAAGAGGAGGAGGAAGAAAAAGTCATGGGGAGGAGGGGGAAGGGGAGTAAGAGGGGGGGAGGGGAGCAGGTGAGCCTCAGTGCTCGATCAGCGAATCAGGAGTTGACATTTCCCCCTGTGCTTTTTAATCATTCTCCTATTCAGCTCCCACGAACCCAGAGTCAGGCAGTCTCAGCGAGTGTGCTCAGAACAGGGAATAATGTATTTCCTAACTAGAAAATACATCTCTTCTCAGCTAGTCACCACCTCGTTCATCTATCCAGAGTTTATAATTATAGTATTTATTTCATAATTGCTGACTGTCCGCAAATACCAAATCCCTGGATCTTAAAATAAATTATAGCTCCCTTTCTACTCAGTAGCCCTTATGCTGTTGGGACACCAGGAAGAGATACCCCTAGTTGTGAGGTTAATAACAGGTAGGCAAGGCTTGCGTTTTCGGATGCTTGGGGCCTATTGGCATGGAAGGGAAGGGTTGGAAATCGTTTTATTGGATAGCTTAATTAGGGATCACTCCATTCCGGGATCAAGGACCAATGACAACAATCTTTGATCTGCCCTTCCTCTGGCTTACTGTTGACCTTGGCAGAGATGAGCATGGCAAACCCCATCAGGTCGGTGTCTCCTGCTGGTGTCACCTGCTGACCTTGGTGACACTTACTGAAAGCACTCTGGACCTCGCTGGAGATCAGCAGGGTAGCATGCTGTGTCTAGGAGGGTCCAGACACCTGCGGTGCCTGGCCTGGGAGGTTGGCACCACTCGGATGAAGGCAGATGTGCAGCTGGGGCTAGAGGGGCATGGGGGATGCAGGGGGGAGGTAGCACCGGGCAGGAAGGTAGCAAGCAAACCTATCTCAACCAGCCTCTGAGGAAAGCCAGCCCCTGACGGTCAAAGCCAAATGTTGTGAGAATGTTCAGAACAGCTCTGAGACACTCTACAGAGAGGAGGATTGACAAGTCAGTCCCTTTCATGAGATGTTTGAACCAGGTGTGTCCAACAAAAGGCCATAGCACCACACTACCACCTACAGAGCCCGTGTTTGCTCAGCACCAGCAGACAGAAGGGCCCCCTCCCCCAGGCCATGTTAGCACAGCGCTCAGGGCTCACTCTGAGCTTCAGGGAAACTATGTTTGGAGACAATGTCTGCAGGAAGGCTCCAGCTATACATCCTTGTGACTTCCCAGCAAGCCGCACACTCTCAGGTGAATGCTGGGTCCTGACAGAGACCAGGTTACCACCTCTGTGCAAATCTACAGGCATGACAGATTGCTGCTGTCTCTCCTCTATGTTAGCTGCTTCCACTGCCCCAGCCTCCCAAGGCTTCCTCCACAACCACCAAACTCAAGCATGGCCACATCCCAGGGATGGGTGGGGAATATAACTGAGAGGGAATTCACAGGCTAACATTCACAAAAGATCAGTCATGCCCCAGACTCCAAGGCAATAGTAGGTGGCACATGAGAAAGAGACTAAAGACAGAAGCCCTGCTGGCCAGTGTGACTGGGAGACCCCCACATACTGTGCATGCCAATCACATGACCATATGTATCAGAGCCCCTCACCCTCTCCTGAAGAGAACGTCAAAAACACCTGTGAATTACTGGGTACCAATCAAGTGTTTTCAAAGGCCACCATGAGAGGCGTCCTAACTAGTGGTTATGATCAACTCTGTGACATGCACACCACCTAGGTTTGAGTCCTGGCTCCTCCCCTCACCAGCTCTTGCTAATACTCCCAGTGAGGAGCTGGGCCTGGGCAGAGCTGGGGGTAGGAGCTTAATGGGAAAGTCGTTCTTCTAGATGTGTGAGGCTCTGGGGTCCAGACCCAAGCATCACAGAGAAAGAGAAAAGAGCAGATATTTCATTGGCCGGTGTGGAAAGAAAGTAGGTGACTGGTTTTCCAGTGCTGGGAGCAGCACGTGGCCCAGGCTGGGGTTGACAGGATGCTTGTCATCATTATTATCCTACAGTCACTCATTGCCATTACCGTGTGGCATGACAGTCCTATGGTTAGAGACAGACCTGTCATGTGATTACTTTGCACAGTACAATCATTGGTTCCTTAAGAGCCCAGTCTTGGTGAGTCTTGGAACAAGCCACTGGGGGAGGAACTGACTTATGGGAAGCTGAAGGCCAGCTGAGTGGCCTCTATGGCAATTCCATAGCCACCATGGCTACAGAGTAAGACCCTGTCTCAACTCCACCTGCCCAGAAAAAGCCTCTAAAAGCATCAAATACCCCAGGGCTGGGTACCCAGGGCAGATGACCTGACTAAGATCCTGAGTCTCATAGTTCAGGAGTCTCATGGTCCCCACCAGAGCCCAGAACTCAAGCAAAGCTGGTCTACTTCAGCCATAGCATTCATGACTACAAGACCCAGGATTCACAGGTCTTGAGACAGGCACGGTATCCCACAATGCAGCTGGAAGCTCACAGACCACCTCACACCTGACGCCTGACATCCAAGTTGTCTGGTATGTGCTTTTTGTGCAGACACATCTTGCTGCATGTCAGAAGAGGCTGGCTGAGGTGGGCCTGGTGGGTGGGTAGGCTCTAAGGAAAGAGTTAGAGACAGGGGTCTGTTACGCTTCCTCTTTGAGGCTACTGACACCCTTGCTGGCAAACATGGCCCAAATCTGCCCCTTGGTGACTCATTGTATGTCACTCTGGCAATCAGAATAAATCCAGCCAAGATGATGGTTAGCCCCTTCCTGTGGAGATGGGAGAAGCCCTCAGAGCATAGCTCACTCACCTCCAAGCCCTGCTTGCCGTCTATGGTGGTCTATGGTGAGTCACTTGCTTCTTCTGTGTCTCCATTTTCACTCCCACAAGTAAGGTTTTGAGCAGCCTTGCCTCCAAAGGTTGTAGGTTGAAAATAATGTACATCGAGGGCTCAGGAGAGCCTGGCCCAGTCTGGCCTGCAGTGCTATTAGCTATTTACTCAAATTCTTTTCTCAGGGGGAAACGGCAAAAGAAAAGCAAACAGAAAAAACCCTGAGTACTTCCTGTTCCCTGGGGACAATTCTAGAAGGAAAGGAAAGGAAAGGAAAGGAAAGGAAAGGAAAGGAAAGGAAAGGAAAGGAAAGGAAAGGAAAAAGGAAAGGAAAGGAAAGGGAAAAGAAAAGAAAAGAAAAGAAAAGAAAAGAAAAGAAAAGAAAAGAAAAGAAGGGAAGGAAAGGGAAGAAGAGAAGAAAGAAAAGAGAAAAAGAAAAGAAAGGAAAAGAGAAGAGGAGAGGAGAGGAGAGGAGAGGAGAGGAGAGGAGAGGAGAGGAGAGAAGAGAAGAGAAGAGAAGAGAAGAGAAGAGAAGAGAAGAGAAGAGAAGAGAAGAGAAGAGAAGAGAAGAGAAGAGAAGAGAAGAGAAGAGATCCTTTGCACTTGTGGATACGTGTTTAAAGAGACTTGAGGCAGGCAGGCAATGTAAACCGGATAAGAAGTAACAACGTACTGTGCAATTCTTATGATGCTTATGATAACCAACTGCCTCTGGGGGACCAAATCTGAGCCCCGAGAGAGTGGTTCTTGGCTCTCTGTACACAAACATAGCATAGACATTCCCCAAGGTAATGAACGGGGATGGAATCTAACCCCAGCTATGAAGCCAGGCTCCATGCTACACTGCTAAAACTCACTATGATGGCAGAGCTGGCCTGGGTCTCTCCACCTGTGATACGAAATGAGAGCAAAGTTCATGTCTTACTATCTCTACATTTGCCTCTGGAAATGATGGAGTGGACTCAAGGGGAGGGAACCTGGACCACCAAGGCCCACACAGAGAGGCTCATTTGAGTGTGTCATAGCAGATGCCCAGCAGGTCCAGCAGCCACACCAGTGATCCACGAGAAGAGTACATGCCCCCATCATGCACGCCCCCTCATATGCACCAGAGCCAGGCAGGAGTCCCGGCCCTTACCTCGCCTTTCTTTCTTTTCCCACAGTGGTTGCCGAGGTCAGCCCAACCTGATGAGGAGAACTCAAAGATCTCCTAACGGTAACCCCATATGCTGCCCTCCGCTCCCAAGCCCTGTCTCCAGAGCAACCTCCAAGGGGCCTCTACTTTGCTGTGGCACAGCAGAGCCACGCATGCACATGAGAGGCTGCTACACCCGGCAGGCAAGTTACGTCCCCTCCCAGTACAGCCCGAACAGAGCCCAGAAGCAGACACCACTCAGCAGGACTTGCTGGACACCCTGAACTACCACAAAGCCCTGCACCTTATAATTAGTCCATGGGCCCAGGCAAAGGACAATGGCCTGGAAAAGCCAGCAAATGGGATTCGTGCATGATAACCGGCTCTCTGTGCCAAGTATATAACTTAATTACATATCCCGGGTACTCCCTTCTCTCCTGAACTCTCACCCCAGCCAGTGACGACACAAAGGAGGGATTAGAGACTGCCTGCCAAGGGCCAGTGAGGATAAAACTGCACTATTTAAGTAGAAAGTCTGCTGTAAGCAGCACCCGGGAAGGAGAGGTGCAACCTTCAATATGGCTCCACAGAGAGACGAAGCAGGTGGGCAGGTATTCGGCAGCCAGGACTGCCATAAATTCTTGGTCTGCTTCTGTGACACCCCACGGTGACAACAACCCCCCAAGACAGAAAAGAAGCCTCTGCACAGTGGCCGTGACTCCAGAGGATGGTCACCATGGCTCACACAACCATCCTTATGGTAGCCAAGGCCATCTGGGGAGACTTGGGTCTGCAGCCAGCACTCTGTAAGGCTACAGCTTTACCCCAGTGGTCCCCAGGACATTGGGAACACCTTTGTCCTGGAGCTTTGCAGTAGGGAATCGCATTGTTCGGGAAGAAAATACGGTCACTCCCTCGGGAGGGAGTCCAGTCACAGGAGTCCCCTCTCAAAGAGCTCCAGCCCATTCCAACCCGCCAAGACCCAGTTGTACTAACTGGGCGATCTGATCCAGGTGAGGCAGAGAGCACCTGGTTTCTGATGGTAAGTATGGGCATCCTAAGTTAATATAGCTTCATGGCAATGCCATGAGAATGGGGAGGGGGAGGGGATACAGAGAAGAATCAGGCACAAAAGACACACAGCTAAATGTCAGAAGGATCATTGGTGGCCAGGTATTCTGACCCCGTCACCTTTCTCCAAATCACCATTTCATTGTCGATGCCTTTATTTTTTTGTTTTTTGTTTTTGTTTGTTTGTTTGTTTTGAGACAGGGTTTCTCTGTGTAGCCCTAGCTGTCCTGGAACTCACTTTGTAGACCAGGCTGGCCTCAAACTCAGAAATCTGCCTGCCTCTGCCTGCAGAGTGCTGGGATTGAAGGCGTGCACCACCACGCCCGGCATCAATACCTTTATGTCCATCCGTCTGTCCTTCCCCCCTTCCCAACCCCACACCACACCACTGCCACACCTAAAACTTGCCACCCAGCGCAGAGGATGCCAGGACAGCCCTTGCTTGCCTCTTCCTCCCTCCCAGGGGTCCCCAGCCCGCCACACCCAACTGGAGTTGTTACCACAGCTGCCTGGAGAGCTGGCCAGCCCTGCCTCTGAGCAGCAATCCTACTCTCAGGCTGCAGAGGGACAGGAGAAACAGTGGCCATGCCCCCTGCCATGACTGGGAGCGACGACCTCACTGTCCCGCTGCCAGCCAGCAGGCTCCAAGCAATGCCACACAGAACTCGGCAGCGGGCAGGGCAGGGTGAAATCCCTCTTTATAGAGTTATTTTTGCTGTGGAATTTTCACTGGCCTGTAAAATATTTTTATATTTATTACACGTTTAACGGGAGCTCCTAGAACCAACAGGGTGTAAATAATGAAAACTGGGGTAGTAAAGCGCCCAATAAACCTCGCACCAGCCCTTTGATGCTCCCTGTGAGCCCCGGCTTCTCCTTCCTCCCCAGACCCCATCCTTTGGCCCTGGAGGAAGCCCAGAGGCCAGGGACCCTCTGGAAGCCCAACAGTGGCTCCTGAAAATGAAAGCCACCCAACTGCTACCATCTGTGCCATCAACAATGAACATACTGCCCAAAAAAAAAAAAAAAAAAAGACCTACTGTGTGTTCAGCCAACACCGGAGCTCATGTGAGCAGAGCCAGAAGACTGTCACAAGAGCTTCCATGTCCCCCAGCCCTACAAATTCAGATGGTGTTCACGTCCCTAGGAGCTAGCACCAGCCCACAACTACACAGACATGTATTGCATAGTCGCATTACTAAGGATTCCACTGGGGAACCGCAGTTGTAGGAGGAAGCGTTCTCCATAAATGAGGAACTTGCTATAGAGCCCTGCTCAGTGTGCCTACATCTTGTACCCACAAGACTCTGGAGGCCCCATCTACACTTCATGGCTCAGGTTTCCTTTACATCATCCACAAAACCCCAAGGAAAACAGAACCTTAGACCTTATTCCAGGAAGAAACCTGGATTCAGAAAGAGAGGAGACCCCTTCAGAGGGCAGGCCTGTGCTTAGGAGAAAAGTCTCGCCCAAGCTGCTCCCTCAGCAGGAATCACCTCTTCGTGTGTAGATAGCAATGGTCTATGTCTGCCTGCCAGAGCCCCATGTGACCAGAATGTAATTCCTAACACGCCAGCTCTCTCTATTCCAGATCACACATAGGAGCGGAGATCAAACTTTCTCCTGAGTCCAGCCATCTGCTCCTTGTCTCTCATACCTGCCTATAAGGAAGAATCATTCCCCAGACCAACCGCAGACCACAGAGCATCCCCCACATAGACCTGCTCTTCACAGCTCCAGGTCCTTTCCCAGAACACCCTGAATTCACCTAACTTAGGCTCAAAGCATCAGGCACCTGGAGGTGGTCTCCATAGCACGTGCCTAGTGGACCCTGCTGTTGAGTGGACCCCTGCCTGTCACACATACAAGGAAGCTGACTTTCTGAACCTACAGGCATGGCTTCACACCTGTCCACAGTAAAGGCCCTCACCAGCCATGACCACCGTGGCAGCATCCCCATAGCCCTCACCCCAGCATCTATGCAGTCAGGGCTACACAGCTACCTTGACAAGTTCGCAAGACCACACAAGGTGCCTGTCCTTCCTCTCAGGCCCCTCAAGCAATGGGGGGAGCCACACACCATACAAGTAATAGCAGAGAGCAGAAATCCCATCCACCCAGCCAGGGAGGGCTGCAGTCAGCAAATGCAAGGATGAAGGGCCTGAACCCCGAGGCTCCTCAGAGGCAACTGACTGGAGTGGCTTCCCCTCTGGGGCTAGGACAGCTAGCAGCTCCTGCTTACAGCTGCTACAGCACCGGGAGATTCTTGTCTCTCATCCCCTGATAATTATAGTCCCTGCTGCTCAGCTAACACCCGTGTCATTGCAGGGTGTTGGAACAAGCAGAGTCTAAGCGAAGAAAATTCAACAATAGCATTTGACAA
Organism: Mus musculus; assembly: GCF_000001635.26. NCBI lineage: Eukaryota > Metazoa > Chordata > Mammalia > Rodentia > Muridae > Mus > Mus musculus. The sequence goes on along the minus strand of NC_000079.6, from coordinate 55,857,506 downwards.
GTGGCCCATCCCCTGTGGCACCGCACTGAGCCAGGCCAAAGGGGACAGCGGCTAGGCTTCCTGGCTCACCCGGGATATGCGGTGATCTGAAAGCAGTCAGGAAGCCCGTGGTAAATAATGACAGTCCTTGAAGGATTCAGGAGTGGGAAGAGGAAGAGAACAAGGCCTTGGAAAGGTAGATACCAGAAACATGTCTCCTCTTGGTGAGGCTGGCCCGTGGCTTCTGCACAGCAAGAGACATCTCTTCCCAAGAATCACTTCTCCTGACAGCAAAGCACAGGCCCAGATTCAAGCACATCAAAGCTCTGTTAAGGGAGCCAGGGGTTCTCCAGCTGAGAAATGGAGTTCAACTTCTTTAGGAAAAGGGGTTCCTGCTCCCTGAGCCTCACACCACACACCGGGAAGGCAGCTACTCCCCTTAGAAAGAAGCTACTCCCCTTAGAAAGAAGCTACTCCCCTTAGAAAGAAGCTACTCCCCTTGGAAAGAAGCTATTCCCCTTGGAAAGAAGCTACTCCCCTTAGAAAGAAGCTACTCCCCTTGGAAAGAAGCTACTCCCCTTAGAAAGAAGCTACTCCCCTTAGAAAGAAGCTACTCCCCTTGGAAATAAGCTACTCCCCTTGGAAATAAGCTACTCCCCTTGGAAAGAAGGGCTCCACTCCTCCAGCTTCTCACACACATGGACAGGGCTCCAGTTCCTCTCCAACCTCTGAAGAAAGAAATAATGGAGGAACTATGCCAGGGATCTTCCCAAGCCCCATCTCTGCCTGACTCAGTTTCCCCACTGAGTACTACCTCCTTGGGAACTGCCACCCAAAGCAAAAGGTCAATGCCAAGCCCTTAATTGCAGGTGCCAAGGGGGGACTACCTCCTTGCCACAGAGTTCCCAGGGGGCATCAGCAGCAAGCACTAAACCTCCAATCCTTACTCCACCATCACTCCTCAGTCCCGTGACAATGAGCACACTGTAGTGGGTGCTTGCAGCACTGTGTAGCCAGTAGCAGGCCAGGGTTCTCTGGGACCAGTATGAATGCCTGTTCCTTACTGGCTGGCTCCTCACGATCTTTCTCCACAAGACCACATGTGGACATCCCCCTGAGGACCAACAGTTACCGCTGTACCCACTCAACAGTGGCTGTGTCCTCTCGCTTTATAAGGGTGGGAAGATGTAGGAACTGAGGGGCTCAGCAACTAGTCTGAAGTCACAACATACACCCAGGCCTGACCATCGCCCAAGTCTCAGGACATCTAAGGACAACCAGGGCTTGTGAAGGAGGGCAAGTTAGAGACCCTCTGGCAACAATATCTGCTCTGAGCTCAGGCCCTGCACCTTGCTGGCTCTCCTACTCCGAGCTGCAGATGTTGGGGAGGAGTCTCCAGCTTCCCCCAAATCCATCTGAAGAGAGATGCTGAGCAGACGTCAGCTTCCCAGTACCCGCTCTGAGATGAAACACATGTTTTCTGTGTCGCTTCCCCTCCCCCATATCCCCCCCGGGCTCTCCAAACATGCTGGAGATATTATTATTATTTATTATTTGCTGAGTGCTGACAGCAAACTGAACATCAGACCCAGGAGCCTAGGCCCTGCCAACACAGCTTGCAGTCAGCCAGCACGACATAGCTCCCTGGTGACTCGGATACAAATCCAGCTGCTGGAGCTGGCTGCTGGGGACTCTGCCTTTCAAGACCTTTCTTCCTACTCCCAGTCTCACCAGCCCATGACTCTTGGCCTCCTCCTGACCTGAGAGGTTGTCCTCAGCCCAGGATGCTTCGGTGTAGGAAGAGTGGAAGGCCTCTCTCAGGAGCGGGTTGGGCAGCTCTAGGGAATGCTCTCCGCTCGGGCTTGCAGGTGACTGGGCAGGTCCCGCTGTGTTACTGACTGCTCTTTTCCAGGGAAACCAACTTTCTCTCGCCTTGTTCCTCAGGAGAACACTAACACCCGGAGGAAGCTCCCAGATATGGAACACCCTCTAGGTCTATCCTGGGAAGTGACATGAGGCATGAAGATGCTGGGCAGCCAATCCCCCATCATCACATAAACACTATTACTATGCAAGATTATTTTTAAAAGTTGTAAAAGTTCACCCTCAAAAAAAAAAAATAACAAAATGTTAAAGACTAGAACAATGTTACCAATTTGTTGTTACATCTCAGGCTGCATAGGGTTGAACATGGCACCTCACAGGAGGCGACTTGAGCCAGGTCCCCCTGTCCCAGTCCTCTGTGCTGGAAGAGCCCCTATGCCACACCCCACCCCATATCAATAGCATAGGTCAACACCACCAGTCCCCTGCATGAAGACTTCCAGAAGACATCTCTGGCTGCCCTCTCAAGAAATAAGCACACCAAGGCCCTGTGGTATATAGAAGGAGCCAGCACCTCTGGGGACCTAGGCTGCCATGCTAGGGACACCAGTTTGTTGGTGAGGTGGTCGGAGCCACCTCTGTGCCCAGATATGTGCTCCGAGAAGCCGGGCGAGGTTAGTCTTCTCCCCTGTTAGAGCCCCAGGGATGAACATAGCAGCTTACACTTTTGAATGAATCGTTAGATGAGAGGACCAAGACTGAAAGGATAGCACTGCCTTCCATCTGCCTGCACACATACACGTACACAAGAGCAGCCCGAGCCCCTCCCAGGCCCGCAGCAGGCTGCCTACGGGACATTCCCCATTTGAGAGTGGTGCTCCCGACATCGGTGGGGACACTAGATCAGAAAGGTGAAGCCAAGAGGACTCCATTCACCCCCACTCTCCTTCAGACCCACAGTTCTGCCAATGCCCCAGCATGGCTGCGGAGACTCATGGAGTCTAAGCCGTAGCTTACTCTATTTACTGGTGTGTGAATCTCCACACAGACCACAAGTGAAGCCAAGGAGAACCTCTAAAGGTATTTGTACAAGTTAGCGGATCACGGGGGTTTATATCAAAAAGATCAAGTGACGGGCACAGCTAGGAAAGGTGTTGGCTGCGAGCCTGAGGACCCGAATCCTAGTCTCCCATGGTGGAAGGAGAGGGCTCATCACACAAGTCAACCTCAGACCTCCACCCATGCACTGTACGCACATACACGTATATACCCATACACACTAAGCATATCATTTTTAAGTCAATCGTATTGGTGTATACCTTTAATCCCAGCACTCAAGAGGCAGAGGCAGGTGGATCTCTGTGAGTTCAAGGCCAGCCTGGTCCACATAGTAATTTCCAGAACAGCCAGAGGTACAAAATGAGACTGTCTTGCAGGGGGAAAAAAGTATAGTTTTTAAAGAAAGCAAGTCTATACCCTAAGAACAGGCATCATGGCAGAAGATCCCTGTGAGCCGACAGCTGCAGAGCCCCTGGGGCCCCTCGGACTGCAGAAGATAGCTGTGTGCAAGGGTGAGAAGAAAGAGGCTCACGTGGCCTGGTCCAAGTTCCAAGGTGTCTGTCTGCCTGAACATCTCATTGCTCTATACAACAGTATGGCCCTACTTCCTACTGTGTCCTAGCCGCTATCAGCCCAGCTAGTGGCGCACATAGTAGGTGGTGCACACAGTAGGCACTCCTGCCCCTTCAGCCATCAACTGCAGCTGCTATTCCCAAGGAAGTTTGCCCTGCATCAGGGTGCTTCCGACAGCTGACAACTGGTTCTCTCTAGCCTCCATCTACAGGCGCGCGACTCCATCTTCAGGTGCCAATGAACGGCACCAAGGCCCAGGAGTTGCCACGGGGAGACACTCCAAGTCTGTGTAGCACACAGTGATTCACAGCCCAAGACATCCTTCCCCAGGCTACTGTGGATTTATCAGCACCACCATCTTCAATTAGGAGGCTTGTCACTCATCTCCAGCCATCAGAAGGAAGTGAGTGAAGAGATTAATGTCTTTTTAAAAACTGCTTTCATCCTTCGAAAGGGTCCCTCCCAGATGCCTTTTGCATTTCTAAGAAGAATGGCAGACACAGAGGCAGACGCAGAAGAGACTGGCTGCCTTGTGTTCCCCCTATTCTCCAAGCCCCTCAGCCAGCCTCTGTCCCCATTTCTCACCATGCCAGGCTGGGAATCCTTCCAACTGAGGCCATGGCAGGTTCAGGACCAGGGCTTTTCTAGAGAAAGGGCAACAGCCAAGCTTAGCAGCTCCACGGAGCCTCTCCAAGGCATTTGCCACGGCCAGTGCATCCCTCAAGAGTGTAACCAAGTCCTAACTCTTCAGGATATAACTCACTAAAAGGAGGGCCTATCGGGGGGGGGGGGGGGCTTCACTCACGACAGCTGGTGTCCTCATGAGAAAAGGGACATTTGGACACAGACGTAGATAACGTCAGGTAAAAATGAAGATAAACGGGCATGGTGGGTCTATAAGCCAAGGGATGCCAGGAGGTGCCAGGTATGCCTGGAATCCAGGGGGGAAATATGTCGGGTCCCTCAAGCCCAAAGGAAGGAGGTGACAGCTCATACTCTGGTTTTGAACTTCGCTTCCAGAACTATGAGTGGCCAGATCTCTGCTGCTTTAAGAACCCATTCACAGTAGTTTCCTGCAGAGGTTCAAGGCCAAGGAACACAGTGCCATGGCCAACCCAACCCTTCCTCTAGGGCAGCGGTTCTCAACCTTCTTGATGCTGCGACCCTGTAATTCAGTTCCTCATGTTGTGGTGAATGCCCCCCCAACCATAAAATTATTTCTATTGCTACTTTATAACTGATTTTGCTACTGCTATGAATCCTAATGTAAATATCTTTGGAGATAGAGGTTTACCACAGGGGTCGAGACCCACAGGATGAGAACCACAGGTCTAGGCTTCTCGTCTCTGACCCACACAGGAGAGTGGATGCTAAAGAAAAGCCCAGAAGATCCCTTCCAGGTACCTGCTTTTCCATCACCAGCCAGTTCCTCCTGCTAACACATTCAACATATATTTATCACTGAGCCCCGCTGTGACCTCCATTATAATATCCAGACCTGTTCTTCCTAGACTCAATGTTGTCTCTGTCACAAGTCAAAAGACTGGCTTCCTGATCTACCTCATATCAGACAATTAAGCCCTGGCAGAAGAAGGTAGGAAAGTGTATGAGGCTTCAGAAATGGTGCCACACCACCTCAGGGCTCAGGATGTCTGTAAGCAGAGGGAGGCGCCCCCTGGGGCCTGGGCCAGGCTTTTTCTGTTGAAAAAAGAAACTTTTTCTCTCAGTGCTCATGAGAGCTACATCGGCTGGGCAAACCATACTCCACTGGCACATAGTCCTCTGTATCTGCAGAACCCAGCAAGGAGCCAGCAAGGGGTGGGGCTCCACACATATATGGTTGCATTGTACCTGAGGAGAGGCAAGAAGGTGCTTCCTTCAGGAAAGCACTGTCCTCTGCCAACAGCCAGAGTACCCAGGGTTCCTTAGGAGCTGCCCTGACCTTCACCCCCTTCCCATGCACTCACTGACCCCACCACCTCCAGCAGATGCTATACACATTAAGAAGGAATCTAGAGAGTAACCTGAATAGCTTGCCTGCTCTCTGGCTACATGGGACTTAGCCGTTCCTGTGCCTCGGTTTCTCGACCTGTAAAGGAGAGGGGAGCTGTACCTGCTTTTGGAATATTGGGGTGTGGTCCAGCGGGTTAGTACATGGGAAACACTTGCACTGTGCCTGGTACGTGCTTGGTAAGTGTAAGCCCACATGGTTTGTCATCGTTTCCCTGTGTCCTTACAACTCTAGGGTCCTCCCATTTGCTTTGCCAGCATGAACAAATGGCTCTCTTCTGCATGGGGACACCCAACATCCATTTACAGAGAGAAATGCCTTGTGCCAGGAATGCAGAGCAAAGTTACCAAGGCCTAGTAGGAGAAGCAGACGCAGTACGCAGAGAGCACGAGACATGAGACATCGTCATTGGTAGAGAAAGACCTGGGAGAGCTCGCTGCTGAAGGCGTGTCAAACAAGACATTTAGGTTTTGAGGGATGAATAGGAGTTTACCAGGAGACTCTTTCCCAGTCTGTAGCTGATATTCCGTAAATAACTAGAGAGTAAGACAAAAGAGCAACATCCAAGCCTAAGGAAACAGAACACATAGTTTGGGGGGGGGGGGGTATAAGCAGAAAAGGAGAAAGGTAAACTAAAGCCAAACTCAGAAAGGTTCTGGATGCCGCACTCAGACAGGTTTTGAGGGGCAGGGGTTGGGGTGTGATAAATAAGATTTAGGGTTACAGGAGGCCTGTCTTGCTTCACCACCTAAAATCCATGCTTGCCATTTAGTCTTGAATTCTCTTCCCAGCAGAAATGATGCCCTCAAGTTCACAGCCCTGGAGACCCCACGTTTGTACCTATTCTGGTTAAGGCCATGGTGCCCACAGCTGCGTACTATCAGCAGAGGCCCTCAGCCAAGACCTTTGGGGAAATTCTCACGGCTCCATGCAAGTCCCAGAGGACAGATGGGTCTGGGATAAGAGACATGTCCGAGCCATAAGCCAAAAACCTCTGTTGGCATGCTGGCACTCAAACACCTCCAGCCTGCAGCTCTTTCCTCTCCCTGGCTCCAGAAGTGTGCCCCTTCACCTCAGCTGAGCTCAGAGGCCCTGGCAGTCTGTCCCTTTCAGAATGCGTGTTGTGATGTTCCGCGTGGTGGACACTTGAGACTCCCCTGGGCCTCTGTGACTTAGCCAGCCAGGTCCCAAGCTGTGTTCTGACCTCACGCCCTGGCACCAGCACCCCCCCCCCCATCTGTCTACCCAGCAGCTGGGACCACACACTTCAGCAGCTGCCCAAGCAGGCACTAAAATTAGGTGACCCATTAGATCCAGGACATGGAGATCATGGGGCAGGGTGCTAACAGCCCCAAGGCTCACCACCCCCCCCCCGCCCCCTCCCTGATGCTCCCAGCCTAGAACTCAAGACCAAGCAAAATGAGCAGCCAAACATCTGCCTTTCCCTAGGGACACTTGGGGAGAGCTTTGGTTTCTGTTTGTTTCATGTAAAAATTATTCCTGGAGATGAAATAGAAAGTAGCACATATTTGCAGCAGGACTTTCAAATATATCTGACAAGTTCTTTCCCCTTTTCTCTGGATTGTTTTGAATTTGAGGAAGCATACTGGGGGGTGGGTCATGGCCACAGGAGAGATGGCTGAACCTGTCAAAGAACTTAATACCAAGTCCTGCAGCCTGAGTTCAACCCCCAGAGCCCCCACAGTAGAAAGAGAGATCTGACACCCGCAAGTTGTCCTCTGACCTCCACATATGGGCTGTGGCACACACATGTGCACACACATACACAAAAATTCACATTTCCAGAAGGAGGAGGAGGAGGGGTGAGGGAGGGGAGGGGAGAGGAGGGAGAAAGAGAAGAGGGAGAGGAGAGGGAGAAGGAGAGGGAGAGGGAGAGGGAGAGGGAGACGGAGAGGGAGAGGGAGAGGGAGAGGGAGAGGGAGAGGGAGAAGGAGAAGGAGAAGAAGAAGAAGAGGAGGAGGAGGAGGAGGAGGAGGAGGAGGAGGAAGAGGAAGAGGAAGAGGAAGAAGAAGAAGAAGAAGAAGAAGAAGAAGAAGAAGAAGAAGAAGAAGAAGAAGACCACACTATGCAAACAATTTATGAATTGTTTCTTCCCCTACTTGACATCACTTTGGTAAGTCTCTAAAGATTAGTGGCATACATCAATGGGAAACAATGTAGAATATTCTATAATATTCTATTTTGTTACTGGGCCATAATTAATGTTGTAAAATCTACCATTGTTAGCCTTTATGCTCACCCTGCTTTGTGATATTTATATAATCAGCGAGCATCTATGAGCAGAGACCTTGTCCACAGCTATGATGGTTTCCTTGGTTCCAGGCACTGTAAGGCATGGTTCATACAAGAAGCACACAACAAGACCCTTAGCATATATGAACTGCCTACCCTCCCCCAAGAGCCACACCAGAGGCTAGACTTTGAAGTCACCCTGTCTACCTCTGTCTGTCAGATCAGGCCATGGCTCCTACGGCCAGTTTGCTCGTTTGATCCTGGGACAATCACCCTCCGAGAGAATTTAATATATGTAGAACTTGCTTGCCCAACACTGCAAGCCCATTTCTCTCTTTCAGTATAAAACTGAGTCATGGTTCCTTCTCCATGAACTAGCTCAGCACACAGGAAAGACAAGCAACAATTGTGTCCCAGGACCCAGGGACTCAGGGTGACTCCCACTCCAGGGTCTGTGGGCCTTAACTGTGGGTCAAAGTGAAATACCCGGATCAACACGTGCAAACCTTCCCCAAAGGACCTCTCCCCTCCTCTCTCCCTTGCATGCCCCTCCTCCCACTCACTCTATTGTACATGTCCCCAGGAAGCAATCCCCTTAGAAGGGACTAACCATCCCCAGCAAGGTTAACTGGTATCCCAAATGCTAACACCAGCCCCGAGCTAGCGTCCCATAAAGCAACTTGCTCCCAACGGAATTGCCTCTGCATTTCCCAGCAGAGCAGCTCAGCTCAGTGTAAATAGGCTGTCTCAGGGCTCACTACGTCACCTCACTCTGGCAAGTTATGGATGGCACTACAGAATCGCCGTCATAAATACAGCCCCTCGGTTAAACAAAGCCGACAGCTTTGTGCCAATAACCTTTGAACCACTCAAGCCCAGTGTCAATTGTATTTGTCTTTGAGCTGAGGTTTACTCTAGACTGTTTGCTAAATCAGGGCTCATCTGCGGAGATAATTCAAATATATTACAGGCAGCAGGCAGACAGGAGGCCCTCCCCCACATGACCTCAGTCTGGGTCTCTGCCACAGCAGCCTATACGGCAAGTTAGACTAGGAAAGGGCAAGGAGAGCAAGAAGGGATGTTGGAGCCTGGATGAGAACAGGGGCTCCTCCGCCGCTCTGGCATCCTCACAGAGCCTGTTTCTCCCGGAGGAGTCCAGGGCTGTCTTCCTGGAACACAGGGAATCCATGCTCAGAAAGTTGTTTGCACATACGATCAGACCCTAGAATGAAATCAGCTTTGCACATGGAAACCTTGCAAGGATAGAAGTCTAGACGAAGCCCCTAGCCTGTGTGGACAAGAACCTCCAAGTCCTTCTGGGGCAAGAAGGAAGACTGAACAACACTTTTATGTGGGGACAGGGCAGACAAACATGCGGAACAAAAGCCAGGCAAGAAAGAGGAGAGCACTCTGGTCAAACCAGCTGCAGTTGCTACTGCCCAGGAAGACTGGCTAGTTTGTACCCCGTGCCGGCTATAGAACTGGCCCTGGGCTGAGGCCAAGAAAACAGAACTCAGGCGAGGCTCCTTCCTCGGTCATTCCCAGTTTGGCCCACTCGCCTTCTGAATCTGGAGCCCTCTCGGCCCTGCCTTCCTCTCCTACCCCTCACCATTTGAGGGGCTCTGTCCAATGCCGCGCCCCTGGCAGGAGCCCAGCCACCACCACCCCTCCCATCACCGGAAGTGGAATCGAAGCCAGGGAAGTACCTTGCTCTGCTTCATCTCCTGATAGTGAAGCTACAGGCTTGACAGGTCAGGAGGTGAGGGCGGGGGATCAGGGTGTTGAGGGCTGTGTTTAGATTATGTCCCATGAGCCTCTTTGAAACTCAACAAGGAACAGGCTGAGAAGAGTGGGCGGGGCAACGAGTGAATTCAGCTGTATCATGGTCAACAGAGGCCGAGCAGCTGTGTGCCCTCTGGCTGTCATGGGCAGCCTTCTGTCCCTTCTATCGGTAAAACATCCATCTCTTGCTCGGCCTAAAGATCCAGTAAGATCTTGAAGTGTGCTTGCCTGCAGAAAGAACTGCTGCTGCCCTTGAGATTAGAGGCTGGCTGTCTTTTATCCAACAAGGAAGAGAGAGCCAAGAGAGCACTCCAGGTTCCATGCCTGCTTCCTCGCAGAACCCTGTCGCCTGGAATCATGGGATAAGAGTTTTATACAATGTAACAGCTCTGCTTGCAGTCCACTCCATATGGAAACTCTGGACGCGCATGTGAGTTAAGCCATGAGGCCAGCTCCACCCTCTACCTCCATCAGTACATCAGAAATTTGGGGAGGCCCTAGGCAGGACCAGAGTCTAAGAGTTTGCTCTCACTTACCTTGAGGAGACTCACCCCTCCTTGGGATGTGGAGATGTGAGAAACCGCTTCATCTCTTCTAGCACCTGGGAGGAGGGAGACAGACAGAGGTCGCTAGGGTTCGGTGCCTGGAGCATCTCTCTGCCATCTCTACACCTAACAGGAGCAGCAGAAAGCAGCAGCAACGCCTGGGCTGAGCAGGGGGAGACAGCGGACATTTATAAATGACCCTCTTAGCTGTTTACAAGACACCTTCTGAAAGAAAGCAGAGGAGGAGAAATAAACTTGAAGTAGGGACCCTGGCGGGAGTCTGCGATGCGCTTTGATAAGCCAGCTGCACCAGCATTTCTTCCCCAGATTTTATGGCCAACTTTACAGCCCTGTGTTTGGGACTCTTTATCAGGGGCCGGAAGGGGGGAGCAAGCAAGATCCCAGACAAGAAGCCTTCCCCCAACAACTTCTCCAGCAGATACAACCTCATCTGGAGATCAAGATAGCCTGTGTCCCCTCCAGTCCCGGCAGTTGTGTCCCTGTCTCCCCCACCCCCAACATCCAGATCTGGGGTAGACAAGACATTCCTCAGTGTGGCAGTAAACAGGCAGATCCCGGCCCTCTCGGGAAACCTTAACGGGAGAGGAGTCATGAGAAGTCAAAAGCAGAGCCCATTCCATTAAGACGTGGATGCCTTGTCCCAGAACCCCCTAAAGGCAGGCAGGGTGTCTCAGGGACCCCAGCCTAGCTCAGTGCTCACATCTGGGCCTGAGATAGAATTCCAGTTGGACCTAACACTTTGTCATCATCACACCTTAGCGCACTGAGATTGTTATCGTGGTTAAAAGCATGGGGAAAGGGTCTCTCACATCAGGCAATCCACGTCTCAGTTTCAGACCCTCCCTCTTGCTGTTAAATGGTCCCTACCTTTTGGAGCAGGACTGCACAAGAAACTCAGTGAACAGGCCTGGTCTTCATAGTGGATGATTCTAGAAATCACAGTTCATCTTCCCAGACTGGCTGTACCCTCAGGTTTTCCTATCAGCCTCACCTAAATGATGTTTACCCTAAGCCCTGTCTTTAGGGCATGGCTTCTAGCATGCTTCGCTGTGCTGGGAGAAGGGAGTGCTTTAGAGTTGGAGAAAGGCTTAGTCCCGTTCCCCAGAAAGCCCACTCTTCTGCCATAAGCAAGCCTACAAATACAGGCTCCGCTCAGGCAAACCTGGCAATGGACTCAGGGAACAGGAAAGTGGACAGCCAGGGTCAGGGAAGGGAGGATGGAGAAGGGTCCTCAACTGACAGTCTGTGCTAGGCTTAGAAGAAGACAGGGAGCTTTGCCAGTGGGGAGGTAAGTTGTTCTCTGCAGTCTGGTACTGGATCCTTGGTGAACAGGGGGAGGGAGTCAGAGAAGGCTGGACAAAGCTGCAGCAGGAGAGAAAGGAGGAGGATTAGATATTAGTAAGGGCCTGTGGGCAGCCCAGCCTCAAGGTAGAGGCCGGGAAAGAAGTGGAATGAGCCGGGGATGCTGGTTTAGCTTGCTTTAAGGGAACTACCGTTGGATGGGGGGGCGGGGGGGAGGATAGCCCTAACGACAAGGGAAGCTAGTGAGGAGTCACCAGTCAGGAGTGTTTTCTCGGTTTCCACGGCCTTCTGGGTACTCTGGTCACAGGCCACTGCAAGCCTAGAGCACTACAAACTACCTGCTGCCCAGATAAATCCCCCACAGGGATGCTTCCCAGGGCCGGCAAGAAGTCAGAGCCAGACTAGTTAGCAGCTCTATAGGCTGCCCTGGATCTCAATGCACATATCTAGCCCTGAGCACTATAGCCAGTGCCTCTCTGGGGAGTGGAGCCTTCTCAGTCCCAGCTGTCACCTCCTAGGTTGGTCAAACACCCATGCCTTCTTTCTCCTTCCTGAGCATTCTGCCAGAACTCCTTGGCTTTCAGCATAGGCTGTTCTTGCATCTAGCATCAACCTGCTGGCTCTGCCAGATGCGGGTCTGAATGGCCTCAAAGTGACTCAAATCTGTGCCTCAACCCTCCAGCTCTCCCCTCTCCCCTCTGGTCCCGGGCCCTTCTGCTTTTCCAAGGGTCCTTCTGGCCACTCGTATATGCTGTCCAGACATATCCTTGGCCCCTAAACAGAACTTCAATCTGATCTTTTGCTCATTTTAGAAGTTGCCAAGATGGCAGAGAGGAGCCTGCTGTGTCCCTTTCACCCCAGTTCCCAGTGGCCACATTTTACCAATACACTATCAAGACCAGGACATATAAAGCATATGTGCGACTCTATGTAGTTCTTCATCATTGTGCTTTCCCCAGGTAGACACAAACAAACATGCTACCAAGCATGGTAGCAAGGACAGATGGAAGAAAAAAAAAAAATCCCACCAATTCCAGCTTGAGGAGCCAGTGATTTTTTTGGCGTTAGTGACAGGCCATGGGTGAACGGTCACTTACAAGACCATCGATGACTCAAAGGCAGCTGAGTCCCAGAAAAATCCCACCCCAAGGTGGGTAACAACTCAAGACAGCTGTGCCCCTGGAGCTCACTGCCGACCTTGCAGGGAGCTCTACCCGAGAGATCCCTCCCTCCCAGCCACTGTCTGCTGTTTGTGTGACCTCGGGGAGCTTGTCAGCTGTATAGGTCCTGAGCCTCCCACATTTCCTTAGCTTCTTGAGTCTTGGGGGCTTGCCTCCTCCTTCCAGGAGGGAATGTCTGAATTTAGAGGAAATGGCTACACAACACCTCACAAGCAGACATACGTGAAATGTTCCCTGGAATCAAGAAGCTGAATTAGTCCCAAGACGTCAAAGTCAGCATCTCCAGTGGTGCCCGTTATAGTCACGCTGCCCTCCTTCCCGCCCATCCACTCCTCGATTCCCCCGGGGAATTCTGCTGGGAAGTCTGCCATGTGTCTGAAGATGTAGCTCAGTGGTAGAGTGTTCAAGGTCAGTGGTCCAATCCCCAGCACGGAGGAAGAGAAACTTTTTTTTTTGTCATTTTGAAGATGTTACGTAAATAGTATGACACAGTGGGTGACCCCGTGAGATTGGCTTTTTCCATTCTTCAGAATTCCATTGAGACTGAGGGAAAAGGAGTCAAAGGTTCACCCCTTTCAGTTGCTGATTATAACCTGCATTCTGTGTCCATTGAACCGTGGGTCAGCTCGTGGCCATTAGTTTTCAGTCACTGTCAGGGATTTTGCTATCCAAAACTCATGTCAGTGTCAAGAAGCAAGTAATCATACAATTTTTAAACTGCTTAACATACTTCTTCAGAACATCACTGTTTTTAAAAGATAAGGTAGCCCATGAGGCTGGCCTCCAATTTACTAAGTAGTTGAATATGACCTTGACTGCTGGCCTTCTATGCGCTAAGATTACTGGTGTGCCCACCATGCCTGAATGGTGTGTAAGATTCAGTGTAGGGCCTTGTGGTATGCTAGCAAGTACTCTACCCTCTGAGCTACATCTCAGGCTCCTGGCAACACTACTTTTAAAAACATTTATTTGTTTGCTGACTTATTCATGTGTTTGCTTGTGTGAGCCTGCATGAGTTTATGTGTGCCACATGCATGCAGTACCTGAGGTGGCCAGAAGAGGGCACCAGATGTCCTGGAACTGGAATTACAAGTGGCTGTGAGCTGCCACAGGGGCTTTATGAACCCAAACTCAGGTTCTCTGAAAGATCAGTAAGCGCTCCTAACTGATGAGCTGCCTCTCCAGTCCCCTCCCACAAAATACCACTTTTAAAAGTAGCTTGTGAGCCAGGTGTGGTGGCACACACCTTTAATCCCAGCACTCAGGAGGCAGAGGCAGGCAGATTTCTGAGTTCGAGGCCAGCCTGGGCTACAAAGTGAGTTCCAGGACAGCCAAAAAGACCAAAAAAAAAAAAAGTAGCTTGTGATATAATTACTGTGTTTATGATGGAATCATGTATATGTATGATCACATACACACACACATAATATACTCACTTCCTCTGCCATTTTTAAGGTATCTACAGGGCTGAAGAGATGGCTCAGCCTTTAAGAGAACTGACTACTGTTCCAGAGGACCCAGGTTCAATTCCCAGCAACTGTACCATGGCTCACAACCACCCAGTTCCAGGAGATATGATGTCTTCATCTGGCATCCGCGGACACCAGTCACACACATGATGCACAGACAAACAGACAGACATGTAGGACAAACGCCCATGCACAAAAAATATGATGATAAAGAATTTGTACACACACACATACATGTGTGTGTGTGTGTGTGCGCGCGCGCGCGCGCGTGTATAATTTTTACTCAGGAGTACAGAGCTGAGCAATGAGTAATGAAAATGTTGCTTCCTTCAGGCTCAGCACAAGGCCCCATGCCCAGAGGGTGACAGGGGAGGAGAAATGTGAAAGAACAGTATGCTGGCACAAAGCTCCCCAAAGGCCTTACCTGCCCTCCTCTGTCCTTCAGGAGAGAGAGCTACTCACTAAGCCTTCCATGAAAGAGCACCTGCATACTCCCACCAAAACCTCCTTCTCCCCTTCCTATAGGCTGAGGTGTGGGCGGCGCATCAGACTTCTGCATTGCCGCACCAGAGGACCAGATGGACCCCCGGGATTTGAGGGGGTCCTACAAGGTGGTAGAATGGAAGAAAGTATTTGATGCTGGTGCAATCTCTGCCTTCATAGACGATGAGGTTCCCCAACACACCTCTAAAGTCTAAAGTGACGTGCACATCAGGGCCACTGGGACATCTAGCTACTTACTGGTCCAAAATAAATTTGGTGGGTTTCAATGGAGCCCAGAATGAAGAAGAGCAACAAGACATCCCATCCCGGGCCAGGCTTCTTGGTCATTCCTCTCCTTCCTGCGGGCTTGACAGAAGAGGTTTCTTACGCGTACTGGGCATAAGGGAACAGTATCACTGAGCAAGTATAAAGAGACAGCCACCAAGCCCTGGCAGGTCAGGGCAAGCTGCTCCCTGCTATGGAACCCAGGACCCTAGATCCTAGCCTCTGGGATGCCCCTGCTCAGGAAACAGGAACCAGGCTTGCTACGGAAAATGGCTGCAAATTAACAGATTTTGGCCTTTCCCAGCCCAAAGCAGGAAGCGAGGGGCCCTCTTGGGTTCTCCACTGGCTCTGGCCTAGACCTACCCACCGACCCCTCCCCACTTTCTCAACCAGTCACCTTCAGTGGCTCCCCATTGTCTCAAGGCTCCCTTGGCCTAGCATTTGGTGAAGTGAGACTCATCAGAACTCCAGAAGCCTAGCAACCCTCCACCCTGCTTGAGATGCCACTGAAGCCCCTAAGGATCAGACGTTCCCCCTTAGGACAAGAATTTATTCTAGGCAGAGTTTGATTATGATTTTGAATGTGGAGAAGGAGGGGCCTATGAGCACTCAAGCTGGAGGAACTGAAAGAGGAGACAAATAAATGTCTCCTGACTCACCTCACGTCTAACCTCTTTGAGAGAGATCCTGACCCTAACCTGTGGCATAGGCTCCCCAGGACTCCTGCCCAACCAGTCGGGTCGGTGTACCCTGATAGATGCTGTTGGACAGGGAGTCAGCCCCCAGAAAGGTGGATCCTCTGGGAAGATGCCAGACCTGGATTTCACAGTCAGTACCAGGGAGGAGACAAGGAAGCTGTCGTGCAGATGGAAGCCTCAGAAGACAGAAATGGTGTGTGTGGGGGGCAAGTCCCCAGCCTCAGTTTCCCTTTGTAAGTCACAAGAGCACAAACAAGATCTCTTTCCCCTTCAGGCTAATGTGGCTTCCTCAAGGGGAAGGCAGGCCGAGGCTGGAAGCCCCCCAGCCTGAGCTCTGTGGTCTCCAGTGTCTCCACATCTCAGTCATGAGAGAGCAAAGCCGTTCCTGTGGTCCTTGTGTGGCGTGAAAGCTAAAGGGGCCCATGCCCAGTAAGACACCAGCCGAGGCCTGGCCCACATCTGGGCGCTTAATCCAGCAGCTGTGCTATTACTATTAGTTGGAATCTTGGACCAGTAGCTGGGCCCCTCCCAGGGTGAGTTCCTCATCTGAAAACCTGCTGACAGTTGACTCTGATGAGGAAATAGCCCAAGAGAAAGAACCCAGCACAGGCCTAGCACAACTAGTACTCGAAACCTGTTAGCCCCTCTACGCTGTTCAGCAACAGGAGTCAGTCAACAGGTACAGGCTCGCTCGAATCAAATCGCATATGGCTAAGAGGAAATCCGAGGACAAGGAACAAGAGGCTCCTGCTCCCCTGAGCGGTCTGCCAGCTCAGGCAGCCAGGAGGGGCTTCCCAGCAGTCCCTTCCCCCCCTGGCCAGGCCCCACTTATATGATGCTGAGTCCCGAGCTAGGCATGTGGGCTCCTCACCAAGACCCCCAGGGCACCTCACCCATCAGAACTGCCTGCTAGGCGAGCACACACCATGCCAACATGACTATTTGTTTAGGATTTAAAAAGAAAGGGGAATCACAGAATACTCCAAAGCACTCTACAGGAAAGGGACCACAACCCTCTAGGGATCCTGTAGGGGCTCCTAGAGCCAGCCCACAGTGGGTGACCCGGGGTCTTCCAAGGGCTGTGGCTCAGCCCCAGACCCCCTATATATGGTCACCCCATACCTCACAGCCCTGCAAGGCAAGAGTTCTTCATCCCTCGGTGAACAGCAAAGAGAACAAGGCTCACCATGCTAAGGAGGCAGAGCTAAGATTCACACCCAGCCTGATTCGTTATCGTTGTCAGTAGGTTCCCTCAGCACCACTGGACTTGAACACCGAAATGGTCTCAGCCCTTGGGTTCTGTCCCACTTGAGTCTGGCCATGCTGATGTGCACAGCTGGGAGTGAAGCAACCACTGGGAACATGTCCCCAAATAATAGCAATCACCAGCAAGCCACCAGCCCTGTACACCCAGGGTTCCCACGGGCAGAGGAGAACAGGCTCTCCCGCAACACTGAGGAAACATAAATATTTCATGGGCAGCTCCCTCTGGTAGGTCTCCAACCAGGCTTTCAATTGTCATGAAACAATTCAGATTTTCCAGCTCAGGGAAACACGGGCAGCTTGTCGGCCCAGCCGGCCAGCTCAAGCAGGAGTAATTACGTTAAAAGCTTCCGACGGGACTGTTCACCATGCTGGAGCCCCGGCACCCTGTCTCCTCACGCAGCCAACAGACACGTGGAAGGCAGCTGAGACATCAGAGAGACTGACAGGCACAGGAGGTAAACCAAGGCTCCCCAAAGAGGCAACTCTAGCAAGGTGGGGGCCACGACTTCTTTATATGTTTCCTCCACGGCACGCTGTGGCCTTGAGAGCTTAGTGGGAGAAGAAACGGGCAGATAGACTGACGGAGAAACAGACAGACAGAGTGGATTTCTATCTACTCTCATCTCGCCTGGTGACATCCATTCTAGGTAGAGCAGATGGGTCCCTTGGCTTTCCTTTCCTCATCTTGCGGTCAAACCCAGAACCTCACGCATGCTAACCATGTGCCCTACCTGAGTGACATACATTCCCATCCCTGGTCTAAAATATAAATCTGAATGTACTTCTTCATTCCAACCCTTCCTCTGTTTCTCTTTGCTTTCGGAAAAACATCTCACAACTTTGAGTGTCGTGTGGCATCTGGTTCCCATTTTTCTCTGACATTCACTATGATTTCTTTCCAGGGCACCAACTCTATAAAACCTTCCTCCCTTCCCAGGCACCAACTATATATATAGGATCATCTTGCCTTTCCTTTAGGAACCGCAGTTCCTCTTGCTTAAGAGACTTTGCATCTCTAGGGAAAGATGCCCAGGGGTGGAAATGGCCCCTGGTAACTCCTTAGGCTGGCATTCATGGTCCTTCCCTCTCCAGTGTTATAGTTAATGGGGTGCAGGGAGGGAGGGGGAAGAGCTTCCTTGGCTCAACCCAAATGTGCAGAAGCCGTCTGCCTTTCTCAGTGAGAGCCTAAGCACAGAGTAGATTCTCTCAAGCTTTTGACAGGAGCGAGGCCAGCACAGAAGGATCCCAGGTCAGAAAGCCTCCTGTTCCATGCAGATACTCAGAAATGCTGTGAGATGGAATATTGAGGAGTCCACTGGTGCTCAGCTTCCTGGGAAATCTCAGGCGCTCAAGCACATGAATGAATGCCTTGCCTGATACAAGAGTCATCTATAGTTCTGCAGCCTCCAACCCCCTCCTCCTTGTAGATGTGGAGGGAGGAGGCATATAAGACTCCCCACCCTGTTGTAGCTTCTGCTCACCACAGAACCATACAGCAGCAGTTCTGAGAGACCCTGGCTCTCTCAACAGAACCAGTGCCTGCTGATCACCTTGGGAGACTCCCCACCCACAGCTTCAACAGATCCTAAGGACCCATGAGGACAACAGTTTCTTTTTTTTTTTAACTTTAGATTTTATTTATTTATTATATGTAAGTACACTGTAGCTGTCTTCAGACACACCAGAAGAGGGAGTCAGATCTCATTACGGATGGTTGTGAGCCACCATGTGGTTGCTGGGATTTGAACTCAGGACCTTTGGAAGAGCAGTTGGGTGCTCTTACCTGCTGAGCCATCTCACCAGCCTGGACAACAGTTTCTTTAGGAAGCATTTTTATTTAACTGCCATCATCATCACCATCATTGATGTCACTAATTATTATGGATGGATTTTTGGAGTTCAACTCTATCCCTTCCCGTGGTAGTCTACCTCCTGGGGTAAGCGCAACCACAATCCTGA
Organism: Mus musculus; assembly: GCF_000001635.26. NCBI lineage: Eukaryota > Metazoa > Chordata > Mammalia > Rodentia > Muridae > Mus > Mus musculus. The sequence continues at coordinate 55,838,816 of NC_000079.6, read as the reverse complement.
GCAAGTCTTCTTCACCCAGTGGTTGATTCAGAAGAGGGCACATAAGCTGTACCCCGCCAAACAGCACAGGGATCCCCTCTCCCACCCTGGGGGGGGGGGTCCTGTGGTTAGCAGGAGAGACTTGGCTCTGCTGAGAAGGAGCTGCACCACCAGATTCGACTCAACTGTTACACAAATATTAATTTCAGAAAATACAACAGTTGTGAAAGAAAAATAAATTCTCCCCACTTTCGCTAGGCGTTGAGATAATAAACATAGCTCGAGGAATCCCTATGGCCTTCTCCATGTGACTGTGGCCAAAGATGTTGTGTTGTGCTTGTTAAGAGCCCATGTGGTAAATTCTCCTCAGAATCTTGTACTAAAAGAAAAACTTATATTAAAAAGTATGCCAGAGTCAGTGTATCAGATAGTCCTGCTGGCCTTTCCCATGATGCACCTGGAGGTCAAGAAATATATGCAGCCTTCGATGCCAAAACCCAAAGGGAACATGTGAAACACTCTTTACGGAGGTGAGAAAACAAGATTAGAAAAAAAAAGATGTTTTAGCCCATCCAGGTTCACCAAAGACTTCTGGGATTTCTGGTCATCCCCACCCTAGCCACCTGCCCAGTTGTCCTACATAGAAACTTCCTAGTAGCTAACCAAGGCCAGGAAGCGGGTCTACTGTCAGGAAAGGGGTCCATCCCTACCCTAATCAAACACAGTGACCACTTCAGGAAAGAAGGAACAAGAACAAAGTGCCCCCCCTGGGTGTCACCAAGAACATTCCATTGTTTGCTCAAACATCTCAAGACGTTGTTCTATCCAATAATTTCTTAAAATTAAGAACTCTCATCTACCCATTTCACAGATGGGGAAACTGAAGGTAAAAGTTCTGTGGCTTCCCTAAAGCCACACGGCTATAGTAAAGATTCCAAGTCTGGCCAACTGCTGTAGTTAAAGGAAGCTGGGGGATGGGGGCGGGGGTTGCGGGGGAGGCAGGCAATGCCTGGGAACAAGGGTGTGCAGAAAATCTCCCATGCTGCCCAGTCATCAGCTGGAAACAAATCAAGAGAAAATCACCAGGGCAGGAGAATAAAACAACGTGATTTCCTACTCCAGTCAGAGAGAATGCTACCCCAACCAGGCGCCCGAGAGTGCGTGTCCTTCAGTAAGGATCCGCTGGTTTGCTTTTATGTTAAAAGATGCCGGTACACTCGGTGGCTGGTGATTAGGTGAGAAGGCCATTTTTACCATAGACATCGGAGAGGGGGACCAGAGGCTCTGGGGTAGGGGATGGATTTTCTGCCAGGCACTATAGGCAAGTACTGGGGACCAGAATTCTTAACCCTTTGAAGCCAGTGAGAGTGAAGCTCCTAGAACCGGCCCTTAGAGTAGATGGATGTTGTGTGTTTCTCTTCCTCATCCTTGCTGGGGATCTAACTCCCCGGACCTCGGCTAGCCTGGAGCTGCAGTTTGGTGGCAGGGTCTTGGGTCTCCCCGTTCCTAGGCCAGGTGGCCCTAAAGGTACCAATCCGAACCGGAGCAGAGTCGGGCACCCATCCACCACAGCAGCTGTCGGCTAGAACTAGGCAGGCAGGCGCCGCCTGTGACTGCACCTCATGAAACTTTAATGCAATCTCCCCCAGCACCTTACATCGAACCAGCCGCCCTCGATCTGATGCCCCGGGAAGTTGGAAGCCAGCCTGGGTCGCTCTCAGTCCAGGAGTCCCAGGCACAGCCTGATTCGCCTCTAATCTCACAGGCTGACCCTCTGAAGGGACAGGCTAGGTCTGGAAGACAGAGGAAGCAGTGGTTTCAGTCGATTGGTCCCCCTATCGCCGCCCGGAATCGAAGGCTCTTCTTGTAGCACTATTTGGTCCCAGAGCACCACTAGAGCACCCAGCGGGCTGCGAGTGTATGAAGGGCTAACTATCAGTTTGCCTGAATTCTCCTCATCTTCCAAAGGCTGCTAAGTCAAGACAGGCCTAGAGAGTCACTGGGCTCCCTGCCACTCTGCATCCCATCCCACATCAGGATGACCGGGAGAGGGTTCAGGGGAAAGAGCAAGACAAAAGGCAGCAGGGAGAGTCTTTTTAGCCAGCCCCGCACTTTGAGGAGAAAGGAATCCCTCAGGCGGGGCAGGTACAGAGGCTGCCCCTAGCACAGCCCACCCCTGCACACAGAACCCCCCCCCCGAGTTTGTCCTCAATTTTCTGTGGATAACAACATCTGTGGCGAAAACACTCCTCAAGCCAGGCAGGAAAGTGGGAAATGATAGACCCGGCTTGACCTTCACCTGACAGGACGCAAGGAAACTCTGGCCAGACCTAGACTAAACCGAAATCAGACAAGTCCCTCAAGTGCCAGGTGGGAAACTGAGACCCGGGAGAAAGTCCCTAGACCAGTGGGACTCGAGGCATCTCAGGGGACCCACAGCTGAGCCCCTCCCTATGCATGCAGTCCTGGGCAACCTCCCCGGCCCCGGCTTTGGCGGTGAGCTGTACCGACGTCTCCTGCGCGTGGAGAAAGGCCCCGGCCCCACGCCCGTGGGACTCCGCGCCGCCCCCTCCCCTTGGGTCCAGGCGAGCGCCTCGCTTCTCCCCACCCCCCCCATTCCCGCCTCCCCGGCCGGTGTCCCCGCCTTCCCCACGGGCGACGGGCGACGGGCGGCGGCGGGAGGAGCGGGTTGAACGGAGGCAGCCCCGACCTTGCGTGCTAGGATGTAACGAACCGAACCGGCGGAGACCCACACTGCGCGCAGAGCAGAGCCAGTGGCCACCTGAGCGGGAGTCTGCGGCGGGCGAGCCCGGAGCCGACTAGCCTCAGACACAGAGCTGCCTCCATACGGTAAGAGACGCCAGGCTGGGGCGAGGGGTCTCCACAGTCTTAAGCAGGGAAGAGGCCAAGATCATCGAGGCAGCAGGAGATACTGGTTCCTGCGGGCCGGGTGGATCGTGCCATCACCGGATTGCTAACTCACCTACGGGTGGGCCCACTCTGTGCCTCGGCCCCACACTCCCAGAGGGCTACGGTGTCCAGGGCACAGGCTCAGGCACAGCAAAGGCGCAGCCCTGGAAGCCCCTGGCAGTGCTTCCCGAGGGCCTGCGGGAGACAGTGGCCCGTGAGCGGACTGGCAGCTGCCGCATCCAGGAATGGGGCCCCACCGCAAATGGAAACGCTGGCCCCTGGGAATGGCTAAGGACTTGGGACATAGCTTCGCGTCACAAGGGTATTTTTCCCAAACGAAACTGCTTCATTCGTTAGTTAGTTCGTTAGGGTAGCAATGCCGCCAAAAAGTAGTAGGGACCGGTCAAAGTCCCGACTTCTTCGCTCTGGACCACGATGTCCAGCTGTCACCTTCAGAAATGTCCCAGCCTATGGTGGCCTGCTCCCTGCTGCATGGTTCGGGCTTTTACTTCCCCTAAGAGAAAACCCAAATACACCTCGTAAAGTCCAATAAAATTGCTCCCGAAGCCTCTCCTGGGTTTGGTTGTTGATACAGAATCTCTGAGCACACAACGGTTTCTCTAGAACCGGGTCTTCAATTTCTAAAATTGTCCAGTTTCCCACACTGAGGCTGAATAACGCTGAAGCAAAGCCTGGGTCGGTGGGGGGGGGGGGGTGTCGAGGTTCACCTCTGATCGCTGTAGGGAAAATCTCAAGCTAAAATTCTGGGTCCCAAGATTATTTTCTAATCTAGGAATTCAACAAAATCTAATATATATATCCCAAATTTATGAGAAATGAAGATTTAGATATTATCTTAGCATCTCTGCAACTGGAGAAATCCCTAGGTTATTGTCCACTTGTGAATGATGGAGGACTAAGGGACTGGCCAGGTCTAGGGTAAAGACATAAACTACCTGTAGCGGGGCACCCTGGGAGAAGACTCCCAGTTCCTGCCCATTCCCTTGTGGTTTTGGGCCTTGGTGCCTCCACCAGAGAGAAAAAGTAGGGTCTGAGGACGCTGTGGAAACACACAGGCAATTGATAACTTTCAGGTTTCCAGCACCCTTCTCCCAAGAAAGCAGCCCTGGGAGAGTGAAAAATAAAAGCGGGTCCTCCTCTGCTCCAGAGCAGAGTGACAAACGCTACCATTTTCTTAGCCGCCCTATATTCCCTTAGCTCAGCCACTCTTCTGGAATCAGAAAACATGGTGGCAGACTTGGGTGAAAAACAGCATGGAGAGTCACAGATCATATCAGCCATGGAGAGAGACAAGCCCTATACATCCATTGTAGCTGGTGGCTGATGTCCTATCCAGCAGTCAGTATTCCCATACAACCCCGTCCCTCAAAGAAACCTCAATAGGCTGCAACCTTCTGGGAAACTGATAAAATCCTCCAAGTTTGATCCAATTTCTACCTGGGCACTAGGTGTCTATAATTGCTTGAAAAAAATAAAAACCAAGAGCTTTTATTGGGGAGGGGGTATTAGATGGGGCAGAAAGAGGTAGGTGGTCCCCGATACACTCCAAAAACTGGGTTTTCTAGTTTGAACTACTCTACAGCCTAAGAGGCTTAGGGTTGGAATGTCCCGGGGAATCACGGATGGCCCTGGGGGCAAGCCATAGCACATTCCTTCCTTTTTCCTAAAATCCCTTCATTCTCCAAGAGTACAGATTTTAGGGCAGCATACCCAGATAGGGACCTAAGGGTGGCCCCCATGAGAGTCCTCCACTCGGCCTTCTCAAGAATTAAATTACTAAACCATTCTTTTGCCAGATTCTATTTGACTAAGCCCAGATCAGCACAGGTCCTTGGGCTGTCTCTCCTCTAACTCCCACAACAATGCAGGCATCTCCAGATCACCGTCTCCCGGTTTCTTGAAGGACAGAGAAATATTTCGGACTCTGCACAGGTGGGAAGGGTAGTGGAATAGAACTCGACCTGCTTCAGTGAACCCCCTTTCTTCCACCCCTCCTGCCCCATCTGGAGACCAACTCTCACACTGAACAGGAGAACTGAGATTCACTTGAAGGTCAAACCTCAAACCTCCTCCAAGTCACGCATCAAAATGAAGGGGGCTGTGCATGAGCCTCTGCCCCAGAAAGATTGTAGCTTTCCTCCCGGTGTGTATCTGCATGTGCATACCGGAAGCCCCTGCTTAGAGTAGGACAGTGAGTGAGGAGGGGAGGGGGCTGTGGAAGAACAGAGAATTTATGCTAGTCTCATTCTTCAATATGCCCAGAGTCGGGGCACAGCCTCTTGTTGGTCCTCCCACGTCCACCCCACCCCCCACCCCCTTGATCACTATATGTGCTACTGAAAAGCACACTCCTCTGGCAGTCCCCATTAGCCTCAGTGCTTCTTTGGGGCTCAGGATCTATGAGGATAGTGGAAGGAGTATCTGAAAGGGTCTGAAGACCACTCCACCCACACAGCAAACCTTGATATCTCCAAATAAAAGGACTGCTGTGTCTAACCCAGAGCAGTGCTTAAGGCTTAGGCCCAGAAGGGCACACAGCAATAGCTTAATAACTGCACTGATACACTGCCAATGTATTAACACAATGGTGATGTGAACGACAGATGCTTCTCCACACAGTCCATGTAGGACCTAACTTCACCATTTCCCTGTCCCTGTCTGAGACACACTCCCAGGCGTTCCCACCTCGATCTGACTTGATGGACCTCCTATTTCATGCTATCCAATTGGACATTAAACAGCACATGTGTGTGTCCACCCGTACACAGCCTCCTGGGTCCGGACGTACAGGTGTGCACTGCCATCCTTGTATGATCCAGGCTGCTCTCTGACTGAGGGAGGTAGTGTAGCCCCGTGGACCAACCGAAGCACCTAGTGGGCTTCACTTGCAAGGAGAAATCAAGATACCCCAGGGCCTTAGTCAGCTCCCCGGAAAGCATCCTCCCTCCATCTTTGCCCAAATTCTGTCTCCCTCAATAGACCTGGCCCTAAGGAGCTGGGCACCTTGAAGCAAGGCCAAGGGAGTATGAGACAGTTCTGGCCCCACCCTGCATGTCTGCCCTTGCCCCCACAATTCTCACAAGGCACCCATCCAGGGCCCAGCTACTTCCCTCTGGTGGTAGAGAAGGTAGGAGAAGGACCAAAGGCAGAGCCTTGCAGTCCCCACCACTAACATACCTGTAGAGCCAACCCAAGAAATGACTACAGGAGAAGATGATGTCCTGGGCTCTGGACACTGGAGAACAGAGAAGTGCTTCTTTCCTAAGCCCTAGTCTACCCCATCAGTGGCTGGTTCAGGGGAGAGGTCTGCAGGTGAGGCCCAGAGACAGCCTAGGGGTCCTCCGTGGCTACAGAGGCAGGTCAGGGCCACCTCAGTTGTGACCTGTTTACTCAAGAAGCTGAAGTCCCTGGGCCAGTTAACAATTGTTGGATAAAATCCTTGGACAAACTTCATTGGAGCGTGAGGAGCTAAGGAGGGGACCACTCTTGTGAGCCTAGAGGGTAAAGTCTTTGCTTGGGGAGGGGGGAGCTCTGGAGCTACAGTTTCCTAGCAGTGTATCGGGAGAAAACCCAAAGGCTTCCTAAGCTCCCAGCCCAGGGTTGTGAGACATCAGTCACCTGGCCTACCAGGCCTCTGCTGAAGCCCTGAGAATTCAGAAAGTAGGCCCCACACTGGAGCAAAGTTACCCTAAAGGAGGGCAGAGGCTGGCAAGGCCTACCTGGTGGCTGCCAAAGACCTGATCATTGTAGGTGCAAAACAAAGGGGGATGTGGAAAGGCCACGGGCCTGGTGGGGCTCTTGGGGTCTCCAGTCCCACTCGCCATGGCCTAGAGCCAACAGAAACGTTTCGTCTGATTAGAAGCCGTCATCTCTACCCCAATTCCGGAAAATTGACTGCGGTGCAGAGAGGAAGGCCATGAGAGCAGCCTTAGGGGAGAGGGTCCAAACTAATTAGAAGACAGCATCCGGGGCCCATTAGAGCTCGCAGGCTGCTGTCACTCAGCCGGCCCCGAGTTCCTGGGAGAAGCGACTGAGGTAGGAGGGGCCCGTCTGCCCCTCGAGGACGACACCACCGCTGGGAGCTGCAGCAACCGGGAACCGGCCCCCCGGCTCTGCCACTGACTGCCCTGGCGCTGGCTCGGAGGCGCCGGCTCAGAGCGATCCTGCTCAGCGAACCTTCACTCATTCTAAGTTGTTCTCTCCCGTGGCTGGGGACTTGAGGTGGCCCAGACAGGAGTTGACTCTCAGCGAAACAAGTCACTTGGGGCCCCCAAGGTGTGCACCAGCCGCCCGGGGCTAGCTGGCCAGATGCGTTTCTTTTGTGCGGCCAAGGGAGAAATTCGTGTGTCACCGGGGAAGGAGGGAGAGGCGCGGTGAGGCCGCGGGAGAGGGGGGGAGGTGAGGCGGCGGGAAGGTGGCTGCGACGGGGAGGGCGCGGGCGAGGCCAGGAGGGAGGGAGGGAGAGAGGGAGGGAGGGAGGACGGCGGGGAGGGCGCGGCGCGGGCGGCTCGAGGCTGGATTCCGCCCGCGCCCGCTCCCTCGCTCGCTTGCTCACTCGCTCGCGCCCTCCCTCCTTCTCTCCCAGCCCCCTCCCACCGAGGCCCACCCCACCCACCACCCCTGGCGCAGGGACTGCTGGAACCTGGCTGCGCGCACTGTCGTTTTCAGACAGACTCTGCGGGCTCCGACCCGAGCCTTAGAAACCGGCCTCGAATCGGGACTGGGGCCCGGGCCGGCCGGGCAGCTGAGGCCGGAGCAGCAGGAGCGCGTGGCGGAGCCCCGAGCCCCGAACCCGGTCCCGCAGCCTGGAGAGGTCGATGGAGCTCGAACGGCGTCGCTGTGGGCGCGGGCAGCCCTGGGGGGCAGCCGCTTAGGCGCCACTCTCTTGTCCCCAACAGGTCGCAGCCTGGGCGGCCGGGAGCTCCCAGCCCCGGCCCCTGGAGCGCCCGTTGCGGTCCCCACCTCCATGGACGCCTTCAAGGGAGGCATGAGCCTGGAGAGGCTACCGGAGGGGCTGCGGCCACCGCCACCACCACCGCACGACATGGGGCCCAGCTTCCACCTGGCCCGCGCCGCCGACCCCCGGGAGCCGCTGGAGAACTCCGCCAGCGAATCGTCCGACGCTGATCTGCCAGGTAAACGCGGCTCCCCCAACCCGCGGCGGGCATCCAGCCTCCGCGCACACCGGGCGGCTTGGCACGCAGCCGGGTCCCCTCTGCGTCTCTGCAGCGAGGAGCTTTCTTTTTCCTCCCTGGTCTTAACCTGACGATGAACACGGAAATTTACACGCGCGTTCGCACGCACACGCGAAGTCACTTCCAAACAGTCCCCCACACGCCAAGCCCTGAGTGGGACTGGCAGCCCCTCTGGAGCAGGAGCAGATAGCACGCGGGAGAAAAAAGTTGAGTTTTCCCTAACTGGTTGCTGAGGAGTCGCTGGGGCTCAGGGCGAGAAGCAGATGTGCAGGGAGTAGAAGGGGTGGCCAGACAAAGTGCCCAAAGAGACACCTTGACAGATGGAGGAAAGAATCCTAAAAGAAGAGGTGGGGTCACAGAGCAGGCTAGAAGAGAGGGGTCCGTAAAGCCGAGCTCGAGCTCTGGGGACAGCGAGAGCCAGCCAGCTAGGAGGCGCGGCCTGACTCCCGGCAGAGCCGGCAGAACCCTGCTGCAGCGGGGATCCTGGCCCACGTGGACACCTCAGCCCAGAGCCACCAGGGGTCCAGCCAGGGTGGGTTCTCGACTCCACAAATCCCCCAGTTGTCTTTTAAAAAACAAAACAAAACAAAACAACCCCGATCTCTTGAGCTGGGCCCGAGATTGGGTGGCTTCGGCCATGTCCGTTTCCAGGCCTGTCCTGTCTTGGAGCGGCTGTGCACGGGAGGGGGGTCCCAACCCCAAATAGTCACAGATCTCCAGGCTGCCTGGGACAGCCATCCCGGGCCCTGGGCATCTCTTCCACGTTTATTTAATCGGTATTTGTTTCTGTTTTGCATCTCTAAGTGACTTTTTTCCAACCTCTGTTTGCTTGGTTAGAAAACAAAGCTCTGAGTGTACTTTTGTTTTTAGAAGTTTTAAGCGTGGTGTTTGCTTAAAAAAAAAAAACCTGTAGAGATTGATTTTCAAATCAAATCTACAGGGATAAATTAACAATTTTAACTGTATGCTTCCTTTGACACAATTCACTAGGAGTATTTCTCTGAAATTTAAAAGAACCTACATGCCACAAGTTACTTGGAGAGATTTTTTAAAAGTCAATTCAAAATGGCGCATTTCTTTGAGATTCCCCCCCCCCCCATCAAAATCCATTCGTAGCAGTTTTATTTTGTGAATTTAAATCATCTCGCTGTAATGTATTTATCTAGGGTTTGGAAAGTATCTCTCCCAGTGTTTGTGTGAGGGAATCTAAAATTTACCTGCAGTGATGCATAGATTCTTTTTCCCAGAGAAATGGCCATCTGACTGGAGTTTATACACATTTGGCTGTGTGTTTAGTTTAGGGGTGTGTTCACAGGAACGGTTTTGACTTCTTGATCTACATTTGCTCCGGTTCTGCCTCCCTGGCTCTGAGGGTTTGTGCACCTTTCTGTTTCTAGGGAGAGAGCTCTGAGCTTTTCTAGGGCTCCGTTTTGGTTTGTAGTTCCTTTGCGTTATGTTTGAATGCTATTGACTACTGTGTGCATCTTGAGTAGCTTTAAAGAGACAGAGAGGCCCGGGTCACTTAGACAGAATATGTCTGTCTAGGCTGCAAATGGAGGGTTTTCTAGACCTCAGAATCCGAGGCCGGTAAGGCTGGGATCCAAGCTAAGTTGCGGCTCTGACACAGCCCTGGCAAGAACAACATTCCAGGCGACTACATGGCTCTTACCCCACAGATATGCTAGCTTCAGCTGGAAAGTTTTGATGCCCGTTCAGGAAAGCTGAGGTGTCCGCTCAGATTTAGACCTTCAAGAGTCTCAGCAGGGCCGCAGCCAGCGAGCTGCAGAAGCAGGCCCTGCCTAGCTGGGAACCCAGGCCCAGATGTGGCTCCCGGGCTCTTTGCTGTGGCACGCCAGATCTAGGGGTGCTTACTGAGAACCGGCACCCGGCCCTTCCTTTCCAGCGGGGAAACAGTTCCCAGGGCCCCTGGATGGAGGGAGGGAAGCCACCGCTGACGGCAGGCGCTTCGGTGGAGCCGGGACCGGGCGCGATAGTGTTAGCCCGAGGTGACTCGCGCCCATTCCTACCTGCTGCAGACAAGGAGCGCGGTGGGGAAGCCAAGGGGCCAGAGGATGGTGGCGCGGGCAGTGCTGGCTGCGGCGGCGGTGCAGAGGACCCAGCTAAGAAGAAGAAACAGCGGCGGCAACGCACTCACTTCACAAGCCAGCAGTTGCAAGAGCTGGAGGCCACGTTCCAAAGGAACCGCTACCCCGACATGAGCATGAGAGAGGAGATCGCGGTGTGGACCAACCTCACTGAACCGCGAGTGCGGGTGAGCGTGGGGCGCGTGCAGAGGGCTACCGGCTGGCACTCAGTAGCTTAGACTTACAACTCTGACCTCGCGGACCTTGCTTCGTAGGAGACCCCACTTTAGGCCCCAGCCAGCCACCCACGTCAGCCAGGTCCCTGGGCTACTGCTTTCTTAGCCCTTTTACCTGTCCCACAGGAGCTACTGCAAGCCCCTGTCGGAAGACCCTGTCCCTGCCCTGAACTCTGTCAGAATTACTCAGAGCCGGAGATTGGGCAGAGGATTCTCTGCCGCTAAGGACCTCGGGAGCTTTAAGCCTTCATCCCCTGGAAAACGAAAGGGAAAGACAGGTCGTGCCTGGCTGCCTCAGAGAGGCCTGAAAGGTGCTTGAGTTGGGGTATCTCAAACTTCTTGGAACTGTGATCTCATTCTGAATTTCCCTTCTCCAAACTGTTTTTGGAATATTCTCCATCTTTTCTGGCCAGTCAGCCAGGTACTAGCTGGACCTTTGCCTAATGCCCTTTCCCACTGTAGGTCTGGGGTCATGTGGAGCGGGACGCTGATAGTGAGTGGCCCTTCCACTACACTTTACAGATGTAAGGTCCCAGACCCAAGGCCACACTGTATTCTGGCACCTTCCACAGTTCCCAGCAAATGCTACCCGCTCCTTCAGGAGAAGTAAGGAAATCATTTCTTCCCTGGGTGGGCAAATATTTAATCAGACACTGGGAGCACTTCTCAAGCCAGACCAAAGTCCCACCTGCCTCGTGGAGCCCCTGCCATAAGCCCAACCTTCAGCCCTCCCCAGTGAGGCTGGTCCGACCCAGTGGGAGCCTGGATGCAGCAGACCTTCACCCTGTAATTCGGAGCTCACTAATCCTGCCCAGGTTTATGGGAGTGGGGATGGTGTGGGGTTGGGTAGATAGAATCAGGGCCTGGGAAAGGCTGGGGTACAGGGATCCTGGCCTGGAGAATGAGCTAGGAGGTCGGGGGCCAATGTTGGGAAGATAGGGGAAGTCGGGGAAGACGTGGTCAGGGAGAGAAAAGTGGTCCTTACCAAAGTTTTTAGGAGAAAACAGAGGTGGAGATTAGAGGGAAACTAATAAACTTACAGAAATTAAATATTTGCAGAGAAACATATTTGGATTATATTTAGGCAGCAGGAAAGAAATTAAATATTTAAGGGAAGCAAAGAGGTTAGGCATTTAGAAAAAGAAAGGATCGACTATTTAAGGGAAACAGTGAGGGTCAGATATCTGTAAAGAAGGGATAAACTAAATATTTAGAAAAGAATAAAATGGGGACAAGAAATAAAGAAAAAAACCAGACTGGAGTTTAGATAGTCAAGAAGTGGACAAAAATTTACATTTTGGGAGGAGAAAAATTATTAAATGTAATAAATGCCGATGAAAACAAAATAGTTGAACAACGAAACTCGTCTGAAAAATCGGAGATGGTCAGTTTTGAGGAAGAAAAATACTTTTTGTGTTTGAAGGAGACGAAAAAGATTGAACTACTAAGAGGGTGGTGGTACCCCATTTGGAGAGAGATGGCAGAAAGAAGACAGGTTGGGAGGGAGAAAAGAAAACGAATATTTGTTCAAACAAAAGAGAATCCGAGTCAGAAAAAGAAAATAAATTTAACTTGGGGAAGAGGATAAAAAAAAGCAGGGGGGGGTGTGGGGGAAGAGGAGAGGGCTCGTATTTTCTGGAGACGCGAAGGGAACCATTACAGAAAATCTCGGCAGAGGCCGAAGAAAATACGGGGTGTTAGGAGAGGAGGCTGCAGAGTTGGGGGTGAGGACCCTTCCTGGCCACCGCGGCCCTGACGTTTCTCCCGCTGGCTTCTCCAGGTCTGGTTCAAGAACCGGCGAGCCAAATGGCGCAAGCGGGAGCGGAACCAGCAGTTGGACCTGTGCAAGGGCGGCTATGTGCCGCAGTTCAGCGGCCTGGTGCAGCCCTACGAGGACGTGTACGCTGCCGGCTACTCCTACAACAACTGGGCGGCCAAGAGCCTGGCCCCGGCGCCGCTGTCTACCAAGAGCTTTACCTTCTTCAACTCCATGAGCCCGCTCTCCTCTCAATCCATGTTCTCGGCCCCCAGCTCCATCTCTTCCATGACCATGCCGTCCAGCATGGGCCCGGGCGCCGTGCCCGGCATGCCCAACTCGGGCCTCAACAACATCAACAACCTCACCGGCTCCTCGCTCAACTCGGCCATGTCGCCGGGCGCCTGCCCCTACGGCACCCCAGCCTCGCCCTACAGCGTCTACCGGGACACGTGCAACTCGAGCCTTGCCAGCCTGCGGCTCAAGTCCAAGCAGCACTCGTCGTTTGGCTATGGCGGTCTGCAGGGTCCGGCGTCGGGGCTCAACGCTTGCCAGTACAACAGCTGACCGCCCCGCCTGGTCCCCGGGGCCGCCGGCCAGCAAGGCTCACAGAAGGGAGCGCGCGGGAGCACGCGGGGCGCTCGCAGCTCCTCGGACCTCACCTCTGCGCAGCCCCTTCCTCCCCACCCCGCCTCCAGGTTGGTTTTGTGTTTGCTTTTTCCAGACCCCCGCTCTGTCCCCCAATGAATGAAAAGAAAAGAAAGCAAGCCAAGGGAGGGGGTCGGGTGGGGAAGAAAGAAAAAAAAAGAAAAAAAAAAAAGACGTCGGAGAAAAATGCTGGAGGTGGGGGTAAGTTGCAATGTCCCTGGCGATGGCGCAGATGGTGCGTTCAAACCCGGGATCCCAGCTGTCCACTACACCAATGGGACATGGCGGGGAGAAGCCAGTGTTCGGAGAAGATGCCGCGCGTCCCCGCCGGAGCGCCTCAACCCGTGAACTGAATGTAGGGAACCTGGAGGCCCTGGGATCGTTCACCCGGTCAAGAACCGAGGCGCCCTCTCCTAGCCCGACCCGTCCGAGTGCACGCGGGCGCGGATCACTGCTGGAGTTTACGCCTGGCTGAGGATGGCTGCGTCGCCGAGGATCTGGCGTTTGCGCTGGATTAGCCTAAGGTCCCGGGATGCCAGGAAGAGCCCAGCAGCACTGAGCTCTGGAGCCGCACACTTGAGGCCACTGAGCCGCAGCTGGCCGAGGCCAGCCAGCAGCAGGAGGAGAAGGGCTCAGCTCTGAGTTCCCCAGCCCCAAGCTTAGCCGCTAGCCCGGCCCTCTGCTCCACTCTGGGTCCAGGAGGTGGCCCAGCGAACAGCCCCCTTCTCCACTGTCCGCCTGCCCGTGCAAGAGTCGAGCCAGGAGAGCGAGGGGCCACAGCCCCAGGGCCCCCGCCCACTTTGCACACCCGCTCTCCGGCCCGCGCCCGTTTACAGCGTCCCTGTGTATGTCGGACTGACTGTATAGAATTATAAATCTGTCTATATCAACTTGTCCATGTACGTCTATTAAAACCATAGTCGGAGCGTGCTAAGCACCACTGAGCCCTAGCTGCTTCATTCAACTGAAGAGGGAGGCCGACGTCGAACTGAGAACTGAGCCTCCCTGACTTGGAGGGCGGTGGGGGGGGCGGTGGGGGGGAGACGGGGCAAGGGTTCCCCACCCCTATTTCTGACCAGCTCCTTCCCTCAGCCTCTCAGTGAGGAGACACCTCTCCCCCTCTAGACACCCAACTCCAACTCCCACAAGCTTTGCCGGCTTGATCCTCAGATTCCCAGGGTAAGTGAGAACACTTACTGACCTAGATCATAGGGGCACACTCTCTGAGCACCATTTAGGGCTGGGGCTATCTGTTCTCCCATGGCCCCATCCCCTCATGCCCTTAGAGTCCAGCTCTGGGCACCAGATGCTCCACAGTCTAGCCGGACTGGCCTCTGCCTGTTCTCCTAGTGCCCCAATTACTTCCTAGCTTCCACCTAGGGGCATGCGACTCTAAGAGAAAGTGTCCACCCAGGCTCACTTCTCACTTCTCCTCTATCTCAACTTATGGAGGCTGCTGGCCGCCTCTGCCCCCCACCCCTGGCTTTTGGAAACTACTGAACAAGACCAGCCTGTAAACTGCCTGTAAAATTCTGCTTCCCTTAAGTAAGTCACTTCTAATGGCAAAACAAAATGTTTGCAGCTGCTGCGGGGGAGGGAGGAGGGGCTCCCGCTCCACTTCAGTATCACCTTGTGGTGGAGATTGGCACTGCCCTGGAGCTGGACTCAGGCAAGCCCTGGCTGGGATGGGCACAGCCACAGGATTAGTCACGAAGGAAGAGCGATCTCAAACCAGGTCATCACCGACCTGGCTCTGTTCTGCAGATGGAACCCAGGCCCTGGGAGTCTCTAACCCAGCCAAGGTCACACTAAGCAAATAGGCCTTGAGATTCCAAAGCCAGACATCTTTCCACCAGTCTTCTCTCGCTCAGATGAACCGATGGAGAGGCCCTCCTTGGAGGTCAGGTCAGCCCGAAGATATGGAACTTGCAGTATAGCCAAGGCCAGATACACAGGCTGGGGGAGAATGGAAGGGGAGGGAAGTTTGGGGTAAGGGGCTGCAGCCTGGCCACCCCTCCCCCAGCAGCAACTGTCCCCAGCTCCCTCTCTGGAAACATAAACAAAATCACATCTGGATTCACAGAGTGCCTCCCCCAGCCCCACACATTTGCCATGGCCTGTGGGTTCTGGTCTCACTTGAGGCCAGGAGGCAAGGGAGACATAGGAGACTGGGGCTGTAACAAAGTGGGAAGCAAGCAGAGAGAAACCCAAAAGCCAAGCCCAGGTGAGAGGGAGCTACCACACAGGGTGGAGAATCCGTGTGCCTGTGGAACCAAGACCAGACAGCAGCAGATGGTAGAGGATAGACGTTGTCCTATGATGACCCTTTTGTCCATCCTGAGCCCTGGCCACAGAGCTGACTGGGGTGGGCAAGCACACATGGCTGCTCTGACACAAAGCATGCTGCCCCTCCCTCCTGCAGTAAACTCCTGGGGGCTAGGGAAGACTGTCTGAAAGTCATAGTCTCCAAAAAAATAAAAATAAATAAGCTGCTTGTTGGGCCAGAGGGACATGTGGAGGGGACAGTCAACACTGACTCTGATTTTCTTGGTGCTAGGGAGTGGGCAGGAGAGAAGTCCTGGCCCTACTCTTACAAACAAGTAAACACGTGTACAGTGTGTAATTACAAAGTGTGCTCAAGAAACACCGAGGCTGTTAACAGGAAAAAGTGAGTCCTACCTTCAGCAGGGTGGTCAGGCAAGACTGTTCTGGGGGGTGGGGGTGGCCTCACTGCTACCCTTAGTAGCAAGGACAAACACTGATTGAACCTGCATAGGTCCTATGCTGTTTACACATCTGATTGTTGAATCCCTTCACCTGCACAGAGCCCCATAGGAAGGGTCCTTTTTATTTCCTTTCCCTGATGAGTCCCTAGAGCTTAGATTGCCTCACATGGTCAACTTAGAGCTAGTGCCCACTCTTTATCCCCTACACTGGGCTGCCCCTGGCCACCCACTAAAGGGCAACACAGGTGACAGAGAACTACCCTTCTTCAAGTTAACAGTGGCGTGGCTTTGTGCTTCCCTAGTCCTTACAGAACGAACACCAAAAAGGCAGCACGGCTTTGAAAGATCAAAAATCGGGGATAGGAGTGAAGGCCAATGAAGGGAAGCTAGGTCCGATCATCACTGTGCACTGTGTACAACCCCAGGGACATGCTCACTCTCCAGCTAGATGATGCCCGTTGGACCACCTTGTCCCTTGGGGTCACAGGCTTCCGAGCCTGGCTACCAGAGTTGTTGAAAGGTATAGAGGAACCACAGTTAAAAGATCTGCCAGGCTGGGCATCATGCCGGGAGTCCAGGCCCTGAAGGGTAACTCCTGTTGCCTGGGAGATCTCCATCCCAGGTGAGATAAGCCACATCACCACAGGGGGTGAGGGGTGACCTTCGACCTCTGCATTTGGAGGCTTGTTATCTGGCCACAGGAACTTGTACTGTTTGTTGTCTTTGAAAGTGAGAGTTTGGGTT